>NC_086111.1:75577608-76202014 GCF_963921235.1 Mobula hypostoma
GGGGTTTATTCAAGGCGGAAGTTGATCATTTCCTGATCGGTCAGGGATCAAAGGACATAGCAAGAAGACAGGTGTGTGGAGTTGAGTGGGATCTTATGGAGGGGTATAAGACCATAAGATAAAGGAGCAGAATTAGGCCATTCGGCCCGTCGAGTCTTCTCTGCTATTACATCATGAATGCTCAATTTTTCCTCTCAGCCTCAATCTCCTGCCTTCTGCCTATGTCCCTTCATGCCCTGACCAATCAAGAATCTGTCAACCTCTGCCTTAAATATACTTGAAGAGTTGGCCTCCATAGCTGCCTGTGGCAAAGAATACTACAGATTCACCACTCTCTGGCTGAAGAAATTCCTCCTCATCTCAGTTCTAAAAGGATGTGCCTCTTTTCTGAACTGTCTTCTGGTGTTAAACTCTTCCACAATAGAAAACATCCTCTCCACATCCACTCTATCAAGGCCTTTCACCATTCGATGGGTTTCAATTAGGTCACCCCTCATTCTTCTGAATTCCAGTCAGTACAGGCCCAGAGCCATCAAATGCTCTTCATATGACAAGCTGTTCAATCCTGGAATCATTTTTGTGAACATCCTTTGAACCCTCTCCAGTTTCAGCACATCCTTTCTACGATAAGGGACCAGATCGGCTCACAATTCTCCAAGTGAGGCCTCACCAGTGCTTTAAAGTCTCAAAATTACATCCTTGCTTTTATATTCTAGTCCTCTTGAAATAAATGCTAACATTACATTTGTCTTCCTCACCACAGACTCAGCCTGCAAGTTAACCTTCAGGGAATCCTGCACAAGGACTCCCAAGTCTCTTTGCACCTCAGTTTTTTTGTATTTTCTCACCATTCAGAAAATAGTCAACCCTTTTGTTTTTTCTCCCAAAATGCATGACCAGAAACTTCCCAACTCTAATCCACCTGCCACTTCTTTGCCCATTTTCCTAACCTGTCTTTCCTTCTGTGGCCTCTCTATATCCTCAAACCTATCTGCCCCTCCACCTATCTTCTTATCATCTGCAAACTTTGTGACAAAGCCATCAATTCCATCATCCAAATTATTATCATGTAACATAAAAAGAATTGGTCCCAACACAGACCCCAGTGGAACACCATTAGTCACCAGCAGCCAATGAGAAAAGGCTCCCTTTATTCCCACTCTTTGCCTCCTGCCAATCAGCCACTGCTTTATCCATGCTAGAATCTTTCCTGTAATACCATGGGCTCATAGCTTGTTAAGCAGCCTCATGTATGGCAGCTGGTCAAAGACCTTCTGAACATCCAAATTCCAGGTGACTTATCTACCTTCAGACTTTTCAGTTTCCCAGTAACTTTCTCCTTAGAAATGGTGAATTCACACACTTCACATCTGGAACTTCCACCATACTGCCATTGTCTTCCACACTGAAGAGTGATGAAAAATACTTACTCAGTTCATCCGCTATTTCCTTGTCCCTCATTACTACCTCTCCAGCATAATCTTCCAATATCCACTCTTGCCTCTCTTTTACTCTTTATGTATCTGAAGGAACTTTTTGGTATCTTCTTTAATATTATTGGCTAGCTTTCTTATTCCATTATTACATTAATGACTTTTGTATTTGCCTTCTGTGGTATTTGAAAGCTTCCCAATCCTCTAACTTCCCACTTATATTTGCTCCATTATATGCCCTCGCTTTGGCTTTTATGTTGGCTTTGACTTCTCTTGTTAGCCATGGTTTGTCATCTTTCCTTTAAAATATTTCTTCTTCTTTGAGATGTATATATCCTGTGCTTTCCGAATTGGTTCCAGAAATTCCTGCCATTGCTGCTCTGCCGTCATCCCTGCCAGTGTTCTTTTCCCATCAATTCTGGCTGATTCCTCTCTCGTGCCTCTGTCATTCCTTTTACTCCACTGTAACGCTGATGCATCTGACTTTAGTTTCTCTTTCTCAAATTTCAGGGTGAATTCAATCATACTAAGATCACTTTTGCCTAAGGGTTCTTTTACCTTAAGCTCTCTAATCATTTCTGGATCATTGCACAATACCCAGTTCAGAATAGCAGATCCTCTAGTGGGCTTAACCATGTCGTAGGCACTCTAGAAATTCACCCTCGTGGAATCCAACACTAACCTGATTTTCCCAATCTACCTGCATGTTGAAATCCTCCATGACTATTATAACATTGCCCTTTTGACATGCATTTTCTATCTCCCGTTGTAACTTGTAGACCACATCCTTACTACAGTTTAGGGGGTCTGTATATAACCCCCATCAGGGTTCCTTAGCTCAGTCCATAATGATTCAACGGCTTCCAAACCTCTGTCACCTCTTACTCATGTTTTGATTTTATTTTTTACCAAATTAGCAAAGCCACCCCCTCTGCCTTCCTACCTGTCCTTTTGATACAATGGGTATCCTTTGAACATGAAGCTCTCAGCTCTAATCTCCTTTCAGCCATGATTCAGTGATGCCTACAACAATGTACCTGCCAATCTGTAACTGCTGCAAGTTCATCTACCTTATCCCATACACCGCACACATCCAAATACAACACCTTCAGTCCTGTATTCACTCTTTTCGATTTTGTCTGCCTTTCATGTTGGCACTCATCCAGTTTACTGCAATTTTGCCCTATCGTCAGCCTATCCTTGCTAGGAGTCTCACTACACGTTGCCTCTGTTTGTAAACCAACTACCTCATCCTCAGCACCATCGCTCCGGTTCCGATCTCCCTGCCAAATTCGTTTAAACCCTCCTGAACAACTCTAGCAAGCCTGCCCACAAGGATATTGGACCCCTCAGGTTCAGGTGCAGCCCATCCCTTTTGTACAGGTCACACCTTCCCCAGAAGAGATCCCAATGATCTGTAAACCTGAACCCCTGCCCCCTGTACCAGTTCCTCAGCCACACATTCCGCTGCTAAATCATTCGATTTCTACCTCTGTGTGTCAGATTGGAGGACACTGTCCAGCGGTGTGCCTCAGGGATCTGTACTGGGTCCAATGTTGTTTGTCATATATATTAGTGATCTGGATGATGGGGTGGTAAATTGGATTAGTAAGTATACAGATGATACTAAGATAGGTGGAGTTGTGGATAATGAAGTAGGTTTTCAAAGCTTGCAGAGAGATTTAGGCCAGTTGGAAGAGTGGGCTGAAAGATGGCAGATGGAGTTTAATGCTGATAAATGTGAGGTGCTACATTTTGGTAGGACTAATCAAAATAGGATATACATGGTAAATGGTAGGGCATTGAAGAATGCAGTAGAACAGAGGGATCTAGGAATAATGGTGCATAGTTCCCTGAAGGTGGAATCTCATGTGGATAGGGTGGTGAAGAAAGCTTTTGGTATGCTGGCCTTTATAAATCAGAGCATTGAGTATAGGAGTTGGGATGTAATGTTGAAATTGTATAAGGCATTGGTAAGGCCAAATTTGGAGTATTGTCTACAGTTCTGGTCACTGAATTATAGGAAAGATGTCAACAAAATAGAGAGAGTACAGAGAAGATTTACTAGAATGTTACCTGGGTATCAGCACCTGAGTTACAGCGAAAGGTTGAACAAGTTAGGTCTTTATTCTTTGGAGTGCAGAAAGTTGAGGGGGGACTTGATAGAGGTACTTAAAATGAAGAGGGGGATAGATAGAGTTGACGTGGATAGGCTTTTTCCATTGACAGTAGGGGAGATTCAACAAGAGGACATGAGTTGAGAGTTAAAGGGCAAAAGTTTAGGGGTAACATGAGGGGGAACTTCTTTACTCAGTGAGTGGTGGCTGTGTGGAACGAGCTTCCAGCAGAAGTGGTTGAGGCAGGTTTGATGTTGTTGTTTAAAGTTAAATTGGATAGATATGTGGACAGGAAAGGAATGGAGGGTTATGGGCTGAGTGCAGGTCGGTGGGACTAGGTGAGAGTAGCGTTCAGCACGGACTAGAAGGGCCGAGATGGGCTGTTTCTGTGCCGTAATTGTGATATGGTTATATGGTTACTCTCTCCGGTCCTGTATCTCTGCCCCAGCTAATGGAGGCCTATCTCCCGAACACCACATTCGCCACTTATTTGCCTGTACTGCTTCCTTCAGGGTACCTTGGACTTGGACACCAAGCTCTCTCTGTTCTTCACTACTCCCATGGGCCCTACCATTCCATGTGAGTAGTGAGCCATAATTGGTCTTCCCACAATGCATCACCCGGAAGACTCCGGATTAAATTCCACCTGCCTTACCCAGCAATCAATATTGTCTCCGTTTGATGTTCGGAGGGATCCTGGTGTCATTGTACTCAAGCCTTTGGGAGCCAATGTACAGTCGCAGCAGGCAATGAGGGATACTGGCCTCTGTCGGCAGGAGGCTGGAACCACTGCAGGCTTCTTGCTACAATAAAACAGGCCACTTGCGATTGCACCGAGAATATTGTGCGTATTAATAGAAACAAGAGATTCTGCAGATGCTGGAAATCCGGAGCAACACACACAAAATGCTGGAGGAATTTGGCAGGTCAGGCAGCATCTGTGGAGGGGAATAAGCAGTTGATATTTCAGGCAAAGAACCTTTATCAGGACTGGAGAGGAAGATTAGAAGATGGGGAAGGGAAGGAGTACAAGTTGGCAGGTGATAGGTGAGGGAGTGGGTGGAATGAAGTGAGAAGACAGGAGGTGACAGGTGGGAAAGGTAAAGGGCTGGAGAAGAAGGGGTCTGACGAGAGGAGGGTGGACCGTGGGAAAAGGGGAAGAGGAGAGGCACTGGAGGAGGTGATGGACAGGTACCTATCCAAACTTCTCTTAGATGCTGAAATCGAACTCATATCCACCACTTCTGCTGGCAACTCGTTCCATATTCTCACTACCTTGAGTGGAGAAGTTACTCCTCAGGAACTCCTCGCACAGTCCCGAGGTAACCAGCAATTTGGCTTTGCTGGTGAGGCCGAAAGCTGGTTTGGATTACGTCGGGCTCCAGATGTTCTTGGACTTCTGCTGTGACCTGTCTCTTTCCTCCCCCCCAGGGTCCAGACATCCAACACCCTCCGTCCTTATGCCCAGCATTACCGAAGAGGCAAGATCCTCCTCTTTTGCTGAAGGTCAGTTTCTATGTGGTTCCAATCACTGATCCCCACTTCACCCTGTGGAAGATGCCTATGCCTGTTTGGGGGTTTTGTTGCTGTTGGGGGCAGACAGGAACCCTGTGGAAGATGCCAATGCCTGTTTGGGGGTTTTGGTGCTGTTGGGGGCAGACAGGAACCCTGTGGAAGATGCCAATGCCTGTTTGGGGGTTTTGGTGCTGTGCATGTTGCTGTCAGGCCCAATGTGATGATCCCACCCCTGGTCAGAACCAGCTGTTTGGATCGTACTGTGCAGTCATACAGCTGATTGCAGCTGGATGTGGCAGATCCAGGGAGGGGTGGGGGGGTGCTGCTTCTCCCTCTCTGGATGTAACGGAGGGAGAGTTAACTGGCCTGCAGTCCCCAGAGTGAATCTGTGTCCTAGGCCTCTCTGTAAGGAGAGAGTTATTGATCACAGTGGCGGCCAGAGAATCGGAATTGTCCATCTCAGCCCCTCCCTGCCCTCCAGTGGGGTTAATTTCTCCCAACAGGCAGGGTGGGTGATGTCGGTGTGAGCACTCAGACTGACTGCTGTGCCCCCATCCCCTCCCTCAGCAGAGTACGGTTGGACCTCTGGGCTCAGTGGGATTAACTCCCGCCTCACAGTAGCCAGCCGTGTCTCCTTACAGGCAGTGGGGGGATTGAACCCCGGTTGCTGGTACTGCAGCGGAAGGCAGAGGAGTCTGAATAAGCAGAGAGCTGGCATAAGCAGGAAGGATCGAGTCGCGACCGCCCTGTGGCTGGTGACCAGCCAGTCGGCAGTCTGAGGCTCCTCCGCCCTCTGAATGAGTCCAGGGTCCGTAACCCACTAACCATCATTCAAATCAAGTAATTAACTGTACTGTGGAGAACAGTAGGGCTCTACAACGAGAAGTCAGTGCATCACTAGTACCAGCCTACTGCCATCGAGGGCATACGGTACTATATCCCAGAAAGGTGCAGAAAAGGCCAGGAACATCCTGACGGATCCCACCCACCCTGCCCATGGACTGTCTGTCCCACTCCCATCGGGGGAAGGCTCCGTAGCATCCACACCAGGACCACCAGAAACAAAAACAGTTACTTTCCCCACCCCACCACCATTACTTTATCGTTGCCTGTCAGTCACCTTGTATAGAGACACCCCTGTGCCTCGTGTCACTTTATGAGCAAGCAATCAGTCTATGAGTACAAGCTATCTTATGTATTTATATTTATTGTGTTTTTTTAAATTATTATTTTGTTCTTTACCTTATTGTGGGTGATTTTGCACTGAATTGAACTCAGAGTAACAATTATTTTGTTTCCCTTTACACTTGTCTGCTGGAAATAACAGTAAGCAATCTTGAATCATGAAATAGATTTCAACTCAGATTATGGGCAGGGTGAAGACAGTGGAATTGTGGTTGGTGGTAAATTCCCTCCCCCCCTTCCCCCCCCCAATTGTATAGAGTTCAGGACAATGCCAGTGGGTCACTGGTTCTCCAGAGCATCCTGGGAGAGTTTAACAGGAAATCGAACCCATCCTGGCAGAGTGTAACAGGAAATCAAACCCATCCTGGGAGAGTTTAACAGGAAATCGAACCCATCCTGGCAGAGTGTAACAGGAAACCAAACCCATCCTGGGAGAGTTTAACAGGAAATCGAACCCATCCTGGCAGAGTGTAACAGGAAACCAAACCCATCCTGGGAGAGTTTAACAGGAAATCGAACCCATCCTGGCAGAGTGTAACAAGAAATCAAACCCATCCTGGGAGAGTTTAGCAGGAAACCCAACCCATCCTGGGAGAGTTTAACAGGAAATCAATCCCATCCTCGGAGAGTGTAACAGGAAACCGAACCCATCCTGGGAGAGTGTAACAGGAAACCAAACCCATCCTGGGAGAGTGTAACAGGAAACCGAACCCATCCTGGGAGAGTTTAACAGGAAATCAAACCCATCCTGGGAGAGTGTAACAGGAAACCAAACCCATCCTGGGAGAGTTTAACAGGAAATCGAACCCATCCTGGCAGAGTGTAACAGGAAATCAAACCCATCCTGGGAGAGTTTAACAGGAAATCGAACCCATCCTGGGAGAGTTTAACAGGAAATCAAACCCATCCTGGCAGAGTGTAACAGGAAACCAAACCCATCCTGGCAGAGTGTAACAGGAAACCAAACCCATCCTGGGAGAGTGTAACAGGAAATCGAACCCATCCTGGCAGAGTGTAACAAGAAATCAAACCCATCCTGGGAGAGTTTAACAGGAATCTGAACCCATCCTGGGAGAGTGTAACAGGAAACCAAACCCATCCTGGCAGAGTTTAACAGGAAATCAAACCCATCCTGGGAGAGTGTAACAGGAAATCATACCCATCCTGGGAGAGTGTAACAGGAAACCAAACCCATCCTGGCAGAGTGTAACAGGAAATCAAACCCATCCTGGGAGAGTTTAACAGGAAATCGAACCCATCCTGGGAGAGTTTAACAGGAAATCGAACCCATCCTGGGAGAGTTTAACAGGAAACCACAAAGTCAGCCGGCTGAACATCTGTTGTTGGGAAACTTCCAAAGCTGTTATAAAAGTAACCAGGTCAGCATGGCTTTGTCAAAGTAAGGTTATGTTTGACCAATTTATAGGAAGGTACAAAGGTAAGGGGCCTGGTGAGTTTCTGGACTTGGGATCACGAAAGGTATTTGCTTAGTTGCAGAAAATGAAACCTTGTCGTATATGAGGTGATTTTATTGAGCGGATATGTCCCTCCTGCTGAACGAGATGGCGCTGCCCGGTTACTCCCATGTGACCAATCCCATCTGTGTTTGGAACGTGGGGGGAACTGGAGCACCTGGAAGAAACCCATGTGGTCACGGGGAGAACAGACAAGATCACAAGACAGAGGAGCAGAAGTAGGCCATTCGTCCCATCAAGTCTGCTCCGCCACTCCACCATGAGCTAAACTATTCTCCCATCTAGTTCCAATTTCCAGCTTTCTTCCCATATCCATTGATACCCTGACTAATTAGATATTTATCAATCTCCTCCTTAAATACCCTCAATAATCAGGCCTCCACAGCTGTATGTGGCAACGAATTCCATAAATCTATGACCTTCTGGCTAAAAAAATTTCTCTTCATCTCTGTTTTAAATAGGTACCCTCTAATTCTAAGACTGTGACCTCTTGTTCTGGACTCACCCACCAAGGGAAACAGCCTTTCCACATTTACTCTGTCCAACCCTTTCAATATGAGGTCTCACCAGTACCCCATAGAGCCTCTTCAACACCTCCTTACTCTTATACACTATTCCTCTTGAAATGAATGCCAACATAGCATTCGCTTTCCTTACTGCCGATCCAACCTGGTGGTTAGCCTTTAGGGTATCCTGCACGAGGACCCCCAAGCCCCTTTGCACTTCTGATTTTTGAATTTTCTCCCCATCTAAATAATAATCTGCCTGATTATTTCTTCTTCCAAAATGTACAACCGTACATTTCTCAACATTGTATCTCATCTGCCATTTCTTTGCCCACTCTCCTAAACTGACCAAGTCTCTCTGCAACCTTTCTGTTTCTTCAACACTTCCTGCTCCTCCACCTATCTTGGTGTCATCCGCAAACTTGGCCACAAAACCATTTAATCCATAATCCAAATCATCGATATACATCGTAAAAAGAAGCAGCCCCAACACCGACCCCTGTGGAACACCACTAGTAACCGGCAACCAATCAGAATAGGATCCCTTTACTCCCACCCTTTGCTTTCTGCCTATCAGCCAATGCTCCACCCATTCCAATATCTTTCCTGTAATTCCATGGGCTCTCATCTTATTAAGCAGCCTCTTATGCGGCACCTTATCGAAGGCCTTTTGAAAATCCAAATACACAACATCCACAGCCTCTCCCTTGTCAATCTTATTTGAGATTACCTCAGAAATTCCAATAGGTTGGTGAGGCAGGATCTTCCCTTCATGAAACCATGCTGGCTTCGGCCTATCTTGTCACGCACCTCGAGGTATTTCATAACCTCGTCCTTAAGGATCGACTCCAATAACCTTCCAACTACCGATGTCAGACTAATAGGTCTGTAATTTTCTTTTTGCTGCCTCCCTCCTTTCTTAAACAGCGGAACTGTTACAGATGGTGGCGGAAATTGAACCTGGGTTACTGACACTTTAATGGTGTTATACTAACATCTAGGCTACCGTGCTGTACTAGTGTCGGTAGGGAGAGAGTAACAGGACAAGAAATGGGGTAGATGGGGTACAGCACACTCACTTTCGTCGGTCTAAAACTGGACTGCTGCCCCAGTCTCTAGCATCCAGTCACATCCCTGCCAAATGCCTTGAAGGTACACAGAGTGTGGGGACCTGAGCCAATTCCACCTCCAAGGGGATAGGCGCCTGAGAAGGTCCATACGCTGGTCACCACGTCAGTGTGGAGGGACCAGGAGAGGTTGCTGCTGAGGAACCTCAGCTGGCAATCATCTCTCCAGCATCTCCAGGCCTAAGGGCAAAGGTGTGTTCACCCCATGTCTTCCTGAAGTCAACAGACTCCTCTTTCATAGAACACACAGCACAGTACAGGCCCTTTGGCCCATCATGTTGTTCTGATGTTTTAACCTACTCTAAGATCAATCTAACCCTTCCCTCCTACACAGCCTCCATTTTTTTATCGCCCATGTGCCTATCTAAGAGTCTCTTAAATATCCCTAATGTATCTGCCTCTCCCACCACCCCTGACAGGGCGTTCCACACACCCACCACTCTCTGTATAAAACCCTTCCTCTGACATCCCCCGATACTTTCCTCCATTCACTTTAAGGTTATGGCCCCCTCATATGAACCGTTATTTTGCTGACATTAAGGGCTGCATTACTGTTCTGACACCGTGACCACTAAGAGTTTCTTAAAGGTCCCTCATATATGTCATCTCCTTTCTGTACTCCAACTCAACGTGGTCGTAGATCCAGCTGATAACAGTGATGTCACTGGTGAGCAGCTGATAACAGTGATGTCACTGGTGAGCAGCTGATAACAGTGATGTCACTGGTGAGCAGCTGATAACAGTGATGTCACTGGTGAGCAGCTGATAACAGTGATGTCACTGGTGAGCAGCTGATAACAGTGATGTCACTGGTGAGCAGCTGATAACAGTGATGTCACTGGTGAGCAGCTGATAACAGTGATGTCACTGGTGAGCAGGAAGGTGGGCTTGATACTGTGGCTGCCCCTACACAGGGAGAAGAGCAGGGGCCACACCCCTGGGATGAGAGTGGATGAAATGTTCTGCCCCATTCTAACAGACTGAGGTCTTCCCTCCAGGAAGTTTCGAAGCCAGTTACAGATGGGTACAAAGGTGGAGGTCTGTTCAGCTTTATTTGGGGTTCTGGGGTTGTAAAAACCCGAACAAAGAATGTTTGCCCATGCTGGACAGTAGCTGCAAGAATGAGCTTCCTCGGGGGGTCAGGAGGGGAAATGAACTGGGTTGTGGAGAGAGCTGTGGTCAGGATAGTGATGATAAGTCTCTCGGAAGCCCTCACTGAATAAACCCCCCACAACACACGCAGTCGATATAGACACAGGCACGGTAAACACCCACAGCATGCACAGAAACACCCTGTGTCAAATGCCCCCCTCAAACCAAATCACCTGTGTCAGGGCATATATTGTGTGGGTGTTCAGTGTGGTTGACAGGTTGAGAAAGAGACAGGCACTGGGAGTCTCATTGTGAGCACATAGACTCAGTGTGCAGGGAGCGGGGAGCATTGACGCATGGATACCGGGGCAAGAGGACTCGTTTAGAGAGTTGGCAAGGACCATTTTCCCTGCTGTTTGACCTGTGACTCAACGACAGTCAATAATGAGCTTGTGATTGATGCATCTTCCCGTGCAGAGTGAGGGTGCCGCACGTTCAGCTGGGGTTTACTCCACACGCGTTTGTATCACACGTGCTTTGAGTTGATGCTTTTGCTGGTGTGTGTTACTGTGGTGTTTAGTGTCGCCCATTTAGTGCGAGGGCGTTAATATAGGTGGTGATTTAGGGGTTTTTAATGTGCACTCTTTGTTGCCCTGATCTCTATATGAGGGTTACTGTGGTGACTGTGAGGGGGTTTAAAACAGAGGTTGATAAGTTCTTGGTTAGTCAGAGAGTCAAAGGTTATAGGGAGAAGGAAGGAGAATAGGATTAGAGTCGAAGAGCCATAGAACAGAAACAGACATTCTGAGGTCTCTCTGTGCCCCTCTGTTCATTATGTAAGAGCTACACTGGTTCATCTACCTGTGACCCCACTTTCAAAGGATGGAGGATCTGTATTCCCAGATCCCTCTGTTCTACCACACTCCTCTATACCCTACCACTCAGTGTGTAAGACATACCCTGGTTGGTCCTCCAAAGTGCAACACCTCGCACTTGTCCACGTCCAGTTCCATTTGCCATTTTTCCAGCTGGTCCAGATCCTTCTAGAAGCTGTGGTAGTCTTCTTGCCATCCACAACACCCCCAACCTCGGTGTCATCAGCAAATCCTCTTTGACAGGAATAATGTTGGCAGAGTAATCGATGGGCTGAATAGCCTAATTCTGCTCCTCTGTCTTTTGGGTTTATAATGTGGTTGCCTTTGTGCTGGGGTTTATTCTGAGGGGCTTCACGGGAGATTTACCATCACGGTCCTGGGCACAGCAGAAGCTGCTGAACTCAGTGTTAAATGGCTGACGTTGAAACCCTGGTTAGAGGCAACGCTGGTGCAGATGGCGTGAAACCAATGCCCCTGTCCCCTGCTCACACTGCCCTTGACTCAGGGATGCTGATTGGCATTAGCAGGTCTCTGATGCAGATGCTGGTCTCCTCTCGGCAGGCCAGGGGAATTAAAGCCAGAAGATCAAAGTGTCCGCTCAGCAGCCACTTATCTTCAGGAAATGCGACTTTCCAGGAACCTCATTAAAAGATGTAATAATTCTTTGTGAAGCTCCTGTGTGAGCTGGAAGCAGGTGGCAGGCAGCCAGCACAAGAATCAATCCTCTCTGCTCATTAAATCACAACCTCCAGCCTGAAACAGATGCAGCACCAACACCATGAAACACAGGAACTCAATTAGAGCATTCAGTTCATCGTCTTCTCCACATTTCCAACATGGCTGACCTGCAGTAAAACCCGACACACTCCCCGGGACCCCCTATAAATACCCTGGGACCCCCTGTAAATACCCCGGGAACCCCTGTAAATACCGACACACTCCCCAGGACCCCCTGTAAATACAGACACACTCCCTGGGACCCCTTGTAAATACTGACACTCTCCCCAGGAACCCCTGTAAATACTGACACACTCCCCAGGACCCATGTAAATACAGACACACTCCCAAGGACCCCCTGTAAATACTGACACACTCCCCAGGAACCCCCGTAAATACTGACACACTCCCCGGGACCCCCTGTAAATACCTACGCACTCCCCAGGACCCCCTGTAAATACAGACACACTCCCCAGGACCCCCTGTAAATACTGACACACTCCCCAGGAACCCCTGTAAATACCGACACACTCCCCGGGAACCCCTGTAAATACCGACACACTCCCCGGGACCCCTGTAAATACCGACACCCTCCCTGGGACCCCCTGTAAATACTGACACACTCCCCGGGACCCCCTGTAAATACTGACACACTCCCCGGGACCCCCTGTAAATACAGACACACTCCCCGGGACCCCCTGTAAATACCAACACCCTCCCTGGGACCCCCTGTAAATACTGACACACTCCCCGGGACCCCCTGTAAATACTGACACACTCCCCGGGTCCCCCCGGTAAATACTGACACACTCCCCGGGACCCCCTGTAAATACCTACGCACTCCCCAGGACCCCCTGTAAATACCCCGGGACCTCCTGTAAACACCGACACACTCCCCAGGACCCCCTGTAAATACTGACACACTCCCCGGGACCCCCTGTAAATACAGACACACTCCCCGGGACCCCCTGTAAATACCAACACCCTCCCTGGGACCCCCTGTAAATACTGACACACTCCCCGGGACCCCCTGTAAATACTGACACACTCCCCGGGTCCCCCCGGTAAATACTGACACACTCCCCGGGACCCCCTGTAAATACCTACGCACTCCCCAGGACCCCCTGTAAATACCCCGGGACCTCCTGTAAACACCGACACACTCCCCAGGACCCCCTGTAAATACTGACACACTGCCCCAGCCATTCCATTCATCAGTACATCATGCTGGTCGATGAGATACCAGAATGCAGAATGCAGAATGCAGAGAAAGGGCAGTGCAGACAGATACATGTGTTGCAAGGCCACAATTAAGTAGATTTATGGATCATGGGATCAAAAATTCATTTTTTAACATACAAGAGGTTCAATAGTGGGGTAGAAGCTGTCTACGAGAGGACAGCATATGAGATGTCCCGTAGTGGCGTAGAACATTAGAAAGTCTAATGGGTCATTTAGGACAGGGGTCCCCAAACTTTTTTGTACCGCAGACCGGTTTAGTATTGACAATATTCTTGCGGACCAGCCGACCGGGGGTTGGTGTTCAAATCGGGTTAAACTCACCTCAACTTGTCTTTTACAGTTAGGGTTGCCAACTTTCTCACTCCCAAATAAGGGATAAAAATAGCAGTCAAATCGCGGGACACGTTGCCCCAGGAGACTACCATGACCATGAAGCCTTGCGCGGGCACCTGTGTGCGCGTGCGCGACGTGCGCAAGTGCCGATTTTTTTTCCCTCACCAATCGGTTTTGCCTTCATCTTCCCGACTACGCTGTACATATATTATTTCTACTTTATATAGGCTGTGTATTTATCATATCATTCCTGATTTTACTATATGTTAGTGTCATTTATTTTCGGTTTTATGTGTTATTTGGTATGGTTTAGTAGGTTATTTTTTGGGTCTGAGAACGCTCAAAAATTGTTCCCATATAAATTAATGATAATTGCTTCTTCGCTTTACGCCATTTTGGCACGAAAGGTTTCATAGGAACGTTGTACCTTAGCGGGGGAAATACGGGACAAACCAATTTAACCCAATATACAGGATGTCCCAGCAAATACGGGATAGTTAGCAACTCTATGTTCAAGTTCAACAATGCGTGACAGGGAATGAGGAAAGGTGCAGCTGACTCGTATCGTTTCCTCACGGCCCGGTACCGATCCGCGGCCCAAGGTTGGGGACCGCTGGTTTAGGAGACTCCTGGATAGGTAAATGGAGCTTAGAAAAATAGAGGGCTATGGGTAATCCTAGGTAATTTCTAAATTAAGTACATATTCGGCAAAACATTGTGGGCCGAAGGGCCTGTATTGTGCTGTAGGTTTTCGATCTTTCTAACAGGCCATTCAGACCAACGAAGCATGCCAAAATCCTATTCACATAGTGTGTTGAAATAACTATTGAGTTTTTCCATGTGTAGGTAGTTTGTTCCATGTGTCCATAATTCACTGTGTGAAGAAATGCTTCCTGATTTAGAAATGCTTCCTGATGTTTGTATGAAATCTCCCCTTAACCAGTCTCCACCTTTGGCCCCATGTCCTTGATGGGTTAATTGTGAAGTAGCAACTGGCATTCACTTTACTTGTACCCTAACACTTCCACCATGTCTCCTCTCATTCTACATCTACTTAGGCTAAAAAGATTAAATTCTTCCAATCTTTCTTCATAGCTCATACCCTGCAGACCTGGAATGAGCCTAGTCACCCTTCTGTGCCTTCAGTGCCTTCACATCCCTCACACAATATAGAGACCAAAATTGTACAGAATATTCAAGGTGTGGCCTCAGAAACACATAATACTGTTTAAGGAGAACGTCCCTAGACTTGAACTCCACTGAATGCATTATACAGCTCAACGATCTGTTAGCCTTCCTATTCCAGATGTTGATAGTGATGAGTCTACCAGGGAGCCCAAATCCCTCTCGTACAACCAACACACACAAAATGCTGGTGAACGCAGCAGGCCAGGCAGCATCCATAGGAAGAGGTACAGTTGACGTTTCAGGCCAAGACCTTTTGTCAGGACTAACTGAAAGAAGAGCTAGTAAGAGATTTGAAAGTGCGAGGAGGAGGAGGAGGGGGAGATCCGAAATGATAGAAGACAGGAGGGGGAGGGATGAAGCCAAGAGCTGGACAGGTGATTGGCAAAAGGGAAATGAGAGGATCATGGGACAGGAAGCCCAGGGAGAAGGAAAAGGGGAGGGGAGCACCAGAGGAAGATGGAGAACAGGCAAGGAGTTATAGTGAGGGGGAAAGAGAGAAGAAAAAAATAAAAAATAGGGATGGGGTAAGAAGGGGAGGAGGAGCATTAACAGAAGTTAGGGAAATCAACATTCATGCCATCAGGTTGGAGGCTACCCAGAGGGAATATAAGGTGTTGTTCCTCCAACCTGAGTGTGGCTTCATCTTTACAGTAGAGGAGGTCATGGATTGGCATATCAGAATGGGAATGGGATGTGGAATTAAAATGTGTGGCCACTGGGAGATCCTGATTTCTCTGGCAGACAGAGCGTAGGTGTTCAGTGAAGTGGTCTCCCAAACTGCATCGGGTCTCGCCAATATATAGAAGGCCACACCAGGAGCACCGGACTCAGTATATCACCCCAGCTGACTCACAGGTGAAGTGTCTCTCATACATCGCATTTTCTAAATCAAGACTCCCAACTGTATAGTTACATCTAATATTTCTACTTCCCATATATAATATTTTTCATTTACTTATATTTAATTTCATCTGCCATTTATCTGCCCACATCTGGATTTTGTTTAGATCACTCTGTATTGATTCTGCTGCCTGAATGTTATCAGATAATCCCCCTAATTTTGTGTCACCGGAAAACTTTACTACATTTATTTGATATGTGATTATCCAAATCATTAATGTAAATTGAAAACTGCAGAGGCCCCAAAACTGATCCTTGCATAGTGGTGTAGAAGCTGCCCATGAGAGGACAGCATAGGGGAGGTCTGATGAGGGGAAGATGCTGTCCGTGAGCTTCTGGTACACACCCTTGGGCTTTTGTATCTTCTGCGAGATTGCAGAGGGGAGAAGAGAGAATGTCCGGGTAAGGTCCATGTGTACGCTGGCTGCTTTCTTGTCACCAAGTCAATGGAGTGAGGCTGGTTTGCATGTGCTGGACTGGGCTGTGTTCACAACTCTGCGTTCTCCTGCACTCGCGGGCGGGGCAGTTGGTATATCAGGCTCTGATGCTTCCAGCTAGACAACCGGCCCTGCATGGGAGACTGGTGTGGAGGGTGAGGATCCTGACAAAGTTGGCCACCTGAAACCAGCCCCTGACGGCACATGGGAATGGTCCTGTGGAAGATCCAGACCGACCAGGAGAGGAATCAGGTGTAGCACAGACTCTCAGCAGTGCTGCCCTGTCCTCCTGTGGTGAAAATGCCAAACTGGGGAGGTATGAGTGGTGGCCAGTCCCCCTCTCACTGCCCCGTAGGCCAGGATGGACGTGAGATACAGTTAGTGCAGAAGTTGGGAGATTCGGTCGTGTCTGGACACCACAAAATGCTGAAAGAACTCAGCAGGGGAATAAATCGTTAATGTTTCAGGCCAGCAGAGGTCTGAAATGCACATCCTCAGACGGTGTTTTTCATAGACACAAACAACACATTTCACTCTATATTCCTATGTTGTGCTGTACGTGTAATAAGTAAAACTAATCTTTATCTTTGAACAGAAAGCTGTCCACAGGGCTGACATCCCGCTTGTCTCCAATGTACCGGTGCTGGAGCGCTGGACACTATCGCAGAATGAGAGCTGCGGCCAGGGTACACCACCCATCTCTGCTGCCTAGGAGTGCTGCTGTCTGTTCCCAAGGGAGGGCACAGGTAGGTCCACTGTGCCCAGTGCGGACAGGCCAGTCTCCGAGGGACACTGTTCCACACCTGTCTCCCCAAACCCCACCAAATCCTCCCCTCTCCACTGTCCCTTCCCCGTACCCTCCCTCTCTCCATCCCCTAATCTTCTCTTCGTCCCCACTCCGTCTCCCATCCCCCATCCCCCTTCCCTCTTCCTCCTTTTCCTCTGTCTCCCATCTCCTAACATCCTTTCGGTCCACAAACCCACCTCTCCACACTCCTCCCCCCATTCCTTCATCTGCTCCCCATTCCCCCTCCCCTCCCCGTCACCCTGTCCCCTTCCCTCCGCCCCACGGATAGGCGAAGAGGGGTTTGCGATCCATGCCCACGGCATCATTGTGTTTGTTCTAGGTACAGTGAAGGGGTTTGCCATTCCTGGGACTATGCTGAGAGGCCCGGATGGACACAGCCATGGAACTGGATAATTTCCGGACGGTGCCCGAGGCCATGGACAAGTCATCGGTAAAGCCGGGCTGGTACGTCTCCTACCCGGTCAGCTTCCAGGTGTCGCTGACCAGCTTCCTGACGCTGGAGATCGTGCTGGCGTTCGGCAGCAACCTGACCGTGCTGGTCCTGTACTGCGTGCAGAGCGGCCTGGTAGACTCGGTCAGTAATGTGGTGACCATCAACCTGCACGTGCTGGACCTCATCATCTGCCTGGTGTGTGTCCCCCTGACCGTCACCGTGGTGCTGACCCCACTGGACAGTGACCTGGCCCTCCTCTGCTGTTTCCACGAGGCCTGTGTCACCTTTGCCAGCGTGGCCACCGCCGTCAACGTGCTGGTGATCAGCCTGGACCGCTACGACATCTCGGTGCGGCCGGCCAACAGGCTGCTGACGCTGGGCCGGGCAGTGCTGCTGCTGGCTGCCATCTGGCTCCTCTCGCTGCTGGTCTTCTTCACGCCCTTCATCGAGGCCGAGTTCTTCAGGGCGCCGCTGCAAGGCCCCGCCGGGCGCAACCGCAGCCTGCTGTGCGTCGGCACCGAAGAGTACCGGCGCCGGCCTGCCGCCTACGGCCACCTCTTCCTGCAGGTCCCCAGCTTCTGCTTGGCTGCCGCGGGCATGCTGGCCGCCTATTCCCGCATCCTGAAGGCGCTCGACATCCGCATCGGCAACCACTTCGGCCGCGGGCAGAAGCGCAAGAGCAGGAGGCAGCGGCAACGGCGGCGCCGGAAGAGGAAGGGCGCGGCGGCGGGGCCGGGCTCACTCAGCGCCCAGTACGAGAGCCGGAGGCCGGCCCCCGCCGTGGGAGGACCGCCCCCCGCGCTGGGCGTCCACGCCTCGGTGTCGGTGATCATCGCGCTGCGGCGGGCAGTCAGGCGGCACCGGGACCGACGGCAGAGGCAGAGGCGGGTGTTCCGGATGTCGCTGCTCACCGTCTGCACCTTCCTGCTGTGCTGGGCCCCCGTCTCCGTGGTCCACGTGCTGCTGCTGTGCCTGGGGCCCAGCGACCGGCTGATCCGCCTGCGCCTCTGCGGCCTGGCCCTGGCCTACGCCACCACCGTCTTCCACCCGCTGCTGTACGCCTTCGCCCGACACAAGTTCCGTCAGGTCCTCAAGAGCAAGGTGAAGAAGCGGGTAGTGTCCGTGCTGCAAGTTGACCCTGCGCCCAGTGCCACTGTCATCCACAACTCCTGGGTGGAGACCGGCAAGGCTCAGCCGGTGGGGGCAGCTGGGGCCCACTCCCAGCCCCTGGCCCACGTCCAGGCCTGATCCTCCACACCAGCAGCACAGGCCCACTTCAGCACTTCCCCCAATCCCACCTTGATTGCCACCCTCAATCCCTCCTTCAATTACCCTCAATCCCTCCTTCCCTCAATCCCACCTTCAATTACCCTCAATCCCTCCTTCAATTACCGTCAATCCCTCCTTCCCTCAGTCCCACCTTCAATTACCCTCATTCCCCCATCCCACCCTCAATCACCCAATTCTCCCAATCCCACCCTCAATCACCCCATTCCTCTAATCCCATCCGCAATCACCCTATTCCCCCAATCGCTCCCTCAATCACCCCATTCCCCCAATCCCACCCTCAATCACCCCCATTCTTCTAATCCCACCCTCAATCACCCCATTCCTCTAATCCAACCCTCAATCACCTCCATTCCCCCAATCCCACCCTCAATTACCCCCATTACCCCAATTTCACTCTCAATCGCCCCTTTCCTCCCTCAAACCCCCCAATCGTACCTTCAATTCTCCTATCCTCGATCTGGCTCACCCACCTTCCCCAAGCCCCTTCCTCCATCCCACCCTCAAATACCGCCATCCCTCCCTCTCCCACCCTCAGTCCCAACCTCAAACACCAGCATCTTCCCCAAACTCCACCCTCAGACCGCCCTTTCCATCTCCTCCTCCCTCTGAGAACCAGTGGCAGCAAGGTCCTGCCCCTACAGGACCCTTCAGCACCCAAAGCCCTGTCCCTACCCTTGACATCATCCAGTGGAACATGGCAGTGCATAGGTTAAACCAGTCCCAGAACCACAGCCAGTAGAGGGGTCTATCCAACAACCCCTCACCTAGGCCCCACATCCCTCCCACCCTCACCTCTTTTGTACGGAGGTTCCAAGCTGCCTCTGGAGAGAAGGTAAAGTGACGGTGTGGCCCGTGTGACACAAAGTTGGGAGGCAGGAGTGGTGTCCCACCAGGAGACGGAGGTTACTGCAACATGCGGCTGCCAGAAGAACCCAGTGCTCCACTGGACACAAAACTGCAGGAGTTGACACCGACCACAGACTCACCTGGACAGACAGATACTGTGCCCCAGGCCAGATCAGAAGCTGGGTATCCTGTGGATCGTGACTCATCTCCTGACACACCAAGCTCACTGCACAGGTACAGTGTGATTGAACTCCAGCAGGGACAGGTCAGGAGTGTGATCGAACTCTCTCCAGTGGCCTGGGTGAGCGCAGCACTGTCCGGAACAAAGAACCCACTGGATCTGCCCTGCCCCTCCGGTACCGGCACACTGAGGCTGCAGTATTCACTGTCTACAGAATTCACTCCCCCCAGAACGGTGACTCTACCTGCAAGAACAAAGGCACTTGGTGTGGGGAGACACCACCACCTTGCAGGGTCCCCATCACCCTGGCTTGGAAACGTCTCGCTGTTCCTTCCCCATCGTTAGGTCTAAACCCTGACCTCCCTCCGACCAGCACTGTGGTGAACCCTTTCACCAGAAGGACTGCTAAGGGCACCTCAGCCCCTCCTTTTTGAGGGCAATAAACACTGACTGACTAACAGGAGGAGTTGTGTTCTTTCAGAACCTCATAAACCCTCAGAGTGCAGAGGTAGGGCCAACTAATGGGTCAGCATGGAGATGGACCCACAGTGCGGAGGTGGTGCCTAGTGTCAGTGAAGAGATGGGACCCACAGTGCAGTGGTGGGACCCTCAGAGTGCAGAGGGGGACCCTCAGAGTGTGGAGCTGGGACCCTCAGAGGGTGGAGGGGGACCCCCGGACCACAGAGCGTGGAGGGGGACCCCCAGACCACAGAGCATGGAGGGGGACCCTCAGAGTGCGGAGGGGGACCCTCAGAGGGTGGAGGGGGACCCTCAGAGTGTGGAGCTGGGACCCCTGGACCACAGAGCGTGGAGGGGGACCCCCGGACCACAGAGCGTGGAGGGGGACCCCCGGACCACAGAGCGTGGAGGGGGACCCCCGGAGCACAGAGCATGGAGGGGGACCCTCAGAGTGCGGAGGGGGACCCTCAGAGGGCGGAGCTGGGACCCTCCAAGCATGGAGGCAGCTTCTACTAATGTGGAGACTGATAATTCTACTGACCGCAAAGCTCGGGAACTTGGTGAATTGGGAAAGAGGTTTTGAAAAATGTGGAGGGTTAAGTTAAGAAAATACATCTATGAAAGTGTAAGGCTGAGGGTAAAAGAGTACAGGCAGGAGTGATTCAGTCAGAGTTTTCAAATCACAGTGGTACAGACAGAAAGTGCCCCTTCAGCCCAAATCATGCATGCTGATTTTTGTCCGTCTACACACGAATTCCATTTATGCACATTAAGACCTTTTTCTTTTGTATCTTGCCTGTTTAATTGTTGTCTAATGTCTCCGAAACATGGTGATTGTTGACATTTAATAGAAACAGGCCCTTCAACCTAACTGCTCGTGATCTACTCCCTTCACCATTGTCTGGCCCATACCTCTCAATTCCTGCCCAAATGTCTTTTAGAGCATTGAACAAACAGTACCAGACCTCTGGGCCACAATGTTGTGCCGGCCTGTAAGATCAATCTAACCCTTCCCTCCCACGGTGCTCTCCATTTTCCTATCATCCATCTGGCTTTCTGGGTCTGCCTCGACGCCTGCCCTTGGCAGTGTGATCCGTACCCACACCTCTCTTTCAAAAAAACCTACCTCTGACATCTCTTCCCACCCCACCCCTCTACTTTCCTCCAATCACCTGAAATGATGCCCTTTAACATTAGATATTTCCAGCCTGAAACAAAGGCTCTGATTGTCCCCTCAAGCTGTGTCTCATCATCTTGTGCTCAATCAAATTGTAATTTTATGCCCCTGTATCTCTTCCTCTGACAATAGTAATTGAGTAGAAATACAAGGACCCAAAAACTTCTTTGTCTTGTATTTCTACACAATTAAATCTTAAATAAGATGTATCATATTTCCATACAATTTAATTGTATTTCTACTCAACTAACTAAGTTTTTTTTTGAAATACAGAGCAGAACAGGCCCTTACTGAACTTCGAGCCGCTCTGCCCAGCAATCCCTCAGTTTAATCCTAGCCTAATCAGGGGGCAAGTTACAATGACCGATTAACTGGTATGTCTTCAGACTGTGGGAGGAAACCAGAGCACCCGGAGGAAACCCACGCGATCACGGGGAGAACGTACAAACTCCTTACAGGGAGTGGCGGGAATTGAACCGGGGTCGCTGGTACCACAAAGCGTTTTGCTTACCACTACGCTACTGTGCCATCCCAAAAGTGAATTAAAAGTATTAAATAAGAAACTTTTTAAGAGACTCTTAAATAGGCAAATGGTTGATAGAAAATGGAGACTATATGGGAGAGAAATGTTATATTGATCTTGAAGCAGAATATGGTACAATACTGTGGGCTGAATGGCTCATGCTATGTCCTATCTCTTTCTGAAGGGCAGCCTGTGCTGGCTCCGAGGTCCCTGGGGGGACACACCACCCTCGCACTCTCTTTGCATCAGCACTCGTCTGGAGCTGGAAGAGTGTTGGTTATGTTACAGTTCAAATGGTACTGGTGTGTTTCTGGGCTCAGAGCCGGGAGGGTGGAGGCAGTTGGAAACAGAACCAACAATGATTAATTCAGAGCAGGTTCTGGGAGAGCTGTTGATATAGGGCAAACCCCAGTGTATAGTTCCTGTAGCCTTCAGCCATTTTTCTGGTCTCCAGTTCAGATTGAGGTCACTGTTGGTCAGACTTCAGAAATCCTCCCCCATCTCCCAGCAGCAGAAAGTATCTCACATGAAAAGATCATCAGATCAGCCAGGTGGAAATTCAGGAGAAAGGTGTTTGACAGAGGAGGAGGGGGTTCAAAGGTCATCACCACCTTTCCCCAGTTAATAAAATCAACAGAACATCGATACTGGAAAACAGAAATAACCCCAGTGAGTGTTTGACATGTACAGCAGGGCAGGCAGCGTCTGGAGGGAGGTGGAGTCCTGGCGAATGGTGGTGGGGGCGGACAGGATCTGGGACCTTGGTGAGTGAGAGAGAGGGGCCTCAGTGTGAGGAGAAGGAATCCAGAGAGAGGGGAGAGGGTCCTTGTGACTGGGTGGGGGAGGAGAGACTGTGGGGGTGTGAGAATCCCCGGTGGGGGGAGACTGGGATGGAGTGAGAATCCCCGGGGGAGACTGGGGTGGGGTAAGAATCCCCGGGGGGGAGACTGGGATGGAGTGAGAATCCCAGGGGGGGGAGACTGGGATGGAGTGAGAATCCACGGGGGGGGGGAGACTGGGGTGGGGTGAGAATCCCCGGGGGGAGGGAGACTGGGATGGAGTGAGAATCCCCGGAGGAGACTGTGGTGGGGTGTGAGAATTCCCGGGGGGGAGACTGGGATGGAGTGAGAATCCCGGGGGGGGGAGACTGGGGTGGGGTGTGAGAATCCCCCGGGGGGGAGAGACTGGGGTGGGGTGTGAGAATCCCCGGGGGGGGAGACGGGGGTGGGGTGTGAGAATCCCCGGGGGGGAGACGGGGGTGGGGTGTGAGAATCCCGGGGGGGAGACTGGGATGGAGTGAGAATCCCAGGGGGGGGAGACTGGGATGGAGTGAGAATCCACGGGGGGGGGGAGACTGGGGTGGGGTGAGAATCCCCGGGGGGAGGGAGACTGGGATGGAGTGAGAATCCCCGGAGGAGACTGTGGTGGGGTGTGAGAATTCCCGGGGGGGAGACTGGGATGGAGTGAGAATCCCGGGGGGGGGAGACTGGGGTGGGGTGTGAGAATCCCCGGGGGGGGAGAGACTGGGGTGGGGTGTGAGAATCCCCGGGGGGGGAGACGGGGGTGGGGTGTGAGAATCCCCGGGGGGGGAGACGGGGGTGGGGTGTGAGAATCCCGGGGGGGAGATTGGGGGTGTGAGAATCCCTGGGGGGGGAGACTGGGGGTGGGGTGTGAGAATCCACGGGGGGGGATACTGGGGTGGGGTGTGAGAATCCCCGGGGGGGAGACAGGGGGGGTGAGAATCCCCGGGGGGGGAGACTGGGGTGGGGTGTGAGAATCCCCGGGGGGGGAGATTGGGGGTGTGAGAATCCCCGGGGGGGGGAGACTGGGGTGGGGTGTGAGAATCCCCGGGGGGGGGAGAGATTGGGGGTGTGAGAATCCCCGGGGGGGGGAGACTGGGGTGGAGTGTGAGAATCCCCGGGAGGGAGACTGGGGGCGGGTGAGAATCCTGGGGGTAACTGTGACTGTGGGATTGTCACCCATCTCGATGGAGATTGTCCAGATTCCTACCGCCACCTGGTGGAGGCCGGGGGAACTGTAACGCTCTCGAATAACATTACACGGAGTTTCACGGGTCTGCTGTCGGCAGCAAGTGATCGGAGTCAATCTGGCCAACGGGAACGTGGTAGTTGGGTAACACTTGTACTTAAGAACACAAAAAGGAAAAAAAAGGCAAAGATTGAGCGGATGGACTGAGACTTTTTCCTAGGATGGAAATAACTAATGCGAAGGGTAATATTTTAAGGTATTTGGGGTAAAGTATCGGGGTGGAGGTCATTGGTGGGAGTTTTTTGCATGGAGAGTGGTGAGTGTGTGCGAAATGCCCTTCCACGGGTGATGGTAGAGGCAGATACATTAAGGAATTTAAGAAACTCTTAAGATAGACATATGGATGATAGCAAGCTGGACTATGTGGGAGGGAAGGATAAGATTTATCTTTGAGTAGGTTAAGAGATGGAACAGCATCATGGGCCCAAAGGCCTGTAATCTGTTCTACGTAAAATTATTGTGGTGAAGTTGGGTAGCGAAATGAGGAAGGAGTGAGATCACATCTACCTTCCATGTGTGGTAGTGATCCCCCAATTTAAGGTGAGACGTTAATATATTGGAAACTGTTCAGGGTTTTACTGAGCTGGTACTCTGGAGAGGCTGGGTTTTCCTGTATGAGTGACCAGGCTTGCATCCACTGGAAGGTGAGAGGGGACAGTTAAAGCAAGTCAGATCCTGAGGGGTTCTGATGGGCTGGACGTGGAGACGGTTCCTCCAGTGGGAGAATCCAAATCAGGACACTAAAAATGAGGGACGTTCATATGAGGCCGATGATTTCTCTTGTGAGTCTTCAACAAAGAGCAGTGGAAACAGATCGAATATTTTAAAAAGAAGCCTGCCAGAGGGTCTCAAGGGGCTGAATGGCCTCAGTCCTACTCACTTCTTCCCAGAAATGTCATTGTATTAGAAATGTGTGTGTGTGAGTGAGAAAGAGAGTGTGTGAGCTTGTATGTGAGAACCTGTGTGTGTGTGTGTGTGTGTGTGTGAGTGAGAGACGGAGTGAGCGTGTGTGAGAGAGACTGAGTGAGTGAGTGTGTGTGTGAGTGAGAGACGGAGTGAGCGTGTGTGAGAGAGTGAGTGAGTGTGTGAGTGAGTGAGTGTGTGTGTGAGTGAGAGAGAGGGAGGTGAGTGTGTGTGTGAGAGAGAGAGTGTGAGTGAGTTTGGTGAGAACCTGTGTGTGTGTGTGTGTGTGTGTGTGTGAGGGACAGAGTGAGAGTGTGTGTGAGACACAGTGAGCGAGAGTGTGTGTGAGTGAGAGAGAGGTGCGTGTGTGAGCTTGTATGTGAGAACGTGTGTGTGTGTGAGAGTGAGAGACGGAGTGAGCGTGTGTGAGAGAGACTGAGTGAGTGTGTGTGTGAGAGAGTGTGAGTGAGTTTGTATGTGAGAACCTGTGTGTGTGTGTGTGTGTGTGAGTGAGAGACGGAGTGAGCGTGTGTGAGAGAGACTGAGTGAGTGTGTGAGTGAGTGAGAGTGTGTGTGAGTGAGAGAGAGGTGAGTGTGTGTGTGAGAGAGTGTGAGTGAGTTTGGTGAGAACCTGTGTGTGTGTGTGTGTGTGAGGGACAGAGTGAGAGTGTGTGTGAGAGACAGTGAGCGAGAGTGTGTGTGTGTGAGTGAGAGAGAGAGGAGTGTGTGTGCCATCCGGTATCTGCAGGAGTTTGTATGGAGAACCTCTGTAAGTGTGTATGACAGAGAGAAGGATAAAAAAAAAAGAAAATCCACGCATGTGTTCACAGCTGTGCAGGCGAATCTCTGCATTACAGGAGCCGATGGGTTTGCCCGCAATCCCGCGGAAGTTGCACAGTTCCAGCTCCCTGTGCTGGCGCCCGCCGAACGGCTGAGTTTCTGCCAAAAACCGAGGTGCTGAGGGAAAGTCACACTGTGGAGGGGCTCACGCTGTCGGAGCACTCTCTCCCAAAGCTGAAAACTTGCTGCAGAAGACCACCAGAAGGGTTGGCAGTGTGGAGAATCATCTCAGTAACTGAAACACAAACACGAGGATAGCTGCAGATGCTGGAAATTCAAGCAACACACATCAAAGTTGCTGGTGAACGCAGCAGGCCAGGCAGCATCTCTAGGAAGAGGTACAGTCGACATTTCGGGCCGAGACCCTTCGTCGGGACTAACTGAAGGAAGAGCTAGTAAGGGATTTGAAAGTGGGAGGGGGAGGGGGAGATCCGAAATGATAAGAGAAGACAGGAGGGGGAGGGATGGAGCCAAGAGCTGGACAGGTGATTAGCAAAAGGGATATGAGAGGATCAGGGGACAGGAGGCCCAGGGAGAAAGAAAGGGGGGGGGTGAACCCAGAGGATGGGCAAGGGGTATAGTCAGAGGGAGAAAAAGGAGAGAGAGAGAGAAAGAATGTGTGTATATAAATGGCTCCATCCCTCCCCCTCCTGTCTTCTATCATTTTGGATCTCCCCCTCCCCCTCCCACTTTCAAATCTCTTACTAGCTCTTCCTTCAGTTAGTCCTGACGAAGGGTCTCGACCTGAAACGTTGACTGTATCTCTTCCTAGAGATGCTGCCTGGCCTGCTGCGTTCACCAGCAACTTTGATGTGTGTTGCCGTAACTGAAACAGTTTCCTTGTCTGGAAGGATCAGTTTGGTGAAGTGTGCGCTCCGTGTCTCTCAGCGCTGAACAGCGGATGCGACTGGCGGATTGCCAAAATTTCAAGTCTGACATTGTTGGGAGCAGGGATGTTTGTAACAGCGGAAACCCATCCCGTTCGGAGTGCCGATCCCACGGTGTCTGGGTGCGAGGGTTCGGGATTTTGGAGCGGCTAGAGGAACAGCGGACCGGCGCGGCCCGGGAAAAGCTTTCATTGTTCGCCGCTGCACAGACGGTGCTGAGGGTTTTAACACTTCCCTGCCCGTCCACTCCTTTTCTCCCCCGGTCCCGTCTCTGAACGGTTCCCTTTTGACTGTTCACTGCTGTTCCGCTGGGTGTCGACTGTGTAATACCCCAGCGGTGGTGGTGAACTTTTGAATTTGAACGGCATCATGGCAGGTTACAGCTCCAAGGTGTCCCCGCCGAGGATGTGCGGTGGGGTCCGCGGGGTCGGGAGTTACAGCTCACCAAGATGACCACCCTTTCAAATTCCCGACTTTAAAGAACACCGTACGGCGTACTGTGCCTACTTCAGTCGGTAGGAATGCCGCCATAGAGGCCGTGGCGGAGACTGTCGGAGGCCGTGCGGGCATCGTTGCGGTAGCGGTATTGAACAGGAAAACTCTCCTGTATTTGAAGTCACCGCGGGGTGTGTTTCAGGCCCTGAGTCAGGGGTTGAGGGTGGGGAGGGTTTTTATGCAGGTGGACCCGGTGCTGGGCCCCGTGCGGTCGGTAATCCTCTCAAACATCCACCCCCATCTCCCTGACAGGGCCCCATTCCCCAGTCTGCGCTCCATCGCGAGGTGCGATCAGAAATAACCCCGATACGGTACAGAGCACCTCCCCGGGGTTATGAGCACCTAGTCTCATTCCAGCGCCGTCTGCCGATGCAGCTGGAGCGGGGTGGGGCCCAGGGGCAGCTCCAGGGTTATTCTAAGTGGCGATACTATACCGTCCCCTGGTCTGTGGGTGCCTGAGGTGCCACGCCTGTAAAGAGTTTGGACACATTCGGAAGAATTGCCTGAACCGTCGGGTGGCCAATTCTGCCTCAGGGACACAGGATGAGACCACTGGGCCTTCCTCCGCTGACACCGCCCCCCCTTTGCTGTCCCTCCCCTTGTCACCCCCCCCCCCGTTGTCTCCCTCTGGGTGCAGGGTCAACAGTGGGGTTGGTTCCCCAGATTGTTGCCTCAGTTGAGGCCAGGTGCCCTACTGAGGGGCGCCTAGTCCACGATGGGAATCGGAGCAACCCGGAATCGCCATCCCGTGCAGTCCATCAGAGGGAGTGCGGCCCACGGGGTGAGGAGGGAGGGGACTCTTCTGGCGCTGACTCCGAGGCGGGTGACAGGGGTATGGAGATGGATACGGCCCAGCAGGCTTGTATCCTGGCCGTGGGAGGGATTCCGGATCCAGAGGTGACAGGACCCCCCCCCCCACCTCTCTGGTCCTTTCTCTGCTGTCATTGCTGTCATTGGAGCGAGTTCAGAGGAGGTTCATGAGGATGATTCCGGGAAGGAAGGGATTAACATATGAGCAATATTTGGCAGCTTTGGGCCTGTACTCACTGGAATTTAGAAGAATGTGTGGGGATTTCATTAAACGTTGGAGGGACTGTATAGGGTGGATGCGGAGAGGGTGTTTCCAGTGGTGGGGGTATCCACAATTAGAAGGCACAGCCTTAAAATTGAGGGGCTAACGGGAGAAAGGAGGGTTTTTTTTAGTCACAGAGTGGTGAATCTGTGGAACGCTCTGCCACAGACTGCAGTGGAGGCCAAGTCTGTGGGCATATTTATACCGGAAGCCGATAGATTCCTGATTGGCCGAGGCAGGTGTGTGGGATTAAATGGAATTCGGGATCAGCCATGATGAAATGGCGGAGCGGACTCGATGGCCTGAATGGCCTGATTCTGCTCCCATGTCTCGTGGTCATGGGGCTGGGGGGAGAGCCCGTGGTGGGGCCTTCCATTAGGGCCATGGTTTGGAGCGGGGTGGTCACATCGGGTGGAGATGACGGTTGCTTGGAAGGTGACAAGACCGTGGGACATGTGAGGTGGAAGCCGAGATAGCAGACTCCTCGACCCCAGCACCGAGTCACAGCCCGTCTCTCTGGAGGAGATACGGCAATTCGTGAGGGTCGACTGGAGGAGACCTTTCAAGGCCCAGTTGGCCACCGATCGCTGGTCGGGTCTGGGAGGGGCCGTTCAGTCTCTACACGTGACCCTCCAAAAGAAGGGGAGGGGAGCTGAGGTGACCCGTAAGGAGAGGTGTCAGTCCGAGAGTCTGCTGGAGTACCTGGAGAAGCATTACAGGGCGAAGTCGGGACAGGGCTGGAAGGAGATCTCTGCTTCCTCTCCCGGGGGCTCCGGTGAGGGGTCTCAGTAAGATGTGTCACGAAGCTAAGTGTCACAACCCTCAAAAAGGTCCGCAGAATCCATCATCTCTCTGTCCTCCGGGACGGGAGATATGCGGTGAGCTTCCTGCAGGAAACCCGCTCCGTTCGAGGAGAAGAATCCACCCGGCTCCTGGAATGGCGGGGTTGGCGAGGTGGGGTCCACATCAGCCACCCTCAGCTCCACTTCCAGCAGGGTGTCCATCGTTTCTCCAGCCTGAGATATTGTAGGTTCAGGAAATCGTGCCGGACCGCCTGCTTCGCCTTGCCGTGCGTCAGGCTGGCTCACCGATGCACGTTATAAATGTGTGCGCCCCTGAGCCTGGCCCGATACCTTTGTGCCCATTCTGAGAGGAGTCTGTGTTGCTGGGCTCCATGGATGGTAGCCAGTGCGTTATCCTGCGGGGTGATTTCAACTGCACCCTCGAGGGGAGGGATCACACTGGTCCCCAGAGTCGTCGAGCATCGGTAAGGAAGTTCAGGGAGTCGATTGTCTCCACGGACTTGGTGTTATCTGGTAGAACCTTCACCCTGACCTCTGTGCTTTCTCGGGGAGGTACGGAGGAGGTGGAGGCTCGCAGATCGTCTAAATCTGTGTCTCCAGGGCGCATGTCTCCCGGGTGTCGGCCGCCTCCGTGCGGCCTATTGCGTGCTCGGACCACCACCTGGGGTGGGCAGAGCGGAATGTGCTGCCCGCACGGCTGGGGTCCGCGTACTGGCACTTCAACAACCGGCTGCCGGAGGGCAGCCATTTCCGGGATCGTTCCGGCTCTTCTCGAAGTCCTGGCAGGTACAAGAGGAGAGTTCCCGCTCCCTGAGGCTCTGGTGGGACGTGTGGTCCGACTGCTGTGCCAGGAATATGCTCGGGGACCGACCGAGCAGCGGATGTCCGGGATCGATCGGCTTGAGAAGGAGGTGATTGACACCTGGAGTCCCGGCTAGGGCTGACCGATGGGACAAGCCCCTCTGGGATGAGTACCAGAGGAAGGAGGAGGCGCTGAGGTACCTGTGGTTCAAAGGTCCCGAGGCGATTATGTGAGGTCGCGGGTCCTGATGCTACAGGATCTGGACCTCGCCTCGCCCTTCTGTTCTCTCGAGGCCCCCGGAGGCATTTTGTGGAGCCACTGGCAGAGGAACATCACAGATCCAGCGGGAATCGTTCCGTAAATTTCCTTTTATGAGGTTCTATTCTCGCTGGACCTGTACAGGTACAGTTCAGAGGGGGACTTCTGGAAGCGGTGCACCCCCGGGAATTGACTGTTTCATAGGCAGTAATAACCATATTTTAATTTGAATTTATTCACTGTCTGGTAAATAATTAACGTTTGTACTTTGTGTAATTTTGGTGTAAATAAACCTATAGTTCTGTTTTTTATAAAGGGGGTGGTACATCACGCTCCATTCCAGGTAAAGTTTCCTGCCTGTGGCCATCAAACTTTACAACTCCTCCCTTGGAGGGTCAGACACCCTGAGCCAATAGGCTGGTCCTGGATTTATTTCATAATTTCCTGGCATAATTTACATATTACTATTTAACTATTTATGGTTTTATTACTATTTATTATTTATGGTGCAACTGTAACGAAAACCAATTTCCCCCGGGATCAATAAAGTGTGACTATGACTATGACTAACATCCTGGTGAAGAAAGAAGAGGTCGCAGATGTTGGAATCTGGAGCTGAAAATGAACTGAGTGGGTCAGACAGCACCTGTGGAGGGAACTGGACTGCCAAAGCTTTGGGTTGGAACCCTTCACGGAGATACAGCGAGGACACAAGACCTCTGTTTAATCCAGGATAATTAGCCACCCTCTCTGATGGTATTTACAAGCACTTGCTCTGTAGCCTTCTAGACTTGGTGCTGTTGGTTTTCACCAAGATGTTGCAACAGGCTCTGACCCACCACCCCCTCTGGCAATGCCTTCCACATTGCCACTACCCTCTAGGTAAAAGGAAACTTCCTCTGGTCTTCTCCTTGCCTTCAGCTTAGACACCTGCCAGAGGGAAATGATTTTACACAAAAGCTCTACCACAACCTCACTGACCCAGGTAGGAAGGGAAGTAGCCCATGAACTTCCTTCATCACCTTATCGACTTGTCCTGCCACTTCAGCGATCAACCCAAAATCCCTCTGTAGCTCAGTGCTCCTGGCGTCCTAAGCTCATTACACGTCCTTTTCACAGTGCAGGCCCTTCGGCCAATCTAGTCCATGCTGAACTAGTATTCTGCCTAGTCCATCAATCTACACCTGGACCAAAGACTTCAATACCCTTCCCACGCACTTATCCAAACTTCTCTTAAATTGAACCTGCATTCCCCCCCACTTCCACTGGCAGCACATTCCGCACTCTCACCCCCACTGAGTGAAGAAGTTCCCCCTCAAGTTTCCCGTAAATATTTCACCTTTCACCCTTAACTTATGACCTCCGGTTCTAGTCTCACCCCGCCTCAGAGGAAAAAGTCCACTTGCATTTACTCTATCTATAGCCCTCAGAATTTTGTATACCTCTATCAAATCTACCTTCATTCTCCTTGACCTTTCCCTATCCCACTGGTCTTCAAGTTCTGGCAATGTCTTTGTAAATTTTCTCTGCACTTTTTTCATCTTATTGATATCTTTCCTGTAGGTTAGTGACCGGAACTGCATACAATACTCCAGACTGAGCCTCAGCAATGTCAAGCATCGAGGCTCAGGGATAAACTTTATTCACCATGTACGTTTACATACAATAGGAATTTGCCATCGCTTATACAATTCCTACATAACTCCTGCACTGTTGTCACGATGTGCGCTGGCAATGTCGGAACCCAAGTGCGGAGGAAAGACAGACTCCAACATAGAGACGGCAACCAGAGTTTCTTCATAAAAATTCCAACACATTGGTGAGCACCAGCGCAAGACGTAACATTCTTAAAACTAGGACCCCGCGTTTAGCACTTCTCAGGCTCCGCTTAAATCATACAAGTAACACAGAACCTCAAGCCCATCAAAGTAAACTTAACAAATTTAAACAGAAAGCATCAGGAAATCACATTACAACGAGCGAGTCACTCAAGAAAAAAAACACAAGGAACTCTAAATCGGGGGCCCCAACCTTTCTTGCAACGCGGACCGGTTTAATATTGACAATATTCTTGCGGACCGGCCGACCCCGGGGTGGGGGGGGGGTAGGGTTGCCAACGGACAAGAGTAGCAGTCAAATACGTTGTGTTTACCCCGAGAAGGACTACAATGACCATGAAGCCTTGCGCGGGCACTAGTGCGCATGCGTTTATCTGCTGATCCTCTCCCCCCCCCCCCAATATTTTTTGGAGACTGTGTTCGCGGGGGCGGGGGAATCACGACCGAAATATAGGTGGTAAGTGGCAAAAGGGTTTATCTAACGAATTTAATATTAAACACACAGCGCATATTTTCCTCGCATGAATATAGTGACCAGGGGAGGACAGGGGAGCTTGAAGTAAGTGTTGAATGAACTTCCAGTAGAAGTGGTAGAGGCAGGTTCGATATTATCATTTAAAGAAAAATTGGATAGGTATATGGACAGGAAAGGAATGAAGGGTTATGGGCTGAGTGCAGGTCGGCGGGACTAGGTGAGAGTAGCGTTCGGCACGGATTAGAAGGGCAGAGATGGCCTGTTTCTGTGCTGTAATTGTTACATGGTTATATAAGTAAGTCAATAGCATCATAACATTTTAAGTAACGTTTGGATATTAAACACACAGCACATATTTTCCCCATATGAACATACAAAATCATTGCAACACACCAATATCGCTGAATCAGTGGGAGCCCTGGGCTTGTTTTCCTGCAACAAGACGGTCCTATCGAGGGGTGATGGGAGACAGCGATACTCGAACGGGGTTCCTTATGTCCAGTCTATTCCGCAATTTAGTTTCCGTTGCAGTCATCGCAGAGATATGTTGGAAATGGAAGCAACGTTTTCAGTGCTTTCGTGGCTATCTCAGGATATTCAGCCTTGACTTTGATCCAGGATGCCGGCAGAGATGTTATGTCAAACATACTTCTCAGCCCGCCGTCATTTGCAAGCTCGAGGAGTTGATCTTCTGCCCGCGCTGACATGGATGACGCGCGGGTAATGACCTTGCATGCGTTCAAACTCAACAGTGGCCGTGACAGGGAATGAGGAAAGGTGTAGCTGACTCCTATCGCCAAATCATATCGTTTCCTCGCGGCCCGGTAGCGCATGCTTTGCGGCCCGGTGGTTGGGGACCGCTGCTAAATGATTAACGAATCTCATTTAACAACAATGAACCAATTCAGGTGATCTACAAATCTTTGGAGCCCAAGGCTCTCCGCACAGGCCAAAGAACTCGTTACACTCAATACTTTGAGTTATGAAGGCCAATGTGTCAGAAGCTCTCTTTCCAACACTACCTACCTGTGAAGCCACTTTCAAGGGATTATGGACCTGTATTCCCAGATCTCTTCATTCTAGTGCACTCCACTGCAGACAACATCCACTGTCTTTCCTTCATCACCTTCCCCCCCCCCACAACTCCCCCCCCAAAAAAAACTGCCCAGGAATGGAAAAGTCTAGGGTTACAGCCCAGTCCATCACAGGCAAAGCCCTCTCCATTTTTGCCTGGAGCACATCGAGGAGTACTGCCACAAAAAAGCCGCATCCATCATCAAAGATTCCACTGTATCTGCTCTGAGGAGGAGGCTTTTCATTGCAGAATGAAGGAGATATCCTCCTTCTTCAAAGAAAGGGGCTTCCCTTCCTCCACCATCATCTCTGCCCTCAACCACATCTCTTCCATTTCCCGCACATCTGCTCTTACCCCATCCTCCCAGCACCCTACCAGGGATAGGCTTCCTCATCCTCACCTACCACCCTATCAGCTTCCGTGTCTGCCATCTCCAATGGGATCACACTACCAAGCTGATATTTCCCTCCCCCAACTGCTTTCCACAAGGATCGCTCCCTACGTGACTCCCTTGTCCATTTGTCCCTCCCCACTGATCTCCCTCCTGGCACTTATCTTTGCAAGTGGAACAAGTGCTACACCTGCCTCTACACCTCTTCCCTCAGGGCCCCAAACAGTGCTTCCAACTGAGGTACACTTCACCTTATAGTCTGTTGGGGTCAGTGTTGCCGGTGTGGCCTCTTGTATATCAGAGACATAGATTGGGTCCTGGAGTCAAAAGTGGGTGGGACTAAAGTAATCAGCTGGGACCATAACATGGAGGCAATCAGCTGATTAATAACCAAGGCCCTTCCCGGCTATGAGATTGCATGAAGGCGGCCTGACCAACATCCCAGATGGGCAGAGACCTTTGTCTCCTGGCCAGGCCTCCTCTGTCAAGCTCAGGTACTTTATACTTTATATTTTATTGTCGCCAAACAATTGATACTAGAACGTACAATCATCATAGCGATATTTGCTTCTGCGCTTCCCACTCCCTGGATTACAAATCGATATTAAATATTAAAAATTTAAATTATAAATCATAAATAGAAAATAGAAAAATGGAAAGTAAGGTAGTGCAAAAAAACCGAGAGGCAGGTCCGGATATTTGGAGGGTACAGCCCAGATCCGGGTCAGGATCTGTTCAGCAGTCTTATCACAGTTGGAAAGAAGCTGTTAACAAATCTGGCCGTACGAGTCTTCAAGCTCCTGAACCTTCTCCCGGAGGGGAGAGGGACAAAAATGTGTTGGCTGGGTGTGTCATGTCCTTGATTATCCTGGCAGCACTGCTCCAACAGCGTGTGGTGTAAAGTAAGTCCACGGACGGAAGATTGGTTTGTGTGTTGTGCTGCGCCGTGTTCATGATCTTCTGCAGCTTCTTTTGGTCTTGGACAGGACAACTTCCAAACCAGGTTGTGATGCACCCTAGAAGAATGGTTTCTATGGTGCATCTATAAAAATTAGTGAGGGTTTTAGGGGACAGGCCAAATTTCTTTAGTTTTCTCAGGAAGTAAAGGCACTGGTGGGCCTTCTTGGCAGTGAACTCTGCTTGGTTGAACCAAGTCAGGTCATTTGTGATATTGACCCCGAGGGACTTAAGGCTTTTGACCTGTTCCACTTGTGCACCACCGATGTAAATTGGGTTGTGCGGTCTGCTACTTCTTCTGAAGTCAACAACCAATTCCTTCGTCTTGCTGACATTGAGGGATAGGTTACTGTCTTCGCACCATGCCACCAGGTTCTTAATTTCCTCTCTGTACTCGAACTCATCATTACCCGAGATACGGCCTGCAATTGTTGTGTCATCAGCAAACTTATATATTGAGTTCGATGGAAACTTGGCTACACAATTATCGGTGTACAGTGAGTACAGCAGGGGGCTGAGTACACAGCCTTGTGGGGCACCAGTGCTCAGAGTGATTGTAGAGGAGAGCTTGTCCCCTATTTTTACAGCCTGGGTCCTGTCTGTGAGGAAGTTGAAGATCCAGCTGCAGATCTGAGTGCTAAGGCCCAGGTTCCGGAGCTTAGGAATCAGTTTATTTGGAATGATAGTATTAAAGGCAGAGCTGTAGTCAATGAAAAGGAGCCTTACGTATGCATCTTTATTCTCCAGGTGTTCTAAGGTAGACCCCCAAGTAGAGGAGGTGCGTGGTGCTCCAAGCAAATGGCCTCAACCCTTCCAGTAGGGAGTCCACCTGCCACTGACCCACCAGGAGGCCCGCACTCTTCTCCCAGTTGACCCTTGCAGAGGATGCAGCCGAGAAAATCTGCTGGCAGTCTCGCATCCTCTGCGAGTCCACCTGGTTGGTACCTTGAGGAGGACAGCATTGGTGTAAGCCAAAAGGACAGCCTCCATGAACCAAGCCCATTAACCTCTAAAGGAGAGGGTACAGGAATGGCTCCACCCAACCCAAGTAGAACTGTCCCAAAACGGGGCACCCCTGATGTACCCCCTCCCCAAAGCACAAGGGCACTGTCAAAGACGCAGGGACCTTAACAAGGCATTGCACAGCCCATGAACTGAACTCTCCCACGCCCATGCCACAGTGACCCACCCTCATTATCACCCATGCCACAGTGACCCACCCTCATTATCACCCATGCCACAGTGACCCACTCTCATTATCACCCATGCCACAGTGACCCACCCTCATTATCACCCATGCCACAGTGACCCACTCTCATTATCACCCATGCCACAGTGACCCACCCTCATTATCACCCATGCCACAGTGACCCACCCTCATTATCACCCATGCCACAGTGACCCACCCTCATTATCACCCATGCCACAGTGACCCACCCTCATTATCACTCATGCCACAGTGACCCACCCTCATTATCACCCATGCCACAGTGACCCACCCTCATTATCACCCATGCCACAGTGACCCACTCTCATTATCACCCATGCCACAGTGACCCACCCTCATTATCACCCATGCCACAGTGACCCACTCTCATTATCACCCATGCCACAGTGACCCACCCTCATTATCACCCATGTCACAGTGACCCACTCTCATTATCACTCATGCCACAGTGACCCACCCTCATTATCACTCATGCCACAGGGGGACCCACCCTCGCTCGCTCGGCTGATGCAACACTCCCATTTATTGAGTTACAGTATTTACAGTATTTAAGCGAAAGCGGAGAAGAGTCGTCTGTCCAATCATAGCCGCCTTCGAGGCGGCATCTCCTATTGGTTGTATTGGTGATACCTTTGTGATTGGTTGTGCGGTACCCTTATGGAATGTTGATTGGATGGCTGCAGAAAATTCACGAAGGTATTGGCAGGAATGTGGGCGCTGTTCTAATTGGTGCTGAGACTGACCATTCGCTCGCGCTCCTCCCTATAAGGTGATTTGATTGGCCAAAGATCACGCGGCGGTAGTGGGCGCTGTGATTGGTTGATAGCTGCGTGTCCGGAACCCGGCGTGATGGCGGAGCTGGCTCTGTTTCGGCGGATCGGCCTGAGTGAGCAGAAGGCGCGGGAGACTCTGCGGAACGAGGCGCTGAGTGACGCCCTGGCACAGGCCGTGCAGCAAGTAAGGCCATCGCCGGGGCCCGAGGGTGTGGGAGGGTTTGGGTTCCGGGGGAGGGTGTGGGAGGGTTTGGGTTCCGGGGGAGGGTGTGGGAGGGTTTGGGTTCCGGGGGAGGGTGTGGGAGGGTTTGGGTTCCGGGGGAGGGTGTGGGAGGGTTTGGGTTCCGGGGGAGGGTGTGGGAGGGTTTGGGTTCCGGGGGAGGGTGTGGGAGGGTTTGGGTTCCGGGGGAGGGTGTGGGAGGGTTTGGGTTCCGGGGGAGGGTGTGGGAGGGTTTGGGTTCCGGGGGAGGGTGTGGGAGGGTTTGGGTTCCGGGGGAGGGTGTGGGAGGGTTTGGGTTCCGGGGGAGGGTGTGGGAGGGTTTGGGTTCCGGGGGAGGGTGTGGGAGGGTTTGGGTTCCGGGGGAGGGTGTGGGAGGGTTTGGGTTCCGGGGGAGGGTGTGGGAGGGTTTGGGTTCCGGGGGAGGGTGTGGGAGGGTTTGGGTTCCGGGGGAGGGTGTGGGAGGGTTTGGGTTCCGGGGGAGCGTGTGGGAGAGTTTGGGTTGGGGAGGGTGTGGGAGAGTTTTCGGTTACTCTCCCACACCCTCCCCCATAACCCCATGGGAGTGGTTGGTGTGAGAAGAACAACCTTAGCCTGAATGTAGTGAAGATAAAGGAAATCATTGTCGACTTCAGTAAGATGCAGACAAACTACCCCTCTGTACGAATACATGGCTGCTCTGTGGGGTTAAGTGTTCCCGAGTTCCTGGGATTTCACATGATGGGTGACCTCACCAGGTCCCTTAATATCACCTCCCTGAACAAGAAGCTTCAGCAGTGCCTCATCTGCATATTACAGGAGCACCATTGAGAGCATCCTGACAAGTGCATCTTCATCTGGTGTGGGAGTCGTTAAGCATCAGACCGCAAGTCCCTACGAAGGACTGCAAGAACAGCTGAGAGGATCATTCACTGGGGACATTTATCAGGAGCGCTGCATATGCAGGGCCCTTGGTATTAAGTATCCCACTCATCCAACAGCATCCTCTTTGACGTTCTACCATCAGGCAGGAGACTACGATGAACAAAAACGAGAACAGTCATGATGGGAAACATTAGGCTTCTAAACTCCTGGCCACATCGTACTCGAAGTAGCACTGGTTAATATGTTACATACATTACAACTTTGTATATTAATGCACTTTGTTTTATTAGTCGTCTATAGATTTTATCCTTGCCTTCCCAAGTTATCTTGCGTTATGTGTTTTACACCCCGGTTTGAAGAAACATTGCCTTGTTTCTATATACACGTATGTAGTTCATTGACAATAAACTTCACTTGTCACTTGAGCCGGGCTGGTCTGGGTGTGTGGGAGGGTTGGAGTTGTGTGGAGTGGCCCTGGGCTGGCATGAGGGTGTAGAGTATCTGTGTACAGCGAGGGCTAGGGAGAGTTGGGGGGGGGTGAAAGAAATGAGGTGTGTGGTGAGGGGTGGAATGGGACGGTGGAAGCGATGTAGGATGGGCATGGGACACAGCGGGGAGATGAGGATACCGTGAGGGGGAAAGGGTGGGGGCAGACAGGAGGGAGGTGTGGGTGTGTTGGGGAGTGGAGAGAGGGTTACCTAAGGCAGTGATTACCTCCACTGCTGACCCCGAGGCTATCTGGAGGTTTGAATCCCCAGGCTGGCACAATGGGCCGATGTAAGATGCAGTTAAAAGGACTACCTTAATGATCAGGGTATGTTGTAGGCAAAGGGAAAAATGGTCATCAACCCTTCCCAACTGGTCACATCTCTCTCTGGTCCCCATCAGGCAGAAGCGATCCTGGGCTGTGCTCTGGACAAGGTGACGGGTACACTGCTGTATAACGCCGCTGCTCGACTGAAGGACCAAGAGCACCTGGCATTCCTCATCAAGTACATCGCAAACAAAGGATTAAACTCTGACCTGCAGCTCAGTGGTAAGTGCTGGCCAATCAACGGGTTGTGTCAGAAACTTACAACAGTAACTAAACAGTGTGATATGCACCAAATCATTTGGGCAACTTGTGACAGCTCATACAATATAGACCATTACAGCACTGTACTGGCCCTTCAGCCCAAAAGGTTATCCTGGCCTTTTAAACTGCTGTAGGATCAATTTAATCCTTGCCTTTTGTATAATGAATGACATCAGACTCAATTTTTCTATTATTCATGTGCCTATCCAAACTAACTGGGATCTGCAAGTGAGGAAATAGACAATCTAATTGCATGAGGAGTTATTGAGGCTGGGCTTGTGATTAACTTTGAGGATGATGGTAGTGAATGCAGAGCTGTACTTGATAAAGAGCATCCTGATGTATGCATCTTTGCTGTCCAGTTGTTCCAGAATTGAGTGAGGAGCCAGTAAGGTGGCATCTACTGTGGACCTGTTGCTCCAGGATAAGTAAAGTCTGTTTAAAGCAGGTGATTACCTCAGACTGTCAAAAGGAGAGGTTAAAGATATCAGTCAATCAGTATTAGTACTTGGCCAGATACCCCATCTGGACCTAATGCCTTTCGTGCGTTAACCCTCCTAAAGGATGCTCGCACGTCGGGCTCGGATTGAAATCGCAGGATTTTCTGGGGCTGTGGGAGTTTGTGTTGGTTCCTCCATATTTTGATGGTCAAAGCAAGCATTGAGCTCATCTGGAAGCAAAGCCCTGTTGTTGCCCATGTCGCTTGGTTTAATGTTATAAGAGGATGTAGGGTAATGTAATGGGTGATGGAAGATATACAAAAATCTCTCATTCCCTGTCAATACAGCAAATTTGTCCTCGGGTTCTCCATTTTGTTCTCCATGATCTCACATTTGCTTACAAGATGGTGGGCAGATGGAGCCTCATCCTCTGCATTTCAGCATAGCTTGGAGTTCCCTCCCCATCCCGCCCCGCTTCTCACTATCATCGCACTATCTAGGTGTATGTAATCGTCCCCAGGTCACCCCTTCCAATTCTCGGTTTACAGAGAATTTTTTGAATGTTACTAACAGCCTGTTAGTGAACAAAGAGAAAGTACTGAAAACTCTCAGCAGGTCGGTGGAAAGAAAAGCAGTTAATGTTTCTGATAAAAGTTGTTTGGGCTGAAATGTTAATTGTGTTGCTTTTTCTAATGACTGACTGTTTTCAACACTTCCTCTTTTTATTTCATATTTCTGGGATCTGCAGTTTTGTTTTCGATTTTCTTTTGAGAATAAATTATAACCATTACAAACAAGGGAAAGTCTGCAGATACTGGGAAATCCAAGACAGACAAAATGCTGGAGGCACTCGGCCTGGCCTGCTGAATTATACCCATTAGTTCATTTACTGTACATCTGGTTTTCCATTATTCATTCCCGAGACTCGTTTTCTACTGACTAATTTCACAGTTATCATCATGCCTGATCTTTTGAGCTCCTCTAGCTCTCTGCTCGCCTATTTTTTAACCTGTGATTCCAGAAATTTCAAATTAATTAGATGTGCAATCCCTTTCTTCAATTAGCTGCTGTGGAATATATCAAAAACCACCGGCTAGATTCAATTGACAGCGCAGACTTTGAAAGAGAATGTGGCATTGGAGTGGTGGTGTCACCCGAACAGATCGAGGAGGCGGTGAGTACGCTGTGGTTAGAACATTATGTTGTGCTTGTATAAGACATTAATGTGGCACACTTGGATTACCGAGTTCAATGTTGGACACCCTGCTAGAGGAAAGGTGTCATTAAACTGCAAAGATTTATAAGAATAATGCCAGGACTTGTAAGGAGATTAGGCAGGTTAGGACTCTATTCCTTAGAATGTAGACTGAGGCATGATCTTAGAGGTGTATAAAATCATTTGAGGCAAAGGTAGAGTGAAGGAACAATTTTTCCCGGTGTAAGAGGACTTCCACTAAGATGGTGGCACGCTCAGATCTCTCTGGGTCCAACCAAAGATGCAATTATTCGCCCTTTACATCTTTTTCACAATCACAAGACACTGCAGGATATTAAGAACGTTGTACACTTGGATTTCCAGAAGGCGTTCGATAAGGTGCCGCACAAGAGACTTATAAATAAGATACGGATGCATGGAGTCGGAGGAAGTGTATTGGCATGGATAGTGGATTGGTTAAACGATAGAAGGCAGAGAGTTGGTATAAATGGGTGTTTCTCCAGTTGGCAGTCAGTGGTGAGTGGGGTGCCACAGGGGTCGGTGCTGGGCCCGCAGCTGTTTACCATTTACACTGATGATTTGGAAGAGGGGACTGAGTGTAGCAGAGCAAAATTTGCTGATGACACTAAACTAAGTGGAAAAGCAAAATGTACAGAGGAGGTGGAGAGTCTGCAGAGGGATATAGATAGGATAAGAGAGTGGGCCAAGGTCTGGCAGATGGAATACAATGTTGGTAAATGCGAGATCATCCACTTTGGAAGGAATAATAGAAGAGCAGATTATTATTTAAATGGTGAAAGATTGCAACATGCTGTTGTGCAGAGGGACTTGGGAGTGCTTGTTCATGAATCACAAAAAGTTGGCTTGCAGGTACAACAGGTTATTAAGAAGGCCAATGGAATGTTGTTCTTCATTGTTAGAGGGATTGAGTTCAAGAGCAGGGAGGTGATGCTGCAACTATACAGGGTACTGGTGAGGCCGCACCTGGAGTACTGTGTGCAGTTCTGGTCTCCATACTTGAGGAAGGATATACTGGCTTTGGAGACAGTGCAGAGAAGGTTCACCAGGTTGATTCCAGGGATGAAGGAGTTAACCTATGAGGAGAGATCGAGTCGCCTGGGACTTTACTCTCTGAAGTTCAGAAGAATGAGAGGGTATCTTATAGAAACATACAAAATTTTGAAAGGGATAGATAAGATAGAAGTAGGAAAGTTGTTTCCATTGGTGGGTGAGACTAGAACTAGGGGGCATTGCCTCAAGATTCATGGGAGAAGATTTAGGATGGAGATGAGGAGAAACTGTTTTTCCCAGAGAGTAGTGAATCTGTGGAATTCTCTGCCCAGGGAAGCAGTTGAGGCTTCCTCACTAAATATATTTAAGATACAGTTAGATAGATTTTTACATAGTAGGGGAATTAAGGGTTATGGGGAAAAGGCAGGTAGATGGAGCTGAGTTCACGGACAGATCAGCCATGATCTTATTGAATGGTGGGGCAGGCTCGATGGGCCGGATGGCCTACTCCTGCTCCTATTTCTTATGTAAGAATGCTAGGTACTGCAGGGCCACCCCATCAATGAGATGCTGGATCGCGGAGGAGCTGTATTTGTGGCATGCCATGTTTCAGCCACGCAGGGAAGATGGCGTCAGTTGGTACATGAAGCATGATTTATTGGACGGGCAGAATGTTTTTCTTGTGATTGCAAGACCCTATTGGACATTAGTAAAGTAGGAAACTGACTCTGATTCATTGGCAAGACTGGCAGAGGAGCTGTGTGGCACTGATTTGTGCCACAGGGTTGTCTGTTGTGGCTGGCAAGGAAGGAGGTGCTGGAGCTGGTTGTGTTGCTGAGTTGGAGGCTGGCCCCTCTTGGTGCTACTCTCCAGTGTCTGCTCGATGGGAGACAGGCTGGATTGTCTTCATCTGTGTCCCCAGCTGCACTGCCTGGTTACGAGGACCTGCTGTGGGCTGTTCTTGCAGAAATGTGATTCCAGGACGAATTCCATGCACCATTGATGTACAGGCAAGGGCACTCAGGCTCGATTATTACTAATAAATTTTTTGTTTGTAGAGTGTGTGCAGTGTGTAAATGTTGGTTGTATTTTGCACCTTGGCTCCAAAGGAATATGTTTTTGTTTGGTTGTATTTGTGTATATGGTTGAATGACAAATACATTTGAATATTGGAAAACTAGAGGACATAAGTTTAAGGTGAGAGGGAAAGATTTAAAAGGGACTGAGAGGCAACTTCACAGGATGGCGGGTAGCTACGTGGAGCAAGCTGCTAGAGGAGGTGGGCACAGTAAAAATGAGACCCTTTGGCAGCTACATGGATAGGAAAGGTTTAGAGGCTTTGGGCCAAGCACAGGTCAATGGGATCAGCTTAGTTGGGAATCTTGGGTCGGCATGTATTACTATTGATACACGATTCCTTCTCCCACTCCCAGTTGCCATTGGTCCCACATTCTCGTCACTCTTTGGTAAAGAAATTCCCTGATTTTCTTAATGACTCACTTGTGTGAATACCTGTGATTCAGCTCTGCATGTGTAAGCCATCTGTGTTGACTCATTGCCCCTCATTCTTTTTTCCTCTCTCAAGAGGAGAAAGATCAGGTCTATCCATCCTTTCTCACATCATCCTCATAAATCTCTGCACCTCTTCACTATCTCTGAGTCTTGGTGACCAGAACTGTGTGTAATATTCAAAGAGTAACGAGGTTTCAGTGCAAGTTTCAATAATATCCCTCAATGTGATTTTTGTAAAATAGTTTCTACCCTTTTGTTTTACGTCCTTTGAACGTGTATTTTCATTGATCCTCTTTCCCTTTCTATGTTTTCTGAATTTTCTCCTAATTTCATTGTATTCACTCTTGTTTTTTGTGGTCTGTGTATACTGTACATGCCTCTTGTTTGTTATTTCTCTTGTCTTTCCTCATTGTTGCATAGCAGAGGTTCCCAACCTGGCGTCTTTGGACCCTTCGGTTAACAGTAGGTGTCAATGGCATTAAGGTTGGGAACTCCTGCCTTAATGCTTCATTTGTCCTTTTAGCAGAGGCTTTTCTACACTGAAACATTTCCCATTCAATTTCTGCAACATTGTTTGTCAATATTATTGCTTTTCTATTTTCCCAAGTTCGACTATCAGCCCCTTCATTGGCTTTTCTATAATTTATCAACTTGGTTTTCCTGCAGTCACTCTGATCACTGCTAGCGGCGTGTTTCTTTCCTGCAGTCGCTCTGAAACATAATGTGATCACTACTACCGGTGTGTTTCTCTGCTCTTCCTTCAGTAGTCCAGCATTGGCCATCAGGGTTAAATTTCACTGCAGTCCATAAGGACTTTTAAGTTCTCCCTGGGACCGCATGGGCTTTCTTCAGGTGCTCCAGATTTGCTTGGGGGCAGCCCGCAAGGTGCCACTACACTTCCTGGCACAAATACAACGTCTCCACAGTGTTCAGCAGAACAACACGAGCAGCAGCAACAGAACTAAAGGGAATTACAACACAGCAAGTCGCTTTCTCCTCTCCCACCCCTTCAGGCTTCTTCCTCCGGACTGTGCCTGTTAGTGTGAACTCTGTTATCTCTGTCCACCCACATTCAGTTTATTTTATTGGTAATCGAATGCTAGTTTTCCATTTCTATTCTGTTATCACTAAACTGCACTGCTTTCTGTAATGATAGCTTCTCTGTCCGGCTCCACCCACTGTAGCTAGAAGACATTTCGACAGATATTTGAATAGGCTCAAATGGAATTAGTGTAGATGAGCAAGAGGATTGTCATGAACAGGGTGGGTAGAAGGGCCTGTGCTGTGTGACTATATTGTGAGCACCTGTAGAGCTGTGTCCTGTGAGGCCAAAGGTTGCAAAGTGGTTATTTTTGGCTGTATTGACACAATCTATGATGACAAAATGGCACGGCCTTCAAAATGTCACTGTTGTATATCACCTATATGATTAAAAATCCCAGGGTGAGTCACAGAAATATTAAGCACTAAGGTGTTTCTGGAGTAATAAGTCAGGAGTCCCTTCTAGTGAGAGAGGGTGGTAAGGAGTTGGGGAGGGGTGAAACTGGAAGTGAAAGTGATAGCTTGTTATCTCAATTCTGACAGCTAAAGGTCATGCTGTTCGAGCCCTAACTCTTTCAAAAACGCCCAATGCTGCCAAATTCAGACAGGATAAAGAGAACCCTGGGGGAAAAGTGGAAAAAGCTGGAAATGCTTAGCAGGTCAAGCAGCACGTGTGGAGGGAGAAACACACTTTTTAATGATTAAATGTTGAAGGTGCACTGTGGAGACTGGGTGCCTGCAGGTTTATTGTGATGCTATCTGGAGTTGCATCTTTCTAAAGAACTGCAAATTATTTATGATGCAACTGTAACGAAAAACAATTTCCCCCGGCATCAATAAAGTATGACTATGAATGTTGGCAATATTTTTCAGAGCTTCCAGTTTTGAGAGTACAGTTGGAATAATCTGCCTTTGACTCGTATTTGCTAACATTGTCCCTGTGCCCGCCCTAGGTTGAAGCAGCAGTCAGCAAGTACAAGAACCAGATTATGTTGGAGCGTTACCGTTTTAACATGGGCCTGCTGATGGGTGAGTGTTAACCATGTGTGTGGTTTCCATCCCACCTTCCCACGTCAGGAGTCTGCCAGTTTGCCTTGGGAAGAGTGGAATGTTGGTTCTTGATCTTCAATGGTGGACGTTAACAGGATATTTCAGAATCCTGAAGGGAACAGGCAGAGAATGGTGTAAAGACTAGGATTGGATCAGTTGTGATTCCATTGGAGGGGCTGTATGCCCAACTCCTGCTAATTCTTGCCACCTTATCATCCAGCTGTCTGCACCCAATAACCAGCAGGTTGTCAGTTCAAATTGTGCTAGAATTTGAATCATGATAAAAGATTGATCTTGGAGACCAGGGGTATGTCATGAATAATTCCACTGTATTACTGGTATTCCTTGGAGAAGGTAGCCTGTCTTTCTTTCCAAGTTCCCACATCACTGTTGTTGATCTCTGACATGGCCAAACAATAAAATCAACCACTCTCTAACACCTCTTGGACTACCATGGGACAGGAAGGTATTGCATTCTCGGAGTGATAAAGGAAGGGCGCAAGGACCTTATTCCATGGAACATAGGGGAATGAGGGGAGGTTTGATCGAGGTATACAGAATTGATGGGGTAAATGCAAGCAGATTTTTTCCCACTGAGCTTGTGTAAGACTAAACCTGAAGGTCCCAGGTTAAGGGGGGACTTGTTACTCAGAGGGTGGTGAGTGTGGAGTGGAAGTGAGGGATGTGCATGTGGATAGGTACATGATGGGAGGAGTGTGGAGGGCAATGGTCCTGGTGTGGGTCAATGAGACTAGGCAGGACAGCAGTCTATGTAGGCCATAGGGCCTTTTTCTGGGCTGTAGTGCTCTGATTCTAATAATAGCTGTCAGTGGTAAATCTGGCCAAATGTTAGAATAGAGTGCTGCTGCCTTCTGCACATCTACCTTCCTTCAGCTTGGGCGAGTACTCGTGTGGATGATGATGAGACAAATGGGCAAACACTTGAGAGCATATCTCACCAATGATGCTGGGCATCCATGTTCACTTTGGCCCTGAATGATGAAGGAAAAGTGGAGAGAAATGTCCTTTTGAAACACCTTAGCTGAAAGGGTGCGGGAAGCAGGCTCCATAACTGCTTTGAATGGATGAAGGGAGAAAATCTCCGGACAGCCAGAGGCACTTTCCCAGGGTGGAAATGGCTAACACAATGGGGCATAATTTTTTTTTTTGACAGGAGGAAAGTATGGAGGAGTGATGTCAGGGGTAGGTGTTTTATTGAGTGTGGGAGCATGGAAAGCCCTGCCTGGGATGATGATGGAGGCAGATACATTGGGGCATTTAAGAGACCCTTTAGCGCATGATGATTGTAAAATGGAGGGCTATGTGGGAGGAAGGGGTAAGATTGATCTTGGAGCAGTTTAAAAAGTCAGCACAACATTGTGGGCCAAAGGGCTTGTACTTTGCTGCAGTGTTCCATGTTCTTAACAGGGGAATTTGCAAATTAAGAAGCAGGGGAGTGGGGGCAAAGGTAACACAGGCGCAATGGGCTGAACGGCCTTCGCTGTGAGATTCATTGTTTCTGAAAGCAGTGAGGGCAGCTTCTTCAGCTGTCAAGGGATTGGTGAACACATGGCTTATAAAGAGGAGTTAATATTGGGGCTTTGTAATGTCACAGCTGAAAATGGAACCTGTGTGACTATTGTCCCCGCTAGGTGATGTGAGGAGTAAGCTGAAGTGGGCCGATGGGAAGATTGTCAAGAACGAAGTGGACTTACAGGCAAGTGTAACCCTGAGTTCTGTCAGCTGCTCACTGGGTGCTCAGAGAGGCCCTCGGCTCGACACCACAGTGCACAGCATCTTTTGTGGGATCGCCCAGTGGGCAATATGAACCATTTCTCAGGCCACTCGTGTGAAACATAAATACGAGATTCAGCAGCTGCCGGAAATCCAGAGCAGCACGCACAAAATGATGGAGGAACTCAGCTGGTCAGGCAGCGACTATGGGGAAGAATAAACAGTAGATGTTTCAAGCTGAGACCTTTCATCAGGACTCAGCTGTGTTCCTCCAGCATTTAATCATATAAAACATGGTTGTGGAGAACCAAATGCTTGGTTTCTGTTCAGATTGCTGCCAAGCAACAAGCCAATATGGTCTCCTTGTTTGAGAAGCAGGGAGTTGTGTGTTTGGCAGCCTTTTATAGCCCCCTTTCTTTCTGGAAACTCAAACTGGGTTTTCATCCAAATTGTACCTTATTGTTCTCAAATATTCACTGATTTCCAAATTAATTTTTATTAAAACTGAAGCTACCAATGGGTAATATTGATGTGATGTGTTGCCTTAGGTCTGGGAACCATTTTGAAAGGGCGGGCTTTATTTTTGATGTTGCCCCTGCATTACTGTCGTGGGGCCATGGTCTGTAACTGTTTGTCTTGGGGCTGTGGTCAGTGACTGTTTGCCCTGTCGCTGTCTCGGGGCTGTGGTCAGTGACTGTTTGCCCTGTCGCTGTCTCGGGGCTGTGGTCAGTGACTGTTTGCCCTGTCGCTGTCTCGGGGCCGTGGTCAGTGACTGTTTGCCCTGCCGCTGTCTCGGGGCCGTGGTGTGTGACTGTTTGCCCTGTCGCTGTCTCGGGGCCGTGGTGTGTGACTGTTTGCCCTGTCGCTGTCTAGGGGCCGTGGTCAGTGACTGTTTGCCCTGCCACTGTCTCGGGGCCGTGGTCAGTGACTGTTTGCCCTGCCGCTGTCTCGGGGCCGTGGTGTGTGACTGTTTGCCCTGTCGCTGTCTCGGGGCCGTGGTGTGTGACTGTTTGCCCTGTCGCTGTCTAGGGGCCGTGGTCAGTGACTGTTTGCCCTGCAACTGTCTCGGGGCCGTGGTCAGTGACTGTTTGCCCTGCCACTGTCTCGGGGCCGTGGTCAGTGACTGTTTGCCCTGCCACTGTCTCGGGGCCGTGGTCAGTGACTGTTTGCCCTGCCACTGTCTCGGGGCCGTGGTCAGTGACTGTTTGCCCTGCCACTGTCTCGGGGCCGTGGTCAGTGACTGTTTGCCCTGCCACTGTCTCGGGGCCGTGGTCAGTGACTGTTTGCCCTGCCACTGTCTCGGGGCCGTGGTCAGTGACTGTTTGCCCTGCCACTGTCTCGGGGCCGTGGTCAGTGACTGTTTGCCCTGCCACTGTCTCGGGGCCGTGGTGTGTGACTGTTTGCCCTGTCGCTGTCTCGGGGCCGTGGTGTGTGACTGTTTGCCCTGTCGCTGTCTAGGGGCCGTGGTCAGTGACTGTTTGCCCTGTCGCTGTCTCGGGGCCGTGGTCAGTGACTGTTTGCCCTGCCGCTGTCTCGGGGCCGTGGTGTGTGACTGTTTGCCCTGTCGCTGTCTCGGGGCCGTGGTGTGTGACTGTTTGCCCTGTCGCTGTCTAGGGGCCGTGGTCAGTGACTGTTTGCCCTGCAACTGTCTCGGGGCCGTGGTCAGTGACTGTTTGCCCTGCCACTGTCTCGGGGCCGTGGTCAGTGACTGTTTGCCCTGCCACTGTCTCGGGGCCGTGGTCAGTGACTGTTTGCCCTGCCACTGTCTCGGGGCCGTGGTCAGTGACTGTTTGCCCTGCCACTGTCTCGGGGCCGTGGTCAGTGACTGTTTGCCCTGCCACTGTCTCGGGGCCGTGGTCAGTGACTGTTTGCCCTGCCACTGTCTCGGGGCCGTGGTCAGTGACTGTTTGCCCTGCCACTGTCTCGGGGCCGTGGTCAGTGACTGTTTGCCCTGCCACTGTCTCGGGGCCGTGGTCAGTGACTGTTTGCCCTGCCACTGTCTCGGGGCCGTGGTCAGTGACTGTTTGCCCTGCCACTGTCTCGGGGCCGTGGTCAGTGACTGTTTGCCCTGCCACTGTCTCGGGGCCGTGGTCAGTGACTGTTTGCCCTGCCACTGTCTCGGGGCCGTGGTCAGTGACTGTTTGCCCTGCCACTGTCTCGGGGCCGTGGTCAGTGACTGTTTGCCCTGCCACTGTCTCGGGGCTGTGGTGTGTGACTGTTTCCCTATTTAATTGGGACCCCCCCCAAACCCCACCCATAGGAAAGGTGCAGTTAAGGGTGAATGTGCTATTAAAAGACAAGTAAACTTCATGTCTCTGGTGTAATTTCAGGAACTTGGCAGAAACAAGGCATTCACAGTGACTGAGTAGACTGTAACTTTCAGTGCTTCCATTCTCCCCTCAGGTTCTAAATTTACTTGGTCCAAAGACTGAAGCTGACCTAGAAAAGAAGACTAAGGTATTCATTAAATTTGCTCGTAGTTTGATGGTTTTAATGTGCTTGCTATGGATGCAGACGCTTTAGAGCAGGGGTTCATAACCTGTTTCATGCCATGGACCCCTGCCATTAACCAAGGGGTCCGTGGGGACCCCAGATTGGGAACCCCTCCTTTCAGACATAGAACATTAAAGCACAGAGGAGGCCCTCTGGCTCATGATGTTGTTGTGATGACCTTCAAACTTAATCTTAGATCAATCTAACCCCTCACTCCCTCATAGGCCTTCATTTTTCTTTCACGCACATTTCTCTACGAATTGCTTAAATGTCTCTCGTGTATGCTTCTACGAGGGCATTCCACGCCCCCACCACTCTGCATTTAATTCTTGAAAAATAGTACCTCTGGCATCCCCTTATACATTCCTACAATCACTTTAAAATTATGCCTCCTCGTATTAGCCATTTCTGCCCCGGGGGAAAAAGTCTCTGGCTGTTCGCTCAGAATGTTTGTCTCATCATCTTGCTTTGAGAGAACTGTTAATATAACTGCCCTGCTCCGGTTGCTCTGGACTGCATCCCGCTAAGGAGAGGGGTTCTTGTGTGGTGAGAGAGGCCAGGTCACCTCTGCATCTGCGCTATACAATTCATGGTAACAATGAACTATATTTGCATGGTAGCAATGAGAAGAGGGCATGTCCTTAACGATGGATGCTGCCTTTTTTTTTTGAGGCGTCACCTTTGGAAGGTGTCCTGGGTGATGGGGAGCTGAGTGCCCATGATAGATACTTGTTATATTCTTCAGCATGCCCGTTATACTCTCCAGAGTTACTGTAGTTGCCATCTATCCGCACCAGTGATTACTTGCTCTTCCGTGCAAAGTGAGTGCAAGTAGTGTGTACCCTGAGTTTAAATTTATATTATTCTCATTACACCTGTCAGGATGTCAGAGGTCAGAGTTTCTCGCAGTGAGGTGGGGGGAGGGCATGGACTGAGCAGCCAGGGTTGGTGGTAAAGGCAAATAGATTCGGGATATTTTAAGAGATGCTTAGATAGGCACATGGATGATAGAAAAATGGAGGGTTAGTGGGAGGTAAGGGTCAGATTGATCTTGGAGTAGGCTAAAATGTCAGCACAACATCGTAGACTGAAGGGCCTGTACTGTGCTATCATGTTCTTACTCCCTGGTACAGTGGTTCCTATCACTTTGAGTACTATCCTGGAGGACTGTACCACTGACAAAGTCTGACTTCCAGGCATGTTTGGATTTGACAAACTTAGAAGGGTTTCCCTACTGCTACTGCCTACTAGATGGCAGTGAGATTGTAAACCGGATTCTGCCCTCTGGGAGGGGCAGTACTAAGGAAGATCCATGTTACAGTATGGGCATTATGTGACAGTGAGATTGTGGGCATGATTCTGACCTCAGTGAAGAGTAAGCTTTCCTTTTAAATGTAACTCTCGCTTCGGCTAGCGGCTTAATATAGGGGGTGATAGCCCCCAGCCCAGCCAAACTTAAAAAACCTCGTTTGGGTGGATGCTGCATGATGTGTTCCCTGTTACAAATCAGTACTCTGAAATAACAAACAGTACACAATATGCGATTAAACAATTGAGCTTTATAATTCTTACTTTGACTATATGGTCAGTAAAGAAATGAAAAAAAGGGCCCAATCTTAATAAAGTCTGTTGCACAATGTTGGAGCTCACTGATAAGATGGTCGTCCACCATCGACCTCCTCCGATCATCGCTGCCCTTCGGAACCTCGCTCCAAGTCCACCCCATCCGGCGGTCTACCCACTCTCTCTCATTTCACGTCTTCTCTCTTCATCTGTTCCCTGCAAAAAGACCACGAAAATCTCTCTTCCAGCTCTCAAGAAAGAACAACAGATAACCCTGTTATCTATTACCCAAACATTGCTGCTAGAGAGAAACCATTACATTATCAGTGAAACCCCTACAGCATGTTACATAAAAACGTTGGCAAATGCGAAAGTGTTTTAAGGTCAACAGTGCACACAGCTGCCAGTGTGCACACACCAAGATCTACAGACGTAATGAACAAATTATTTGATTTACTGATGTTGGCTCCTGGGAACAATGCAGGGATCTTTGTCGACCAGGGAACTACAGTAGGCAGTACTGACTGTCATTTGAGAGGCTGCCAGTGTTGCGGGAGGGGCAGTATTGTATGCGGATGGGTGCATACCTGTCTTATAGTCATATCACACTACAGAACAGAAACAGGCCCTTCAGCCCATCTAGTCTGTGCTGAACTGTTTTTCTACCCAGAACCAACGACTTGCACATATATCGTAGTCCCCCACACCCCTCTCATCTATATGCTTGTCCAAGCTTCTCTTAACGTAGTCAAACTCGCAACCTCCATGAAAAAGGCCTACTTGCATTTAATCAATTTATAATCCCCCCCCCCACCTCATAATTCTGTATACCTTTATGGGCAGTGTCACTGCTTTCAGTGCCCCCTTTTCCCTGAGTGTACATGGGCTAGTTCTCGGGTTTCCCAGGCAAGTAACTCGGTGTGATGTGTAACCCTCAGTGAATGTGCCTCGGCCAGCTCCAGTCACTGGCATATACCCGCAACTATGGAGTCCCACTGAGCTGGGTTTCATTCGTTCCTTGCAGGCTCCGAAGGAGAAGGCACCGCGAATCACCGCTAAGGACAAGGAGGCAGTATCCAACAACAGTGAGTTATAAATAATCACACAGGCAAAAAGAATGGTCATTACTTGGGCACTGATGGAGGTGGGGGTCATTGTGATTGGACTGACCTGGTGGTCTGAGGGAGATGGTGGCAGCCTGCTTAAAGTGCTGGAGAACTAGGCTGTTTCAGCATGCCTTAAGTTTGGTGAATGCAGTGCAGAGTGTCACCAAATAAATTTGAAAAACTGTCACTCAGACTTGCCAAGTTTTCGAGCTGTCAGTCTGCTGGGCTTCGTGCTGAATCAGCTTTAACTCCAACTTCCTTTCAAGTTCCCAGTAGTGTTTGAAACAAACAGAAATGTGGTTATTAAAGTACATCCCAGGGTTATGACAGAGTGAAGGTCTTACTGCATGTAAGAACACAGGATCCTGTAGAAAGACATGAGATTCTGCAGGTGCTGGAAATGTAGAGCAATACACACAAAACACTGGAGGAACTCAGCAGGTCATGCAGCATCTATGGAGGGAGATGGATAGTTAACTTTCTCAACTGGAAACTGTCCATCTCCCTCTGCTGTGGGTGTCTGACCTTTCATCCCAGGAATTAGACCTGTGAATCTCTTCAGGCTGCTTCCAAAACTAGAATACCCTTCAAGAAGTCAAAACTGTGCACAGTACTCCTGTCATGGGCTTTCCAACAATCAGTACATGTGTAACAATGCTGTTTGTAAACTCTCAACTCACTCGCAGTAAAGCTAAACTGCTATTTGCCCTCTGATCCACTTGGGGCACTTGCCAACTTGTCTATAGCTTTCCACACGCAAGAACGCCGAGATTCAAAGTACATATATGTTACCATATGTAACCATGAGATTCACTCTCTGTACTGATTTGAACACACTCTCCCTTTAATCTTCTTGTTGATGCCAAATTGTACAACCTCACATTACCCACTCTCTCAATCCATTTCCTGTTGCGGAGTCAGAATGTCCTCCTCACAACACACCTTTCACAATGTGTGCGGAGCTAAGTAAATTAGTAATCAAATGCCCAACTAAACTGGCTCCTTCTGCCTTTGCAATGTCCATATCATTCTATTCCCTGCAGTTGTACATGAACTTCTGTCATATCTGCCTCCAATACCGTCCCAGGTACCCAGTGTGTAACAAAAATCTCCTTTAAACTTACCACTCTCCTGTTAATGCATAAGAAGAATAATGTGAGCTGCCTTATTAACTATCGCCCAGTAGCACTCACAGTGATGAAATGCTTTGAGAGGTTGGTCATGACCAGACTGAACACCTGCCTCAGAAAGGACCTGGATCCATTGCAACTTGCTTTTTGCCACAATAGGTCAATGGCAGACGCAATCTCAATGGCTCTCCACATGGCTTTAGACCACCTGGACAACACTAACACCTATGTCAGGATACTGTTCATCAACTGTAGCTCAGCATTTAACACAATCATTTCCACAATCCTGATTTGAGAAGTTGCAGAACCTGGTGCTCTGTACCTCCCTCTGCAACTGGATCCTCAACCTCCTAACCGGAAAACCACAATCTGTGTGGTTTGGTGATATCTCCTCACTGACGATCAACACTGGTGCACCTCAGGGGTGTGTGCTTAGCCCATGCTCTACTCTCTCTATACCTATGACTCTGTGGCTAGGCATAGCTCAAATGCCATCTAGAAATTCGCTGATGATACTGCCATTGTTGGCAGAATCTCAGATGGTGACGAGAGGGCGTACAGGAGTGAGAAATGCCAACTAGTGGACTGGTGCCACAGCAACAACCTGGCACTCAACATCAGTAAAGTGAAAGAGCTGATTGTGGACTTCAGGAAGAGTAAGACGAAGGAACACATGCCAATCCTCATAGTGGGATCAGAAGTGGAGAGAGTGAGCAGTTTCAAGTTCCTGGGTGTCAAGACCTCTGAGGGTCTAACCTGGTCCCAACATATCGATGTGGTCATAAAGAAGGCAAGACAGCAGCTATACTTCATTAGGAGTTTGAAGAGATTTGGCACGTCAACAAATACACTCAAAAATTTCTATAGTTGTACCGTGGAGAGCATTCTGACAGGCTGCATCACTGTCTGATATGGAGGGGCTACTGCACAGGACCGAAGGAAGCTGCAGAGGGTTGTAAATCTAGTTAGCTCCATCTTGGATACTAGTCTACAAAGTACCCAGGACATCTTTAGGGAGCGGTGTCTCAGAAAGGCAGCGTCCATTATTGAGGACCTCCAGCACCCAGGACATGCCCTTTTCTCACTGTTACCATCAGGTAGGAGGTACAGAAGCCTGAAGGCACACACTCAGCGATTCAGGAACAGCTTCATCCCCTCTGCCATCCGATTCCTAAATGGACATTGAACCCTTGAACACTACCTCAATTTTTTAATATATATATTTTTTTGCATAATTTTTTTGCACATGCCGGTGATAAAAAAAACCTGATTCTGATAAATACATGCCCTCTGGTATTAAACATTTCCAAACTTGGGTAAAAGATGCAGCCCGTGTGCTGTCTGTGTCTCATAATCTTAGAAACCTCTATCAGATCTCCCCTCAGCCAATGCACTCCAGAGAAATCCCTTCACACTTTCCAAGGTCATCCTATAACAGGGCAACCAGAACTGTGTACAATACTCCTGGCGTGACCTAACTAGAGTTTTATAAAGCCGCAACATAACTTCCTGACTCTGAACTCATTTCCTTGAGTAATAAAGGCGAGCATGCCAAATGCCGCCTGAACCATCCTACCAACCTGTGTGGCCACTTTCAGGGAGCTATAGAAACGTAGAAAATAGGTGCAGGAGTAGGCCATTCGGCCCTTCGAGCCTGCACCGCCATTCAGTATGATCATGGCTGATCATCCAACTCAGAACCCTGTACCAGCCTTCCTTCCATACCCCCTGATCCCTTTAGCCACAAGGGCCATATCTAACTCCCTCTTAAATATAGCCAATGAACTGGCCTCAACTGTTTCCTGTGGCAGAGAATTCCACGGATTCACCACTCTCTGTGTGAAGAAGATTTTCCTAACCTCAGTCCTAAAAGGCTTCCCCTTTATCCTCAAACTGTGACCCCTCGTTCTGGACTTCCCCAACATCGGGAACAATCTTCCTGCATCTAGCCTGTCCAATCCCTTTAGGATTTTATACGTTTCAATCGGATCCCCCCTCAATCTTCTAAATTCCAGCGAGTATAAGCCTAGTCGATCCAGTCTTTCATCATATGAAAGTCCTGCCATCCCAGGAATCAATCTGGTGAACCTTCTTTGTACTCCCTCTATGGCAAGGATGTCTTCCCTTAGATTAGGGGATCAAAACTGCACACAATGTTCTTGGACCCAAGATCTGTACTTTGGAGGAGGGGCTGCCTGCTGGAGGTGTGGAGAACCCGGCTTGTGGGGGAGGGGGGTTGGGGGGGAGTGGTGGAATATGTACTCACTGTGGTGGTGGGGGGTACGGTCCAGAGCCGCTTGGGCGGGGTGATCTGGGTGAATGGGTTGTAGTCTGGAGCTGTGGAGAACCGGGTTTGTGGGGTGGGGGGGAATGCGGAGAATCTGTACATGCTCTGGGGGGGGGGGGGTCCAATCTGGAACAGATCGAGCACCAGGCTTGGGGTGATGGGTGATCTGTACTTGGGTGGGTGCAGTGGAAATGCAGGCCCTGGGGGTGGTCTGTACTTGCACTAGTGGGTGGAGGTCCGGGCTGAGGTGGAATCAGTGAGATCTCACACACATGGTGAAAGCCTGGGGCACTTTCTGTTCAGAGTTTCAGGAGAGGAATTCACTGGAGCAAGGGGTAAGAAAGTACTGGGGTCCAGTGGCAGGTGGGTATGTTTATGGTACCGCACAGCTGGGATTCACATTGCTGAACAGAAGTTTGAAGGTTTCGCATTCTGTTCTCCACAGACCAGCTAAAGCTGCACTCTACATCTGTACTGGAACAGTTACGTGGGGAGGCAATAAAGTTCCATCTGCCAGGTGAGTGTTCCCCTCTCCAGTGTCATCCACTGTCCGCGGTGCACCCCCATCCCCACCCCCACCACTAAACCCTGGAGCTGCTCCGTGTCCATACAGTCAACGTGCCAGCCATGCAAAACCCAGGCTTGTGCAGGGCAGGGCAGAGTGGAGTAGGAATGTTGGGGGGTGGGAGGGGGATTCCAGGAGGAGAGAGTTGGGCTAAGTGGAGACTGATTCAGAGGGGTGTGAGGGAACCCTGTTACACACAGGGCAGAGTGGAGTAGGAAAGTTGGGTGGGAGGGGGGTTCCAGGAGGAGAGAGTTGGGCTAAGTGGAGACTGATTCAGAGGGGTGTGAGGGAACCCTGTTACACACAGGGCAGTGAGTGCCAGGAGAGCAGCTGACGACTGTGTACGAGGTGTCCAGAGGAGCCAAAGCGGTGGGTCATGTGCTGGGAGATTTCATTACTACAAATGGGTAGCCACTATTCAGTGAGAGATGAACTGAATGGCCTGTTTCCATGTTCAGCATCTCTGACTGTCTAATGCCCTGCTTTCTATGAAGGGGCATTCTCCAGGTGCTTCCATTCGGACAACTGACACAATGCTTTGATGGTGAATGGTCACAGTTCACTTGGGCTCGTCATTCCCACCTTGTTCTCAAAGGGCAGAGCAGTAGGATTTATGTAAGATTGATTCAGGTGTGTGGGGAGAGAGTGGGACAGTGGGATTAGTGTGGGATTGATTCAGGTCTATGGGGAGAGTGGACAGTGGGATTAGTGTGGGATTGATTCAGGTCTCTGGAGAGAGGACAGTGGAATTAGTGTGGGATTGATTCAGGTCTGTGGGGAGAGAGTGGACAGTGGGATTAGTGTGGGATTGATTCAGGTCTGTGGGGAGAGAGTAGACAGTGGGATTAGTGTGGGATTGATTCATGTCTCTGGAGAGAGGACAGTGGAATTAGTGTGGGATTGATTCAGGTCTGGGAAGAGTGGACAGTGGGATTAGTGTGGGATTGATTCAGGTCTGTGGGGAGAGAGTGGACAGTGGGATTAGTGTGGGATTGATTCAGGTCTCTGGGAGAGTGGACAGTGGGATTAGTGTGGGATTGATTCAGGTCTGTGGGGAGAGAGTGGACAGTGGGATTAGTGTGGGATTGATTCAGGTCTGTGGGGAGAGAGTGGACAGTGGGATTAGTGTGGGATTGATTCGGGTCTCTGGGAGAGTGGACAGTGGGATTAGTGTGGGATTGATTCAGGTCTGTGGGGAGAGTGGACAGTGGGATTAGTGTGGGATTGATTCAGGTCTGTGGGGAGAGAATGGACAGTGGAATTAGTGTGGGATTGATTCAGGTCTCTGGAGAGAGGACAGTGGGATTAGTGTGGCATTGATTCAGGTCTGTGGGGAGAGTGGACAGTGGGATTAGTGTTGGATTGATTCAGGTCTGTGGGGAGAGAGTGGACAGTGGGATTAGTGTGGGATTGATTCAGGTCTCTGGGAGAGTGGACAGTGGGATTGGTGTGGGATTGATTCAGGTCTGTGGGGAGAGAGTGGACAGTGGGATTAGTGTGGGATTGATTCAGGTCTCTGGGAGAGTGGACAGTGGGATTAGTGTGGGATTGATTCAGGTCTGTGGGGAGAGAGTGGACAGTGGAATTAGTGTGGGATTGATTCAGGTCTGTGGGGAGAGTGGACAGTGGGATTAGTGTGGGATTGATTCAGGTCTCTGGGAGAGTGGAAAGTGGGATTAGTGTGGGATTGATTCAGGTCTCTGGGAGAGTGGACAGTGGGATTAGTGTGGGATTGATTCAGGTCTATGGGGAGAGAGTGGACAGTGGGATTAGTGTGGGATTGATTCAGGTCTGGGGAGAGTGGACAGTGGGATTAGTGTGGGATTGATTCAGGTCTCTGGGAGAGTGGACAGTGGGATTAGTGTGGGATTGATTCAGGTCTGTGAGGAGAGTGGACAGTGGGATTAGTGTGGGATTGATTCAGGTCTCTGGAGAGAGGACACTGGGATTAGTGTGGGATTGATTCAGGTCTGTGGAGAGAGAGTGGACAGTGGAATTAGTGTGGGATTGATTCAGGTCTCTGGAGAGAGGACAGTGGGATTAGTGTGGGATTGATTCAGGTCTGTGGGGAGAGTGGACAGTGGGATTAGTGTGGGATTGATTCAGGTCTCTGGAGAGTGGACAGTGGGATTAGTGTGGGATTGATTGAGGTCTCTGGGAGAGTGGACAGTGGGATTAGTGTGGGATTGATTCAGGTCTGTGGGGAGAGTAGACAGTGGGATTAGTGTGGGATTGATTCAGGTCTCTGGGAGAGTAGACAGTGGGATTAGTGTGGGATTGATTCAGGTCTGTGGGGAGAGAGTGGACAGTGGGATTAGTGTGGGATTGATTCAGGTCTCTGGAGAGAGGACAGTGGGATTAGTGTGGGATTGATTCAGGTCTGTGGGGAGAGTGGACAGTGGGATTAGTGTGGGATTGATTCAGGTCTCTGGGAGAGTGGACAGTGGGATTAGTGTGGGACAAGGATAGGACTGTGTGGCTGGTTTGGGTGAACGTGGGATTTAGATACTGAAGACACTGGCCTCTCACTGTGCGTCAATCCTGGTTGTGTGTTTTATTGCCAGTTTAGAGGTGTCTGGAAACCTGGCTCTTTCCATCACGGGTGACCTGAGACAGGTGTTGCTATAGCTGCTGACACTTCATGCTATGCAATGTCACAATTAATTTTCTTTCTTCACTAAAGGTGAAAATTATAAGACGGAAGGTTATGTTGTTACGCCCAACACGATGAAGCTCTTACAGAAACACCTGGAGATTACCGGAGGTCAGGTAAAGTGGTTTCTGACAGACTAACCACCACACTACACTTCCCTGAGACTGTTGTTTAAGACTTATCTCACTCGCCGTGGCTGTCCTAATGTAATGTGTGATCAGAGGTTCTGCCCCTTTATTGCAAGAATCAGTCTCACATGGCAGGACCTACTCCCCATTGATGGTTTTCTAACATTACCACCATTGAGCATATCTACATGGAGTGTTGTCGCAGGAAAGCAGCACCTATCGTCAAGCACCTCCACTACGCAAGCCATGCTCCTGTCCCATTGCGGACATTGGATTAAAGCCTATCAAAGACTCGTTTTTAAAGTTTGATTAAACAGGGGAATGGGAGCTGAGATGGTTCGGGTTTGTGATCTCTTGCTGTGCTGAAGTGATGCCACAAAAATGCCTTGTAATGATGGGTCTTCCTGGGAAGGAAGACAGAATGCGCCACTCTGAGTATCGTCAGCAGTTTTTGGGTTATTTCGCTAAGAACAGATGTGCTGGCATTGGAGAGGGTCTAGAGAGGTTCATGAAAATGATTCCAGGAATGAAAGGGTTAACAGGTGAAGAGCATTTGATGGTTCTGGGCCTGTACTAGCTGGAGTTTAGAAAAAGGATGGGGGAGATTTCATTGAACCCTATTGAATGCTGAAAGGTCTAGATAGTGGATGTGGAGGGAATATTTCCTTTGTATTCTGAGGGTGTGCCCCCTGATCTGAGACTCAGCCAAAGTCTCTCTAGACAGATGAAGATAAATTTCTTTAGCCAGAGGGTGGTGAATCGAAGGAATTTATTGTTATAGAAGACCGTGGAGGCCAAGTCATTGTTATATTTAAAGCTGATATTGATAGGTTCTTGATTAGTTGGGGCACCAAAGATTACGGAGAGGAGGCAGGAGAATGGGTTCGGGTGGATAATGAATCAGTTGTCATAGAATAGTGGAGCAGACTCGATGGGCTGAATGGCTTAATTCTGCTCCTAACTCTTATAGTCTAGCGGGAGTCCAGTGTCATGCCAGTGCCCTGGTGGTGTACACTGTGTGAGAGTGGGCTGGAGAAAGGCCGGAGGAGTATGTTCTGTCGTGAAGGTTGTTGCTGATGTTGGCAACAGTGTAGGGTTTGGGTATTTCAGCTGGGGTCTGAGTTATGCACAAAGTGGGGGGCACTTGGAGTGAGCTGTGTTGTGGACAGTGGGCATAGAGTACTACTCAAGCTTTGATTACCCCTTGAATCTGTGTCTGGTCTCTGGTCCCTAATGTCCATGTGATTGTAAAGTTGGTCACCCTGCCCAGTTACGCATTCCTATAATCTGATGTATTGGTACAATGAGAGGCTGGATCTGGCCATGTTTTCCCAGTGGCTCTTCCTACCTGTCCATCACTGGCCCTACTCCAACACTGTTTCAGATGTTAGGGTTGGTTGTCTGAAAGGAGTTAAATGAATCGCAAACACTCATCCCTATGTTGCTGTCTCCAAGGTGCGGACGCGGTTTCCCCCAGAGCCTAATGGGATTCTCCATATCGGCCATGCCAAGGCCATCAACTTCAACTTTGGTTATGCCAGGGTGAGTGTTTCAGTGTTTAGCTCTGTGTCCTGCCTGACCCTCTGTCCTCATTCCTCACTGCATGTCCATTAACACACCCTCTACAGAGCGCTGTGGTGGGGGGGGGGTCTCCACATACCATCCTCGCCCCCCCCCCCCCTTTCACAGAATGTACAATGTCAAAAAGAAATCGTCTCTCGTTCTATTAAAATCCTCCCTAAATGTTTGGGTATCTGTAACAAGAATGGTAGATGTAAATTAATGACTGGTACCGAACCCAGTGTTATACAGTGACAGATTGCTCCACACCAGCACTGTAACCCGGTGTTGTACAGCGACGGACCCCTCCCCACCGGTACCGAGCCCCGGTGTTACACAGCGACGGACCCCTCCCCACCGGTACCGTACCCCGGTGTTACACAGCGACGGACCCCTCCCCACCGGTACCGAGCCCCGATGTTACACAGCGACGGACCCCTCCCCACCGGTACTGTACCCCGGTGTTACACAGCGACGGACCCCTCCCCACCGGTACCGTACCACGGTGTTGTACAGTGACGGACCCGTCCCCACCGGTATCGTACCCCGGTGTTACACAGGGACAGACCCCTCCCCACTGGTACTGCACCCCGGTGTTACACAGGGACAGACCCCTCCCCACTGGTACTGCACCCCGGTGTTCCACACTGACGGACACGTCCCCACCGGTACCGCGCCCCGGTGTTCCACACTGACGGACACGTCCCCACCGGTACCGCGCCCCGGCGTTCCACAGCGACAGACCCGTCCCCACCAGCACTGTACCCACCCCCATGTTGTACAGTGACTGGTGTGACCCCATCGGTGCAGTATCCCAGTACTGTATCTGTCACAGACTTGCTGCGTTTATAGCTTTCCTGTCGGCATTGTGAAGAACTGCTGTCACCTTTTGACCTTGTGCATCTTGCCGCCTCTTTCCCACAGTATCTGTATACTTGTACGTCAGGCTGCGGTGCTGTCCGCTGTTACTGATTAGGGTAAATGTTGATTGCAGGCAAACAATGGGATCTGCTTTCTTCGGTACGACGACACAAACCCTGAGAAGGAAGAGGAGAAGTATTTCCGAGGCATCAGGGAGATGGTGGAATGGCTCGGTATGTTTGACGATGAGCTGTCAGGCAGATGGGTGCTGTTCATTCACTGGCTGGTGTATGCAGATTTGATTGTGAGCCATTTCTCGGGCGATATATTGGTGGGAACAGATTGGCAATCCCAAGCAGTTCCAGCAGTCTGGAATGGTCTGCTCCCAAATTCCTGCTGATGCCAGTTGCTGAGCTCAATCTGCTGAACCTGGCACTGTGACTGGTGTTTCTGCTGTGCTTTCTGCATCCCTTCCCCCTCCGCCCCACCAAGCTCAGTTATTAGCCCCAAAGGCCCAGCTCGTCTATGCCAACTCAGTTAGTCCCACTTGCCTGCAATTGGCTCATATGCCTGTAAACCTTTTCCATCTATGGTGTAAGTGTACCCATCTCTACCTCCTCTTCAACTACCCACCACCCAGTGGACAAAGTTTAAAAGGTGAGCTGTTAAATCTATACCCTTTCACCTTAAACCTCTGACCTCTAGTTTTAGACACCCTAAACTGGGGAAAAGCCTGACCACCCACCCATCTGTGCCCTTCATTACGTTACAACCCTCTATAAGGTCCCCTCCACAACAGCAACCCCCCCCCCCCCCACATCTGCTGTGCTTTAGGGAAAACAATCACGGCTTTTCCAGTCTCTTGTCATTACTAAAACCCATCTACCCATCTGTCTCAGTAACATCCTTGTGAACCCATTGCTTACTGACAGTGACTGGAATCATGCTCAGCAGCCCACCGGTATCACTGAGCTCTTGCAAGGTAACATCCCAAAGCTTGTGTCCAGAGCACAAACACGAGGAAATCTGCAGATGCTGGAAATCCAAGCAACACACACAAAATGCTGGTGAACACAGCAGGCCAGGCAGCATCTATAGGAAGAAGTACAGTCGACGTTTCAGGCCAAGATGTCGACTGTACTACTACCTATAGATGCTGCCTGGCTTGCTGCGTTCCACCAGCATTCCTTGTGTCCAGAGACTTTTTCTCACAGCAGAAGTGGCTAATACAAGAGGTGGGGGTATAATTTTAAATTGATTGGAGGGAAGTATAGGGGGGATATCAGGGATATTTAAGAACCTCTTAGATAGGCACATGGATGTAGAAGGGAAGGGTTAGAATGATCTTGGAGTAGGTTAAAAGGCTGGAGGAACAACATAGGCTGAAGGGTCTAAACAGTGTTGTCACGTTCCATGTTCTTGGGCTCAGTTCCGTGACTGGTCATGGCAAGTATGCCAGATGCCATTTTCATCATTCTGCCTGTCTATGTGATTACTTTCAGGGAGCTATGTACTAGTTTCAAAGGAACTGATGCTCTGAGGAACAGTAACCCACCTTCCACAGTGGTACTAGGCTTTCACAGTGAACCCGGGTTGGTTTTTGCCCAGCACACCTTCCATCGCAAGGCTGGGAGACCTCACAGTCATCACTTCCTCTGTCCACATTGCCAGCTCCATCAAAATCGGCCCCTGCCCTATGACACACAAAGAAGCTGGGCTCTCTTACCCTGCAGTTCATTGCTGTCGCAACTGACAGACTGGAGGAGGGGTCTCCTCAATGTTCCCGTAGGCGAGCTGGTCCCACCCCTTGTTAAATTTTCAGGCAATGCTTCAGAGTTCAGATACAGGGTTTGGTCTGAACCGTACTGTCTCTGAGTAGACAGTCCTAAGTGTCTTGCTGTCTTCCCCAGAAGGGACAAGAAGTCACTGCATGACACAACAAGTAGGAATATGGTCAAAGTCACTGCAGTGTGAGATCTGTCTGGGTGTTTTCCTTTTGGATTGAAAGAGGGATTGAATGTGAAGAATACAGTTATTATATGTAGTTTGTGGTGACTGAGCATTTCCACATGGTACTGAACCTCCTTTAACCATCTCATCTTCCTCAAGGTTACACGCCGTACGCGGTCACCCATGCGTCTGACTATTTTGACCAACTGTACGACTGGGCAGTGGAATTAATCAAAAGGTGGGTGTACAGAACGTACAGCGCAGGAACAGGTCACTCATTTCTTCTGCTTTCAGCCAGTATTTCTCCATTGCCCAATGACCAAGGGCCACTCTCACTGCCCCCACCCCCACTTTGTTCCTCTCTCCATCGTGTTTCACTTCCCAAGAGAATGCGTTCTGCCTTCTGCCCATGGACTAAACAAAGTTTCACCAGACTCCTCTGTTGGAATTCTGTATTTCCATTCTGTGAGTTCTGCTAGTTTTGGACTTCAGCACCCTTAGAAATATCTATCCTGTCCATTGTAGTTTATTCTGGGCATTATTGGCCAGGCCAGCAGTTGTCTCCCCTTTTGCCCTCGAAATACACTGACCATCTGATGCCTGCTAAGGGACTTTGGGAACTAAGGATTACTATAGGAGGGCAGTAAAAATCAACCATAGTCTGAAGTCTCATGCAGACCCGACGGGTGAGGGGTAATGTAGACTGGACAGCGAGGGTGGCAGGTTTCACTGTCAAGAGAGATTTTCTTTGTGTCACATGTACATCGACATACAGTGAAATCTGTTTGTGTTAACAAACAATACAGTCCAAGGAATGTGCTGGGGTCAGCCCGCAAGTATTGCCACGTTTCTGGTGTCAACACAACATGTCTACAGTGTATTTACCCTAACCCGTATATGTTTGGAATGTGGGAGGAAACCAGAGTATCCAGTCATGGAGAGAGCATTGACTCCTTACAGACATGGGTGGGAATTGAACCCTGATTCTGGCACTGTGAAGTATTACGCTAACCACTACACTACCATGGGCTCTCTTGAACACCTATGCTTAGTCATCACTGTTGAAGTGAAGATTTTATGAACCGTAAGCTGTCCGGAGATGGTAAAACATTCAATAAAAGTTCTGGCCTCTTATTGTACAGTTGCAAGAAAGTTTGAGCCCTTTGCAATTACCTTGTTTTCTGCTTTACTCACTCATAAAATGTGGTCTGCTCCTCATTTAAGTCAAAATAATAGGCAAACACAATCTGTCTAAACTAACAAGACCATAAGATGTAGGAGCAGAAGTAGGCCATTCGGTCCATCGATTCTGCTCCACCATTCAATCATGGGTTGATCCAATTCTTCCGGTCATTCCCACTCCCCTGCCTTCTCCCCATACCCTTTGATGTCCTGGTTAATTAAGAACCTAACTATCGCTGCCTTAAATGCACCCAATGACTTGGCCTCCACAGCCGCTCATGGCAACAAATTCCACAGATTTACCACCCTCTGACTAAAGTAATTTCTTTGTATCTCTGTTCGAAATGGACGTTCCTCAATCCTGAAGGCATGCCCTCTTGTCCTAGGCCCCCCCACCATAGGAAATAACTTTGCCATATCTAATCTGTCCAGGCCTTTTAACATTTGGAATGTTTCTATGAGATCCCCCCCTCATTCTCCAAACTCCAGAGAGTACAGCCCAAGAGCTGCTAGACGTTCCTCATATGGCAACCCTTTCATTCTTGAAAATTTCTTCTTATTCGGAATATATCTGTCTTGCACTTCCCTCATTTTTCACAGAAACTTCAGCCATTGCTGCTCTGCTGTCCTTCCTGCTGGTGTCCCTTTCCAGTCAACCTTGGCCAGTTCCCCCCTCATGCCATTGTAATTTCCTTTATTCCACTGAAATACCGACGCATTGGAATTTTGTTTCTCCTTCTCAAATTTCAAAGTGAACTTGATCATATTGTGATCACTGTTCCCTAAGGGTTCCTTAACCTTAAGCTCTCTTATCACCTCTGGATCATTGCACAACACCCAATCTAGCACAGCCGATCCCCTAGTGGGCTCAACAACAAGCTGTTCTAAAAAGCCATCCCTTAGACATTCTACAAATTCTCTCTCGAGGTCCAGTGCTGGCCTAGTTTTCCCAATCCACTTTCATGTTAAAATCCCCAACAATTATCATGAAATTGCCCTTCTGACATGCCTTTTCTATTTCCTGCTGTAATTTGTTATCCACATCCCTGCTGTTATTTGGAGGCCTCTATACAACTGCCATTAGGGTTCTTTTATCCTTGCCATTTCTGAGCTCAACAATACAATTGTTTCTTCTTGTCAATGCTGAGTAGACCATTTAAGCAATCACAGTCTGGGTTCAAAAAAGTTATGAGAACCTGTGGGGTAATGCCTTCTACAAAAGCTAGTTGGAGACAGGTATTGCAATCAATGAGATTTGAGGTGTGGGTTGTAGAAGTGCCCTGCCCTTTAAAAAAGACACGAAGTCAGATTGTTGACAAAGCTTACTTTTCTCAAGAAAGATCTGTTTATGTGCAACGTGTCTCAATCAAAACACCTTCCAGAGGACCTTAGAAATGTAGAGATGCATGAAACTGGAAAAGGCTACAAAAACATTATTCTAAAGACCCCTGTGTTCCTCAGTCCACAGTAAGAGAAATTGCCTGCAAATGGAAGAAATTCAGTGCTATTGTTAGTCTCCCTAGGAGTGGACATCCTCCAAAGATCACATCAAGAGCACGATGTGTAATGCTAAAGTAGATGAAAAAGAACCCAAGGGTAACAGCAAAATTCCTGCAGAAATCCCTAGAATTTGTTAAAGCACTTGTCCACGTGTCTGCTATAAGAAAAAGCACTGAACAAGAGTGGTGTTTATGGAAGGACGCCACTGCTCTCCCAAAAATAAACATTGCTGCACTTCGAACAACAACAAACAACAGGAATTCTGCAGGTGCTGGAAATTCAAGCAACACACATCAAAGTTGCTGGTGAACGCAGCAGGCCAGGCAGCACCTCTAGGAAGAGGTACAGTCGACGTTTCAGGCCGAGACCCTTCGTCAGGCCTAGAGATGCTGCCTGGCCTGCTGCGTTCACCAGCCACTTTGATGTGTATTGCTGCACTTCTCAAGTTTGCAAAAGACCACCTGGATATTCTACAACACTTCTGGGACAATGTTCCATGGACAGATAAGACAAAAGTTGAACTTTTTGGCAGAAATGCACACTGGTGTTGGTGTGCAGTGCCCTTTTCCTTCCAAACATAGCAAAAACTCACCCCAACTGTGAAGCATGGTGGAAGGAGCATCATGGTTTGGGGCTGCCTCAGGGCGCCTGGACAGCTTGCAATTGTTGAGGGAACAATGAATTCAAAATCGTATCAAGACTTTTTACAGGAGAATGTCAAGATAGAGGTCTGTCACCTGAAGCTTAATAGAAGTTGAATGATGCAACAAGACAATGATCTAAAACCCGAGTAAATCAACAACAGAATGGTTTAAAAATAAGGAAGTTGGTGTTTTGCAATGGCCGAGTTGGAGTCCAGACCTTAACCCTATTGAGATACTGTGGCATGACCTGAAGAGATCTGTTCATGTAAGGCATCCTAGAAATATTGATGATACAGCTTTGTATGGAGGAATGGTCTAAAATTTCTCCTTGCCACTGTGCAAATCTGATCAGCAGCCACAGGAAGCGTTTGGTGGAGGTTATTGCTGCTAAAGGAGGTTCTACTGTTATTAAATGCAAGGGTTCACATACTATTTCCCCTGGACTGTGATTGATTAAACAATGGGTTAAGTAAAGAAGTGAAAAGTACAATTGTTTGTGTGTTATTCGTTTAAGCGGATTGTGTTTGTCCATTATTCTGACTTGGATAATCAAACCACACTTTGAGTAATTAAAGCAAAAAACCAGGTAACTGTAGAGAGTTCACACTTTATTTTTCTTGCAACTGTATGTCATAGAGAAAGACAGCAGGGAAACAGACTGACCACCAACTACCTGTCCATACTAATCCCACTCTTTATTCTCATCAACATTCGATTTCTCATCTATACGCTGGGAGCAGTTAACCCTCCATGCACGTCTAGGAGGGAACTGAAACACCCAGGAGAAATTCATGAGATCACCGAGAACGGGTAAACTCAACACGGAAAGCGCTAAAGGTCAGGATCGAACCGGGGTGTCTGGCACTGAGGCAGTTCTGTCTACAGCTCTTGAATGCGGTGAAATTCTGCAGCATACCTTGAATGTTAACGTTTTCTCTCTGTTTCCACTACCACGCAGGAACATGGCATATGCCTGTCACCAGACAGTGGATGAGATTAAAGGACACAATCCTCCCCCTTCTCCATGGAGGGATCGGCCAATTGAGGAATCCCTCCTCCTGTTTGAGGTAGGTGATGGCAACAGCATAGTCCCAATGTCTGCTGGCAAAACCCAGCAGAGCTTCAACCGGAGCCTCGTTGGAAATCATTTGGGCTAACTCATCCACACCTTACTATTGTTAATCCTGTACCCATTGTTACATAACTGGCAACAATGAATATTAACGGAGACAGGTTTTATAAAAACAACCGAACATTTATTAAACACGTATAAACGATAAGGAGAAAAAAAACAAAAGGAAAACTTTGACCGGAGGTTAAACAGGTACGCAGCCTTTCATCAACTCCACTCGGCTCTGGTTCTTAAAGAGTTAAATGCAGAAACAGTTCTTAAAGCGATAACTTCAAAAGTCCAACGGTTTTACACATTCAATTCGGAGAGACTTCTCTGGAGAACGATTTCTTCACCGACGCACCTTTACTGCCGGTTCTGTCCACAGGATTCCCGATGCCGAAATTAAACAGTTTAAATCAACTGACCTTAAATTCCTTTTAGAGAGAGAGAGCCTTTGTGCATGAACTCATTGCGCTTTTACAAGAGTTATCTCAATGCAGCTTCTCTTCAACGAAGACTCAATAAGGTCGATTCTTTATTAAACTGCCAACCGATGCCGACTTCTCTCGATCCTTCACTTTGAATTCTTCACTCTCCCTTCAAAACTGTCGGAATTGAGTAAATTGGCACTTCCAGCCACAAATTCCCAGTTCAATAATACAAATCTTGTAAGAGAACGCACCTTCAGTTTTAAAAATGAAACTGCATCACAAAAACAAACACGCAACAGAAACGGAGGCACAACACGTTCTACCTGGAAATCTACAAACTCAAAATCCCTACTGCGTCACCTTATATAGTCATGGGGCACATGTCATCATGTGACCTCAACAGTGGGAAAATCACATCAGGTGACCTCCAAAAGACCATTACAGCATTCTCACACAAAAACAATCTCCTTGAGCATGTAACACCATATTAATCCTGTGGATGAAGGTGGAGTAGTGTGGTGGGGGACCCGTGGATTGGGCTGGAGGAAGCAGGTTGGATAGAGTTGGAATGGTAGGGGGAACTGTGGGTTGGGTTGGAGCGTAGGTCGTAGCTGGTGGTACCTCTAGTTGCCATTCTCGACCACAGATTATTGAGGATTGCACACTGCAAGTGCTCGTAAGTCAGTGAGCTTCCTCCTTCATCTGCCCCACAGCAAATGCGGAAGGGAATGTTTGCGGAAGGAGAGGTGACCCTTCGCATGAAGCTCATTATGGAGGATGGAAAAATGGATCCAGTGGCTTACAGGATAAAATACACCGCTCACCATCGAACTGCTGATAAATGGTAAGGCTGTTCTCTGAGCTCACCCTCTCCAAATTAGTCACTGCCCACGCAGCTCCCCTGCTGTCACTCTCTCAACCCCTGCCTCCCGCCTCAGCTCACTGACCCTGGTTCCCAAACCAAACCCAACCCAACCGCTCACTGCTTTCTACCTCAGCCCTTTGTCTCTCGTCTCTCGCCCCCCCTGGCCCCAGCCAGCCCCATTCACCATCACCCTTTCCCAGCCCCTGCTACGATGCTTGGTGTTTTCCAGGTTCTCACTCCCTGTTTGTGTGTCCTTTGAAGGTGCATCTACCCAACGTATGACTACACTCACTGTTTGTGCGACTCTATCGAACACATCACACACTCGCTCTGCACCAAGGAGTTCCAGGCCCGGTGAGCTCTACCTAGTGCTTCTTCATCAGCTGGGATTTGTGTTGTTGGCAGGGCAGTTAGTAATGGGGGAGCATTAAATACAGTCTTTACTAACAGAGGTCTGAGTGATTCGGTAAAAGAGCTTTACAAGGAAGGATACTGTAGCACTGCATGTTTGTAGAGTTGAATGACTAGATAACTACATGTAATGTGGTAGTGTCCCATTTTTAAAGGGCAAACGAAGCTGTTGGGGGCAATGGGTTGAGTTAGGAAGATCCATGTCTCTTTGTGACAGCCTACTTTGTTCTGACAAAACTTTTATTTAAAAAAAAACGTGCAGTTAACCCCAGTGGAACAATCTGGAGCTGAAATCCTTAAGGCAGTCCTACGTTACTGACTGGCAACTCCTGTGACGTATCTGATGCCAAGCATATCTCTGCCGTTTCTTTGGATTCATCAGCTTCGCGGAGAGGAGGAGCTTGCTACATTGGAAACAGCTTGCTCTCTATATCATACTGGCTGGGCTCGTGTATCACGTAGACAGCTGGGACACAACATCCATGGTTGACCCCGATAAGCTTCCTCCTCGCATAGCCAGTGTTGTTTATTCCTCACGCGTGTCACCTATTAGTGTGCAAAAGAAACCTGTGGCATATTGAATTGTCGGGTGAACCACAGTTTTTGTTGGTTTGCAAATCATGGCCTTGCTTTGGGGGCTTTGTTTTTGCTTACTTGGTGGGTGGTGAGCGCTGATGCTTCCTGCTGTAATAGGTGGGGGAGGGGGGTTTGATGCTTATGACAGGAGGGGTAAAGGGGTACTCAGGGTGCTAACGTTTTTCTGTCATTTATTCTTCTGTTTTCGTTAACGTCTGTGAGGAGTGAGTATTTCGGGTATACTGTATTCATTCTGCGATATTAAATAGACCATTGAAAATGGCTTGCTCAATTGCATTATAGGAAGCAAGGACTGAAAACAGCCTTCCAGTCACATTGTATTGTGATTCCTGACACTGAGTTCATTTTAGGTTCAATTTGCTGGTCTCCTGGATTTAACCGTAGTATCAAGTTGGTATCTGATGCCCAAATACTCATTTAAACATAGGCTGTCTTCATAAAATTAAAGCAATGAGGTACCTTTTCCTAGTTGCTGCTCTAGGGAGATTTCCATGTAGAAGTTGGTACCTTATTGCCTTAATTTTACACGAATGATCCCAGGAATGGCTCTGGGCCTGTATTTGATGGATTTCATAAAGATGAGGAGAGGATTTCATTGAAACCTTCCATATCATGAAAATATCTGAATAGTGGATGTGTGTGTTGTAAAAGTCCTTTGGGACATTCTTAGGTTATTGACAGATGACTTCTGAGCATCTCTGGAGACAGAGGGGAAGACCAACTGGGGGATAGTATATGACAGTGAGCAGAGCTGTTGAGGTGAAGTTTGCTACATTGTTTCTGACAGGCGATCATCCTACTACTGGCTGTGTAACGCTCTGGATGTCTACTGCCCCGTGCAGTGGGAGTACGGTCGACTGAACCTGCAGTACACAGTGGTGTCAAAAAGGAAGATCATCAAACTGGTGGAGACAGGGGCAGTGAGGTAACATTCTGTCCTTCGTTCAGAGTGTGTGTTAACTCAGTAACATCCATGGCCAAGCCACACAGTGAGGTAATGGCCTGCTTTCATTCGGTGTTCGGTGACTTGGCTGATTAACTCAATAACATACACAACCAATACAAAGGAAAATTAATCCAAGTTGATCATTAAATTATGTCGTGAAATTTGCTTTGCAGCAACAGTACAGTGCAAGAATTACAATAAAATAAAAACCGTGTGTATTTAATACAGGAATTAAGTAGTTAAAAGGAGAGCAAAAATAGCGATGTCATGGGCTCCTTGTCCTTTTAGAAACCTGATCCGTTGGAGTTTTTAATGCAATAAGACATATCTTTTTGGTTAATTTGAACAAAATCAGAGTGATAGTGAGCTCCATTTAGTAACCTGTTGCCTCATTGTGAATGCTGCACCCAGAGCTCCTACAGCCAGCTCTCAGAGACAGTCTGGTTAATTCGGGGCCCGAAGCCTCCTCGTACAGAGTGCAGACTCGCGGGCTTCACACCATTCAGTGATACTGGGGTTTGGATGCACTCACTGTACACTTTATGGGACTAATAGTAAGGGCAAATGAGAAAGTGTGGTGCATTCCAGAGTAAAGATCTCTCAACCTTCGTGGTGCGAGGGAAGGTGGCGGGGGGGGGGGGTGTCCGTGCCCCTCCACCTCTAAAGGCTAAAGTCAACATGGTTTCCTTAAGAGGAAATCTTATTGACACGTCTGTTGAAATTCTTTGGGGGTGGGGGGGGGACAGGCAGGATAGGCAGAGGAGAGTCAGTGGATGTTGTGTACTTGGATTTTCAGAAGGCCTTTGACAAGGTGCCACAAATGAGGCTGCTTAACAAGTTAAGAGACCATGATATTACAGGAAAGATTCTAGCATGGATAGAAGATTGGCTGACTGGCAGAAGGCACGAGTGGGAATAAAGGGGGCTTTTTCTAGCTGTCTGCCAGTGAATAGCGGCGATCGATGGGGGTCTGTGTTGGAACTACTTTTTATGTTATGTCAATGATTTGGATAACCAGTTGATGGCTTTGTGGCCATGTTAGCAGATGATACAAAGAGGGGTGGAGGGGCAGGTAGTGTTGAGGAAGCAGGAAGTCTGCAGAAGAGGCAGCTGGAATATAGTGGCAGAGAAGCATATTGTCTTGCATTTTGGTAGAAGGAATAAAGGTGTGGACAATTTTCTAAACAAGGGGAACATTCAAAATCCCAAGGAACAAAAGGTCTTGGGAGTCCTTGTGCAGGATTACCTAAAGATTAACTTGCAGGTTGAGTCTGTGGTTAGGATGGCAAATTCAATGTTAACATCTATTTTGAGAGGCCTAGAATATAAAAGCAAGGATGTAGTGCTGAGGCTTGACAGGACATTGGTCAGACTGTATTTGGAGAATTGTGAGCAGGTTTGAGCCTGTTATCTAAGAAAGGATGTGCTGGCATTGGAGAGGATCCAGAGGAGGTTAACAATGATTCCAGGAGTGAAAGGGGTAATGTATTAGGAGTGTTTACCTCTGGGCCTGTACTCACTAAAATTTAGGAGAATGAGAGGGATCTCATTGAAACCTATTAAATATTGAAAGGCCTAGAGAGTGGATGTAGAGAGGATGTTCTCTATAGTGGGTGGTAGCCTCAGAATAGAGGGACATCCATTTAGAACTGAGATGATGAGGAATCTCTTCAGCCAGATGGTGAATCTGTGGAGGTTATTGCCACAGGTGGCTGTGGGGGCCGAGTCATTGGGTATACTTAAGGTGGAGATTGATGGGTTTCTGATTAATCAGAGCATCAACGGTTATGGGGAGAAGACAGGAGAATGGAGTTAAGAGGGATAATAAATCAGCCATGGTGAAATGCTGGAGCAGAATCAATGGGCTGAATTACCTGCCTTATGGTTGAATGAAAAAATGTAACACCCCCCTGTAGAGTGTGGATTCAAAGTGGGGAGGGAGAGCCTCGAGGCCCGGTATAGGGCCACACAAAGACTCATCCTTGCTGACTGTCCTACCTGTGGAAGAGTCTGTGTGTTCCCCGGTGTCCTCGCGGAGATCTCGGCCCCCTGTGGGGTTTGCAGTGCCGAGGCAGGGTTTCTCCAGCTATTTACGAGGATGGCTATAGCAGTTAACTGGCTGTCTGACTGCGTCATTACAGTAATGCAGGGATCTTGTCACCTACCTCACATACTTTAGGCCGGGGGGTGGGGGGGCAGGTCTTGTGGGTTGAGGGTGGAGAGGAGGGGAGGGGAAGATGCGAATGGGCAGAGTAGTGGCAAGTGATGTGCACTGGCTTGTGTTGGGCTGGAGGCATTTCCCCTGAGTGGAGGGGTTACCCACAGGGAAAGCATTCCACCCACAGTGGAAAGTTGGGTGATGTGCAGTGGTTTTCATGCCTGGGTGTGGTGTGTGGGAGGGCTGCCACTGGGGGTGTTCTGTTGTGAGTGGAGTTGTCCTGGATGGGCAGTTTTCTACAGGATGGGATTTCTGCCCCCCCCCCCATGGAGCATTCTGTTGAGGGATCCCCTGTGGGGATTTCCATCACTAGGGGTGTTGGGGTGATTCCCAGGTGATGTCCTGTGTGTGGGGGAGCGCTGAAATGTCCTGTGGGTAGGGCAGGAGATTCCCTTGGGGGCTGCTATCACCTGTGTACTTTGTTCCTCTGTAGGGACTGGGATGATCCCCGCCTCTTTACACTGACTGCTCTGCGAAGGAGAGGCTTCCCCCCAGAGGCCATCAACAATTTCTGTGCTAAGGTAGGCCATTCGACATTCGAGAGAGCTGAGAAACAATCGTCTTATCCACTGGGCAGTGAATGTCAGGAACCCTCCGCCAAGAGCCACAGTCTGTTCCCGGCAGAGATCACTGATTGCGGCGATGGGGAGCTGGGGTAAAAACCGACCGAGGTCACAATAAGTGTAGAGCTCTCACAAGGGCTGCAGTGGCCAGAAACCCACCGTGTCCTTCCCAATCTGTCAGGCGCAATGGCTTCCGAAGGATTCTACAGCAGTGAGCAGCGCTCACCCTATCAGCCCAGCTCTGATGTAACACCCCCTGCACAATCATTGTCACACACTACCTCGCACTCTGTACCTAGCACCAACTCACCCCTGTGTGTACCCCACCCTCTCGGACACGCAGGTTAACTGCTTCCTCTCTCCCTGCCGCAGGTTGGTGTGACGGTCGCACAGACGACGATGGCGCCTCACCTCCTGGAGTCGTGTGTTCGAGATGTGCTCAACGACACTGCTCCTCGGGCCATGGCTGTCCTCGAGCCACTGAAAGTTTCCATAACCAACTTCCCAACTGACCAGGTAACCTCGAACCCCCCTGCCCCTCGGCTCACTGTGCTGCTGCTCCTGGCTCTGAGTTTGAAGCCACAGCAGCCTCCTTGGTAACGGGTGTCAGGGTGGTGGGGGAGTGCCACGTGCCACGTACCTTCAGGCCAGTACTGAAAAGATTTACGAGGATGTTGCCAGGACCGGAGGACCTGTTATAGGAAGAGGTCAGCCCGGCTGGGTCCTTATTCCTTGGAACGTAGGATAATGAGAGGTGACCTTATAGAAATGTTTAAAATTCTGAGAGACAGATAAAGTGGATGGTAACAGTCTTTTCCTCAGGTTAGGGGAAACCAAAACTAGGGGGTATAGGTTAGAGTGAAAGGGAAGAGATTTCAAAGGGCCTGAGGTGCAACTTTTTTCACACACAGGACGGTAAGTATATAGAACGAACTGCCAGAGGAAGTGGTTGAGGCGGCTACAATAGTATCATTTAAGAAGCGTTTGGGAAAATACATGCAGGGGTAGGAGGGATATGGGCCGACTGCAGGGAATTGGACTAGCTGGTGGGTACAGCAGTTGGCATGGACGTGTTAGGGTGAAGGACCCGTGTCTGTGCCGTATTGCTCTACGACCCTCTTAAATAGGCAAGCTCTTACCCCTTGTTCCAGAATCCCCCGCAGTAGTAAACATCTCTATGTACATCCCTTACAGAGCTTTTAGTTTTCATTTTCCCATACACTCGGGGCATAGATCAAGTGGACAAAAATTTTTCTCAGGGTGTAGTCATTTCAACTAATACAAGGGGCATAATTTTAAGGAGATTGGAGGAAAGTTGAGGGGGGGAGCGGCGAGTGGGAAATATCAGAGCTAATTTTTTTAGTATTATGCAGAATGGCGGGTGTGTGGAACACCCTGCCAAGGGTGGTAACGGGCAGTTATGTTAGGGACATTTAGGAGACTCTTAGATAGGCACAGGATAGGAGAAAAAATGGAGTATAGTGTAGAGGGAGGATTAGAACGATTAAATTTGAAGGGCTGAGGGCTGGAGAGCCTAGACTGTGTCAGGTTCTATGTCCCTCTGACTCCCCAGGGCCTCCCATCCTTCCCCATTGCTGACATCACTAAGCAAGGGTGCACTGGAAGAAGTTGAAAATTTACTAAAGTGAAGACCCCAATGTTAGGTAAAGTTGTGCTATCGGAATGTGCTGTCTAACTGAAACAGAACTGCTCTCTAACTGAAATTGATTTCTACAGGCAAAATTGGTAGCATTCCTGTGTGAACCTGAATGCCAGCCTTTCATGAACATTACCAAGATGTCCAGACCCTTGTGTCCCAGAACTCTGCAATCTCTCACCATTCAGACAAATGGCTTTGTTCATACCAAATTAGACAATTTCACATTTTCCCCCTCACTAAACTCCATTTGACAGACCTTTGTCCACTTCCTTCAACTAGCTATATTCTTCTGTGGACTTCTAATGTCTTTTTCTTAAACTGTGCTGCCACCTATCTGTGCACATGGCAGGAATGGTCACTGGGGTGTTTGGAAAAGAGATACTGAATACTTTCCTTTATTAACTGACACAGAATGTATGAGCAGCAAGTTATGTTACAACTGTTAGGCTACAGCATGTTGCCACAACTGTAAGGATGAACTAGGAGTGCTTCCTCTGTAACAGAAGAGGTTGGGGGAAGATATAAAAGGGTTCAGATTTAATACCTCAATCCCCATTGCAGTGAACAATATCCAGGGAAAATGGATTTAAACAAGTTGGCAGAAGGATTAGGTGGAGTTTTAAGTGATACAGTGCAGACACAGGCGCTTTAACCCACGGAGTCTGTACCATCAACCATATTCACACGTTCTCACTTGATCAACTCCCAGTTGATTCTCCCATCACTCACCTACAGCCCAGGAGCCATTTCTAGTGGCTACCAACCAACACAGTCACGAGTTAATGTACAAACTCTACATAGACAGTGCCAAGATTGAAGCTGGGTCTCTGGTGCTGTAAAGCAGACACGCAGAAATACATTGTGACACGGGATCGGGTGGGTGTCTGCAACTGTGGAGAGAGGCAGACAGCCAGACACCCACGTTACAGTATTTCGAGGTGTCTTTCCCCCCCTCCCACCCCAGTGCTGCCCTTAAATGCGCCGCATTCACGCAGTACTTTTCCTCGGCACTCGTACATACTCTTTCCAGTGTAACCTTTCTTATAACAAGGTGATCAAAACTCCACACAGTACTCGAGGTATGGCCTCACTAACAGCTTGTACAACTGCAGCATGATGTTCTCATTCCCATGCTCAGTGCCCATCCTGATGAAGGCCAGTATGCCAGGTGCCTTTTCACTGCCCTCTCTATCTGTGTCACCGCTTTCAACAAACTGTGCACCTGTACTCCTCGGTCCCTCTGTTCCATTACTCCCTGGTGCCCAGTTATATAATTATTCTTATAATTAGTCCTATAGTGAGCCAGTTTACGAAAATCAAGAGAGGCGTCAGACAAGGGTGTGATTTCTCCCGATTTATTTAATGTATACAGTGAAACAATATTACAAAAAAAAAGAGACATCTTGGGAATCACAGTTGGCGGTGAAAACATTGATAATTTCAGATATGGAGATGACATTGTTAATTGCAAGTACAGAGGAAGAACTACAAAACTTAATATAGTTGTTGAACAAAGTGCAAAAATGGGTCTATCTGTCAATTGCAAAAAGACAATGTATGGTGATATCTAAAAAGAAGGAGAATCCTATCTGCAGGCTGAGAATAAACGTGGAAGACAAAACAAGTACAGAACTTTTGCTACTTAGGAAGCTGGATGACATCAGATGGCAGGTGCGATGTGGACATTAAAAGAAGAATAGGGATGGCAAAAGACACCTTTACGAGAATGAAGAGTATACTGACCAGTACTAAACTAGGCATGACAACCCACCTCAGAGTACTGAAATGTTACGTTTATCCAGTTATGTTATATGGCTCAGAATGTTGGACAATATCTAGTAACATGAGGAAACGAATTGTAGCAGCAGAGGTGTCGTTTTTGAGGAGGATACAAAGAATATCATGGACAAAACAAATATCTAATGATGTCATGAACAGAGCAAACAGAAAAAGAGAAATAATGTCTGAGATCATGAAAAGGCAACGTAACTTCATTGGACATGTGATTAGGAAAAATGAGTTAGAATGCACGGTAATTATGGGAAAGATTGAAGGGAAGAAAGCAAGAGGAAGACGAAGACAAATGGTGGAGACAGCAGCCAGAGAACTGGAAATGAATACGGATGAATTGATCCACTTGACCCGAAACAGGAGTGTGTGGACCGTGGCAGTCAAAGCTCAAACTGGGCATGGCACCTGATGATGACAAGTCCTATACTGGTTTGACTTTTGAAAATACATCACCTCACACTTACTATATTGAAATCCATTGCCACTCCTTGGCCCACTTCCCTAACTGATTAAGGTTCCCGTGTAATCCACGATAACCACTATCAACAAAACCTGCTAATTTTGTGTCTTCCACAAACTTGGTGATCAAACCGTGTGCATTACAATTACATCATTTATATAGATAATGAGTAATAAAGGTCCCAAAACCACCAACTGGGGCATTAGTCAGCGGCCTCCGTTTTGCAAAACAGCCTTCAATGGCCGCAGTTCCTTCTGTCTGGTTCTTGCCGGGGAGGAAGGTATCACTCACTGACACAGATAACTAACGATTAGTGTCTGCAGACCCACCAGCATGTTCCCTGCACGAGGAGGATTCGTCTATGGTCATGCAGGAATGTACCCACTGTGGTTTGCGGTGTGTGTGAAATTGGGAGTTAACCTGGGGAAATGGGTGTGTTGCACAATGCTGGAGTACCTGGCATGTCGGGCAGTATCTATGGAAATGAATAAACTGTCAACACTTCAGGACCTAGGAAGGAGGGGGAAGAAGCCAGAATAAGCTAGAAGGTGATTGGTGAAGTCAGGTTGGTGGAAGGGGGCGGGGAATGAAATAAACTGGGAGGTGATTGGTGGAGAAGGTAAAGTACTGGAAAAGAAGGAATCTGATAGAAAAAAGGAGTGGACCATGGGAGAAAGTACTTCCAGGTAATGCAACACTTGACCTACAGATCTGTTGGGGTCGTCTACTATATCCAGTGCTCCTAATACAACCTCTAAATTAGTGAGACCCGACATAGATTGGGGACTACTTTGCCGAGCACCTTCGCTCCATCCGCAACAAACGGTGGCCAACCATTTTAATTCCAATTCTGATATGTTGGTCCATGGCTGCCTTTACTGCCAAGACAAGACCACTCTCAGATTGAAAGAGCAGCACCTCATATTCTGTCTGAGTAGCCACCAATTTCTGGTAATTTCTCTTCTCACCCCCACTTCCATTCCCCATTCTGTGCCCTCCCCCCTTGCCTCTCCTCTTCTCACCTACTTGGCATCTTCTTTCTCCTTTCCTTTCTCTTGTGGTCGCTTTCCTCTCTTAGCAGATTCCTACTTCACCAGTTCTTTGCCTTTTCCACCCTTCACTTCCTTGCTTCTTACTTCGTTTCCTTCCCCCCCCCCCACCCACCCACCTGGCCTCACCTACCACCTTCTAGTTTGTCTTTCTTCCCTTCTTCCCCACCCCCCCCCCACCTTATTCTGGCTTCCTCCTTCCTTTTCAGTCCAGGTGAAGGGTCTTGGCCTGAAACATCGCCTTTTTCCCTCCATAGATGCTGCCTGGCCTGCTGACTTCCTCCAGCATTTTGTGTGTGTTGCTCTGGATTTCTAGCATCTGCAGAATCTCTTGTTGTGCCAGTCTTTTAAACTACTCTAAAATCAATTTAACCCTTCCTTCTCACATAGCCCCATTTTTCTATCACCTATGTACCTATATATGAGTGTCTTAAATGTCCCTAATGGATCTGCCTCAACCACTGCCTTGGTAGGACATTCCATACACCCACCACTTTTTTAAAAATCTTGCTTGTGACACCTTCCTTATATTTTAATCACCTTAAAATTTTGTGCCCTTGGATTAGCCATTTCCACCCTGGGAAAAATTGGCTGTTCACTCAATCTCTGCCTCTTGTACGCTTTAATCAAGTCACCTACCATCTTCCTCTGCTTCAGAGAAGAGCCCCAGCTCACTGAACCTTCTGATGTCATGGTGTTGGCTAGGAGGTCCCAATGCCTAGGTAAGATGTTCAGTGGTTGCAGTAGGTAGAGTTTGAAGGGGAGTTGCTGATGAATATAACGCCTCCTCTCCTGATAAAGCTGTCTGTTATCCTTAGCCTCTGGAAGTGTCCATTCCAAATTTCCCAGCAGATGAAAGCAAAGGATTCCATGTGGTACCGATCACCTCCACAATCTACATTGAACAGTCGGACTTCCGGGAGGTGAGTCTCTCTATATTCCAGGCCTGGTGTGGGGAAATGGATCTCATAGTCACAGTCATAGGAGTGGGCTTCTGGCATGGAATTAATACTGGGTTTGGAATAATTCTGCTCTTTTGTCTTATGGTCTTAAGGAGTCTGTCTTGGGGTTGGGACCAATCATGGGATTAGGATCTGATTGTATTTAGGACCAGATTGAGATCAGGATTGATACTTAGTCCAGAATCACATTTGGACTGGGCGTGGGATCAGGAACTGGCTGTGTTCAGGACCAATTGGGATCGAGGTTGAAGCTCTAGAATCAGGATTAGGACTGGGCATGGGATCAGGATGGAGGTCAAGGCTGAGAATCAGGTCTGCCATTAGCGTTGGACTTGGACTGCGCATCAACTCAGCTCTTGCTTGGGACTGTGTGGTTTTGGGATCCATCTGGGCATTACCAGGTGATTGACATTGGGACTGAGATCAGAGACAGGGTAGATTTTAGGTCTGATTTTCACAGGAACTGCTGGCATTTATTCTCTGCTGGATCCACTGATGCTCATATACACTGGTCTGTGTGCAGGTGATGGAGAACCGTTACAAGCGTTTGACTCCTGACCAGCCCGTTGGACTCCGGCATGCTGGATATGTCATCTCGGTCCAGAGGGTCATTAAGGTGAGTCTCTCACCAACACCAACAACTAACCAAAGTCAGAGTCCCTAATTAGGAGCAAAATCCTCATGAGACCTTGGTCCTCTTTGGTCCTCATAGGAGCAGAAACTATTACACTGCAGGATCCTGCTCCCCTCTTCAGTACTACAAGTGGTCCTCTCTTGTTGTGGAGGAGGTGTGAGGTGGCAGACTAGGCTTGCTGTCAGTTTCCAGTGCTGTCCCATACCCTTCATTCCTGGAGTATTCACAGCCCAGTCTTGATGAAGCCCCCTCCCATAGAGAGTTCCCAACTCCAGGGTGAGGAAATTCCCCCTCCATCTCAGCCTTATTTAGCTGACACCCTAATTATGTAACTGTGGCCCTTCATTCAGCAGAGCCGCAGGCTCCCTGTGTCCCGGCTGGCTAACCTGTCGAAGCTTTTTGTGTTTAATTCTAAACCTTAGGGAGTATATCTCAGGTTCCTCAATCATATACCACAAGTACACCATCCCAGAACCAGGCTGGTGAGTACTGTACCTCCTTGTGTAAGAAGAGCCAGACTCCAGGAGTGTTCTGATCAAAGTCCTGACAACTTCAATGATGCATCTTGGCTCCCATACTCCAACATTGTCATAGAAGCCAGCAAATTCCTGTCTTCCTAATCACCTTCTGAAGTTGTTTTTCAGTGACTTGTGTATGAGACCATACCCTCCCTCATGTCCCTTTTGAGCATCACCTCTACACAATCTCTCAGCAGTTACAAATACTCTCGTTTTTGTACTGTATTTTGTGCGGGAATATTGTTAACCTCATTTTCCCACATCACATTGCGTTTGCTGCTGCCCACAATGGCTTTGACGTTCATTTTCTACAATACCCTCATTCTCTTGGTGTTCAGAATGCTTTGAACTTGTCCACAAACCTCTGATAATCCTGGGACTTGATGCAATAAGACACTGTCCCATTTCTAGACACTCTGACCTAAGGAATCAACCCTGACTTTTTTTCTCAGAATCTTGTACGTCTTATGAGTTGCTTTGTATCATGCTAAACTTCACCTGGTGGAGCAGTCTTTCCGAGTCCCCTCTCACTGTGTCAGTGTAGCTATGAACCTGCCCCTTTTCAACACAACTCCCACTCATGAGGGTGGAGGAACGAGCTGCCTCTGTGGAGATGCGCATTGACTTCAGGAGGTGTGTCTCTCCACCCACTCACCATCAACAACTCTACAGTTAGCACAGTTTCATCATTCAGCTTGCTGGTCATCATTGCTTCACAGGACCTCGAGGGAGAACCATGTCTCCTTCAATAACAAAAAAAGCTCATCATAGAGAGCATCCTCACATCAGCCATTACTGTCTGGTTGGTGCAACACCCTCTCACAGTGTACAAACACTACAGTGAACTGTTGGGTCAGCAGAAAAGGTCATTGTCTGCAGCCCACCATCACTACAGGACTTATATCTGCCCAGGATAAAGAAATGGGCAGGAAAAATTAATGTGAGTACAACCCACCCTGCAAATTAACTTCTCCAGAAGCTCCTGTCTGGAAAGTGCTATAAGGCTGTGATTCTGTAGAATATGTTGTCATGGACGGCAAATATTGGGTATCTTTACGCAGAGGCTGATAGATTCTTGATTAGTCAGGGTGTGAAGGGATACAGGGAGAGGCAGGAGATTGGGGCTGAGAAGTAAAATGGATCAGCCATGATGAAATGGCAGAGTGGCCTCGGTGGGCCAAATGGCCTGATTCAGCTCCTGTATCTTATGATGTAGGATTATTAAAACAAAAACTTCACATCATTCCCCACCCCCAGGTAATTAATCTGATCAATCATTCTCGTTAGCCCCGCCTGCATCTGTTACCCCATCACTGCTTTATACTACAAACAATTTAAACCTTATGCTGTTTACATTGTAAATTCATGAGGGTATTTGTGTACTTTTGCACATGTCGTTCCATATCTGTATTTCCAACTTTATTTTCATATAATTCTTTATTGTGTAATTAATTTTTTTGTTCCATATCACATCCTAACCAACCCACCACAGCAAATTCCTAATCCATGTGAAGGTTTATGGTGAATAAAGTTGATCCTTGACCCTTTCTGTGTAAATTCAACACACAAAGCTGCCTGAGGAATCTGATGAAACGGGAATGTTCCTTGCGTTTGTCACTCTCCAGGATAGCAATGGAAAGGTGATTGAATTGGAGACAACTTGCAAGAAGTCTGACTCCGTGGAGAAACCGAAGGCTTTTATTCACTGGGTGTCAAATCCTCTGACGTGTGAACTGCGGCTCTATGAGACACTGTAAGTCACAGTGGGGTTGGGGTTGGGGCGGGGTGAGGCTGTCTGTGCCCAGCTGGTGTTCTGACTGATGCTGGCTCTTGAGGGAGGACATTGGAAACTGGCTGGTGAGATACAGCAGCGGAAGAGTGGGCTATGTCCAACTAAATCCACACTCATCTCCCTTCATCTTCCTGCCCTTTCCACCAAACAGCCATCATTCCAAATAAACTGATTCCTAAGCTCCAGAACCTGGGCCTTAACACTCAGATCTGCAGCTGGATCTTCAACTTCCTCACAGACAGGACCCAGGCTGTAAAAATAGGGGACAAGCTCTCCTCTACAATCACTCTGAGCACCGGTGCCCCACAAGGCTGTGTACTCAGCCCCCTGCTGTACTCAGTGTACACCCATGATTGTGTAGCCAAGTTTCCAGCAAACTCAATATATAAGTTTGCTGATGACACAACAATTGTAGGCCGTATCTCGGGTAATGATGAGTTTGAGTACAGAGAGGAAATTAAGAACCTGGTGGCATGGTGCGAAGACAATAACCTATCCCTCAACGTCAGCAAGACAAAGGAATTGGTTGTTGACTTCAGAAGGAGTAGCGGACCGAACAACCCAATTTACATCGGTGGTGCGCAAGTGGAACAGGTCAAAAGCTTTAAGTTCCTCGGGGTCAATATCACAAATGACCTGACTTGGTCCAACCAAGCAGAGTTCACGGCCAAGAAGGCCCACCAGTGCCTTTACTTCCTGGGAAAACTAAAGAAATTTGGCCTGTCCCCTAAAACCCTCACTAATTTTTATAGATGCACTGTAAAAAACATTCTTCTGGGTGCACCACAACCTGGTATGGAAGTTGTCCTGTCCAAGACCGAAAGAAGCTGCAGAAGATCGTGAACACGGCCCAGCACATCACACAAACCAATCTTCCGTCCTTGGATTCACTTTACACCGCACGCTGTCGGAGCAGTGCTGCCAGGATAATCAAGGACAAGACCCACCCAGCCAACACACTTTTCGTCCCTCTTCCCTCCAGGAGAAGGTTCAGGAGCTTGAAGACTCGTACGACCAGATTTGGGAACAGCTTCTTTCCAACTGTGATAAGACTGCTGAACGGATCCTGACCCGGATCTGGGCCGTACCCTCCAAATATCCGGACCTGCCTCTTGGTTTTTTTTTTTGCACTACCTTACTTCCCATTTTTCTATTTTCTATTTATGATTCATAATTTAAATTTTTAATATTTAATGTTTGTAATCCAGGAAGTGGGAAGTGCAGAATCAGATATCGCTGTGATGATTGTACGTTCTAGTACCAGTTGTTTGGCGACAATAAAGTATAAAGTATAGATCTGAGAGTGTAGAGGTAGTCCTGGGGATGGAGGGTCACTTCCCTTCGGGTTCGGTGTGCTCTGAACTAAATTGCAGGCCCCGCCGACCCCACAGATGAGGGGGTGGGGTGATGCGCTTCCTCTGCTGCCTAAGCAAGGCTTCCACTATCTGTCCATATGCTGAATCTCCTCCTACGTCCACTTTCACCACGAGGTGGTCCAACAGTATGGGAAACGATTCCCAGAGACTATCTCTCCCATCCACTACATAATGTACTGGGTGGGCACAGGAGCACATTCAGCCAGAGACTCATTCCACCGAGATGCAGCACTGAGCGTCATAGGAAGTCATTCCTGCCTGTGGCCATCAAACTTTACAACTCCTCCCTTGGAGGGTCAGACACCCTGAGCCAATAGGCTGGTCCTGGACTTAATTTACATATTTAACTGTTTATGGTTTTATTACTATTTAATTATGTATGGTGCAACTGTAACGAAAACCAATTTCCCCCGGGATCAATAAAGTATGACTATGACTATGTCAAAGTCAAGTTTATTGTCATAGGCACATGTAAAGTTCAAGGTAAATTTATTATCAAAGTACAGATGTCACCATATATAACTGAGATTAATTTTCTTGCGGGCATTTGCAAGAAATAGGAAGGAACAGTAGAATCAATGCAAGACTGCACACAACAGGACAGACAACTGAAGTACAAAAGACAAACTCTGCAAATACAGAAGGGGAAGAAACAGTCGTAAATAAACAGGACGTGAGATGGAATTCTTCAAAATCGTGGAGGCCCTTGCCCTTGATAGTAGATGCTGCCAAGAAAACCTTCCCTGCAGCAACATTCACAAGAAAAACACACTCAGTGGCCACTTTATTAGGTACAGGAGTGGAACCCAACGTGATCATCTGCTGTTGTAGTCTATCCACTTTAATGTTCAAGGTGGTGTGCTTTCAGAGATGCTGTCTGGCCATTCTCCTCTGACAAGGCATTTTCACCCACTGAACTGCCATTCACTGAATGTTTTTCACCCTGTTCTCTGAACTGTAGAGACTTGTGTGTGAAAACACCAGATCAGCTTCTGAGTTACTGAAACCACCCCGTTTGGCACCAACAATCACTCCATGGTCAAAGTCACTTGGGTCACATTTCTTCCCCATTCTGATGTTTGGTCTGATTAACAACTGAAACTCTTGACCGTATCTGCATATTTTTATGAATTGAGTTTCTGCCACAGGACTGGCTGATTAGATATTTGCATTAAGGAGCATGTGTACAAGTGTACCTAATAAAGTGGCTAATAAGTACAGTATGTAAGTTACAGTGGTGCTAGAGTTTGTGAACCCTGTAGAATGTTCTCTATTTCTGCATAAATATGACCTAAAATGTGATCTGAACCCAATTAAATAAAAAATATGAAAACATTATACTTATTTATTGAGGAAAATGATCTAATATTACTTGCATTTTTGGAAAAAGTATGTGAATTCTTGCTTTCAGTAACTGGTGTGATCCCCTTGTACACCAATAACTTCAACCAAACATCTCCAGGTGATCAGTCCTGCACATCGGCTTGGAGGAATTCTATGCCATTCCTCCTTACAAAACTGCTTCAACTCTGGGATGTCGGTCGGCTGCCTTGCATGAACTGCTTGCTTCAGGTCCTTCCACAATATTTCTATAGGATTAAGGTCAGGACTTTGATTCGACCATTCCAAAGCATAAATTTTCTTTTTAAACCATTGTTGTCGATTTACTCTTGTGTTTCAGATCATTGTTGCATTATTTAAACTTATATTAAGCTTCAAGTGATGGACCGCCACCCTGACATTCTCCTGTAAAATGACTTGATACAGTTTTGAATTCATTGTTCCCTCAACAATTGCAAGCTGCCCAGGCCCTAAAGCAGCCCCAAACCACGATGCTCCTTCCGCCATGCTTCACAGTTGGGGTGAGCTTTTGGTGTTGGTGTACAGTGCCCTTTTCCCTCCAAACATAGTGTGCATTTCTGCTAAAAAGTTCAACTTTTGTCTCATCTGTCCACAGGGCATTGTCCCAGAAGAGTTGTAGAACATCCAGGTGGTCTTTTGCAAACTTGAGACAGGCAGCAATTTTTTTTTTGGAGAGCAGTGGTTTCCTCCGTGGTGTCCTTCCATGAACACCATTGATTTTTCTTACAGTGGACACATGAACAGAGACTTTAGCAAGTTCTAGATATTTCTGCAGGTCTTTTGCTGTTATCCTTGGGTTCTTTTCATCTCCTTCAGCATTGCAGGTTGTGCTCTAGATGTGATCTTTGCAGGATGCCCACTCCTAGGGAGAGTAGCAACAGTACTGAGCTTACTCCATTTGTAGACAATTTCCCACTGGACTGATGAACAATCAAGTCTTTAGAAATGCTTTTATATCCTTTTCCAACTTCATGCATCTCTACAATTCTTCTTCCAAGGTCCTCTGAAAGTTGTTTTGATGGAAGCGTGGTACACATGAACAGATCTTTCTCGAAAGCTGTCAGTAACCTGACTTATTGTGTCTTTTATAGGGCAGGGCACCTCTACAACCCACACCTCCAATATCATCTCATTGATTGCAACACCTGACTCCAAATAGCTTTGGTGAAAAGCTTTACCCCAGAGGTTCACATACTTTTTCCAACAAATACATGTAATATTGGATCATTTGTCTCAATCAATAAATGAGCAAGGATAATGTCTTTGTGTTATTTATGTAATTGGGTTCTCTTTATCAGGTTTTAGGACTTGCATGACGATCTGATCACATTTTAGGTCATGTTTATGCAGAAACAGAGAAAATCCTTCAGGTTCACAGACTTTCTAGTACCACTGTATACTAGAATTTTACAAGAGAACCAGTTACAACAAAAGTAGTTGAAGTTAGTGCAAAGTGATTAATATGGTGCTAGTTTTCTAAACTGAGATAGAGATTACTCTTTTGGTAGTTCGTTCAAGAACCAAGTGGTTGAAAAGTAGTTGTTCTGGAAACTTCCGTGGACTTGCTGTGAAACATTATAGTTGGAGGTTGGAGTTGTACAGTGGGTCAGGTGTCTGTACCTACACCCAGTGGTGTGTTAACCACAGGAACCTACAGTACAGTGGGTCAGGTGTCTGTACCTACACCCAGTGGTGTGTTAACCACAGGAACCTACAGTACAGTGTGTCAGGTGTCTGTACCTACACCCAGTGTGTTAACCACAGGAACCTACAGTACAGTGGGTCAGGTGTCTGTACCTACACCCAGTGGTGTGTTAACCATGGGTACCTACTCATTTAGTAGGTTTTAGGAGGTTTCCCGAGGGTGGCTGATTTGCAGTGGGAGGGTTTCTCGGGATGGGGTCAGTTTTGAGAAGGTTTCTCGGGGTGTGGGGGTCTAGGTGGATTTCTCAGGGTGGGGCTTTGAGAGGATTTCTCAGGGTGGAGGTTTTGGAGGGTTTCTTGGTCTGCGCAGGTTTGGGAAGATTTGTTGGTCTGAGAGTTCTTGGAGGGTTTCTCAGGGTTTGGGAGGATTTTTTGGGTTGAGGGCCTGAGGGTTTCAGGGTGGAGATGCATCGTTTTTGCTGGAGTTGATACTTTGACCTGATGTCTCATTTTGCAGATTCCTCCATAAATGTCCTGAGGACGCGAGTGAGGTGCCCGGTGGCTTCCTGTCAGACATTAACCCAGTGAGTATTGCGCCCAAAACATGAGGACTGTACCTTGATCACTGAGAGAGGGGTGGGGTTAGCATTTCCAGGTGTGGTTGGAGATTGGAATGAACCCATCTCCACAGGCTGAAGAGTGGTTGATATTTTGCAGGTGTGACTGAAGAAGGAGTCTGCTGCTCCTCCCTCTGGAGGACTGAGTCAGTCACCCGATGTGGCAGCCACTGCACACAGGAAGATCCCATGAGCTGCTTTGTCACAAATGACCATTTAAAAAGCTCTTTGAGACTTGTCTGTGTGACCCTGCCCCAACACAGCAAATTCAGTCTTGTTGATTCTGTGGACACAAGGCATGTCACTGTCATTCAGGACATGTGAATGTTCCCAACAGAAAGGTGCCTCTGCTCAATCTCAGAACATAACCCACTTGAGACATTCTTTTCCTAGTCAAAGAACATGCAAAGATGGAGGGGTGGGTCTTGTTCAAAGGAGATATGGCGACACGGCAGCATGGCAGCTAACATGATGCTATTACAGCTTAAGGTGTCGGAGTCTGGAATTCAATTCCAGTGTTCTCTTGTGAGGAGTTTGTATGACCTTCCATGAATGTGTGCGTTTCCTCAGGATGCTCTGACATCCTCCCACATTTCAAAGGTGGACCAGTTTGTAGGTTAATTAGTCATTGTAAATTGCCCTGCGATTAGTCTTGGGTTTTAGGTGGTTTACTGAGTGGTTTGGCTCGCTGATTCTGTGATGTATCTCGAAATAAGATTTTAAAATGAGGGGCAAGTCTTTTACAGAGTGCTGGGTCCCTGGGATGTGCTGCCTGGAGTGGGGCTGGAGACAGATCTGATAGGCACAAGGTTGTGCAGAGAGTGAGGAATATGCGCCTTGTGCAGGCAGAAAGGGTTAGTTTAGTTCTATCCTGGTGAGCCTTTACTGCACCCTCTCCAAAGTCTTATCTGTCCTGTAAATTGGAGAGCAGAGCTGCACTCGGTCCTTCAGATGTGGACTAACCAAAGTTTTGTCCAGCTACACTGTGACTTCCCAACTTCTATACTCAACACCCAGACTGGTGTATGTGTGCCTTCACCACCCTAGTTACTTGTGTTACCCCTTTCAGGGAGATGTGGACTTGCACCCCGAGATCCCTCTGGACATCAGTGCTCCTGAGGGTCCTGCCATTCACTGTACACTTTCCTCTTGCACTTGATGACCTGAAGTGCAACACCTGACATTTGTCCAAATTAAACTCTTATTGGCCATTTCTCTGCACGCACTTCCAACTGCTCCATATCCTGCTGAATCCTTTGTCACCCTCCACAACTCTGCACATTTTTGTCATCTGCAATCCGGCAAATCAACCAACCAAGATTTGCACTGCAAACTGCAGTGGTCCCATCGCCGGTCCCTACGCAAAACCACAGCTCATACACCTGCAGCGGTCCCATCATTGGTCACTGCGCAGCACCACAGACTGCAGCCCCCATTGCTGCTTACAGACCTGCAGTCAGAACCACTACCAGAAGGATCCCATGTATATGGCCTTCAGCACCTGAGTTCCCGTGCCGCCAACTAGGACCCCATCATTCCTTGTGTGAGTCTCCTCTCCAAACATCAGCTTCTACTGTCCTGGTTAAGTCCCCCCTGACATTGCTTTGTCTGGTTTACAAAGTGAGCATGAAGTGTGCCTCATTACTCAATGTGACAATGTTGTTTGCCTCTTCCCAGAAATCCATGCAGGAGATCCCCAATGCACTGGTGGATGTTTCAGTGAAAAATGCCAAGCTGTTTGATAAGTTCCAGTTTGAGCGTGTTGGTTATTTCTCTGTGGATCCAGACAGCACTGAGCAGAAGGTGAGTGCAGTGATGATCGCGCTGTGCTGTGTATTGGTGAGGGATGTCGATGGTGGGTGCACCACCCACACCAAATCACCCTCGTTATCACATTCCAATCCCCCCCACCCTGTGCTGTAAACCATTCAGATTCATTTGTTTATCATGTAAATCAAAGCCTACAGTTAATGACTAACACACTTAAGCCTGATTTATACTTCTGCGTTAACTGGATGCTGTAACCTAAGCAAGTGATTTACCACGTGCATTGTGAGCATTTATACTTGTGCGTTGGTGTGTCTGCGCCACTCTGCAATTCGCGCATGTCATGCATGCTCACTCACCTGCCCGCGCGAGGCTTCATGGTCATGGTAGTCTTTCTCAGGGTAAACAAGACGCGAGCATCTTTTTTCGTAAAAGCGAAATGTGTCCTCCATAATTTCGGAGGTCTGTAAAGCTTTATGGAAAGCATTGCAGCCAGAGTTCCTTCCCTGCCCTTCAGTCACCCAATGGGAAGCTATTGCAGCGTAGGAGGAAATGCGATGCTCCCAAGCGGACCAATCACAATTGTTGTGGTCTGCGTTGCTGCGACGCGCAGTTACGTTTTGGGAGAGGTGCGCGTCGCAGCAACGCAGGATCTCGCGTAGGGTTCCGCATCGGCTTTGCATAGGGTTTGTGGCGACGCAGAACTTGGGCAACGCGTTGATGCAGAAGTATAAATCAGGCTTAACAGGTGTGCTTGGGGACAGCCTGCAAATGTTGTCATGCATTCTAGTACCAATACTGAATGCCCACAGTGCTAGGCAGAACAATACAAACAACAGCAAAACAAACCACCTTTTCTCTCTCTCTCTCTCTCTCTCTCTCTCTCTCTGTGTTTCTCTCCCCTGCCTCTGGGGCAGGTCACCTCTGTGCCTCCAGCCCAGCCACTCACTCTCTCACAACCCCAGGACAGGACAGGTGACCTCCGGTTGCCGATCTGGACTCTCAGATATAGGGCCTCAGTTTAGCAACTCAGCAGCCATCGTGCCTCCTGCACCCACGGACCTGTAATGCTGAACTCAGGCAGGAACTCTCCAACCTGGAGGAGATGGCCATCCGCGCTCATCCATGAGGCGTGACATCTGTTCATGGGGATCACTGGTCTCTACCACAGGGCACTCCAACCTGGACCCTGGCACTCTTCATCTAAAACTCTTCATTTAAACTCTTCATTTACTGAGCCAATCTCTTAACTCTTTTCCTCTGTCCCCTAAATCCTAATCTGTCCTCTTAACTTCCTCTGCTGTCCCCAAAACCATCCCTACAAACATTTCTTTTTAAATATGTCTGAGCCTTGAATCTAGATGTTGCAGCTTGGAGCCATTTTGATCAGAAGTAAAAACCTTCCCTGAAGAGCTAGGTCAGGGTAAACAGGAGCCCCCTACATTTCTTAGCCTGACCCCTCCTCCTCACCCCCAGTAAGTTGTCGTTCCGGCACCTTCTCTGCCTTGCATTTGATGCACTCTGGGTCTGGTCGCCACCAGCATTTATCACCCATCCCTAATTTCCCCCCCCCCCCACCCCTGGAGGATGGGGGAGGGGAGGAGAGCTGCAATCTGTGTGGGGAAAATGCTCCCATGGTGCTGGTGGGGAAGGGGTTTCAGAGATCAGATCAGACCCTGCAGTGGTGAAGGAACGGTGGGAGAGATGGTGGGTTTGGGAGGAGACGTTGGAACTGGGAGAGTTGCTGCGGGAGGGTTTATAGAGGGTGCACACTGCTCCAGTGGTGAAGGAGCGGAGGGTTACCATGGCATTTGCGTACAGCATGGTAGTGTCGCAGTTCATGTACCACTTTACAGAGCCAGTGACACAGTTTCAATTCCTGCCACAGTCTGTAAGGAGTTTGTACATTCTTATCTTGACCACGCGGGTTTTTTTCCAGATGCTCCGGTTTCTCCCACGTTCCAAAAACGTATACCGGTCAGGGTTAGTAAATTGTGGGCATGCTGTATTGGCACTGGAAGCATGGCGACACTTGCAGACTGCCCCCAGCACATTCCTCAGACGGTGTTGGTGGTTGTTGCACTGTATGCTTCAATGTACACTTGACAAATAAAGCCTCTGTCCGTCCGCACCATGCTGAGTTAGGCAGGCTGTTCGCTAATATTGGTGCCAGAGTCTCTTGCTCTCCCTCTGCAGTTGGTATTCAACAGAACTGTGACGCTGAAGGAGGATCCTGGGAAGATTTGAGCTGAGCTATGCTGTGCCCACCCACACCCGCGCCCACGCCACGCTGCGTCTTCTGATGGAAGGAGATAGTCGCTTCTTGCCCCTTGAATCGTCACAGCAATAAACTGACATGAGACTGCAGGCGATCAGCTGAGGCAGCGAAGAATTTCCCTGCAGTCCTCTGTACGCCATCTACACTCTTTTGACTTGGAGCCCTCCAATTGATCTCGGTAACCCCAATGAGTTAACTGTCGAGAGGATCCAGCAGCAGGAAGATGGACCCTCACAGTGACCAGTTGTGCCTCAGGAAGCTGGTGGGGAGTTGGGAGGGGAGAGGGTGCGAGGGGACCTGCTACACGGGGAGGGAGAGTGTTACGTGATCTCAGATGGGATGGGCCATGCCAGAGGTCGTCCAGCTCTGGTATGGAAACACCACAGTAACCTGCGAACCGATCTGCACTCCTTTTTCCAGCTCAGCCCATCCCTCCCTTCCTCCTCCCCCTCCCCCCCCACCAACCAAGTGACACCCCCTCGGCCATTGCCATGCCCCCACCCTCTCTCCCACTACCTCCGTTCTGCTCAAATTTCTTGCAGCAATTGATGTTGATGTCAGGTTTGCAAAAATAAAGCAATGATTTTTGGAGCCCCTCTCTTGTCGTTCTGGAATTCCAGAGTTCCCATTTCCCAAAGTCACAGGTGCTGTACTGAATGCTGTGGGAGTCCTCCTCCTTTACTGAACTGGCTGAATGCTGTGGGAGTACTCCCCTCCCCACTGCAGTGGGTCGGTACTGTGGGGCCAACCCCACCAGAGGGGTTCAGTGGCTGCCATCACGCAGCCAGTGAAGACAGCTTCAGGACAGGCCCCTGGGCTTGAAGTACACTGGGGTAACTTCCCTGCCCTGCTGTTGTTTCTGAATGTTGGTGCAGAAAGCCAGCCTCGGGATTAGGACAGCACAGTGGAGCAGTGGTTCAGTCTCGACCTGCGGCACTCTGTGTGGAGGTTTCCCTGTAACTCTGTAGGTTTCATCCAGATCCTCCAGCTTCCTCCTACATCCAACACTATGCAGGTTAATGTTGTGAACTGCCCCCTGGGTGTAGATGGTGGTGGAAGAATCTGAATTGGGAATGTATGTGGGGAAATACTGATGACATTGCCAAGAGCCAGCATGGGGGTGGTAACACCATAAGTCATACGAGCAGAACGGGTGATTTGGCCAATGAAGTCTGCTCCACCATTCCATCATGGCTGATTTGTTATCCCTCTCACCCCATTCTCCTGCCTTCTCCCAATAATCTTTGACGCCCTGACTGATCAAGAGCCTATCAAGCTCCACTTTAAATATATCCAATGATTTGGCTTCCATAGCTGTCTGAATTCCCCAGGTTCACCACCCTGTAGCTAAAGAAATTCCCCCTCATCTGTTCTATTCTCAGGTTGTGCCCTCTTGTCCTCGACTCCCTTCTATAGGAAACATCCTTTCCATGTCCACTCTATCTGGTCTTTTCAACATTCAGTAGGTCTCAATGGGATTTCTCCTCTCATTCTAAATTCCTGTGAGTTCAAGCCCAGAGCTATCGAACATTAATCCTTTCATTCCTGAAATTGTTCTCCTGAACCTCGTCAGAACCTGCTCCAGTGCCAGATATGGGGCCCCCTTTATGGCCTAGTGGTCACCTACATCACAGGAGTATGTGTGAAATGCTATTTTCACCATTGACAAGGTGTAGTTATAAACTAAAATGCCCAATGTGGCAAGGAACCATCGACACTGAGTCTCACGGAGGTGCATACGGGTGATGGAGCTGGCCAGTGGAGGAGGTGTTTACTGGGAAGTGCAGGAACTTAGGTTGACGGAGTAGCAGGAAGGTGGTGATACAGGGAAGTGGGAGACCACAGGGAGAGTAAGAGCTGTGGAAACCTGTACAGCTCGGCATGTGCGATGGGTGCCTGGGACTGAACTGTGGCTGTGCACAAGGATCCAGCCAGGAGACTGAAACATTTACGGATAACAGAACCCTGAATGAGGACTTTGGCATCTAAACTGGTTGTGTGCTGGACAGTGAAAAGGCTGTCTGATTGCAGAGGACTGAGAACAATTGGGAAATGGAAACCTAAACCAGGAAACTATGGGTTGCTGAGTCTGACAAAAGCTATGGGAAAGTTATTTAAAGGTATTTTAAGGGACGGGATATACAAGTATTTGGATAGACATGGACTGACTAAGGATAGTCAGCATGGCTTTGTGCATGGTAGGTCGTGTCTAACAATCGTAGAGTTTTTCAAGGAAAGTGGATCGAGGCAAGGCAGTGGATGTTGCCCACACGGACTTTAGTAAAGCACTTGACAAGGTCCACATGGGAGGCTGGTCAAGAAGGGTCAGCTGCTCGTCATTCAGAATGAAGTAGTAAATTGGTTTAGACATTTGCTTTGTGGGAGAAGTCAGAGAGTGGTAGTAGAGGGTTGCCCCTGACTGGAGGCCTGTGACCAGTGGTGTGTCATAGGATTCGATGCTGGGTCTGTTGTTTGTCATCAAGATCAATGATCTTGATGATAATGTGGTTAACTGGATCAGCAAATTTGCTGTGACGCAAGATTTGGGGTGTAGCGGTCTGTGAGGAAGGGTATTATAGCTTGCAGAGAGATCTGCATCAGCTGGAAAAATGGCAGATGGAATTTAATGCAGACAAGTGCTAGGTTTTGTACTTTGGTAGAACCATCCAGGGCCGGTCTTACACAGTGAATAGTAGGGCACTGAGGAATTTGGTAGAATAAAAGGATTTGGGAATTCAGGTCCCTAATTCATTGGAAGTCTTTATGTACATTTAAGGCAAAGGTTGATATTGGTCAGGGCATGAAGGGATATGGGAGAAAGCAAATTGAGGCTGGGGGAAAAATTGGATCAGCCAAGCTGAAGAGGGTGTAGCAGGAGATTCTCAGGATGCAGAGGGGCTCTGTGGTCCCTCCATGCAGGACAGCATTGCAGGGGTGTTGGGGAGGATGGGTGGTTGGTAACATCACCCTCTGCCTAAAGAAATATTCCTGTTCTAAATGGACATCCCTCTATTCTGAGGATGTGCCCTCTGCCTCTAGCCTCACCCACTATAGGAAACATCCTCTCCACATCCATTCTATCTAGACCTTTCAATATTCAATAGGTTTCAATGAGATCCCTCCTCAAGCTTCTAAACTCCAGCGAGTACAGGCCCAGATCCATCAAATGCTCCTGATATGTTAACCAGTTCATTCCTAGGAAAATTCTCATGAAGCTCCTCTGGACCCTCTCTAATGCCAGCACATCCTTTCTTAGGGGGCCAAAATTGCACATCCACTCCCTTGAAAGAGTATCAGTGAATGATGGATTTGTACAACCCTGTTGTTTTCATGGCTGCCCGTGTGAGGGTACTCTAAACGTAGAGTGGGTGTGCAATTTTGGCCCCTTATCCAAGAAAGGATCTGCTGGCATCGGAGAGGTCACTCCAAATGTGGTCTTAACAATACCTTGTCCCTTACATGGTAATAACCATGAAAACAACAGGGTTGTATAAATCCATCTCGTTCACTAATGCTCTGCAGGGGAGTGGATGTGCTGTCCTTGCCCAGTCGGGTCCGTGTAGCTCCAGATCCTCCTCTGTTGCCACTCCACAGCTGTACCAGTACAATTTGTCAGACCACAAGGGGTGATGAACAGCAATATTCTGATTCTAACAATGGACTGAGCATCAAAGTTGTATACTATATACAATCTTGTGATTCATTTTCTTGTGGGCATGCTCAATCCAATAACCATACCAGAATCTATGAAAGACCACACCGACAGGATAGACAAACAGTGTGCAAAAGACAGCTGACTCTGCAAATGCAAAAGAAAGAAAATAATAAATAAATAAGCAATAAACATCAATAACCTGAGATGAGTCCTTGAAAGTAAGTCCACAGGTTGTGGGAACGTTTCAGTGATGTTGAGTGAAGTTTTCCCCTCTGTTTGAAGAACCTGATGGCTGAGGGGTAGTAACTGCACCCTGCCCCCCCCCCCCCCCGAGCCAGATGATGTGAGCTCTGAGGCTGCTGGCAGCAGTGAGAAGAGAGCGTGACTCAGATGGCGGGGGTCCCTGATGCTGGATGCTGGTGACTGCTCCGTGTGGATGTGCTCAATAATATGGGGGGATTTATCCTTAATGCATTGGGCCATATCCACCACTTTTTGTAGAATTTCCAGTTGGTGTTTCTATAACAGGCTATGATGCAGCCAGTCAATATACTCTCCACCACAGCTATAGAAGTTTGTCAAAGCTTTAGATGTCATGTCATATCTTTGTAATCCCCTAAGGAAGTGTAAGTTCTGCTGTGCTTTCTTTGTAATAGCACTTGCATGCTGGGCCCAGGACAGGGCCTCTGAAATGATAACACTGAGGAATTTGAAGTTGCTGACCCTCTCCACCACTGATTTCCCCAATGAGGACTGGCTCATGGACCTCTGGTTTCCACCTCCTGAAATCAATAATCACCTCTTTGGTCTTGCTTACATTGAGTAAGAGGTTGTTGTGGCACCACTCAGTTAGATTTTCAATCTCCCTCCTATATGTTGATTTGCCACCGCCTTTGATTCAGCCTACAACAGTGGTGTCATCAGCAAGCTTGAGTATGGCATCAGAGCTGTGCTTAGCCACACAACAAAGGTGTAAAATGAGTAGGGCAGGGAGCTAAGCACACAGTCTTGTGGTACTCCTATGCCGCTGGAGATCGTGAAGATGTTGCCAATCCAAAGGTCTGCAAGTAAGGAAATGAAAGATCAAATTGTAAAAGGAGGTATCTTCTGTGGCCCTGTTGTGATGGTAGGCAAATTGGAGTGGGGACCCAAGTTGCTTTACAGTCAGGAGTTAATAGGGTTCATCTCCAACCTCTCAAAGCACTTCATCACAATGCATGTAAATTATATTGGGTGGTAGTCTTTGAGGCAGATTACCACGTTCGTAAGTACTGGTATAATCAAGGCCAGGTGGGTACCTCAGACTGCTGAAGCAAGAGGTTAAAGATATCTGTGAACACTCCAGCCAGTTGATCAGTGCAGGTTTTTAGTACACAGCCAGGTACCCCTTCTGGGCTGGATGCTTTCCAAAGGTACTCCAAAAGTCAATAAACTACATTGTTTTGTTGGTATTGAGGAAGTGGTTATTTGCCTGACAGCAAGTCTTGAGTTCTTCCAGCTCTTCTTTGTAGATTCCATTGAGTCTTGGTGATTTATTCATCTTTAATCTGACTTAGCGATGAATGACTTCACTGTACCCTATCGATGGGGGAGCGGGGATCTGGACTGTGAACAGCCAGGGAACGGGGAGGAGATTTGGACTGTGGACAGACAGAATGGGAAGGAGATATGGACAGACAGGGGATGTGGAATGGGGAAATGTGGCCCATGGACAGATGGAATGGGAAGGAGAAATGGACACGGGATGTGGAATGAGGAGATGTGGCCCATGGGCAGGCTGTGAATGGGGCATACTCCAAAGGTTCATTTTATTTTCAAAGTATACAACTCTGATATTTTCCAGTTCTCTGGGTAGCTATGAAACCAAGAAAGAAAAGAAAGTTAGCACAAAAACGGATCAGGCACGTGGACCCTCAAATCTGTCCCCCTACACAAAAAACGAACAAAATGGATCAGGCACATCAAATCCCAAATCCTTGCCCCGCACAAAAAAAAAGAACACAGCCCCAAAATTCCTCTCCTGGCACAAAAAAAGTTGAGAAGATTTGTGGGAATAGATTTAGAATGGAGATGAGAAAATGCTTTTCCATGAAAGTAGTGAATCTGGAATTGTCTGCCCAGGGAAGCGTCAAATATATTTCAGACAGAGTTAGATTTTTGTATAGCAGGGGAAGTAAGCGTTATGGGGAAAGGGCAGGCCAGTGGAGCTGAGTCCACAGCTAGATCAGCCAGGATCTCATTGAATGGCGGGCTCGATGGCTGACTCCTGCTTCTAGTTCTTGTGTTCCTATTCCTTGAAGCAGAGGACAGTGAGGGCAAATATAGAGGTGTGTAAAATCATTAGGGGCAGAGATAGGGTAAAAATACAGTCCTTTTTCCCCAGGGAAGGGGATCTAAACTGTGGAGAGCATCGATTTAAGGTCACAGTGTAATTCAGCATGGAAACAGGCCCTTCAGCCCATCTGATCCATGCTGATCACAGCATTCCCCCATTAGTCCCAGTTGCCCATATTTGGCCCGTAGCTCTAAGCCGCTCCCCTCCGTGTGCCTACCCAAATGCGTAAGAGTTTCACCTCGACCATTTATTTATTCGTTGAGATGCAGCACACAGTTAGCCCTTCCGGCTCTTTGAGCCGTGCTGCCCAGAAGTTAGAAAGTTAACACTAGCCTAATCACAGGACAATTTACAATGACCGATTAACCTACCCACCGGTCCGTCTTTGGACTGTGGGAGGAACCCACGTGGTCACGGGAAGAATGTACAGGCAGCGGCAGGAATTGAACTCTTGGCTGGTGCTGTAAAGCCTTGTACTAGCCACTAGGCTACCGTGCCACCCCTCTGTCAGCTGAGTGGAAAATCGAACATTAGAAAGTTTTTGACAGGAACAGGCCATTCGGCCCAACGAAGCTTGCCAAATTCCTACTCACATCGTGTGTTGAAATAATGATCGAGTTTAGATTTGAAAGTCTCCAAGGTATGACTCACAACTACACACTAGGTAGTCCACAACTCACAGTGTAAAGAAATGCCTCCTGATGTTAGTCTGAAATCTCCCCTTAACCAGTCTCCACCTTTGGCCCCGTGTCCTTGATGGGTTAATTTTGAAGTATCTGCTGGCATCCACCATACTTATACCCTTAATGATTTTAAACACTTCTATCATGTCTCCTCTCATTCTACATCTACTTAGGCTAAAAAGATTAAATTCCTCCAATCTTTCTTCATATCTCATACCCTGCAGACCCTGGAATGAGTCTAATCGACCTTCTCTGGAATCTCTCCAGTGCCTTCACCTCCCTCACACAATATGGAGACCAAAATTGTACAGAATATTCAAAGGTGTGTCCTCAGAAACACATAACACAGTTTAAGGAGAACATCCCCAGACTTGAACTCCACTGAACGCGTTATACAGCTCAACGATCTGTTAGCCTTCCTATTCTAGATGTTGATAGGGAGCCCACATCCCTCTCATACAACACATTTTCTAACTCAAGACCCCCAGTTGTATATTTATATCTAATATTTCTACTTCTCATATGTAATATTTTACATTTACTTACATTAAATTTTATCTGCCCTTTACCTGCCTACATCTGGATTTGATTTCGATCTAACTATTGATTCTACCAACTGAATATTATCAGCTGTCTCCCTAATTTTGTGTCATCAGTAGTAACCCCAAAACCAATCCCCGTGGAACCCCACCTTTAACATCTGGGTGTGACAGTCTGCCCTTACCTATGTCATTTGTTCCGACGTGGCCAATGACTACTGGATCCACGCCAGTTCTAGCCAGAAGCTTATCTACTCATCCAGGAAGGTCAGTTGTGTACTTGAGTAGGTTCCAAACCGTACGAGACTCCTTGTCAGTACTCTCCTGATTTTCAACTCCCGATACAGTAATTGAGTCCTCTACTATCATACCTTCCTTTTTACGGGGTTCAGGTTTGCAATTAGAGCAGGTCCTTTGGGGCTGCTCTGTCCTGCCGACCACCTCAGGTTTCATGGTTATTGCTAAGCATCGCTGGATGTTCAAAATGGTTGGATATTTGCAGCTCTGGAGTTGATAACCCCCCGGACAGTGTGCATCTCCTTCCCACGTTCGCCTACCTGTCTCTTTCTTTCTGGTCTGGAGTCTCAACCCGTGCCTCTCTTTCAGTGCACACTCTCTCCCTAAGGGACACCTGGTAGCACATTTGCCAATTCTCTTAAACATCGCAGGTCAGCTATCTCCTCCTCAACCTCTTCTCGAGGTGTTGGATTAGCTAACGTTTCTCGCATATGAACACCCCAGGGGAGCAAGTTTCCGTGAATCCGGACATAAGGCAAGATTGACATTGCAGAGGCTGCATTATTATACTTCTAAGCGGGGAAGAACTACTCAACGACTGAAGATTAAGTGATAGTATTTATTTAAATGCTTAAAAGTAAACACTTTGCGCCTGATGTACCAGATAGCGCCTAACGTGTGCTTGGACCTTCCCCGGGCTTTCTAGATTTGCGTTCCGACTCAATTCGCTTTCTCCGCCGGTAAACTAGACCGCGAAACGACTCTTGGTCCCGCCTTGTTAGGCTACAACCACTTCACCACCGTCTCATTATCGGCTCGCTTTCATGCTGAGCGCCTCGTTTCCTGCTAACGCTAGCGAAATGCTTATGCAAGGGGGAAACAACAGCCGCCCAAAACGAGGGAAATTCACGCAGAGAATGGTGACTATTTGGAACGAGCTGCCAGAGGAAATGGTTGTGACAGGTACGATAACAACAGTTAAAATACATTTGGACAATTCACAGTTAGGGGTTTAGATGGAAGGACACCTGATCAGCGTGGATGGTTTGGGCTGGAGGTTGTGTTCCTGTGCTGTCCTATTCTGTGACTCTATTCTAGACTAAGGTGGCATTGAGACAGGCACATGACTGTAGGAGACGGACCATATGGGTAGCATGGGTTTTGTGGGCCGCAGGGCCAGTTCCGGAGCTGTACCGTTCGATGTTAGAATCAGTTCAATTAGTGATCAACTAAACTAATGCCTTCTGCCTGCACAACTCCATTCACATGCCTGTCTGAACGACCCAGAAAGGTCTCCATACCACCACCCCAGACTCCCCACGTTTTCTGCATGGATAGATGAAACTTGACCCTTGCATCTCCTTTAAAATTACCCCTTCTCGCCTTAAATGCATGCCTTCTGGTATAAGGCATTTCAATCCTAGTGGAAAAAGGTACAGTCTGTCTACTCTACCTATGCCTCCCATAATCTTGTGACTCTCTATCAGATCTCCTGCCAGGGAGCCATGCCCACTTCAAAGAAACCAATCCAAATCTGTCCAACCTCTCATTATTGCACAATTCAGGCAACAATCCAATTCCAAATTTCAAATGCCAGCTAGATATTTGCTTTCTCCTTCACATAGCCCTTCTTTGACCATTTTCTGGATCTCTCTATCATGTTTGCTGTTGTGTGCTGGGGCAGCAGGCTGAGGGTAGCAGACACCAACAGAATCAACAAACTCATTCGTAAGGCCAGTGATGTTGTGGGGATGGAACTGGACTCTCTCACGGTGATGTCTGAAAAGAGGATGCTGACTAAGTTGCATGCCATCTTGGACAATGTCTCCCATCCACTACATAATGTACTGGTTGGGCCCAGGAGTACGTTCAGCCAGAGACTCATTCCACCGAGATGCAACACAGAGCGTCATAGGAAGTCATTCCTGCCTGTGGCCGTCAAACTTTACAACTCCTCCCTTGGAGGGTCAGACACCCTGAGCCAATAGGCTGGTCCTGGACTTATTTCCTGGCATAATTTACATATTACTATTTAACTATTTATAGTTTTATTACTATTTATTATTTATGGTGCAACTGTAACGAAAACCAATTTCCCCTGGGATCAATAAAGTATGACTATGACTGTGATTATGACTGTGACTGACTGTGACTGTGACTGTGACTATGACTATGACTGTGACTCTGTGACTGTGACTAGGAATTTCTCACCACAAATGTTCATTACAGCCCCATGGTTATCTCGGTGATTTTTCAACCCTGCCATTCTTTCAGTTCCTCTGACATTGTCTTCCTTCCTGATGCATGGCTTCCTCTCTCTATGACGGACAAAGTCCTTCACTCGGCCCTCACCAGGATCTGGGCCAGAACAGGGTTCAGAGTTCCCGGCAGCCTCCACCCTCAACAGACCATTCTCTGTGATTGTTGACATGATTCCCACATCAGACACATTTCCTTCACCTACCCTTTCGGCATTTTGAAGGGATTTCTCTATCTGTGACTCTTGTATCCAGTAACATTATGTGTCTCTCGGCACTTTTCCATGCTCCCAAGACAATGGCACTCCTGCGTTATCACCTCTTCCCTCCCCCACCACCCAGGGACACGACGCCTCCGCCAGGTCAAACACTGATTTGATGCCCCGCTTCCAGTCAGGATGGAACATTATAGCACTGGCCCACCAGTCGTGATGGCATTTCAATCTCCACATCTGCGCCAGTCGTGATAGCATTTTAATCTCCACATCTGCAGCAATCGTGTGGCATTTTAATCTCCACATCTGCACAATCGTGTTGGCATTTTAATCTCCAATCTGCACATCTGCACCAATGGTGATAGCATTTTAATCTCCACATCTGCACAATCGTGATAGCATTTTAATCTCCACATCTGCACAATCGTGATAGCATTTTAATCTCCACATCTGCACCAATTGTGTGGCATTTTAATCTCCACATCTGCCTATGCATGATCCTTATACCGTTGTTTTGATATCATTTATTTAGAGATTTTATTTGTTATGCCATAGAGCCCTCCATGAACCCCTGATTTAGAGATACAGCACAGAACAGACCTCAGGCCCAGCAAGCCACAATTTAACACCCAGTCTAATAAAAGGATCATTGACAATGAGCAATTAACCTACCTACTGGTACATCTCTGGACTGTGGGAGGAAGCTGGAAACATCCACACAGGAAGAACTTATAAACTTTCTTACCGAGGACGCTGTGTTGCACTAACTGCTACACTACTGTGCTAATGGAACTGGATGTTTCTGGCTGTCATAGTTTCTGTTCTACATAAAACAAACTGTAGGGCAGAGCACTACGGTACAGGCCTTGTGGCCCATGATGTGCCAACTTTTAACCTACTCCAAGATCAATCAAACCCAGGGGTTCTCAACTTTACTTCATGGTATTGGTCCAGGACATAAAAAAGGTTGTGAACACCGGATCTAACTGTTCCCCTCTGGAAAAACACTGTGCATTAACCCTGTCTGTGCCATCCACGATTTTATACACTTCAAAAGGGTCAAGGATAAAAATCCTTGCCTGTCCAACTTCTCCCAATAATTAACCCTTCAAATCCTACCAACATCCTTGTAATTCTCTGTGTTCCTCTTTGCATCTGAATGACATACTTCCTATAAAACAGCATAAGCAAAACTGCCTGCAGTGTTCTAAGTTCAGCCTTCCTTGTTAATGTATTGTACATCCACAACATAACATTACAACTCCAATATTCAGTGCACGACTCTGGGATCAAGAACATAGAATTCACGTCCACAGATCCCTTAAAGTAACTGTGCAAGATGACAGGGTGGTTCAGAAGGCATGTGGTGTGTTAGTCTTTAAGGAGTTAAATCACTCCATCTGCTCCTATTCTATCAGATTGTCAATACTAGTTGGTTTTTCATCGGCTGAGGAATTATCTAAGAAAAGATGTGCTAGCAATGGACAGGGCCTCAGAGGAGGCCCACGAGAATCATTCCAGGAATGAAAAGGATTAAGGTGTGAGGAGTGTTTGATGGCTCTGGGCCTGTACTCACTGAAGGTTAGAAGAATGAGGAGGGATTTCATTAAAACTATCGAATTTCAAGAGGTCCAGATAGAATGGATGCAGAGAAGATGTTTCCTGTTGTCTAGGGCCAGAGGTCACGGCCTCAGAATAGAGGAGTGTCCATTTAGAACAGAGATGAGGAGTTTCTTTAGCTGGAGGGTGGTGAATCTGTGGAATTCATGGCCACAGATGGCTATGGAGGCCAAGTCACTGGGTATATTTAAAGCAGTGGCTGTAAGGTTCTTGATTAGTCAGGGTGTCAAAGGTTATGGAGAGAAAAAAGGAGAATAGAGTTGAGGGGGATAATAAATCAGCCACAGTGGAATGGTGGAGCAAGCTTGATGGGCTGAATGGCCTGACTCTGCTTTGATGTTTTATGGAATGGCAGAGGGAATTTAACCGGCTCATAGAGCACTGCAGTACAGAAACGGGCTCTCTGGCCCCTCTAGTCTAGGCCGACCTCCTATTTTGCCTCATCCCATCAATCCCTTACCTCGACCACAATAGCCCTCTAAAACCCTCTCATCCATCTATTTCGGGAAGTTAATTCAGGACACCATTTCCACGGTGAATGAGACAACCTTGGGGGAGGCATAGCACACAGACAGGAGTACAAGTTCAAGTTCTAGTTTATTATCATCCAAATGAAAGAACATTCCTCTGGACCAGGGTGCACCCACAAAATATATAACACACGTATTGCATAAACCAAAATATTACCATAAATAAATTAGTAAAATATAATGCAAAGTGCATGTAGTGCACAGCACAGATCAACTAGCTTGCTGTTCCAGTTGAAAGTTCAAGTAAATTTATTATCAAAGTACATATATCTCACCATATACAACCCTGAGATTCATTTTCTTGTGGGTATTCACAATAAATCCAAGAAACATAACAGAATCAACGAAAGACCACAACAAACTGTGCAAATACAAAAGAAGAAAAAAGAAATAATAATAATAAATGAACAAGCAATAAATATCAAGAACACAGGATGCAGAGTCCTTGAAAGTGAGTCCGTAAGTTGTGCAAACAGTTCAGTGACGGGGCAAGTGAAATTATCCCCACCGGTTCAAGGCTGAGGGTTAATAACTACTTCTCAACTTGGTGGTGTGGGTCCTGAGGCTCCCATCCCTTCTTCCATATGACAGTGGCGAAAAGAGAGCATGACCTGGGGGGTAGGGTCCTTCCCTGCAACAGCGCACCTTGTAAATGTGCACAATGGTGGGGAGGGCTTTACCCGTGATGCACTGGGCTGTGTCCACTACCTTCTGTAGGATCTTCTATTCAAGGGCATTGGTGTTTCCATACCAGGCTATGATGCAGCCAGTCAGTATACTCTCCACTAACATCTATAGAAACATAGAAAATAGGTTCAGGAGTAGGCCATTCGGCCCTTCGAGCCTGCACCGCCATTCAGTATGATCATGGCTGATCATCCAACTCAGAACCCTGTACCTGCCTTCCCCCCATACCCCCGATCCCTTTAGCCACAAGGGCCATATCTAACTCCCTCTTAAATATAGCCAATGAACTGGCCTCAACTGTTTCCTGTGGCAGAGAATTCCACAGATTCACCACTCTCTGTGTGAAGAAGTTTTTCCTCATCTTGGTCCTAAAAGGCTTCCCCTTTATCCTCAAACTGTGACCCCTTGTTCTGGACTTCCCCAACATCGGGAACAATCTTCCTGCATCTAGCCTGTCCAATCCCTTTAGGATTTTATACCTTTCAATAAGATCCCCCCTCAATCTTCTAAATTCCAACGAGTATAAGCCTAGTTCATCCAGTCTTTCATCATATGAAAGTCCTGCCATCCCAGGAATCAATCTGGTGAACATTCTTTGTACTCCCTCTATGGCAAGACTGTCTTTCCTCAGATTAGGGGACCAAAACTGCACACAATACTCCAGGTGGACCAAAACTGCACACAATACTCCAAGCTTGTCAGAGTTTTAGATGTCATGTCAAATCTTTACAGACTTCTAAGGAAGAGAAATAAATGTGCAGAATATTTTTCTAAATGGGGAGAAAATCCTAAAATCTAAGATGCAAAGGGACTTGGGTGTCTTTGTGTAGAACACCCTGGAGGTTAACTTGCAGGTTGAGTCAATGATGAGGAAGGCAAATGCAATGTTAGCATTCATTTCAAGAGGTCTAGAATACAAGAGCAAGGATGTGATGCTGAGGCTTTATAAGGCACTGGTGAGGCCTCACCTTGAGTATTGTGAACAGTTTTGGGCCCCTCATTTGAGAAAAGATGTGCTGGCATTGGAGAGGGTCCAGAGGAGGTTCACAAGGATGATTCCAGGAAGGAAACGAGGAACGTTTGATGGCTCTGGGTCTTCCCTTGCAAGAATTCAGAAGGATGAGGGGATCTCATTTCCAATGTTGAAAGGAGTAGACAGAATAGATGTGGAAAGGATGCTTTCCATAGTGGGAAATCTAGGACAAGAAGGCATAGCCTAGGATAGAGGGGGCATCCATCTAAAACAGAGATTCGGAGAAATTAGTCAGAGGTCAGACAAATTAGTGAGAGGTTGGAGAATTTGTGGAATTTGTTACCACTGACAGCTGTGGAGGCCAGGTGTATTTAAGGCAGTCATTACGGCATCAAAGGTTACAGGGAGAAGCCAGGGAGTGGGGCTGAGGAGAGGAGAAAAAAGAGTCAGACATGATTGAATGCAGAGCAGACCCGATGGGCCAAATGGCCTAATTCTGCTCCTATGTCTTACGGAAACACCAATGATTTAAAGGGAATCTCAGGGGCAGCATTTCCACGTAGAGGCAGTGATGGAGGCAAGTATGATTACAACATTTAATAGAGATACAGGAGATTTAAAGATTGAAATGCTGTCAGATGGGACCAGCTCAGAATCACGCTGTGGCTGGCATCAGTAAATAAGCTGAAGAGCCTGTTCCATACTAGGTGTCTCTATGAACTCCGAGGAGACTTGCTGTAGTTTTGTAGAATAATACCAGGATAATAGCATGATTCTAAGTTTGGTGAGAGATACGGGAGCATGTGGCTTCTTAAGCCTGGAGCAATGAGTGGTCTCCTGCTACTATGGGTAATCTAGTACGGCAGGGCAGAGACTGAATGGCCTCCTGCTAGTCCGGCGGGGGGCGGACCGAATGGACCTTCTGTAGCGTGGGTGATTATTGGTCCTCTGCATCTATAGTTGACAGTGGCTGGACCATGCTAGTACGAATGGGGATGGGCTGAACTGCCGCTTGCGCCCGGCCCTTTAAGAAGCGCCAGGTCGACAGCAAAGTATCGCGAGGCTTGCGCAGGCGTCAGCGCCGATTGGGTGGGGTGTCGCGGGCGGCCGATGCGGATTGGATGAGGGTTTTGGAGGGCGCGGATTGGCTGCGGCGGGCGGGCTGTAAGATGGCGGAGTGGGTGCTTTAGACGGACGGAAACACAATAAGAGGGCGGGCGGCGGAGTGTGCGGGAGCCGTGGCGAGTGAGCCGAGCGCTGGGGACCGGGATACTGCGGCCCGTAGGCTCAGGTAAGGCCAGGCCGGGCAGCAGGACGTCGCCGGCCGGTGGGCGGACACCGCGGGAAGGGCGGAACGGTGGCGCGGCCGAGCGCGGGCCCGAGCCCGAGCCTGAGCCTCGGGCTCTTCCCCGGCGCGGGATGCAGCAGCGGGGCCACAGGCGGGAGGCCGCGCCTTCCTTGGACGCTCACGGGCGATGCCTGTAGATGCTACGTTTCAGCGCGCTCGCTCCCTCTGCGCCACGGCGCCCGTTTGCGTGCGCGTTCCTGGCTGCACGACGCGCTGACGCCGAGCCGGCGGTGGAGCGGCGGCGGCGGGGCCCGAGGAACGGTGGCTCGGTGATAGGCCGCGGGCCTCCCTGGGTGAGTGGCTGCACCTCCTCTCCCGGGCCAGGCTGCAGGACAGGGAGGGGCGCCGAGTCTCGTCTGGAGGTGGATGCGGGTAGCATCCCCCTCACTGCCTCTGAGGCCTCCCCTTCGCCCCACGTCCCCTCCCCTCTGTTTTCTCCCCCGCTTTTTTCCTCTTCTCCTTCCCCCAGCCCCGTTCTCCCCTGGAAAAGGTCCCTATCAGAACCATAAAGCACCCGCACCTCACTTGAAATGTCATTAATCTCAGATGTTAACTCTGTCTCCTTTCCACAGATGCTACCTGACTTGCTGAGTATTTCCAGCATTTTCTGTTTTTCTCTCGGGTTTTGAGCAGCTGCAGATCTTTTTAGTTATTCACATATCACTCTGTCATTCCTACAACCCCAGCTCTCAACACCTGCTGAACACCCCAGTGTGTCATCGGCCCTACACTCATAGCTCCCATTTTCATCTGCACTCCAACAAACCTTCACTCTGCCCTGCCTTTTGTTGGGAAGGCAGGGTAGGATTTTATCATAATATGATGGAATTCTCCCTGATAATTGAAAAGGACAAGCTAAAGTCAGATGTATTAGTATTACAGTGGAGTAAAGGGAATTGCTGAGGCATGAGGCTATTGTGTGCTGGGGCAGCAGGCTGAGGGTAGCAGACACCAACAGAATCAACAAACTCATTCGTAAGGCCAGTGATGTTGTGGGGATGGAACTGGACTCTCTCACGGTGGTGTCTGAAAAGAGGATGCTGTCTAAATTGCATGCCATCTTGGACAATGTCTCCCATCCACTACATAATGTTCTGGTTGGGCCCAGGAGTACATTCGGCCAGAGACTTATTCCACCAAGATGCAACACAGGAGCGTCATAGGAAGTCATTCCTGCCTGTGGCCATCAAACTTTACAACTCCTCCCTTGGAGGGTCAGACACCCTGAGCCAATAGGCTGGTCCTGGATTTATTTCATAATTTACTGGCATAATCTACATATCACTATTTAACTATTTATGGTTCTATTACTATTACTATTTATTATTTATGGTGCAACTGTAACGAAAACCAATTTCCCCCGGGATCAATGAAGTTTGACTATGACTATGAGAGAGGAACTAGATAAAGTTGATGGGAAGGCGGCTCTAGCAGGGATGATAACAGAATAGTCATGGCTGAAGCTTTGAGGGCAGTTCAGAAGGCTCAGGATAGATACATCCCAAAGGTGAAGTATTCTAAAGGGCAAATGAGTGGGCATCTAGCAGGCAAAAATTAGTGGGAAGTTAGAGGATTGGGAAGCTTTTTAAGAAGCAGCTAAAAAGCAAGACAAAACATGGAAGAGATTTGGCTAATGATATAAAAGAGGTTACCAAAGCCACATGCACCACGGTAGCAGAGTGGTTAGTACAGTGTTGGTTGGAGTGCAGAGTTCACTCCCAGCATGTCTGTACGTCCTTCCCAGGGGAATGCATGGGTTTTCTCCCATTTCTTCCTACTGTCCAGGAAGTACTGGGTAGGTTAATTGGTCATTGTAAATTGTCCTGTGATTAGATTAGGGTTAAACTGAGTTGTCATGGGTTGCAGGGTGGTGCAGTTCAAAGGATTGGAAGGGCCAACTCTCTACTGCATCTCTGAAGGCCAGTTACCTGACTTCAGTGGTTGGAAAGGTGTTGGAGACTGGGATGAGATTTTGGGGTAATTGAGTATATATGATAAAGTAAACCAAAGTCAGCATGGTATCCTTAAGCAGAAACCTTGCCTGACAGATCTGGAATTCTTTGAGAAAATAACAGGCAGGATATGCAAAGGAGAGTCGGTGAATGTTGTTCATTTGGATTTTTAGAAGGCTTTTGACGGATTGCTTAACAAGGTGAGAGCCCATGGCATTACAGGAAAGATGGCTGGAGGGTTGGCTGGCTGGTAACCAGTGGTGTTTCAGAGTCAGTGTTGATGGGGGGTTTCTTTTCACATTATTTGTCAGTGATTTGGATGATGGGGTTGATGGTTTTGTGGCCAAGATTGCAGATAATTTGAAGAAAGGTGGAGGGGTAGGTAGTGTTGAAGCAGAGGTGCTACAGAAGGACTTGGACTAGGAGAAAATATGCAGAGAAGTGGCAGATGGAATACAGTATGATGTATTCTGGTAGGTATCTACAGTTCAGTGAGATGCCCCGGTCTTTTCCTCCTATTATCATGTTCTTGTGCTTCTGTCATTCCCAGAACACAGAACAGTATAGCACATTACAGGCTATTTGGCCCATGATGTTGTGCTGTGCATTTAACCCACTCCAAGATCAATCTAACCATTCCCTCCTACCTAGCCCTCCATTTTTCTATCATCCATGTGTCTTTTAAATGTCCCTAAAGTACCTGCCTCTACAACCATTCTGTAATTAAAAAAAACTACCTGTGACTTCAAACTGTCCTTGTAGTCATCAGTCCTTGTATTATCCATTTCTGTCCTGTGGCTGTGTACTCGATTGATGCCTCTGGTCTTGCGCATCTCTCTCATGCTGCTGTGCTCATCAGTGTCCCCGCTCTGACCGTCAGTGCATCCTGTAACGTAGAATTGGAAGTGGGCTGTATGACCCCAAGCCTGCTTGGATATTCTGTGGCCTCATTCCAGCACCTTGCTGTTTCCCACCTGAGAGCATGACAGACAGGAGCTTCAGTGAGGTGGTCACGCCTGAGATGTCGTGGTCTTGGGGGGGAGCAGGGGGAGTGCTGTGAGGAAAAGAGAGGGAATAGGCAGAGTGCACAAACCCATCGCTAACAAGCATCTTGTTTTAGACGGTTTGGGGAGACGTCCTTTTGGGGAAGAGCTGTGTTACAAGGACTGTTCGTACAGTGGTTAAGGTTGGAGACGGGGAGAAGCGGAGGGACTGGCATCAAATAAGAGTCTGTGGCTACAAGCAGGGCTCCGTGGTAGTGTCACTGTCACGGATGTCTCCGATTGGTTGCAGAACATTGAGGTGGAGGGTGAACAGCCACAGGTACCAACCACACAGTTTAAACAAAGAGTGAATCTAGGGAGCTGGAGAGAAATTTGAAAAGCAGAACCTCGGTTGGTCGTCTCTGGGTTTTTCCCTGTGCCTCACACACTCACACAGTTAAGGACACTCCAAATGAATGAGAAATACCCACCTGGTGCTGGTGCAGGGCAGAGGGTTCAGGTTCCTGGGCAGAGATGGCCTGTATCAGAGGAATAGAATGTAGACCAGTACAGGCCCTTCAGCCCATGATGTTGTGCTGACCTACTGGGGTTTCCAACCTGGTGTCCAAGGACACTTTGTTTAATGTTATTGGTCCATGGCATAAAAGGTTAGGAGCCCCTGTTCTAACCCTTCCCTCCCACGTAGCTCTTCAGTTTTCTTTCATCCATACGTCTGAGTTTCTTAAATGTCCCTAGAATCTGCCCCTACTGCCACAGAAGAGGTTAGAACACAACGGTGCACTGAGGCCCTGTGTCCCACAATGGCTGAGCTGAGCACAATGCCAATTAAACTAATCCCTTCTGCCTTGAATGGGAGCAATCTCCCTCCATTCCTGCGTATTTACAGGCCTTTCTAAAGACTCTTAAATGCTACAGTTTTATGTATCTCTGTCACCACTACTGTCTATGTTGCAGGCCCCTTCAAACTTTCCCTGCAATATCCTCCTCCGTTGGGCATCTTTGCCCTGGGGTATTGGTCTTTAATTTATTTGAGAGAAGCAATACGGAGCTGGCTCTTCCGGCCCCGTAAGCCTCGCCACCTAGCAACCTGCCAGTTTAACCCTAACAGGACAGCTTACAGTGACCGGGTGATCTATTAATGAGTACGTGTCTGGACTGTGGAGGAAGCTGGAGGAAAGGAATGTGCTCACAGAGGAGGCCAGAATTGAACTCTGGCTCACCAAGCTGTTAGCGTCACACTAACCACTACACTGCAGTTACTGTCACATGTACTGAAATACAGTGAAAACCTTGTCATCACAACAACAACAATGCAGAATAGAAGTATAATAGCTACAGAGGAAGTGCAGTGCAGGTAAACAATAAGGTGCAAGACCATAATGAGATCGAGTCATTATCTTACGTGCTTTCAGGCTTTTGTATCTTTTGCCTGATGGGAGGGAGAAGCTTGAGTGTCTGGGGTGGTTGTGGTCTTCAGTTATACTGGCCACTTTACTGAAGCAGCGGGAAGTGTTGGCAGTTTATGGAAGAGAGGCTGGTTCCCACGATATGTTGTCTGTGGCTGTGTGCAGTTGCTATGTGTATACCCAGTTGCTTTCTGTGGTGCAGCAGCTCTCTTAACATTGAAGGAAAAGGTTGCTGTCATGACATCATGTCAATAATCTCTCTATCTCCTTCCAGTACTCTGACTCATTGCTATTTGAGTTATGGCCCACTACGAGTGGGAGGCTTTAAAAATAAATAAATAAATAAATAATTTTTTAAAAAGTAGAGCTCAGGGAAAGCTTGGCAGGATTGATGACTGCTACAGATGCCTCCTTTTTCTGGTCAGGCTGTCTGTCAGGTAGGGGTACAGAGATGAAGTGAATCCCTTGAGGGTTGGGAAATAAGGGGCAAAAAGCTAACTGCAAATGACAAAGGAGCAAATGGGTGATGAGGGAAAGATGGGTATTGCTCATCTGTATTTGCTGTGTAGAAAGTTCAGGAACCCAAAGTGTTAAGGTAAGTGAATAAACATTGGAGATCCAGAGCAGCACAATGCTGGAGGAACTGAGCAGGTCAGGCAGCGTCTATGGAAACGTTTCAGGCCAAGACTTTTCGTCAGGACAAGGGGAGAAGTCCGTGTAAGAAGGTGGAGGAAGGGGAGGAGGAAGTACAAAACGGCAGGTAATGGGTGAAACCAGGAGAGTAAAGAGTTGGGAAACTGATAGGTGAAAGAGATAAAGGGCTGAAGAAGGGGATGGAGGAAAGGGAAGTGGGGAGGTGATGGGTGGGTGAGGTGGTGGGGGGGGATCAGGAATGGTGAAGGAGGGGGCAATTACTGGGAGTTGGAGAAATCGATGTTCATGCTATCAGGTTGTTGGTGTCTCTGATCAGGTGAATCTCTGGGTCCTGATCAGGTGAGAAGCCAGGGAATAAATTTCCAAGGGCCTGGCAGGAGTTGTATCAGTGGAGGGATACCAGAAGACTGGAGGATGGCTATGCTGTCTGTCTGTAATGCTGTGCCTACAATTCTGGGAACTACAAGTTGGTGAACCTAAAGTCACCAGTGGGGAAATTCCATGAAGCTTTTCTGAGCACCAGGATTTTAATGCATTTGGAAAAGCAGGGACTTGGTAAGAGATGGTCAGCATGGCAGTGTCTCAAGTTTGACTAAAGTTTTTGAGAAAGGAGTGAGGAACGTTGATGAAGGCTGGGTAGTAGATGTTTACATTGCAGTGAGCCTTTTGACAAGGACTGGCGTAAACAAGTCTGGCGGTGAGATCTCCTGGGATCCTGGGTGAGCTAGCTAATTAGATACAAACTCTGTTTCCTGAAAGCTGGCAGAGGGTGGCACTGGAGAGTTGTTATTAATTTTTGAGGTCTGTGACCAGTGTCAAAGGGATCAGAGATAGGTCTACTGCTGTTTGCCACCTACATTAACAGTTTGGATGGCACGGTTGTTAACAGGGGTAGTAAGTTTGTGGATGACACCAAAACTGAGGTGTGGTCAACAGCATCTCTCTGCACCAATTGAGTGGGCTGAGGGATGGCAGATGGAACTTAACCGTGATGAGTGAGACGTTGCATCCAGGACAGCACTTGCACAGTAACTGACGTGCCCCCTGGCACTCTTGTAGAATAGAGAGTTGGGGGGTCATGAACATGATGTCGCAGGTAGACAGGGAGGTGAGATGGGCATTTGGCATGCTCAGCTTCATCGGTCAGGATACCAAATATTGTAAATCATAAAGATGAAGTTCTGCAGGTACTGGAAACCCACAGCAACACACACAATCTGTGGAAACGGATACAGTTGATGTTTTGGGCCAAGACCCTTCATCAGTAGTTGGGACATAGTGGCGCAGCTCTACAAGTCATTGGTGAGACCACGCTAGGAATGTTGAGCATAGTTCTAGTCATCCAGCTGTAGGGAGGATGCCATTAAATTGCAGAGAGTGCAGAAAGGATTCATAAGGATATTGTTGAGGCTGCAGGTATAAGAGCCTGACCAGCTGGGACTGATTTAACCCATGAGATATAGGAGTAGAAGCAGGCCATTCGGCCCATCGATTCTGCTCCGACATTCAATCATGGGCTGATCCAATTCTTCTAGTTGTCCCCACTCCCCTGCCTTCTCCCCATACCCTTTGATGCCCTGGCTAATCAAGAACCTATCTATCTCTGCCTTAAATGCACCCAATGACTTGGCCTCCAGAGACGCTCGTGGCAACAAATTCCACAGGTTTACCACCCTCTGACTAAAGTAATTTCTCCGCATCCCTGTTCTAAATGGACATCCTTCAATCCTGAAGTCGTGCCCTCTTGTCCTAGATCCCCTACCATAGGAAATAACTTTGCCATTTCTAATCTGTTCAGACCTTTTAACATTCAGAATGTTTCTATGAGATCCCCCTCATTCTCCTGAACTCCGGGGAATACAGTGCAAGAGCTGCCAGACGTTCCTTGTATGGTAACCCTTTCATTCCTGGAATCATTCTCATGAATCTTCTCTGAACCCTCTCCAATGTCAGTATATCCTTTCTAAAATAAGGAACCCAAAACTGCACGCAAGTGTGGTCTCACGAGTGCCTTATAGAGCCTCAACATCACATCCCTGCTGTTGTGTTCTATATCTCTAGAAATGAATGTCATTCACCTTCTTCACCACTGACTCAATCTGGATATCCTGCACAAGGACTTCCAAGTCCATTTGCATCACTGCATTTTGAATTCTCTCTCCATCTAAATAATAGTCTGCCCACTTATTTCTTCCACCAAAGTGCATGACTATACACTTTCCAAACATTGTATTTCATTTGCCACTTCTTTGCCCATTCCCCTAAACTATCTAAGTCTCTCTGCAGGCTCTCTGTTTCCTCAACACTACCCGCTCCTCCACCTATCTTTGTATCATCGGCAAATTTAGCCACAAATCCATTAATCCCATAGTCCAGATCATTGACATACATCGTAAAAAGCAGCACCGACCCCTGTGGAACTCCATTGGTAACCGGCAGCCAGCCAGAATAGGATCCCTTTATTCCCACTCTCTGCTTTCTGCCAATCAGCCTAAGCTCCACCCATGCTAGTAACTCCCCTGTAATTCCATGGGCTCTCATCTTGCTAAGCAGCCTCATGTGTGGCACCTTGTCAAAGGCCTTCTAAAAATCCAAGTACACCACATCCACTGTATCTCCTTTGTCTACCCTGCTTGTAATTTCCTCAAAAAATTGCATTACGTTAGTCTTTTCCTTTCAGGAAACCATGCTGGCTTTGGCCTATCTTGTCATGTGCCTCCAGGTACTCCATAATCTCATCCCTAACAATCGATTCTCAGAACTTTCCAACCATGAGCACAGGAACCTGAGGGGTGAGATAGTACAGCTATATAAAATCAGGTGGAACATAGATAAAATGGATGGTCAAGGTCTCTTTCCCAGGTAGGAGAGTCAAACTGGAGGAATTGATTTAAGGTGAGAGGGGAAAGATTGAAAAAGCACCTGAGGGGAAAGCTTTCCACATGATCAGTATCTGGAACAAGCTGCCAGAGGTGCGTAAAATTAAAATGTTTAAGAGGGATTAAATTAGGTGTGCTAATATGGCAGGTGAGACTAGGTTAGATCAAGTCACTTTTTATTGTCATTTCGACCGTAACTGCTGGTATACTGTAAACAGTTAAAAACAAGGCAACGTTTTTCAGGACCATGGGCATTTGGGTCAGCGTGGATGGGTTAGGCCAAAAGGTCCGTTTCCTTGCTGTATCCTTCAATCCTTGATTTTCTTCTCAGTCAAAAATCAGCTTCCAGTCTTGGCTGTATTTGAGGACTGGTAGTCTCTGCTGTTTGCAGTAAATATCAGGCAGTAGTAAATCGAGGCAACTGGACTTGCTGTGTTGTCTGGAAGGCATTTCGCCACTCATTAGAGACTACTTCATTTCTGATCCATGGTGGGCAGTTTTCTGGTTTATAAACTCTTGAGTTTAAAGATATAGCAATCACATGAGCATTGTTAAGAGTCGTAGAGGTAATGAGAGGGTCATTAGTCTTATCTTTGCATGAATGGAGATGTGAACTGTTGTGATGACATTGGGGTGGAGATGTTAGGACTGCATTGTAAGTAGCTGATGGGTGGTGTTGTATCCCACCCCCTCTGTTCAGGGATAGGTTTTCCAGTTTGACAAGGATGGCTTTAACCCCTCTTTCAAACCACCTGTCCAAAATGTGCACTTTGTTATCGTCAAAGGAGTGTCCCTTTGATAACAAAACCTCTTCTAGACAACACAGCAAGTCCAGTTGCCTTGATTTGCTTGATATACAATGACCTGAATGACTGAGAACTTCCATAGACAAGTTTGCAGTAAAGAATTGTGAAGCTTCACAAACCTATAACTGTACCCCAGTTCTGTATTCCGCCCCGCCCCCCCCCCCCCCGAGTGAACCTCTCAGTGTCTGTTAAGACTCTCAAAATTTCATTTTGACGATACAAAGCTTCACTGATGTCCTATCCATTTTGTCCTGGGCAGCCATTTGTGTATTTGCCGATATTTTTAAAGAGTCGCCTTGTATTTGAGAATGAGGTGCCAGTGTTATGCTGTGGCTGGTCTACTAGGATAGTCAACTCTGCATGTATAAAAGGATAAGAGGCCAGTCTGAGCTGTCAATACCTTGTCCAGTATGTCCCACATCAATTTGCCTGTTTTTAGTTGCATAAAAACCACGAGGGTCTCAATTTAAAAAGAGCAACATGGCACAGACGGTTGGTAGGGATTTCACAGTTCACATCATTGAATGATGTTATGTTTAGAGACCCATTTCTCAGTATGGGCGAGGGTGCTGTCACCCCTCTGAATTTTCTTTAAGTATCTCTTGACATTTTTTTCCAACCCCTAAAAATCCTCGTGATGCGGTGAGTCTTTCCCCAGTAAGATGTCATGTTCGCAGTCCTCACCCAGCGAGAGTGTCTTACCTGGTGGGATGATGTCTTTAAACCCTCTTCCTGTGGGAGAGCCTTGCACAGTGGAATGGTATCTTTGTTGTACGTTTTGTGCTACTGGGATGTCAGAACTTCCACCAAAGCCAATGAGAGCTGGTTGACATAATAACCAGCAGTTTAGCAGGAGTAAGCCCCGATATTCCTCAAACCTGCTCTGAGATTGTGTTTTTGTAACTTTAACTTTGCGTTCCTATCAAGCCCTGATGAGTTTTCACCCCTTGCTCATTAAAATTCAATTTTGCTTCCCCTTTCTGACTTTGACCTTTTGGCAATGAAAATGCTAAAGAATCACCACCTGCCTAAAACAAAATTCAGTTTTGTTGTGTAGGCGAGTTCATATTTCTAAATAGCACTAGTCCTAAACCAGGGCTTCCTGAACTCTTTTGTGCCATTGAGCCCTACCATTAACCGAGGAGTCTGTGGACCCCAAGTTGAGACCCCTGTCCTGGACTCTACAATGCTGACACGACCCTCAGAACATCGTGTTTCAGTCAATTTGTCCAGCAAATGCAGTCCTGACCTGTGCAACCTTTCTTCATGAGACACTGTCCATTGTCGGGATTAGTCTAACTTCTTGAGATGTTTCCAATGCCTTGGCATCTAACTACGCAGCTTGATACGATTTGCTGTGCTCCAAATGTACTCTCACCTGTGCCCTATATAACTGAGACATAACCTACTTTTGTATTCCATGCCACTTGCAACAAAAGATAATGATGTTCGCATTCCTAATTACCTGGTGTACTTGTAGACTTTTGCGGTTTTGGACTAGAATACCTGACTCCTGAGCTTTGTAATTTCTCACCAATTAGATAAAGGGGTGATTTCCCCCCCCCCCCCCATTCTGGATCCAGTGTCACAAATTGCGTTTAGTTGTAGTGGATAGCCATGATGTCTTCTGATGCCTTGTCATGCTCTTTCCTCTCCATGGAGTGTTGCAATACTGCCTTCCTGGCTGTTGTGCCTCACTCTAGTTCTCATTTGCCCAGTCCATCAGAGCTGATTTTACATGTTAGGACAGCAATGTCCCTATCTCACCAGGCTATGAGGTCACTTGTTCAGTTTGCCTACTGAAACTGTGTACTGGAGGTGTGGCTGCAGTCACATGTAAACAGCTACTTGGGGCCATTGGTAAATTCATTGCATCTGTATTTACTTGGAAGACATACAGAGTCTATAGAAGTGAGGCAAAGCAGCATCAACTTCATGGACCCTGTACGGATTAGAGAATGAGGTGTTTCCTACCCTGAGGCCAATGAGGGTGGATAAATCCTCAGGGCTTGACAAGGTGTTCCTTTGGATGCTATGAGAGGCAAGTGCAGAAATTTCTAGGGCCCTAGCAGAGATATTAAAAACATCCTTAGCGACAGGAGAGGTACCAGAGGATTGGGCAATAGCCGATGTTGTTCTGCTGTTTTAAAAAAAAAGGCTCTAAGCCGAAACCAGGAAATTATATGCCAGTGAGCCTGACATCAGTTGTGGGAAAGTTATTGGAGAGTATTCTAAGGGACTGATGTAAAAGTATTCGTATAGATATGGTCCAATTAAGGATAGGCATTGTGGCTTTGTGTGGTAGGTCATGTCTAAACTATCTTAGTTTTTTTGATGAAGTTATCAGAATCAGGTGTAATATCACTGGCATGTGTCGTGAAATGTGTTCATCAGGAAATTGGATGAAGACAAGGCAGTGGATGTTGTCTACATGGACTTTAGTAAAGTATTTGACAAGGACCCACATGTGAGACTGGTCAAGAAGGTTCAGTCGCTTGGCATTCAGGATGAGGTAGTAAATTGGATTAGACATTGGCTTTGTGGGAGAAACCAGAGTGGTAGTAGAGGGTTGCCTCTCTGACTGGAGGCCTATGACTAGTAGCCTGGCGCAGGGATTGGTGCCTGGTCCTTTGTTGTTTGTCATCTGTATCTAGTTGATGATGTGGTTAACCAGATCAGCAGATTTGAAGATGACACCAAGATTGAAGGTGTAGGGACAGTGAGGAAGGCAATCAGAGGGATCTGCATCAGCTGGAATAATGGGCTGAAAAATGATAAATGGAATTGAATGCAGCCAAGTGCAAGGTTTTTCACTTCAGTAGGACCAAACAGGGCAGGTCTTGCACAGTGACTGGTAGGCCAACGAGGAGTGTGGTAGAACAAGGAGATCTGGGAATTTAGGGAGTGGTGGAATTCATTGCCATGGATGTCCGTGGAGGCCTAGTCACGAGTATATTTGATGTGGGGGTTGATGGGTTCTTGCCCATGAGAGAATTGCGAACAGACTTGATCGGCTGAATGGCCTAAATCTGCTCCCGTGTCTTGTGGTCTAATCAAGGAAATGTTGAAAACATTAAAGCCAATGCTTGAGCAATCTCACTGACTCTACTTTTCAAACCACAGCCTAAAGCCCATCTGGACTGGGCCATACATGATACACTCAGAAGAAAGAAAATGTTTAAACCATGTTATATGTTGAGGTGCTGTAGCTAGTGTGTTTAAATTAATGTTATAAACCCAGCACGCAGAAAAGCTGAGTCTGCACTTTGGCACTTGGCTGATCCGGCCGTGCTCTCCTCTACACCTACCTGCTTTTTCCCCGTAACCCTTAATTCCCCTACTGTGCAAAAATCTATGCAATATATATTTACTGAGGTAGCTTGTACTGCTTCATTGGGCAGAGAACTCCACAGATTCACCACTCTGTGGGGTGGGGGGAGCAGTTCCTCCTCATCTGTCCTAAATCTACTCCCTCATACCTTGAGGCCATGTCCCCTAGTTCTACTCACCTACCAATGGAAACTACTTTCTTGTCTCTATCTTATCTATCCATCCCTCTCATAATATTGTAGGTTTCTAGAAGACCTCCTCTCATTCTTCTGAATTCCAGTGAGTACAGTCCCAGGTGACTCAATCTCTCCTCGTGTCTAACTCCCTCATCTCTGGAATCAACCTGGTGAACCTCCTCTGCACTGTCTCCAAAGCCAGTATATCCTTCCTCAAGTAAGGAGACCAGAACTGCACACAGTACTCCAGGTGCGGCCTCACCAGTACCCTGTATAGTTGCAGCATAACCTCCCTACTCTCGAATTCAATCCCTGTAGCAATGAAGGCCAACATTCCATTTGCTGCCTTGATAACCTGCTGCACCGGCAAACCAACCTTTTGTGATTCATGCACAAACACTCGAGTCTCTCTGCACAGCAGCGTGCTGCTGTTTTTTAACCATCTAAATGATAAACTGCTCTTTCATTTTTCCTTCCAGAGTGGGTGACCTTGCATTAACCAGCATTGTACACCATCTGCCAGACCCTTGCCCACTCACTTAACTTACCCATATCTCTCTGCAGACTCTCCATAACTTGTGCACGATTTGCTTTTCCACTCAATTTAGTGTCATCAGCAAACTTAGATACACTACAGATTGGTACTGTATATCATGAACAATTGCAGACCCAGCACCAACCCCTGCGGTACACCGCTCACCACTGCCAACTGGAGTAACACCCATGTATCCCAACTCTTTGCTTTCTATTAGACAACCCTCTATCACCTATGCATCCTTACCTTACAGATAGGTCTTTTATCTGGTATGTTATGGCTGACACTAGAGGGCACAGTTTTAAGGTGTTTGGAAATAGGTACACAGGGGATGTCAGGATTAAGTGTTTTTTTTCAAACGCAGAGAGTGGGTGAGTGTGTGGAATGGGCTGCTGGTGATGGTGGTGGAGGCAGATACAGTAGGGTTTTTTAAGAGACTCCTGGGCAGGTACATGGAGCTTAGAAAAATAGAGGGCTACGGGTAACCCTAGGTAATTTCTAAAGTGAATACATGTTCGGCACAGCATTGTGGGCTGAAGCGCCTGTATTGTGTTGTTGGTGCTCTATGTTTATCAAATGCCTTCTGGAAATCCAGGTAAATCCACCCTGTCCAGGGTCCATGTCTTTCCTGCCCCATCCAAAGTCTGTTCTCCCCATCTCCATCCCCACCTCGTTCTTGGTCCATTACTCTCCCACCCCCAATCCCACTACCCCTGACAGCACATACTGGGTACCTGTTTTTATGCCTCGTAAGTTTCCTTAAGATTCCCCCTTTCTCCTTAAAGCTATGCCCTCCAGTATTTGTCATATCAACACTGGGGGGAGAGAGGGGGAATATTCTGACTCACCCTATCCATGCTGAGCTGCTGCTCCAGAAAAAACAATCCAAGTTTTATCCAGTTTACAAAGTCACCATGGATTTTGTGTTAAACTTGTGAATCAGCCTACCATGAGGAACCATGTTGAAAGTTTTCCTTAGTCAATGTATATGCATCCGTTGTGCTGCCCTCAATATATCACCTCTCCTGTTGGGGAGATGGGGAGAGGGGGCAGGTTGAGAATGGAGGTGTATCCTGTGGCCCTAACTGCTTACTGTTCTAATTATTTAAGCCCATCACCCCTACTGTGGCATAGGCCACCCAATGGTTTCATTGCACATCTGTATTTTGCACTGTTACTTTAATGAACATTTTTGGGGGGGGGGGTTTGTGCCTTAATGCTTACGTTTTGTATACCTGACTGAGCAGCCTTGCAACGCTAATTTCCTACAGGATAAATAAAGGTATCTGGGGTCAGCCTTTTGCCCAAGATGGAGATGTTAAATGCTAGAGGGCGCTGTGTGAGGGGGAAAGTTGAAAGGAGATGAGCAGGGTAATGGTTTTAGAGTGCTAGGTCCCTGCAACGTGGGGAGGGCAGATACAGATACAGTGGCAGCACTTGATGGGTATATGAATAGTCAGGTGCGATTAGTTTAAATTGGCATCTTGGTTGTCATCGACTGTATGCTCTGCTTTCAGGTTCTCCTCAGTATTACTGTCAATCACCTGAACATGCTACAAGCTTTCCACTCTTCCTGGTTCCTTTTTCTGAGGTGGCTTCCTAATCAATGTAAGGTATTTAATTAAGTTCCTTCATGTGGCAAATTAAACCTGTCCACCCTCCTGAGCGTGACAGGTCAATGTTGAACATTTTAACATTGTGACAGACCAAATATTCATAGTGGAACATAGAGTTTAACACAAAGCAGGGCAGAGTAAACATGCTGTCCTTTTAATTCTCAGCCCATTAAACAGTCAGATAACCTAGTCAATGCAAGGTCTCCCTGTAGGTCAGCAGTTCTGGTGGAAGCGTTGAGTTGTGGAGTGCATTGGTTAATTGGTGCAGCAAGGCATTCTTGTGCATTTTTCATGTGCAGAAACTGTAGCGTGTTTACTGAAACTCTTTTGAAAATTTGTTTTTGACATTTTTTTGTATTGAAAGCCTTTTAAGTAAAAACTGAGAATTGCTGTCTACTCTGAAGTTAAACAAAATTCTTAGACTGCTTAATTAGCAAGTACAGGAATCTAGAGCATGCAAATCACTTTAAAAAAAAAACTTTTTTTGAAGGAGCAAGAAACAGGTTTATTTCTAGGAGGTTAGAATCTCAGAATGGAGATTCCACAACACAAGGCCATTCAGCCCACATAGTCTGCCTGCCCTTGTAAGTGGAGGAGTTGGGATATCATGTTACACTTGTATAAATCACTGGTTAGACCTGAGTTGGAGTATTGTGCGTTCTGACACCTTGCTGCAGGAAGCGTGTGATTTCTAGTTTGTAATGCCCCTCCTTATTCTTCCTACCAAAATATAACACTTCTCATTCTCCATGATTTTTTATCTACCCGTCCACCAGCTGCTTTGTACTATTGTGTTGAATCTGTGGATTTGTGCATTTAATTTCCAGCTTGTTGCTGAATTGTCCTCAATTTAAAGACTTCCCATTGCTAACTCTGTATCTGAACAGTGAAATTTTCCTGTTATTGGCTTCCGTATGTCACTTTCCATTTCTACTCATTCACCTTCCTTCATCTGCTGCTCTATTAAAGGGCAGCATGGAGTAACACTGTTTTATTTGCCTCTATTCATGTATGGTTGAATGACAATTAAACTTGAACTTGTGTATCATAACACTATTACTTCCAGCACCAGCAATCCACTGCTATCTGTAGGAGTTTGTACACCCTCTCTGTGCAAACCCATTCTCCACGTGGGTTTCCTCTGGGTGCTCCTGTCCTTCCCAGTCTCTGAGGATTTACCAGTAGGTAGGTTAATCGGTCACATTGCGTGGCACAGGACAGGCTCATTGGGTAGTTACTGCACTGTATTTGTAAATAAAATGATACTTCCAATATTATAATTAGACTTGTTTCTTCAAGGCAGACCTTGATTAATTTCCCATGAAACTGATCTAAATGAGTTGGAGCCCCTGGGATTCAGGGCATACTGGAACCAAAACTGGCTTGGTAATGAGGAGCAGAGGGTGGAGAATTGCTTCAGTCTTTGAAAGCCTGTGACTATGATTACCATGGGTTGGTGGTGTTGACAATGAGACTTGCAATGACTCTTGCAGAATGGTGTTGGTAAAGGGGCAGAGCAGTGAAAGGTGAGATTTATTGATGAGTGAAGTACTTTGAAGGGATTAATAAAGATCAGACGGATGGAATGAAGGTTAACCCTTTCATTCCCAGGATAATTTTTTGTGAACCAGCTCTGGACCTTCCACATGTCAACACGTTCTTCGTTGAAACAAGGAGCCCAAAATGGTTCACAATCCCAAGTGTCGTCTGATCAAAGTCTTATAAAACCTATGGATCTGTTTTTTTTTTTTTTTTTTTTTTTAAATATTTTTATTGAGTAAGTATACAAAAAAGGTAAGCCATATAAACATTAATACAATGTTAAAGTATAATAAAATTCCAAAAGATAACAATACCAAAAAGAAAATACTACAAACAATGTAATTTAAGCATAAGAAACCAAGATAACATAATAGTATACTAGATTTTATATATATCAATGGAAAAAAAGAAAAAAAAAACCCCAAAAAAAAACCCACCGTGCAACTAACTAAAAGCAAAGCAAAGCAATGGGCTAACTTGAAACCAAACAGAGTTAAACTTAAAATCACGTCCTCAATCCCAACCTCCATTAAAACAGTGAAGAGAAAACAAGAAGGGTAAATATTACATTAAATGAAAATATCGAATAAAAGGTCCCCAAATCTGTTCAAATTTAAATGAAGAATCATAAAGGTTACTTCTAATTTTCTCCAGATTCAAACATAAAATCGTCTGAGAAAACCAAAAAAAGGTAGTTGGAGCATTAAGCTCTTTCCAATGTTGTAAAATACATCTTTTCGCCATTAAAGTAAGAAATGCAATCATTCTACGGGCTGAAGGGGAAAGATTACTAGAAATTTTAGGTAGTCCAAAGATAGCAGTAATAGGGTGAGGAGAGATATCTATATTTAATACCTTAGAAATAATATTGAAAATATCTCTCCAAAAAGTTTCCAAAGTAGGGCAAGACCAAAACATATGAGTTAAAGAGGCTATCTGCCCCGAACATCTATCACAGAAAGGATTAATATGCGAGTAAAAACGCGCTAACTTATCTTTGGACATATGTGCTCTATGAACCACTTTAAATTGAATTAGGGAATGTTTAGCACAAATAGAGGAAGTATTAACTAATTGTAAAATCTGCCCCCAATCATCCACAGAAATGGTAAGCCCCAATTCCTGTTCCCAATCTACCCTAATCTTATCAAATGGAGCTTTCCTAAGTTTCATAATAATATTATAAATCATAGCCGATGCACCTTTCTGACATGGATTAAGGTTAATTATCGAATCTAAAATATATATAGGAGGAAGCATTGGAAAGGAAGTAAGTATAGTACTTAGGAAATTTCTAACTTGTAAATATCTAAAAAAATGTATTCTTGATAAGTTATATTTGTTAGATAATTGTTCAAAAGACATAAGGGAACCATCTAAAAATAAATCCAAAAACCGTAAAATACCCTTAGTCTTCCAAGTTTGAAAAGCGCGATCCGTAAAAGAGGGAGGAAAAAATATGTTACCTAAAATAGGAATCGCTAACCCGAATTGATTAAGATCAAAAAATTTTCTGAATTGAAACCAAATGCGCAAAGCATATTTAACTATCGGGTTAGAGACCTGCTTAAGACGTTTCGAATCAAAAGGAAGAGAGGAACCTAAAATAGAACCAAGTGTATAACCCTGAACAGATTGTAATTCCAATGCTACCCATTTAGGAATAAATAGTATGTCCCGATCAAGTAACCAAAATTTCATATGTCGAATATTAATAGCCCAATAATAAAATCTAAAGTTAGGTAATGCTAAACCTCCATCTCTCTTAGCTTTCTGTAAATGTATTTTACCCAGTCTCGGATTCTTGTTCTGCCAAATAAATGAAGAAATTTTAGAGTCAACTTTATCAAAAAAAGATTTAGGAACGAAAATTGGTAATGCCTGAAACACATATAAAAATTTTGGCAAAAAAAACATCTTAACTGCATTAATACGACCAATCAAAGTTAAATATAAGGGAAACCATTTAGATGAAAGTTGAGTAATATGGTCTATTAATGGTAAAAAGTTAATCTTAAATAAATCTTTATGTTTACAAGTAATTTTAATCCCAAGATATGAAAAGTAATTATTAATCAATTTAAATGGAAATTTATAATATAAGGGAAGATGTTTATTAATCGGAAAAAGTTCACTCTTACTAAGATTTAATTTATAACCTGAGAAAAGACCAAATTGTGCTAATAACTCTAAAACAGCAGGAATGGATCTCTCAGGATTAGAAATATATAAAAGTAAATCATCAGCATAGAGTGATAATTTATGGGACTTTAATCCCCGAGTTATCCCAGTAATATTTAAAGATTCTCGAATAGCAATTGCAAGAGGTTCTAATGCAATATCAAATAATAGGGGACTAAGAGGACAGCCTTGTCGAGTACCACGAAAGAGAGGAAAAAAAGGTGAGTTTAAGGAGTTAGTACGAACCGAGGCTACAGGGGAGTAATATAACAGTTTAATCCAGGATATAAATTTCAAGCTAAAATTAAACATTTCAAGCACCTTAAATAAATAAGGCCATTCTACTCTATCAAAAGCTTTCTCGGCATCTAAAGAAATAACACACTCAGGAACATTTTGTGAGGGAGTATAAACGATATTTAACAATGTACGAATATTATAAAAAGAGTAACGACCTTTAATAAAACCCGTTTGGTCTTCCGAAATAATAGAAGGAAGTACTTTTTCTAGTCTATTTGCTAATAACTTAGAAAAAACTTTAGAATCAACATTTAATAAAGATATTGGTCTATAAGATGCACATTGAGCAGGGTCTTTATCCTTCTTTAGTATTAAAGAAATTGATGCTCTATTAAAAGATTCCGGAAGTTTACCAAGTTTCAAAGAAGCCTCAAAAACCTTATAGAGCCAAGGAATCAATAAAGAAGCAAAACATTTATAAAATTCAACGGTAAACCCATCAGGGCCAGGAGCTTTCCCCAGATTCATAGAAAAAATAACATTCTTAATCTCATCCATTGTAATGGAAGTATCTAATAAAGAAGACATATCCTGTGAAATCAGAGGGAAGTCTAACTTATCTAAAAAATCATTCATATATTTAGAATCTCGAGGAGACTCTGATTGGTATAAAGAAGAATAAAAATCACAAAAGGTTTGATTAATCCCCACATGATCCAATATCAATCGATCATTTTGGTTATAAATCTGATTGATTTGAGATTTAACATAATTAGATTTCAATTGATTAGCCAGCAGCTTGCCAATTTTATCACTGTGAACATAAAAATCACTTCTTGTTTTCTTTAATTGGTTTACAATCGAGGACGAGAGTAGTAAACTGTGTTCCATTTGAAGTTCAGTTCTTTGTTTGTATAGCTCCTCAGAAGGAGCCATAACATATTTCTTATCAATTTCTTTAATCTTGTCCACAATTACCATCTCCTCCTGCTTCTGTTTCTTCCTCAAAGCAACGGAATACGAAATAATCTGACCCCGAATATAGGCTTTAAAAGTGTCCCAAAGAGTGTTAACCGAAATATCTTCTGTATGGTTAATTGTAAAAAAAAGCTCAATCTGTTCATTCATAAAATTAACAAAGTCCGAGTCCTGAAGCAACAGCGAATTAAAACGCCATTGTCTATTGTTTGGTATATTGGCCATAATTTTAATAGAAAGCTTAAGTGGAGCATGATCCGAAATGGTTATAGAATCATAATCACATTTAATCACTGAAGAAATGAGACGAGAATCAATGAAAAAATAATCAATTCTTGAATAGGAATGATGAACATGTGAAAAGAAGGAAAAATCTTTTTCCTGAGGATGCAGAAAACGCCAAATGTCCGTCGACCCAGAATCAGAAAGGAAAAAATTAATCAAATTTGCAGATTTATTAGGTAAAGTCCGTAAAGGAGCCGAACGGTCCAAAGCTGGAGATAAACAGGTATTAAGATCTCCGCCCCAAATCAATGAAAACTCGTTCAAATTCGGAAACTGATCAAACAATGATTTATAAAATTCCGGACAATCCATATTAGGAGCATAAACATTAACCAAAACTACTTTTTTATTAAATAATAAACCACTAACCAATAAAAATCTACCATTCGGATCAGAGATAATATCCTGTTGTATAAAAGTAACTGAGGAGTCTATAAAGATAGAGACGCCTCGAATCTTAGCATTGGAGTTCGAATGAAATTGTTGTCCCTTCCAAAATTTGAAAAAACGTAGTCTGTCCCCCCTCCGTACATGGGTCTCTTGTAAAAATAAAATTTGTGCTTTAAGTCTCCGGAACACTTTAAAAACTTTTTTCCTTTTAATAGGATGATTAAGACCATTAGTATTCCAGGAGACAAAATTAATAATAGACTCCATAAATCCTAAAGTCAACCCATAACAAGGAGGATTGACAATAGGCGCGACCCACAGACCCGGAGAGGAAACAGAACATACAAAAGATACCGGGGAAAAGGACGTAACCAATACTTCAATAATGTATATAGCCCAAAGAGAAACAAACTAAAACGTGAAGCCCCTCCCACCGCCCCCCACCCCAGGACCCCAAGGCGAAATCTAAAGCAGACCCGCCAGAAAGAAGCAAGCGCTAAAACTACCCCCATGACTTCCGGTATACGCTCCCTAAAAAAAAGGTATAAATATGAAAAGGATCAGCTAATTGTAAAACAGTAAAAAATAAGTAAAAAAAAGTTAGCTCAATTAAAATACACACAGAACAGAACAAAAGCCGGAAAGTATATATTAAAAAAAACCACAATAAACCTCAAACTCATGAATAGACACAGCAACAAAAAAAATAGGATTATTAACATAAAATGATTATAAAAAGCAAAACAGAATAAAATTTAAAAAAAACTACAAAATTTAAGGCCGCACAGGAAATACGTAAGATGACAAAAGGGAAGTAACCACCCAGAATCCCCTGGGAAAAGAAAGAAATGACGCAGTTAAAAAGAAAGTTTAGCAGCCATATTAAGAAATCGAAAGTAAACTTTTCTGCCCAAATAGGGCACAGAAAAGTTAAAACCAACCAATTCACAGCCTCCGATCAACGGAGAAAATTAAAAAAAGGCAATTAAGATGTTGAAGATGAAAGTTGATCCAGATAACTCTGGGCATCCGATGGAGAATCAAAAAAACGAAGAGCTCCATCTAACATGCGAATCCTTAGACGTGCAGGGTACAGCAGCGCTGGTCTTAAATCCATCTTATAGAATTCCGACATCACGGATCTGTAACGGACCCGTTGGTCCCAGATTGGTTTACTGAAATCTTCCACGAATCGGAACTTAAGATCCGAAAAATCAATGAAACCTTTAGATCGAGCGAATCGAAACAGTCTCTCCTTATCTTGAAAGTAATGAAAACGTAAGATAACATGCCTAGGTCTATCTGACCTAGACGAGTATGATGGGATTCTGTGAACACGATCCAGTAGCGGTGGTTGGTCAGGAAATACAGTAGGGAATGCATCTTTTAAAAGTTGAGAGAAATATTTCATAGGGTTGTTAGCTTCCACGGCTTCCCTGACGCCAATCATTCGTAAATTCTGCCGTCGCATTCTAGATTCCAAGTCAGAGTTTTTAAAAGTCAAAAAGTCAAGTTTCTTCTTCATTACATTAATTGTTTCTTCGACTTTCCCCATCTTAAGCTCACTTTGTTGCGCGGATTTTTGAAGACCAGATATAGCCGACTGATGTTCCGCAATACATGTTTGCATCTTATCAATTAAATCGGCAATTTTCTGGAACTTAGTTGAGATTTCCATATGAATCAGGTCTTTAACAAAGCCCATAATTTCTGTACGAATCATCTCCCTAACAGAGGTTGAAATTTCCCTCTGAATTAACTCCGATATAGCTTCCAAAGTCACCGGTGATTCAGTCGGAGGGAGATCCGTAGCTTTCGGTTTAACCGGAGGTTTACCATCCTTGCCGTCTTTCCCGTTCTTAGACATAGCAGATCTAAGTTCCATCCAATTGTCAGAGAATTCAGTTTAATTCAAAGTATTGTAAAAATTGATGCCTTAATAGTTAATTAAAGTATAGCTGACCATAGAGAGAAAAAACTCAGAGGTAATGGAGCGAGTCAAGAACGCGACTTCACTCCATGAGCGCTACCGGAAGTCCCCATGGATCTGTTTTTAAGCTGAGTTATTATAGCATTTCTTTCAACAAGCATTTGACATTAAAATCCTGAGACTGATGCCCTGGGCCAGTTTTTTTTTTGCCATCTTCTTGCAGTCCTGTCTTCTAGGGACCCAGAAGTATATTTATCTTCAAGGAGTGTTGCTTGGATGAGGGGAATTGATAATAGTACATTTATTATGTTTTAATGTTTGTTAAACCTTTGTTCAGGATTACAGGTAAACTGTAACCATGAATAACTCATTGGATAACGCTATGTCGTTTGAAGAGTACATTCGGTTGAAAGCACGCACTATCCCCCAGCACAGAATGAAGGAGTTCTTGGAGTCACTGGCTGCAAAAGGGCCGGAAGCATTGCAGGAATTCCAGCAGACCACCATGACTGTGTATCAGCAGGGTGGCAATTGCATCTACACAGACAGCACTGAGGTGGCTGGCTCCCTACTCGAGCTTGCGTGTCCGGTCACATCAACTGTACAACAGCAGGAGCACCAGATCCAACAGCAACCGCAGCAGATCCAGGTATGACTCAATGTACATTTCTACTTTACTTAGGGCAATACGGGTCCCTTTGACCTTTTTAGTGGGCTAAATTGCCTAATTCTGCTCCTAATTCTTGTGTTCTTTCATCAGCCATATATAGAGCAGAGGGCCTTCAGAGGCAGAATAATATGTACGGCACTGTACAAGCCCTTCAACCCACGGTGTTGTGCTGATCTCTTAACCTACTCTAAAATCAGTCTAACCCTTCTCTTCCACATAACCCATGGTTTTTGCCTCATCCATATGTGTCTCTGTAATCTCCCTAATGCATGTATCTGGCTCTAGCACCACCCTTCACATTCCACACACCCACCACTGTGTATATATTTTTTTTAAAAAAACTATCCTCACTTTCCTCCAAGCACCTTAATATTATGCTTTTTTCCTCATTAGACATTGCCCCCCTCACCCCCCGGGTCATGGCCAGTATAAAGAGGAGAGGGGGAGTAGTGAGGCAGGAGGAGGGGTGAGGAATGGTGGACAGGTTGGGGGGGGTGAGGTTGAGAGAGGGTACATGATGGATGGTCACGGGGAAATGGAGGTAGTTGGCGTGCGGTGGAGGAGGCAACAGGAAGGTAAAGGTGCTCAGCTGCTGGAGGGAGGTGAACATGAACACCAGTGTGGCACTCCGAGGTGGTAATGGAACCATTCGGAGAGAAGTCGATGGCAGATAGAACCAGAACCAGGTGGGGGAAGGGAATAGAAGGAAACCTGGGAGTGAATTGCGTATGTGGTTGATGGATGGAACTGGGAAAGGAGGCAGTTGTGTAATAGAGCTTTGACCAGTGGCCGGTTGGTATTTAGAATTGAATTAGTAAGAGCAAGTTAAAAGAAGACGGGAACAAGTGCAGCAGCTGTCATCGGAGTGCACAGAGTCGGACAAAGGCTTTAACTCTTCAAGGCTTCAGTGAAGAGAGGCTTCACTCGGAGAAAGCAGAGGAAAGAAAAGCTCAAGTTTTTCTCCTTCCCTCTATATCTGCTCAGCTAGGACAGTAGAGATGTCAGGCAGGATAGCGCAATGCTCCTCTTGCGGGATGTGGTAAGGCAGGGAAAGCTCCAGAATCCATGACCACTACAACTGCAAGAGTTGCATCCAACAGCAGCTTCTAACAAACCGTGCTAAGGAATTGGAACTGGATGGACTTGGAATCATTTGGGAGGCTGAAGGGGTGATGGGACATGGCAGTAGTTACACCAAAGGTGCAGGACACTGGGTGTGACTACCTTTATAATCATAAAGGGGTTAAGGAGCCAGTGCACAGCGGCCATCCCCCTCAACAGTACTGTGGGGGGAGAGAAGTGGGGCAGGGGAATGACCTAACGGGAAAGTCACGGTGGTTGGGTCTCTGGCACTGAGTCTGCCTCTGTGACTCAGAAAGGAAGAAGAGGCATGCTGTGGTGTTAGAGGGTTTATTAGTTATGGGAACTGACAGGGGGTTCTGTGTACGAGAACAAGATTCCCAGATGGTTGTTGCCTCCCAAGTGTCAGGGTCCGCGACATTTTGATCGAATCCTCAAAATTCTTAAGTGGGAGGGTGAATAGCCAGATGTCATGGTCCATGTAGGTACCAATGACATGGGTAGGACAAATGACTAGGTTCTGTATTTGGAGTTCAGGGAGTTGGGTGCTAAGTTAAAGGGCAGGGTCTCCAGGGTTGTGATCTCAGGATTGCTAGTGAGGCTAGAACTAGGAAGATTATACTATTAATACATGGAAGGAGGGCATAAGATTTTTTTGGATCATTGGTCTCTCTTCCGGGGAAGGTGGAACCTGTATAGAAGGGACAGTTTTCATCTGAAATGGAGGGGCACTAATATGCTAGTGGGAAGGTTTGTTTATGCTGCACAGCGGGGTTTCAACTGGAGTTGCAGAGGAATTGGAACAAGAGTGCCAGACCATTGGTGGACGGATTGTGGAGGCAGATGTTAGTAAGACCTCAGACCAAGTTAGGAATCAAAAGGCTGATCATAGTGCGCCAAAATCAAAAGTGGTGAATACAGGACTGAGGTGTCGTATCTGAATGCACGCAGTATATGGAATAAGGTAGATGAACTTGCAGCACAATTGCAGATTGGCATGTATGTTGTAGCATCACTGAATCATGGCTGAAAGATTATAGCTGGGAGCTTAATGTCCAAGGATACTCAAGTATTGAACGCATAGGTAGAAAGGCAGAGGGTGCAGCATTGCTCTGTTGGTAAAAAATGAAATCAAATAGTGGTGACATAAGGTCGGAAAGTGTTGAAAATTTTTGGGTAGAGCTAAGGAACTGCAAGGGTAAAAAAAAACCTCCCTGATGGGAGTTGTATACAGACCCCAAACAGTAGTAAGGATGTGGTCCACACGTTACAATGGGGGATAGAAAATGCATGCCAAAGGGGCTGTTACAGTAGTCATGGGGGACTTCAATATGTAGGTCGATTAGGAAAATCGGGGTGATGCTGGGTTACAGGAGTGGGAATTTCTAGGATGCCTACAAGATGGCTTTTTAGAACAGCCCACTGGAGGATCAGCTATTCTGGATTGGGTGTCGTGCAATGAACCAGAATTGATTAGAGACCCTAAAAGGTTTAAGGAGCCAGTACAGAGTGGTCTCCTTTGGGGGTAAGTGGTCAAATTCACCCTGAAATTTGAGAAGAGGCTGAAGTCAGATGCATCAGAATTAGTGGAGAAAGGGAATTACAGAGGCTGGCCACAATTGATTGGAATGACAGTAGAGCAGCAATGGCTGGAATTCTCAAGCAATTTGGAAGGCACAGGATATATACACCCTAAAGAGGAAGGAGTATTCTATAAGAAAGATGACGCACCATAGCTAATGAGAAGTCAAAGCTGACATAAAAGCCAAAGAGGATATATAATAGAGCAAAAATTAGTGGGAAGTTAGAGGATTGGAAAGCTTTTAAAAAGCAACAGCAGGCAACTAAAATGTCATTAAGAAGGTAAAGATGGAATACAAAGCTAGCCAATAATACAGAAGATACCAAAAGTTTCTTCAGATACAGAAGGTGTAAAAGACGAGAGAGTGGATATTGGACCACTGGAGAAGTAATGGGGTCAACAAAATGGTGGATGATCTGAATAAGTATTTTGCATCAGTCTTCATTGTGGAAGGCACTAGCAGGTGTCGGGGGCACGATGTGTGTGACATTACTGTAACAAGACCGAAGGTTCTTGAGAAACTGAAAGGTCTGAAGGCAGATAAGTCACCTTGGACCAGATGGTGTGCACTGGAGTTCTGAAAAAGGTGGCTGCAGAGATTGTGGAGGCATTAGTAATGATCTTCCATGAATCAATAGGTTCTGGATGATTGCAAGTGTTTCTCCACTCTTCAAGAAGGGAGAAGGGCAGAAGAAAGGAAACCATAGGCTAGTTAGTCTGGCCTCAGTGGTTGGAAAGATGTTGGAGTTGAAATGGCAGATGGAATACAATGTTGGGAAATGTGCAGTCATACACTTTGGTAGAAGAAATGAAAGAGCTGACCATTTCTAAATGGAGAGACAATACAAACTGAGGTGCAAAGGGACCTGAGTCTTTGTGCAGGATTCCCTGAAGCTTAATTTGCAGGTTGAGTCTGTGGTGAGAAAGGCAAATGCAATGTTGGCATTCATTTCAAGAGGACTAGAATATGAAAGCAAGGGTGTAATGTTGAGACTTCGAAGCAGTGGTGAGACCTCACTAGGAATATTGTGAACAGTTTGGGGCCCCTTATCTTAGAAGTTACTTGCTGAAACTGGAGAGGGTTCAAAGGAGGTTCATGAAGGTGATCTCAGGATTTAATAGCTTGTCATATGAAGAGCGCTTGATGGCTCTGGGCCTGTATTCACTAGAATTCAGAAGAATAAAGGTCTTGATAGAGTGGATGTGGAGAGGATGTTTCCTCTGGTGGGAGAGTCTAGGACCAGAGGGGACAGCCTCAGAATAGAGGAGCGTCCTTTTAGAACGAAGAGCAGGAGGAACTTATTTAGCCAGAGAGTGATGTATCAGTGGAATTTGTTGCCACAGGCAGCTATGGAGAGCATATCTTCATATTTAAGGCAGAGGTTGATCGATTCTTGATTGGTCAGAGCATGAAGGGATATGGGAAGAAGGCAGGAGATCGAGGGTGAGGGGAAAATTAGATCAGCCATGATGAAATGGTGAACCAGATGTGATGGGCCAAATGGACTAATTCTGCTCCTATATCTTATGGTCTTGGAGTTAAAGATGGGTGATGAGGGGATGGGGGGGTGGAATGAGGACAATAGGGAGAAGGAAGGGATATCTAAAATTAGAAAACTCCTCTGCCCTCATCCATCATCCACCTGCCTCTGTCTCCCAACTCCTCCTCTCCTCTGTCCACCATTCACATTTGTCTCCTGTTTCACCATTCCCTCTCCTTTATTTTAATGAATAGGTACATTTGATGTCAGAGAAATGCACACAATATACATCCCAAAATTCTTTTTCACAAATACCCACAAAAACAGAAGTGCCCCAAAGAATGATTGACAGGTAAATGTTAGCACCCCAAAGCTCCCCCTTCCCCCACAAGCAGCAACAAAGCAAAGCCCCCCTCCCCCACCAGCAAAAAAACATTGGTGCCCCCCACCGAGCACTCGAGCGTGCGGCAGAGCATCAGTAAAAACACAGACCTGCAGTACCCCAAAAGACTACTCGTTCACCTGGTAATTCAATGTACTACAGCCTCTCTCACTCCCTAATAAGGGGGAGAGAGGTGTCCCCATTTCACAGCAAGGGAGACGTAACAAACAATTTGTGGATTTATAACAATAAGTCTATGTCACTTTTTCCAAGCTCTGCATGACAGTTGACCCCAAGGGTCAAGTCTCTCGACACGGCCCACGACAGCTAACCCACTGCTCCTAATGTTCCATGTTCTCCCACGACGCCTCAGTCAGGAGCATTGGCCTTGAATCAGCCTGTCTCTAGAGCCATGAAAATCCAGCATCCTGAAGACATGCTGATCTTTCAGGTCATGTTCTTGGGATATCAAAAAGTGGCCTGGCCCATTCCTGCAAAGAACCAAAGTCAGTGTAACTGCAGGTCAGGGTCTTCAAAAGAACCTCGAAAAGCGGGGTGGGGTGGGGGGAAGAGATATAAAAGATGGAAATAGAGCTGTTTCTGAAGACGCAAGCAAAGGAGTCGCCATTTAGTGCCATCATCACTTTGTTCCACCCCATTAAAAAAAAGTACAGCACAGAAACAGGTCCTAGAGTCCATAGCAAACAATTTAAAATTCCTATTCCCAGTGACCTGCACCAGGACCATAGCCCTCCGTTCTGCCATCCGTGTACCTATCCAAACTTCTCTTAAATGTTGAAATCGAGCTCGCATGCACCACTTGTGCTGGCAGCTCATTCCACATTCTCACATCCTCTGAGTGAAGAAGTTTCCCCTCATGTTCCACTTAAACTTTTTAACTTTCACCCTTAACCCGTGACCTCTTTATAGTCCTACCCAAACTCAGGGTAAACATAAGCAGGCTTTTTCCACTATCTCCCTCATAATTTTGTATCTCTATTATATCTCCACTCAGTCTTCTACAATTCAAGGTGTAAAGTCCTAACCTGTTCAGTCTTTCCATATAAATCTGATCTTCCAGACCAAGCATCATCGTAAACTTTTTCTGTACTCTTTCAATCTTGCCTATGTCTTTCTACATCTTTTCTGTAGGTCGGTGACCAAAACTGCACACAACAGAAATCGCATCTCTGTACTCAGTACATTGGTTTATGAAGGACATTTGGCCAAAACCTTTCTCTATGATCCTACCAACCTGTGACCCCACTTTCAGTGAATTCCCAGATGGCTTTTTTCTGCTACGCTCCTCAGTGCCCTACCGTTCACTCCTACTAGTTGGTCCTACTGAAATATAATTGCATTTGTCTGCATTGAATTGCATCTGCCATTTTTCCAGCTGTTGCAGATCCCTCTTCAAGCCGTGATGGCCTTCCTTGCTGCCCACTACATCCTCAATCTTGATGTCATCTGCAAATCTGCTGATCCAGTTAACCACATTATCATCCAGATCATTGATGTGGATGACAAACAACAAAGGACCCAGCACTGATCCCTGCGGCACACCACTAGACACAGGCCTCCGGTCAGAGAGGCAACCATCTACTACCACTCACTGGCTTCTCCCACAAAACCAATGTCTAATCCAGTTTACTACCTCATCTTGAACCTTGACCAACCTCCCATGCAGTACCTTGTCAAATGCCTTACTAAAATCCATGTAAACAACATCCACTGCCTTGCCTTCATCCACTTTCCTGGTAACTTCCTTGGTGGGGGGTGGGGGGGGAGTCTCTAAGCTTGGTTGGGCATGATCTACCACTCACAAAACCATACTGACTATCCCTAATCAGTCCATGTCCATCCAAATACATGTATAGCCGCTCCCTTGGAAGTCCTTCCAATAACTTTCCCACTACTGATGCCAGGCTCACTGGCCTATAACTTCCTGGTTTATTTTAGACCTGTCCTCGAACAGTGGAGCAACATTAGCTATCCTCCAGTCCTCTGGTACTACTTCTGTCTGCTAGGGCCCCTGTAACCTCTGTACTTGCCTCCTGTAGGGTCCGAGGGAACACCTTGTCAGGTCAGGCCTGTGGATTTATCCGCACTCATTTGCTTCAAGACAGCAAGCACCCTTGTTTGTAGTCTATACAGGGTACATGAAGTTAATGCCATTTTTGCCTCACTTCTCTAGACTGTCTGTGTCCTGAGTTTTGGTTAACTTTCCTCTTTCTTATTTTTCTGCACTAATTTAAATATATATTTTCATTGCTATGTGTTGCCTAGTACCTATGCTGCAAAATAACATTTCACAAGGTATGCTGGTGATATTAAATCTGATTCACTGTGCTGATGAGTTTCAAACTGAAATACCAACATTTGCAACCCTTTTGGCTTCGCAAATCACATCTTAACAACTTGTATAGTTTTCAGAGATGGCAGTGGAAGTGGTGGAGGGTGGGCCCATTCCATTTAAAAGGTAGTGAGGCAGGTAATTAAGCAGGAAAGCCTGGAAGGAGAGGGTTAAACACAGAAGTGGAACTAGCTCTGGGTAGGCAACTTGGTTGCACGGATGTGATGGACCAAAGAGCCAGTCTCCATGTTGTATAACTGAATTGCTACCATTTCTCTTTACTGTCTACTTCATCAGTGATGATTACTGCGCATGTCGGTGTGAGTAGAAGGTTTGGATGGAAAGGGAAGGAATTATTGCAAGTGATGGCAGCTTTCCATTTCAGAATTCTTCTAATCCCAGCAGCCAGCTTCCATTTTATTGAACAACGGCTGTTAAAGTAATTAACTGGATTGCTTGCAGAATGAGCCACGTAGTGGTTTAAGTTCTGCACTCATTAAGAAATAGGATTATTTGTCTGTTTATTATTTACAAGTCAAACTCTAAAGAATGCTTGAATATCTATAAAAATCTAGAGATTTTCTCAATGATCAAAGAACATTTATTATTAAAGTGTGTATAATATAAACTGCCTTGAGATTCACCTCCTTACAGGCAGCCACAAAACAAAGACGCACATTAGAACCCGTTTTTAAAAGACAGTCAAATACCCATGCAAAAAACGAATCGTGCAAACAATAAAAAGTAAACAAGTACCATTCAGAACTAAAGTTCACAAAAATGATCTCACAGCATGAAGTGAGTCGGGGCCGGTCCAGGAGCCTGTTTGTTGCAGGCCACAGTCTCAGTTCAGCACAGAAACGGGGTAAACCTTGCTGAGAGCGAGCTGAACACCAGCCGGTACCTTGCCTCTAGTCCTAACACCTTGACCTTTTTAATCTGGCCCCGCACTTAAATTGGCCAGACTTCGGCTTGTTCCTCTTACTTGGGCCTGGGCCCTGCCTGTACCCGACCTTTTCAGTATGGCCTGGCACTTAAATCAGTCAAACATCAGCCCTGCTGACTCACCATGATTCGCCCCACCTCAGCTCTGCGGCTTCGAATCTGCTCCAGGTCCGCTCCAGCAGTGGCCAAATGCTGGTTCATTCCTGACTGTCGGGGCCCAAGCCCCGCCTCGTCAGTTTGGCCTGTACACACCACACCACAACTGTCTTGCACCTTTGAGGCTTCAGTTCACACTGCAAAAATGCCAGGTCATACAGGCAGTTCAAAAGCTCAACTCTGACAGGGAAGTTGCAGACAATTGATTGCAGTGATCATTTTCCAGAAATGTGTGATAAGAGTCATCACTGTATCTTACCAGCTCCATCTTAAACTTGCATTGCAACAGAACAATACAGTTCAGAGCAATCGCTCTATGTGATGCTGATGTATTTTAGCAAGGTCATCAGTTGCAAAGACAACAGTGCCTTAATATCTACTCATTAATTGATATGTATTGAAATCATCAAAGTTCCTAGCCAGAAATGGAAATTTGGTTAATCCCTTTTGCATTTGTGGGTCCACAGTCCTGCAGATGTGGTAGTTCAAATGCTCATCCAGGCAGTTTCTGCTCCCACTCAGATTTTAGAGCCCCACTGCTCAGTAAGTGAAATACATTTTCCCTGTCTAATAATTTGTCCTGCTGATTTAAATCTGTGTTACTGGTCACCACTGTTGGACTCAGATGTTTTAAATCCAAGGTTCTTATGGAAATTGGGAAAGGAGCACAATGTCATTTTAAGCATTAATAGAACAAAAAATTGAAAATGAGAGTAACTGGAGCAGAGGACAGTAGCAGCTGTCACCTCGTGGTCAGCTCTTTTTATACTCAAAGATGAGAAACTGAGGTCACATGGTGGCCTAGTAGTTAGCCAATCCTTTGGAGTACCAGCAACCCAGGTTCAATTCTACCTGTAAGTTCTTCCCATGACCGTGTGAGTTTCGTCCAGGTGCTCCAGTTTCCTCCCACAGTCCAAATATGTGCGAATGGTAGGTTAATTGGTCATTGTAAATTGTCCGATGTTTAGGCTAGAATTAAATTGGGAGATTGCTGGGCAGTGTGTCTCGAAGGGCAGCAAGGCCTATTCTGCGCTGTATCTCAAATAAGCATTCCAGTCAAATTCGTAGATAAGAGTTAACCAATCAGATACTCTCTTCAAATAATGTTTAACACCAGAGAGGTGATCTTGTTTATCCAGTATTTGTGTAAGTGTCATTATGTAGCTGCAGAAATAGCTGAATAGCAGAAATAGAATTTTTGTGTTTAAAAACACTTATTTGAACTTTGTATGAGCAGTAATGTATGCAAAATGGCGGACATGAAGTTCCCTTCAATAAAGCTAGAAAGCCCAGATTTCCTTGGCCTTTGACTTCAACTTTCAAAAGTTTGGTTAAACCTGTTGAACTGCTATTTGCGTGTCTGGAACACAGGAAAATAACTGTCACTGCCTTTTGGATTTAGTGATTTGAGTTTGTGGTAGGCTAGCCCAGCTTATACAATGTGTAACCAGCATAAGATTGTTTTAGTTTTTCTGAAAGTAAGTTCGAATAGTTAGTAATTTTCAAGCCAGGCAACTACAGGCTGAATAGCCCGTCATCAGTAGTGGAGAAGTTACTGAAGGGTAATCTGAGGGAAAGGATCTACCAATATTTGGGTAGACAAACTCTGATTGAGAGTGGGAAGTAGTTTTTAACAAACTTTTATTGAGAGATTTTTGAAGAGGTGACCAAAAGGGTAGATGAGGATAGCGTAGTATTTAGACAAGGCTTTCTCAACCTTTTTGCCCTGGAGGAACCCTTGAAGTAATTTTCAGGTTTCAGGAAATGCGTGTGTGTTTTTTAGAAAAAAGTAAATAAATTGTATAATATATATAAAATATCTACAGCTCACTGTTCATTAGCGTAATTAGTAAGTTGTTAGTTTCTGTTTAAATCAAGAATCTTGTCACTTGAAGTCAAAATATTTTCTCCAGGGTGTTGCAGAGATTTGTTCAACTGGTTCATATGATAAGTGTGGCTAAGCCGTTCTTCAGCAAAATCTGGCTTAATATTTTCTTGAAAGTATTCCTGCAATTCACCTTGTAGCTCTAACACCCTATTGAGAACTCTTCCTCTGCTAAGCCACCAGATTTCTGTCTGTAGCAGGAGATTGCTGTGCTCTTGGTCCAGATTTTCAGTCTTTTTAAGCATTCTTGAGTGAACTGGTCTTTGTATAATAACGTTAACCATTTTTTTGTAGCATCATCCAGAACTTTTTCATTTCATCTCCAAGAGTTTTTGACATCAGCATCTCTGAAGAAAGTGGTGTTGTGACAACTCTCTCAAAAAAAAATGAAACCTCTCATAGAGCCAACCACTGGGGCACCATCGATACGGATGCCAGCACAGTTTCTCCAAGACAGGCATTTATTTACAGATATGAAGACAAAACATCAAATATATCTTGGCTTTTGCTTGTTTCTGCAGCTCTTTGCAACAGTAAAAGCTTTCTTGAATTTCACTGTTTACAGATCTTACAAATGTCATCTTGCAGCATGACATTTATTGGTGAAATCTGTTAACTCATCAACATGGATAGAGAAGCTTTTGCTTAGTTTATCGTACAAACCTCTTCTGATATCATGTGATCAATACATAAACTCTTAGTACTGTTTGAGAGCGAAGCTTTTCAATTTCTCATACTGCATCTTGTCCTAGCATTTTACCCACTATGTTTACAGGCTGATGTTATTAGTTTCTCTCCAACCGTGTGACTTTTCCTTTTCTGGATGAGTCACAACACATAAAAATTCCCTCTTTAGAATGAAAATTTCCCTCCAATTTTCTACTACATTCCCTTAAGTCCCTGAACACTCCCTTAAGTCAGTTGGAGCATGTAAGGAGAAGTTGGGGGAGGTAATTCAGAAGGGAGATCCTGGCATCACAGCCCAAGTTGGGCATGTCCATTCAATGCTTGTGAAATGCACTTCACGCTCCTCAAAGGCCTACAGTCCACCTCTCCATGCAATGCAGAACTCACCAATTATCAACAGCCCCTCCAATCTTGCGTCAAAAACTGAGAATGGACAACCAATTAAACACGGTCCTACTGTGCACTACCATACTGGGCTGAGAGACCTCTTGCTAACCAGGCTGTTCGGTCACTGCCCACCATTGCAAGTGCTAGCATAGCATGTTGCGTGAAGTTCAAAAAAACAATGTCGTTTTTTAATCGTGACTTTCATGGAACTCCGGTTGAGGAACCCTGATTTAGACTTTAGCTAGGCCCTCAAGGTCCTGCAAGGTCTGGAAGGTAAGGTCCCATGGTATCCAGGGAGATTCCAAATTGGCTTGGATGATAGAAGCAGAGGGTGCTGGTTGCAGGTTGTTTTGCAGAATGGAGGCCAGTGGCCAGAAGTGTGTTGCAGGGGTCAGTGTTGGACCCTTGGAATTCATTATGATGTGGATGTAGATGCACAAAGCTCAATCAGAAACTTTCCAGATGCCATGAATTTACGTTTTGTTGATGGTGAAGGTTATCATAAATTACAGGAGGACCGTTATCAGGTTTGGGAGTGGGCCAAGGAGTGGCAATGGTTTTCAATACAGATAAGTGTGTAGTGATGCGTTTTGGAAAGTCAAACCAATGTAAGACATATAATGATTAGATTATGAGAACCCTCAGTCCTCTTTTATTGTCATTTAGAAATGTATACATGCATTAAGAAATGATACAATGTTTCTCCAGAGTGATACCACAGAAAAACAGGACAAACCAAAGACTAACACTGACAGAACCATATAATTATAACATATAGTTACAGCAGTGCAAAGCAATACCATCATTTGATGAAGAGCAAACCATGGGCACGGTAAAAAAAAAAAAAAAGTCTCAAAGTCCCCGAGTCCCCGATAGCAGGCGGCAAAAGGGAGAAACTCCCTGCCATAAACCTTCAGGCACCGTCAACTTGCCGATGCCTTGGAAGTAGCTGACACTGAGTTTGTCCATCCGAAAACTTCGAGCCTCCGACCAGCCCCTCCGATACAGCCTCCCGAGCGCCATCCTCTGCTGAGCGCCTTTGACCTCGCCCCGATCGCTGAAACAAGCAAAGACGAGGATTCGGGGCCTTCTGCTCCGGAGATTCCGGTTACCACACAGTAACAGCGAAGCGGGCATTTCAGAAGTTTCTCCAGATGTTCCTCCGTACTCTCACGTCCGTCTCCATCAAAGCAGAATTGTGCACGGTCCCCTAATTGACAGATTACAGATATCATTCACCAGAGAGGCCGCGCGCGCTACCATCGTGCTGCCATCTTCTCCTCCTCCTCCAGAATGATAGGGCACTAGGAAATGTAATGGAACAGATGAACCTAGGAGTACAGGTGCATAGTTTGTTGAAAGCAGCGACACAGACTAGATGGTGAAAAGGGCATTTGGCATGTTGACTTTCATGAATCCATAAGATATGGGAGCAAAATTAGGTCATCTGGCCCATCGAGTCTGCTCTGCCATTTAATCATGGCTGGTACTTTTTTTCTATCTCCTTCTCAATCCCATTTCTTGGCCTTCTCCCCGTAATCTTTGCCATGTCCATTCAAGAACCTATCAATCTCTGCCTTAAATACACCCAACCACCTGGTCTCCACAGCTGCATGTGGCAACAAATTCCACAAATTCACCATCCTTTGGCGAAAGAAATTTTTCTGCATCTCTGTTTTGAAAGGGCGCCCCGCTATCCTGAGGCTGTGCCCTCTTGGCCTAGTCTCTCCCACCATGGGAAACATCCTTTTCACATCTACTGTCTAGGCCTTTCAACATTCAAAAGATTTCAGTGAGATCCCCCCCCTCATCCTCCTGAATTCCAGCGAGTGCAGACCCAGAGCCATCAAATGTTCCTTGAATCAAGACACTGAGTGTAAGAGTTGGGACATTATGTTGCAGATTTACTGTATAAGTGGTTGGTGAGACCACGCTTGGAGTACTGTGTCCAGTTGTTGGTGTGGAGAGTTGTCACAGATTACGTGACATGGACTAAATGTAGAGCTGGACTGAGAGTTCAGTCTGGAGAAGTGTGAAATAATTCACTTTGGAAGATCGAATTTGAAGGCAGAATACAGGGTTAATGACAGCATTCTTAGTCTGGAGGAACAGGGACCTTGGGATCCATGTCCACAGATCCCTCAGTTATCATGCAAGTTTATAGGGTTGTTAAGAAGGCATATGGTGTGTTGGCCTTGGATAGTCAGTGGATTGAGTTTGAGCTGTGAGGTGATGTTACAGCTCTATAAATTCCTGGTTAGACCACACTTGAACACCTCATTATAGGAAGAATGCGGAAGCTTTAGTGCGAGTGCAGGGGAGATTCACTAGTAATACGGCTCTGTCGAGGCTTTTCCTTATCCTGTTTTTGTTTTCCATTTTCCTCGTCTCAGGGCCACAGAGGAGTTGGAATGGGTTCCGTAGCAGGATTGTAGCCATCATGACCAAGGTGGTTCCATTGAGTTGCCTACCAATATTTAGTTCAGTGGACAGGCATTTGGATCAGAAATGGAAGGCCCTGTTGTGAGGTGGCAGCTTTAGAAAATTGGAAGTGAAACGGGCCTTGGCTGAGGAGCTTCCATTATGCTCTCCATCTGGGTCTCGCTGTCGCTGTCTTGCTCTTGCTCAGCCTGACGTTGAATTCCTGCAGCGTATTGCAGTTTGTAAATTGGACTGGTTCAGACTGGATTGAATCTCTTCTGTAATTTTTCAGGCAGTGCTGTTTAACCACACAAATCAATTTCTTTCTTTTTTTTTGCCAGTGGGTGGAATCTACCCAAAAGAGCTAATCATTAAACAAAGCTTTCAAAGTTACAAGGTCATTGTAGAACTGCTGTTTAAATTTTTACTGTGTAGAGACTTATTATTTCTCCATTATTTTTTCAAATAGACATGGATGTAATTGAGAAGTGCTGTTTTATAAAGTGCCTGTGCTCTTGTGGTCTTTGCAGGTCCAGGTTCAGGTGCAGCAGTCTCCGCAGCACGTGTCCACACAGCAGCTGTCTCCCCAGCTGCACCCGTCGCCCGATCAGATTCCAGTGCAGGTGCAGTCACAGCCCGTGGCCGCCCCACAGCAGCCCTCACAGATTCAGACCATGCACAGTCCCAACACGGCACAGCAGCTGCAGGCCGCCCAGATCTCTGTACAGCACATCCAGCCTTCCCAGCAAATGCAGACATCGGAAATCTCCGAGGAGCACATTCAGCACCAGCAGATCCAAGCCCAGCTCGTCTCTGGTCAGGCTCAGCAGATACAGATTCAGACAGTGGGTACCCTCTCCCCGACTCAGCCGCAGGGGTCTCCCCGTGAGGGGGACAGGCGATCCAGTACTTCAAACGTACTCCAGCCGGTCAAGAAGCGCAAGGTGGACATGCCCATCACGGTATCTTACACCATTACTGGGCAGCCGGTAGCCACAGTGCTGACTATTCCACAGGGGCAGCAGCAAGGATATGTGTCTCTGAGGCCTGACCTTCTGACGGTGGACAGTGCTCATCTCTATACGACTGCGGCTGGTACAATCACAAGTCCTAGTGGGGAAACGTGGGCCATCCCTGTGTATTCCACGCAACCACGTACTGATATCCAGCAGCAACAAACGCCCACACACGTCGCCATCCCTCAGGAGGCCTATAATGTGGTACACGTCAGCGGCTCACCCACCACTGTGGCCGCTGTGAAGCTGGAGGATGATAAAGATAAGCTGGTGACCTCTGTAATGAAGAACTCTCATGAGGAGGTTGTTCACACACTGGCCAACACCATCTTTCCGGCACAGTTCATGAATGGGAACATCCATATTCCGGTGGCAGTGCAGGCAGTGGGAGGCTCATACCAGGCTCAGGCGCAGTCTGTACAACTCTGGGACCCGCAGCAACAACAGCCGCAGCAACAACAGCCGCAGCCACAGCCGCAGCCACCGCAGCAACTACAGGTAAGGCAGAGTGACAGTGAGCTGTAGCTGGCTGTGTGTAATGGGCTGTAGGGGAGTAATTACCTCCCTCGCCCATTTCTTCCTGGTCTGTGCAGAGTCAGCTTCTTAATCGGTAACACACACCTTACCACAGCACCACACCCCTGTACTTGCCATGTCCAATTTCCTTTGGCAGCGTTGGAGAAGGACGGGAAGTTTGATAGAAGTAGACAAAATTGAGGGGAATTGATAAGGCAAATGCAAGCAGACTTTTCCACGGATGTTTGGTGAGACTACAGCTAGAGGTTAAGGGTGAAATGTTTAAGGGGGACATGGGGGATCTTCAATTAGAGTAAGAGCTGCCAGCAGAAATGGTGGGTGCAGGAGAGATTTCAATGTTTAAGCGAAATTTGGATACGTACGTGGGTGAGAGGGATATGAAGGGCTATGGCCCAGGTTCTGGTCAATGGGACTAAGCAGAATAACAGACATGATCTAGATGGGCCAAAGGGCCTGTTTCTTTGCTGTAATGCTCTATGACTCTGCTCCTGACCGACAAACAAGAAACTAGAGACTGAAATCTGAGAACTCAGTGGGTCAAGTGCATCTAAGGAGGCAAAGGGTATACATTGAGACCCTGCATCACAGATGTTGTGAGGTACTGAGACAGGTAATTAAGAGATTTTATGGATTATCTTAAAAAAGACAGGAAAGATTTAAGGAAGCAATAACAATGAAAGGGAAATCACTGGGACTGGGCTGTACCACCAGGTATTTCTTATTTTCATCACCAACCTTCACTGCCTTCAAAGTATTCCCAGTCCTCTCCATGTCTTACTCAGAACTTTGAAAATTCCCTGTTCTTTGAACCATCCATAGATGGAAGCAGCTTCTGTCTAAATACTCTTTTAGCCAGTGAGGACCTTGTGAACACCAAACAGATCTCTAACAGAACGACCCCTTTTCACCCCTCCAGTCTTGTAGGAGAGATCCCTCACCCTGCAACCTTTCCATGTCATTCCCTCCCTGACCTTTTTAGAACCTAAACTATTAAGACCAAAATTAGATATGGCATACTAGTCAGGGCTTAACCAATGATTGTGTTCAAAGCAGCCTTGCTATTGTAGTCCAACCCACTATTGTGAATCCATAGCTCGTGTTTTAACCATTCGTATCATGCTTAAAGGGCCTTGCAAGGAAATCATTGAGATGAAACTAGCATCAAATTTCAGAATTTCCAGTAAATAACTAAACACATCAATTGTAGAGCCACCGATTTCTCGTTCAGCCTTGCAGTAATTGAAACCTTCTGTAAATCCAAAAATTTGTTTACATCAACAATCAACCTTGCATAGAATTATTAACTCTTTTAGTTTAATTGAGGTTTGTTGATATCATAGAAACATAGAAAATCTACAGCACTGTACAGGCCCTTTGGCCCACAATGTGCCGACCAGCCACTCTGAAAGCTGCCTAGAATTTCCCTACAGCATAGCCCTTTATTCTAGGCTCCGTGTACCTATCTAAGTGCCTTAAAAAACCCTATTGTATCTGCCTCTACCACTTTCACTGGCAGTGCATTCCACGTACCCGCCACTCTCTGTGGAAAGACTTGCCTCTGACATCCCCCTTGTACCTTCTTCCAAGCACCTTAAAACTAAGCCCCCTTGTGTTAGCCATTTCAGCCCTGGGAAAGAGCCTCTGGCTATCCACATGGTCAATGCCTCTCATCGTCTTACACACCTCTATCAGGTCACCTCTCATCCTTCATCGCTCCAAGGAGAAAAGGCCAAGTACACTCAACCTATTCTCATAAGGTACATGCTCCAATCCAGGCAACAACCTTGTAAATCTCCTCAGCACTCTCTGTAGTATCCACATCTTTTCTGTAGTGAGGTGACCAGAACTGAACACAGTACTCAAAGTGTGGTCTAACTAAGGTCTTGCATACTGTAACGTTACCTAATGGCTCTTGAACTCAATCTCACAGTTAAAGGCCAACACACCATACGCCTTCTTAACAACACCATTAACCAGGGCAACAGCTTTGATCGTCTTATGGATGTGGACCCCAAGATCTCGCTGATCCTCCACACTGTCAAAGAGTCTTGCCATTAATATTATATTCTGTCTTCAAATTGGACCTACCAAAGTGAACCACTTCACACTATCTGGGTTGAACTCCATCTGCCATTTCTCAGCCCAGTTCTGCATCCTATTGATGTCCCACTGTAACCTCTGACAACCCTCCAGACTATCCACAACACCCCCCAACTTTTGTGTCATCAGCAAATTTACTAATCCACTCTTCTACTACTTATCCAGGTCATATATAAAAATCACAGAGGAGGGGTCCCAGAACAGATCCTTGGAGAACAACACTGGTCACGGTCCTCCATGCAGAATACGAACCATCCACAACCTTCTGTGGCCAGGCCAATTCTGGATCCACTAAGCAAGGTCTCTTTGGATCCCATGTCTCATTACTTTCTGAAGGAGCCTTGCATGGGGGACCTTATCAAATGCCTATTGAAATCCACATACACTACATCCACTGCACTACCTTCAATGTATCGTGCCATATTTTCAGTTAGCTGTCGTCTGTGCTCTGCCATTCGGACTGCACGACTTGCATGAAACTTACAAACACACAAACTGTTAGTAAGCTGCCTTTTCATGACGATGTCAAACTTCTGCGAACCAAGTTTACCTTAACTTTTTATTTATGGGAAAACTAAGCTGAAAGTGTTCTATAAAATGTCAAGTTGCAAAGAGGTGCAAATCATGTTAAACCCCAGAGTGGCCCCACAAGATCACATTTGTTCAGTGCTTTCTAGAATGAAATGTAGCGCACACCTGTGTTTAGACTTTTTATATTGTTGTGCTTGTTCGCTGTCAGAGCATTGGAAATGTCTTGTTTTTGCTGGGCACTAGGGTCAAGCAGTGCAGGTGGCTGAAGTGGAACCTCAGCCTCCAGCAGCTTCAGAAATGCTTTTGCCAAACACTCTGAAGCCGGAGGAAGGCCTTGGCGTTTGGAAAACTTGGGCAGAGACCAAGAACGCAGAGTTTGACAAGGACTCTGAGAACAGACCAGCTCCCATTGGCCGTAAGTACTGTTACAGCTGAATAACCTGTTTAAAGAATGTCTCTGTAGCTAATGCAGCAATGTCCTAGGCTGTGAGATTTGATTAACTTTAATTCCAGAATGTGAGGAAAGGGGAAATGTATGTAGTCAAAGTTGGTGTTTAGAAGTGGGGTCTATTGAAGATTGTGACTCCATCCATCAGATACTGAGATGAACAAGAATACTTAAAACAAATCTGCTAGACAAGAGATTCTGCAGATGCTGGAAATCTAGAGTATCACACAAAATGCTGGAAGAACTCAGTACCTATGGCAATGAATAAACTGTCGATGTTTTGGACTCGGACCCTTCAACAAGACTGCAAAGGAAGGGGGAGGATGCCAGAATAAAAAGGTAGGGGGTGGGGATAGGAGGCGAAACCAGGTGGGTGGGAAAGGTAAAGGGCGGGAGAAGGAATCTGATGGGGAGAGATGAGTGGACCATGGGAGAAAGGGAAGAAAGGGCGAGGGGAAGGTGATAGGTGGGTGAGAAGAGATATGACGCCTGAGTGGGAATAGAAAGAGGGAACTTTTACTGGAAGGAAAAATCAGTGATCGTGCCATCAGATTGTTTTTTTTTTTTGGCTGGCGTGTGAGTGTGTGTGCGCGTGATGTTGGTGGGACGATGTCTTTTTCATGCCTTTACAAGGCACGGAGTGAGATAAAGACTGTATGGCACGCCATTCCTCACACAGATATTTCGCACTATTTTTCCCCTTTATTTTTGAGGTCGAGTTGCAATCTCAACACTCAACCCAGCACGGTTGGAAAGCATACTTGGGAGTGGCCCCGACTGGATTCGAACCCAGGAACTTTCGTTCCCGAGTCCAGCGCTGATATCATTGCACCACCAGCCGGCCCCGTGCCATCAGATTGGAGGCTGAATGAGGTGTCGCTCTGCCGCCTTGAGAGTGGCCCCATCATGGCAAATTAGGCCATGGATCAACGTGTTGGTCTGGGAGTGGGGATAGGAATTAAAATATTTGGCCCCTGCGGAAAATCCTGTCAGTGGATGGAGCTGATGTGCTCGACAAAGTGGTACCCCAATTTGCGCCTGGTCTGGCCAGTATAGAGGAGGTAGCATTGGGAGCACCAGAGACACTAGACCACCACAACAGATTCGCAGGTGAAGTGTTGCCTCGCGTGCAAGGACTGCTTCCAGAAATCTGCTATCCTTCTTTCTCTAGAAAGGAATTTGTCTTAAGAGTATGTGATCACATTTAAGGATTAAGTTGAGTGCTGATATGCGCACTGAAAATGTGTTAATTTTCTTCCTAGCTGTGAGTCATAGGCTCGTAGAGCAATCCGTATGACTCGGTGTCTGCCTCAGCCATCGTGTACCCAGCCCATTTACTAATAATTGTCTGTACCCATCTCTGCCTCAGCGGTTCAACTACAGTCAGCCTTCATCCGCGAGGGATTGGCTCTGGGACCCCTCACGGATACCGAAAGACATGATGCTCAAGTCCCTTATTCAACCCGTCTCAATGCAGTGGATCTTAGGACCCAGTGGAACCCCGGACCTTATTTAACCTGTCTCAGTGCGGTGGGCATTAGGACCCAGCAGCGGAGCTCTGAATCTGCAGTTTATGTTCATGAAAATAATCTCGATCGCAATTTAAAATAAAGTGGAAATAATAAAGCGATCGGAAAGAGGTGAAACGCCATCGGTCATTGGAAAAGCATTAGGCTACAGTCGGCCAACGATTGGAACAATTTTAAAGGATAAAGTTAGAAAGGCCCTGCCCTAATGAAAGCTACAATTATTACTAAGCAATGTAGTGGTTTAATTATTGGGTTTTGAGCTTTTGATCCTTCACATCAACCTGGCACAGATGGAGAGCGCACTTGGGTGCGCTCTGTCACTGGATGGAACTCGGGAACTTCCGTTCCCAAGCCTGGTGCTGAAACATACATTTAAGTGTTTTATATGCATAGAAAGGTAAAATATATACTATATACTAAGACAAACGTTTGACTAACTGACGCTAAATAATACCAGAAGTACCTGTTCCGACTTGCTTAGGGAGAGAACTTCCGTTTTTTTTTCCGATCCCGATCCATGGTAACCTATGCACATCCTCCTGTATACTATAAATCATCTCTAGATTACTTGGTGCCTAGTATAATGTAAATGCTATGTAAAATAGTTGTTATACTGCATTGTTTAGGGAATAAAGACAAGGAAAAAAAAGTCTGTACATGCTCAAACAACAAGTGCTGGAAGAGCACTTCCGGGTTTTCTCGATTCGCGGTTGGTTGAATTCACGCACGCGAAACTTGCGGATAAGGAAGGCCGATTGTACTTGTCTGGGTACTTGCATATGGTGAGAGTCTCTACCTCCACTACCCCCTGGGAAACGGCCCCAGATTCCAGCCACATCTGAGTGATTCGTTGTACCCCCTCTAAAACTGTGCGCTCTTGTTTTGGACACCTCTACTCTCGGGCTTGGAGAATCTGCTTCCTTTGTTCTACACCTCTGGTTCATAGTGTACTGGTTTTGTTCACAGGCCAGCATGTTTCTTGGTCTAATGGTATTTGATTCACTTGTATATAAGCAGTGCAGTTACTGCAGAGTTTAGTATTAGTGTTTCCTCAAATTAGGAAATAGTGAAGTGGAAAAGTAATAAAGACAAGTTAGTTTTCAGATAAATATTAACTCTGTGGTGGTCAAATAGACCTGCTGAGGCTTGGTTCTAAATTCTCCAGGTACGTACCAGGGCAGACCTACGTAAGTCTGACCTTTTTCTTATGTGGTGCTGCTGTTCAAACACTATTTCACCTGCTCTGTGTAACTGATGTGTTGGGTTAATCCTGAGCTACAATGAAAGTGAATGATGCTAGTATGCATGACAGTCATCGCTGTCGAGCATAATGTTGTTCGACTATTGTTATCACAATTGGAGTAGCTGAGATTAAAATAAACCAAATAGAAAATGCTTCAGGCACAGCACAATCTGCCTCTGCCTTGTAAGAATTAGGCCATTTAGCCCATTTAGTCAGCTCTGCCATTTAACCCCATTTTCTCACCACATCCCCATAATACTGAACTACTTTACCTATCAAGAATCTCTGCCTTAAATACACCCATGACTTGGTGGCAACAGATTCTTTATATTCACTGCCCTCTGGCTGAAGAAGTTCTCCATCTCAGTATTAAAGGACTTTTTATTCTAAGGCCGTTGCCTCGATTCCTGGTCTCTTCCACTACTGAACAGGGCAGCTCCCAGGTGCCAGGTTCAGGGATGTCTTGAATCATGTCCGTGGCATTCTGGAGGTGGAGGGAGAACAGCCAGTTGTCTTGGAACATATTTGTACTGATGACGAAGGAAAAGCAATGAGGTACTGAAAAGTGAATTTCAAGAGCTAGGCAGAAAGCTGAGAAGCAGGACCTCCAAGGTAGTAATTGTACTCTGGCATGGTGCCAGAGGACTGGAAAATTGCAAATGTCACTCCACTCTTGAAGAAAGGAGGAAGGTAGCGGAAAGGAAATTATAGACCAGTTAGCCTGACCTCAGTGGTTGGGAAGATTTTGTAGTCAGTTGTTAAGGATGAGGTTATGGAGTACTTGTTGACCTAGGACGGGATGGGACAACTTCAGCTGGTTTCCTTCATGAGAAATCTTGCCTGATGAGCCTGTTGGAATTCTTTGAGGAGAATTCTTTGTAGGATAGATAAAGCGGATGCAGTGGATATTGCATATTTGGATTTTCAGAAGGCCTTTGGAAAGGTGCAACACATGAGGCTGCTCACCAAGTTAAGAGCCCACGGTATTACGGGAAAGTTACTGGCATGGTTAGAGCATTGGCTGATTGGTAGGAGGCAGTGAGTGGAATAAAAGGATCCTTTTCTGGTTGGCTGCCAGTGACTAGAGGTGTCCCACAGGGATCTGTGCTGGGGCCGCTGTTTTTTGTGCTGATATCACTGATTTAGATGATGAAATCGATGGCTTTGTTGCCATGTTTGCGGCTGATACAAAGATTAGTGGAGGGGCAGGTAATGTTAAGGAAACGGGTAGGCTACAGAAGGACTTGGACAGATTGGGAGAATAGACAAGAAAGTGGCAAATGAAATGCACTGTTGGAAAATGCATGGTCATGCACTTTGGTCGTAGAAATAAATGTATGGAGTATTTTCTAAGCAGGAAGAAAACCCAAAAATCTGAGCTGCTAAGGGCCTTGGGGAGTCCCTGTGCGGGGGAAGGCAAATAATTTCCAAAGGTCTAGAATACAAGAGCAGGGATGTGATGGCGCTGGTCAGGCATCACCTTGAGTATTGTGAACAGTTTTGGGGTCCTCATCAAAGAAAAGATATGCTGGCGTTGGAGCGTTCAGAGGAAGCTCATGATGATTCTGGGAATGAAAGGGTTATCACACAAGGAATGTTTGATAGCTCTGGGTCAGTACTCACTGGAATTTAGAAAGATGAAGGAAGATCTCATTGAAACCTTTCAAATTTGAAAGGTCTAGACGGAGTAGATGTGTAAAGGTTATTTCCCATTGTGGGAAAGTCTTGGACAAGCCTTAAGGTAGAGGGGCATCCACTTAAAACAGATGCGGAGAAACTTATTTAGACGGGGGTGGTGAATTTGTTGCCACATGCAGCTGTGGAGGCCAGGTGTTGGGTGTATTTAAGGCAGAGATTGATAAGTTCTTGATTGGACATGGCATCAAAGGTTACAGGGAGAAGGCCAGGGAATGGGGCTGAGGAGCGGATAAAGGATCAGCCATGATTGAATGGCGGAGCAGACTGGATGGGTCAAATGGCCTAATTCTGCTCCTGTGTCTTGTGGTCTACTGGAGTCAGGCCCTTTGGCTCAACTGATCCAAGTTGTCCACTTGCCTGCAACTTGTCCCTATATCCCTCTAAACCAAGGGATCCCAACTTGGGATTCACAGGCCCCTTGGCATATATATTTTAAAAAAAAGTTGGGAACCCCTGTTCTAAACCTGTCCTATCTATGTACCTATCCAATATCTAACATTGTAATCGTACCTACCTCTACGAGTTCCTCATACAGATCGTCCAATATATCACCACCCTCTATGGGGGAAAAGTTGCCCCTTTAAATTTTTCACTTCCGAAGAGAGGAATAATGTTCTTGGTACGTTCCCATTATATCCTGCTGTTGGTCAGTCCCAAGGACGAGCTAGTTTTGACAAAATGAATTTGGAGAAGGTACATTTATGCAGTGCACCAGTGAACATGCCATCTTCTTTCTCGGCAAGGCCGGCAGCCACTGCGCTTCCAGGAAAACCTCCTGTCCTCAGCAGTGGCAGAACTGAACTACGGACTGTGCCTGATGCTAAAGGAAGCCCGCAACCCAGAGGGTGAAGCCTATGATCCAGACATGCTGTACTATATCTGTCTCTGCATTCAAAAGGTATGGCCAAATAGGTCAAACTTTCAAACAAGCCTGACTTCACTGTGTGCAGTCTGTTTTCATGTAACCTATTGAAGTAAATAAAATACTGCAGAAGCCGAGAATTGGGGGGGGAAACACAGTAGAAAAAGCTGGAAATACTCGGCAGATGTTGTGGAGAGAAACAGTCCTTCAGAAGTAGAATAGTGAGAAAACAAGTGAGTTTAGTTGTGGGGAGTGGGAGAACTGTGTCAACCAAACTCTGTGGTTGAGTGTCCAGCTAATGAATCCGGGCCTGTAGTGTCCACTGAATTAAACAGTTTTGGATGATCATCCCTCCTGGTATGTCAGAATTGGCAATCCACCTGTAATAGCTGTCCATTCCTCTCCCCAGATGCTGTCTCACCCATTGTATCTTACCAACAACTTCCCTCCTCCCTCATAGAAACATAGAAATCCTACAGGCCCTTCGGCCCACGATGCTGTGCCGAACACATACTTATTTTCGAAACTACCTAGGGTTACCCATAGCCCTCTATTTTTCTAAGCTCATGTACCTATCCAGGAGTCTCTTAAAAGACCCCATTTTATCCACCTCCACCACAGTCGCCGGCAGCTCATTCCACACTCTCGTCACTGCGTATATTTATATAAAAAAATACAAACAAACATTCCCCCAACATCCTATCTGTACCTTCTTCCAAGCACCTTAAAACTGTGCCCTCTGGTGTTAGCCATTTCATTCCTGGGGGAAAAAGCCTCTTTGACTATCCACACGATCAATGCTTATCATCATCTTATACACCTCTATCAAGTCACCTCTCATCCTTCATCACTCCAAGGAGAAAAGGCCGAGTTCACTCAACCTATTTTCATAAGGCATGCTCCCCAATCCAGGCAACATCCTTATAAATCTCCTCTGCACTCTTTCTATGGTTTCCACATCCTTCCTGTAGTGAGGTGACCAGAACTGAGCACAGTACTCCATGTGGGGTCTGACCAGGGTCCCATATAGCTGTAACATTACCTCTTAGCTCTTGAACTCAAATCCCACTGTTGATTAAGGCCAATGCACCATATACCTTCTTAACCACAGAATCGACCTGCACAGCAGCTTTGTGTCCTATGGACTTGGACCCTAAGGTCCCTCTGATCCTCCACACTGCCAAGAGTCTTGCCATTAATACTATATTCTGCCATCATATTTGACCTACCAAAATGAACCACCTCACACTTACCTGGGTTGAACTCTATATGTCACTTTTCAGCCCAGTTTTTCATCCTAACAGTGTCCTGTTGTAACCTCTGACAGCCCTCCACACTATCCACAACACCCTCAATCTTTGTGTCATCAGCAAATTCACTAACCCATCCCTCCACTTCCTCATCCAGGTCATTTATAAAAAGCACGAAGAGAAGGGGTCCCAGAACAGATCCCTGAGGCACACCACTGGTCACCGACCTCCATGCAGAATATGACCTGTCTACAACCACTCTTTGCTTTCTGTGGGCAAGCCAGTTATGGATCCACAAAGCAATGTCCCCTTGGAATCCATGCCTCCTTACTTTCTCAATAAACCTTGCATGGGGTACCTTGTCAAATGCCTTGCTGAAATCCACATACACTACATCTACTGCTCTTCCTTCATCAATGTGCTTAGTCACATCAAAATTCAATCAGGCTAATAATGCACCACCTGCCTTTGACAAAGCCATGCTGACTATTCCTAATCATATTGTGCCTCTCCAAATGTTCATAAATCCTGCCTCTCAGGATCTTCTCAATCAACTCTCCAACCACTGAAGTAAGACTCACTGGTCTGTAATTTCCTGGGCTACCTCTACTCCCTCCATCTGCAACCCTCCAGTCCTCTGGAACCTCTCCGTTTCCCATTGATGCAAAGATCATTGCCAGAGGCTTAGCAATCTCCTCTCTCTCCTCCCACAGTAGCCTGGAGTACCTCATCTGATCCTGGAGATTTATCCAACTTGATGTTTTCCAAAAGCCCCTGCACATCCTTATTCTTAATATCTACATGCTCAAGCTTTTCAGACTGCTGTAAGTCATCCCTACAATCATCAAGGTCCTTTTCCGTAGTGATCACTGAAGCAAAATATCCACTAAGTACCTCTGGTTTCATACACACTTTTCCACTCTCATACTTGATTGGTCCTATTCTCTCACATCTTATCCTCTTGCTCTTCACATACCTGTAGAATGCCTTGGCGTTTTCCTTAATCCTGCACACAAGCCCTTCTAATAGCCCCTTCTGGCTCTCCTAATTTCATTTTTAAGGTCCTTCCTGCTAGTCTTATAATCTTCTAGATCTCTATCAGTACCTAGTTTCTTTTTAACCTTTCGTAAGCTTTTCTTCTTGACTAGATTTTCAACTGCCTTTGTACACCATGGTTTCTATACCCTACCGTCCTTTCCCTGTCTCATTGGAACATGCCCATGCAGATGCAAATACCCCTGAACATTTGCCACATTTCTGCTGTACATTTCCCTGAGAACATCTGTTCCCAGTTTATGCTTCCAAGTTCCTGCCTGATAGTTTCATATTTCCCCCTTACTCCAATTAAACACTTTCCTAACTTGTCTGTTCCTATCCCTCTCCAATGCTCTGGTAAAGGAGATAGAATTGTAATCATTATGTCCAAAATGCTCTCCCACTGAGAGACCTGACACCTGACCAGGTTCATTTCCCAATACCAGATCAAGTACAGCCTCTCCTCTTGCAGGTTTATCTACATATTGTGTCAGGAAACCTTCCTGAACACACCGAATAAACTCCACCCCATCTAAACCCCTTGCTCTGGGAGGTGCCAATCAATATTTGGGAAATTAAAATCTCCCACCATGACAACCCTGTTATTATTACACCTTTCCAGAATCTGTCTCCTTATCTACTCCTTGATGTCCTTGCAACATACATCAAAGTTGCTGGTGAACGCAGCAGGCCAAGCAGCATCTATAGGAAGAGGCGCAATCGACGTTTCAGGCCGAGACCCTTCGTCAGGACTTGATGTCCTTGTTACTATTGGGTGGTCTTGTGTATTTTAAAAAAAAACACCCAGTAGAGTTATTGACCCCCTTCCCATTTCTAACTTCCACCCACAGAGACTCAGTAGACAACCGCTCCATGACTTCCTTCTTTTCTGCAGCTGTCCCCAGCTCTTTTGCCTCCCTCCCTATCCTTTCTGAAAGATCTAAAGCCTAAATCTCATTGGCACTAAAGCCAGTTGTCAGCTGGACAACAGTCTGCATCTTGTTTTCTCACTTGTCCAGTTCTTCTGAAACAACAGCTGTTTCTCTCTCTCCAGAACTTGCTGAGTGTTCTGTTTTTATGGCGCAAAATCATTTATTCCTTTGTGAAATCAAAGTTGTAAATTGGTGGATCTATTTGGTGGGGGCAGTCGGTACCTGTGGAGGAAAAAAAGAACTAGGGTCATTACTGAACTCTTCAGCTGTATACACAGCACACTTGGGGAGCACAGCAGTCTACAGTACAGGCGACACGGGTTCAATTCCCGCAGCTGCTTGTAAGGAGTTTGTACGTTCTCCCCGTGACCATGTGGGTTTCCTCCGGGTACTCCACAGTCCAAAGCTGCACCGGTGGGTTGGCTAATTGGTTATTGTAAATTGTTCCATGAGTGGGCTGGGATTAAATCTGGGGATTGCTGGGCGGCGTGGCTTGATGGGTCAGAGGGGCTTATTCCGCACTGTATCTCCAATAAATTGTCAAGCTGAATACTTCCGTTTCTCTGTACCCGACCTGCTGGGTGCTCGCTGCTTTTTGTTTCAACTTTCCATCATTTGCAGAAATTTTGATTTTAGATTCAGTACCCGATTTAATGTTAAATTGAAAATTTCTCTAACTTTTTTTTGCAGTATCTATTTGAAAATGGCAGAGTAGATGATATATTTTCAGATATCTATTATACAAAGTTCACTGAAAAGCTGCAGGAAGTGTTAAAAGACTGGCAGCCTCAGATCAGCGCTCTGGGTAAGTGATGCCGTGGGTTCTTCACTACAGCCACAAACGTTTAACCGTTGCCTTGTTTTCAGAAACAGCTTGTCACTTGAAATAATAGTGTATCGCTGTGACGTGGAGGGCCAGTGTTCTAACTGAAATTTTCTGCAACATGGTCCCTCTTCTCCAGTGGGTGTGCAGATGACAGGCAAGGGAATTCTAATTGTAGGTAGAAGAGAAAGGGTTGTAGTTTTAGTTACTAGATTGACTTGCAGCTGTTCCATTGCTGGATAAAGTATTGTTGTACAACTGTCAATAGACGAGATTGCCTTGTCAATTGCCAAAGCAATTCCCTTAAGTGGCTTCCTGCTGTGAACTGGCAGCCTGCAATCATTGCTCTTGGCAAACCAGTTCTTGTACATTTGTGAAAATTCCGTAAGAGTGTATTTTACTCAATACTCAATGTTTGGTGTTTTGTGAATTCCGTAAGTGACTTTTTTTTAGTTGTTTTATAAACTTAGTAATCTTATAAACATCTACAGGGTCTCAGCTCAGGATCCGCTTCTCCAGAGAAAACAATCCAAGTTTGTAATCTCTCCTTATAAGCAGCTGCCCTCTAATCTAGGCAGCATCCTGGTGAATTCTCTGAGCTCTCCAAAGCCTCCACGTCCTTCCTGAATTGAATGCAGTGAGGCCTAAGTAGTTTTATAAAGCTGCAATGTAACTTGCTGACTCTTGAATTTGGTGCCTTGGCTAATGAAGAAAGTACATGTGCTGTGTTTACCACTATCTATCTGTGCAGACATTTTCAGGCAGCTGTCAACATTAATGCCCACCATGTTCAGCAGAACACAACAACCAACAAGAGAAGCCCCGTTACTACCCTCCCACCCATAATCATGGGCAGTCCTTCAGCTCTGGGATGAATCTCCAGGCTTTGGCAATTGGGTTTCAACTTCCAGTCTAGCGATTGACCTTTGGTCTCTGATCTTTGATATCAAACCCCGGGCTAGCTGCTGACAGGACCCGAACTCCAGGTGCACTGACTGTGGTCCTTGTGCAGTACTTGTTTAGGACCTTGCCCACATCCTCTGCCTCCAGGCATGCTTCCTCCTTTATCCTTGAATGGTCCTGATCCCCCTCTCATTATTCCTGAATGTTCATCATTGCCGACTTACTACTACAGTGTTTAATGTTACCCCTCACTCTCCTGTCACCAGTCCTCCACACCATTGTGGGCTTACTGCCCCAGCATTTAGTGTTGCTCCTCTCTCACCTGTCCTGTCTCCAGTCCTCCGCAGTCTGGTTTCACATAAACTAAATCATTTTCTGTCTTTGGATGAAATGTACTTTTCCAGAAAGACCCCCTGACTACCAGATCCTCAGTTCCCAACTACATCTTCCATTTTATCTCTCTTCTAAAGTTAACCATCCAGGACCATTCTTGACCTTGGTCACTTTGCAACTACATCCCTGCAATCACTGTTGGATTGCCCCATTCAGTTCTATTTGTGAAATTAATCCACCTGCCTGCTAACAAATCCTTTTTTTAATCCATGCAGTAAAACTGGCCAGTTCCCCTCATTGATTTTTCAGTTTTGTTAAGCTTTTATGTGCACTCTACTTCCTATTGTTTGTACTTTCGAAAAGGTTAGAAAACAGCTAGATGGCGAAGGTGCTGAATGGGACATGGGAAGCTTGTTTTACATTGACTATCGTTGTTGAGTTCTGATCAGGTTAATTGTCCCTCTTGCTGAGTAGCTTGCTGTCAGAAAATCTTACCTCTGGTTCCCAAGATGGCACAACTTAGCCAGAGACTCTCAGAAGTACTTACTAAATAGTTAGTATCCAGTCATACGACATTTATAATGTGATGCATTGTTTAATAGGTTACATCATCCCCAGTCACATCACTGAGGAGATGCTGTGGGAATGCAAACAGCTCGGGGCTCACTCGCCTTCCACTCTCCTCACAACTCTCATGTTCTTCAACACCAAGTGAGTACCATAGTGCTCCTGTTCAGTGTCTGTTTTCATGTACAGTTCTGAATCTGATGCCATGAGTTTTTTGTAACATAAAGAACTTGTTATGAACAATATTCTTGTGCAAACAATTACGGATAGGATGGTCCCACGTGCGTTTGGGAAAAGTGTATCTGCTTCACACTGGGAAGTATGCTTCAGTTTTGTCTCCTATGTTTTAGTGCTGAGCTAAAATAATTCTCACCTTTGCCAAAGTAATCCTATTCCAACAACTTTCTCCACATAGAGGAAAAGGCTCCATTAGATTGAAAAATAGCAAATGTAAGCCCTTCATTCGAAAAGGGAGTAGATATAAACTTTTGTTTAGTTTTAAAATTTAGAATTCATTCCACACGAATGGCAGAAACAAATCTGCAATATTCAGGCTGATGTAGTCAACTTCTCTGTTAGGAAAAACTGATTTTAAAAAGTTATTGTACAGCATTTCAAAGTTCAAGTTAATCAGCAAAGTTAGATGGCTTTGAGAAAGGGAATAGTTTCCAACTAATTTATTGGAGCTTTTTGAAGAAGTAACACTATGACTCTTCAGTGACATGTTGTGGGTGAAGAGGAGCAAACCGATGTTGTCCGCTCACATATCTAGTAGTCGTTTGAAAATCTGGCGTGGCAACGCTTATAGTGGAACAGAAAATTGCTGGCCTCACTGGTACCATGTTGGTGTGGTAGGCATGCAGATTTCCACTTGCTTCCCTCCATATACTGGGGCTGGTGGTGGGGCCTCAGTTTTACAACTTCTATAAATAATATGGATGGGAAGAGCTGAAGGTTTAGCTGTGGACATCACAAAAGATTGGTAAATCAGTAGGAAAGTGAGTTGTGAAGATGGCATAAGGAGGCTGCAAAGAGAAATGGGTGAAGTCAGTGGGCGGAGGTCTCTCAAATGGTGTATACTGTAGGAAATGTGATATTATCCACTGGCAGCACAAGTAAAGCTTATCCAGATACAAGAGGGGTGTAGTGTCCTCTTGCATGGTTTGCAAAGAACAAGTATGTAGGTACAGCAAATAACTGAGAGTGCTCAGTTGGAACAGCATCAGTGGGGTGGGGAAGGAACTACTGACTTTTCTGGTCAGAGCCCTTCATCCTCAATCATGGATGAAAGTGCCACAGTCCCTTCAATCTCTTCCTGAGCTTCCCACATTTATGCACCTTAAGACCATCAGCAGCACCACTTTTGTAATAAAAATATCTTTCACTGTTCTCTTCCCTGAATTCCTGAACTTCCACATTTGGAAAGCCTGTCTTTGTGCTCTAAGACTAAGTGCAAAGTTTACTAGAATGGGTAGATGGTCTGGTTTTTAAAAAAAAAATCCATTCAAGGCGGAAGGCATTTTGCTTTTCCCAAAGGGCAAACCGTGGGAACTTTAGTGTGCCATTCAGGAGGTCTTATTGAGTTTTCAAGATTTCGTCTTGTTCTCTTCATTCAGGTACTTCCTATTGAAGAGTGTGGAACAGCACATGAAGCTGGCCTTCTCGAAGGTGGTTCGACAGACGAAGAAGAACCCAGTCAATCCCAAGGACAAAAGCACAAGTATTCGTTATCTGAAAGCATTGGGTCTCCATCAAACTGGTCAGAAAGGTTGGTACCTACCTGTCTCAAACTATTTGTATGTCACTGGGAAGCAGTTTTCCTGGCAGTTCCCTCCCTGTGTCCTCTATGTTTACACAACAAAGATTGGATGCTACGTTTCTAAAATTGGTTCCTAAATCTCAGTAAATGCTAAGCATAAATGGTTGTGCAGCATGGAAAACTGGGCATTTGAAACATGATGGTTTGGTAGTTTAAACCTGTTTAAAGTTCATTACTGTTAGTATTTTGTTCACGGTCTTGCTGCAGCCCACAGATTTCTCAATGCATATGCAACAAGGTGAGTCACTGAGACTCTGGAGGGAGTACCTCTGGCTCTCATTTACACAAGATGTACACAAGGCTGATGGTTCCTAGTTTATTACGAATGGGCACAGAACTCAAAGTCAAAGTACATACGTCACCATATAAAACGCTGAGATTTGTTTTCTTGCGGGCATACTCAGTTCAAGAAATTCAATAGAATGAATGTAAGACTGCACTCAACAAGATGGACAAACAATCAGTGTGCAGACGACAAACTGCAAATACAATAATAGAATTTGAATAATAAACAATAAATGTAAAGAACATGCTGAGAGGACTCCTTGAGTGAGTCCATAGGTTGTGAAACAGTTCACTGATGGGGCGAGTGAAGTTGAAAGAGGTTGTGCCCTTTTGGTTCAAGAGCCTGATGGTTGAGGGGTGATGACTGTTCCTGATGGCAGCAGCATGAACCAGGTGGTGAGGTCCCTGGTGATGGATGCTGCCTTCCTGCGATAATGTTTCACTTAGATGTGCTCAGTGGTGGGAATGGTTTTGCGCACTCTGCCACACATTTCTAGAAGTTTAACAAAGTTTTAGATAGCATGTTGAATCTTCACAAATTACTAAGGAAGTAGAGGTGCTGCCGTGTTTTCTCCATAATTGCACTTGTGCTGGGCCCAGGACAGCTCCTCCAAAATGATAACACCGAGGAGTTTAAAGTTGCTGACCCTCTCCACCTCTGATCTCCTGATGAGGGCTGGCTCGTGGAACATCTGGTTTCCTCCTCCTGAAGTGAATAAACAGCTCCTTGATGGGAGCTTCATGAATGTAAAGCACGTAGAGCAGGGGGCTAAGCACACAAGCCTGTGGTGCACCTGTGCTGATGGAGATCGTGGCGGAGATGTTGCCAATCACAAAGATAGAGAAGTTTACCATCGGGCGTCTCGAGCTGGTCCCACCAGTCATAGAGCTTTACAGCCCTTTTGGATCAACTTGTCCATTTCCAGCAAGTTGCCTTGAGTTTTCCTGCATTTGAGTCATATCCCTCTAAGTATTTCCTGTTTATATACCTATCCAAATATCTTTAAAATATCATTAATACACCTGCCTCTACTACTTCCACTGGCAACTCATTTCATATACCCACCATCCTCTGAGAAAAGTTTCCCCTCGGGTGCCTCTAAATCTTTCCCCCTCACCTTCAACCTATGCCCTCTAATTTTGCCATATCCTGAGGGAAAGACGGTGACTATACACTTTATCTAGGCCCCTCATGATTTTAACCTCTGTAAGGTCACTCCGCAGCCTCTCTTCTTCCAAGGAAAACAGTCCCAGCCTCTCCAGTCTCTCCTTAGAACCTCAGTCCTCCAATCCTGGTGACATCCTTGTGAATCTTTCCTGCGCTCTCTGCAGCTAAATGACATCCTTCCTATAGTGTATCTGCCCACAGTACTCTAACCGCAGTCACACCAATGTCGCGTACAGCTGTAACATGATGTCCCAACTCTTGTACTCCGTGACCTGAATGGTGGTAAATGTGCCAAGCTCTATCTTCACCATTCTGTTTGCCTGTGTTACCACCTGTGCTTCTTTGTTTCTCTGTTCTGTAACACTCCCCAGGGCCCTACCAGTCACTATGTCCTGGCTCGGTTTAACTTTCCAAAATGTATCACTTTGCCCTTGTCCATTGACAAGAGAAACATCAGTTAACTATCTGGTCTGCAGCCTGGTTCAGAGATCCACAGCTCCATAGAGAAGAAACACTAACCCAATTTTGAATTAATCTTGGTAAATGAAACCTGCTCTGCTCTTTTCTCTTGTAATCCAGGCACGCTGCTGGAATTGCTGGCATTGGTCACTGTATCTGAATTGGGATGACCTGGTTTAAATGTGAAGATGTCTGTTAAGCCTTTAAATCATGTCTTGAGATTGAAGTGCAGTTGCCTTGCAGGTCATTCAGCGTTTCCAACGTGTTCTGCCTGGATTAGAGAGCATGTCTTATGAGGAGAGGTTGAGTGAGCTGCAGCTTTTGTCTTGGAGTGAAGGAGGATGAGAGACGTATGCAAGAGGCAGAGATCGAGTGGATAACCAGAGCTCACTTTCCAGCGCAGAAATGCTAATATCAGGGGGCATAATTCAAAGTGCTTGGAGGAATGCATGGGGGGAAATGTCAGAAGCAGGTTTATTTTTACTGGTGAATGCATGGAATGTTGCCAGGGTGCTGGGAGAGGCAGATACTTTAGGGACATTTAAGACTCTTAGTTAGGTGATTAAAAAATGGAGAGCTATGTGGCTGAAAGGGAAGGGATAGATGTTGGAATGGGTTGAAGGATCAACATAACATTGGACTGAAAGGCCTGTACTATACTGTACCTTTTGATTTGTAGCTGCTTCCTCTCCACTATCTCAATATTGTTCCTGTTCTCTTTGGATAACCTTGATGCCCTTTGTGTCTTAAAATCCAGTTATCTAATCACCCTGAAGGTCAGTGTACTAAACACCCATTTCGCCCTCCTGTCTGCCTTTGTTGCTGCTCTCAATGAGCAGTGTGCTCTTAAGTTCCTCTTCCATGACACTCCCTAATGCCCCTATCATTCATAGTGCAAGTCCAACATTGGTCTGACTTTCCAAAATACATCCTTCACATTTATCGGTATGGAAATCTATTCAGCACACCTCCCCACTTCCCAAACTGATAAGATCTCCCTGTAATCTGCAATAACCTTCATTATCAACAACACCTAATTCCATGTCATCCCCTATCTGTTTGAATGGCAGAACAGCTCTTGGGGCCAATTGGTCTGTCGCTGTTTTCTGTACTCAGTGGCCATTTTATCATGTACTTCCTATATCTATTAAAGTGGCCCCTGAGTGTATGTTCACGTAGCCCATCCACTGCAATGTTCAATGTGTTGTGTGTTCAGAGATGCTCTTCTGCGCACCACTGTTGTAACGTGTGGTTACTTCAGTTAGTCACTTTAAACCAGTGTGGCCATTTTCCTCTGACCACTCATTCACAGGGCATATGCAGCCATTGAGCTGCCACTCACTGGATGTGTTTTGTTCTTTGTATACTCCAGAACAGGGGTTTCAAACCTTTTGTGTGATGAAACAATACCATTAAACAAGGGGTCTGTAGACCACAGGTTGGGAACCCCTTTGCTAGAGAATGTTGTGTGAAAATCACAGGAGATCAGCAGTTTCTGAGATGCTCAAACCATTGCATCTTGCACCAACGATCAAAGTCACTTGGGTCACATTTCTTCCCCCATTCTGATGTTTGGTCTGAGCAACAACTGAATCTCTTGACCATGTCTGCATGCTTTTATGCATTGAGATGCTACCACCTGATCAGCTGTTTAGATATTTGCATTAACAAGCAGGTTAGCTTGGCCACTCAGTGTATGTCGATACTGCAATACCCTCTACTCCCACCTTGGTGCCTCTGATATGGACCCCACAGCTTTCAGAATAGGAGTCACCTGATTAGCGATACTGGAATTGAGGGAAATTAGTTAGGGGACAGAAAACAGAATTAATGAGATGGGGGGGGGGGCGGAGGTTACTGGTGGGAATTGGGCTGAATCCTGCCATTTGCAACCTATGCTTAAAGGCTGTGATGGAGGCCTGAGTGTAAGCTGTCCAATTTTATAAAGAAGTGAAGATGGAAGGCAGAGAATATAAATGGGAAAGGACAGTGTGGAGTAAATAACTAGGAGCACAAGCTGCCATATACCACTCAACTCTCTGCACCATTCAGGAAAATTGTGGCTGCTCAGACCTTGCCTTAACTAAGATGGAGCAGTGCCTGTGGAGGCAAAGCGTGGTCAGGGCCCACGCCAGGACTGAATCAGGATATCGGCCTGATCCATTTACTACTACTCTGCCTCCGCAGATACTAATCGACCTCCTGAGTTCCTCCAGTTTATTCTTTGCTCCAGATTCAAGCATCTGCAGCTGCTTGTGTTTCTCTCCCCTCCTTTCTCTCTCTCTCCCCAACCTTGTCACCACTCAGCCTGCCCCCACACCAAGACCACCCCTGCTGAAGCCTTGGTACTCTCATCCTGAGCTCTTGACTGAGACTGCCCTGCCAAAACCTTGGCACTCTCGCCCCAAGCTCAGCGATTCCATTTCGCAAACAGCCCTTCTGAAAGCAGACACGTGCACTAGAGTTCACCGTCTCACTAAACTTCCTCCTCCAACTCGACATCAGACCTGCTGCTGGGGCAAGACAGCAATGGTTTTAGGGGATAGTTGAACAGACTGCCTGTCCCTGGTTGTCTTGGGCTGTTCCCGACTTTTTTTTATGCCAAGGCGAATACCAAGGATCGGTGGGCCCCAGATTGGGAATCCCTGATTTGTATTGAAATACTTTGTTCTCGAAGTGCAGAACATCAGTCGGTGCTGATGTATAATGTTGATTTGTGATCTTCAGTTACAGATGACATGTACGCAGAGCAGGCGGAAAACCCTGAGAACCCACTGCGCTGTCCCATCAAACTGTACGACTTCTACCTCTTCAAATGGTGAGTGTTTCCGTAAACCCGGGGCAAATGATGAATTTAACTTGTAGTGTTTGTGGTTTTTAGCACTGATCTAGCTGTCCCATCAAACTCTATAACTTCTACCTCTTCAAATGGTGAAAGTGTTTCTGTAAACCCGGGGTAAATGTCTCCGTCCTCGAACTGAAATGAATTCTCCTGTAGTGTTTGTGGTTTTCAGCCACCTGTAGTGGCTCAGTGATCTCCACTTGGCTGATGCCTGGCTGAATGACTCTCAGGGATTGAACTAAACTCTCCTGCACTGTATTTCTTGGAATGAGTTGAGTGCTCTCACGTGACTACCTACCAGGGTGGATTCCTGCTGGGCCAGCCAGTGACCAGCATTCAGCTATTTCATAGTAATCATTCATTCATTCATTGTATCAGTGGCTCCCAACTTGTTTTATGCCATGGCCAACACCGTTAAGCAAGGGGTCTGTGCATCCCACTTTGGGAATCTCTGACATGTATTCAAACAAATACTTTGTCCTCAGTATATGTGGTCATTTCTTAGAAGCACAGAAAACCTACAGCACAGTACAGGCCCTTCGGCCCACACATTTGTGCTGAACATGTCACTACCTTAGAAATTACTAGGGTTACCCGTAGCCCTCTATTTTTTTTTTTGTTTTTTTAAGCTCCATGTACCTATCCAAAAGTCTCTTAAAAGACCCTATCGTATCCGCCTCCATCACCATTGCTGGCAGCCCATTCCACGCACTCACCACTCCCTGCGTTTATATAAAAAAACAACTTACCCCTGACATCTCCTCTGTACCTACTCCCTAGCACCTTAAAACTGTGTCCTCTTGTGGCAACCATTTCAGCCCTGGGGAAAAGCTTCTGACTATCCACACGATCAATTACCTCTCATCATCTTATACACCTCTATCTGGTCACCTCTCATCCTCCGTCGCTCCAAGGAGAAAAGGCTGAGTTCACTCAACCTGTTTTCATAAGGCACACTCCCCAATCCAGGCAACATCCTTGTAAATCTCCTCTGCACCCTTTCTATGGTTTCCACATCCTTCCTGTAGTGAGGCAACCAGAACTGAGCACAGTGCTCCAAGTGGGGTCTAACCAGGGTCCCATATAGCTGCAACATTACCTCTCAGCTCCTAAATTCAATTCCACGATCGGTGAAGGCCAATACGCTGTATTCTTCTGTGCTGATTCCATGGCTGGCTGAAAACTGATCTGCTCTGGGACCTTTATCTACAAAGGGATGTGCTGGCATTGGAGAGAGCCCAGAGGACGGTCACGAGAATTATTCCGGGAATGAAAGGGTTGGTATATGAGCTGCATTTGATTCTGGGCTTATGCTCACAGGAGTTTAGAAGAATGAGGGGGGATCTGAAAGGCCTAGATAGTGGGTGTGGCGGGGATGTTTCCAGTAGTGAGAAGGCCTTTGACAAGGTGTTGCACATGAGGCTGCTAAACAAGAGAAGAGCCCATGGAATTACGGGAAAGTTACATACGTGGATAGAGCGTTGGCTGATTGGCAGGAACAGAGAGCGGGAATAAAGGGATCCTATTCTGGTTGGCTGCCGGTTACCAGTGGTGTTCCACAGGGGTCCGTGTTGGGGCCGCTTCTTTTTACGTTGTACATCAACGACTTGGATTATGGAATAGATGGTTTTGTGGCTAAGTTTGCTGATGATACAAAGATAGGTGGAGGGGCCGGTAGTGCTGAGGAAACGGAGAGTCTGCAGAGAGACTTGGATAGATTGGAAGAATGGGCAGAGAAGTGGCAAATGAAGTACAATGTTGGAAAGTGTATGGTTATGCACTTTGGCAGAAGAAATAAACGGGCAGACTATTATTTAAATGGGGAAAGAATTCAAAGTTCTGAGATGCAACGGGACTTGGGAGTCCTCGTACAGGATACCCTTAAGGTTAACCTCCAGGTTGAGTCGGTGGTGAAGAAGGTGAATGCAATGTTGGCATTCATTTCTAGAGGAATAGAGTGTAGGAGTAGGGATGTGATGTTGAGGCTCTATAAGGCGCTGGTGAGACCTCACTTGGAGTACTGTGGGCAGTTTTGGGCTCCTTATTTAAGAAAGGATGTGCTGACGTTGGAGAGGGTTCAGAGAAGATTCACTAGAATGATTTCGGGAATGAGAGGGTTAACATATGAGGAACGTTTGTCCGCTGTTGGACTGTATTCCTTGGAGTTTAGAAGAATGAGAGGGGACCTCATAGAAACATTTCAAATGTTGAAAGGCATGGACAGAGTGGATGTGGCGAAGTTGTTTCCCATGGTGGGGGAGTCTAGTACGAGAGGGCATGACTTAAGGATTGAAGGGTGCCCATTCAGAACAGAGAGGCGAAGAAATTTTTTTAGCCAGAGGGTGGTGAATCTATGGAATTTGTTGCCATGGGTGGCAGTGGAGGCCAAGTCATTGGGTGTATTTAAGGTAGAGATTGATAGGTATCTGAGTAGCCAGGGCATCAAGGGTTATGGTGAGAAGGCGGGGGAGTGGGACTAAATGGGAGAATGGATCAGCTCATGATAAAATGATGGAGCAGACTCGATGGGCTGAATGGCCAGCTTCTCCTTTGTCTTATGGTCTTAAGCTGTGAGGGCACAGCCTTAGAATAGAAGGAAGTCCATTTAGTACTGAAATGATAATTTATTGAGGACAGCCCTTACTATTGCTCATGGTGATGTAGGGTTGTCGTCAACTCCCTGAGGACCTGGCACCGGTTGCCTGACAGTTGTGATGAGTGTGCTCTCACCTGGTGACTTGTGCCAATGGAGGGGGTGTCTTGGTGTGACCAAGGTGACAGGCATTGAATTCTTATCAAATCTGTTGCAAGTCTCTGAGGAGAAGATTGATTTTCCCAAATAACCTGTGACGTCTTGTTCAGTCCCCAGAGTGTGAAGGGCAGGAACGACACCTTCTACCTGACGCCTGAGCCTGTGGTGGCTCCCAACAGTCCGATCTGGTACTCGACCCAGCCCATTAGCAAGGAACACATGGAGCAGATGTTGACTCGGATTCTGACCGTGCGAGAGATCCAGGAAGCTTTCGCCATCGCGGCTGCCAACCTGCACTGAAGCCTGGCTGTGAGGGCAGGCAGCACGCACACTCTGTGCACTACAAGGGACACTAAGGCCTTCCGCTGTGTTTCCATGGAGGCTTCAGGCTGAACCATCGATTGTATATCTTTGGATAATTTAGTATAATCTGGTTTCGCTCCAGATGCAAGGAGTCTGGCAGTTGCCTTTCTCAAGTGGCAGATTTGATTTCTACTTTATTTTTTGATGCGTGGGAGCATTTTGTGCAGCGAGAGGGTCTGCTGTTATGAACTCGTGTAAGGACTGCTGAAACCCCTCAGGACGAACTCATCATGTGATTGGTGTGAGACGGATCTATTTGTAATCTTTCTGCCAATTGCTGGCGTAAACCTGGCCTCCACTGAAGAGAATTTAACCTGGACGAGAGAATAGAACGCTGATGAAGGGTTATATAATTAAATGTTTTTCAATACTTAAGACAAAAATAATGTTTTTTAGACTGACTAGAACTGAAGACTTTTCACACATCTGGCCTAGTGTGAGGCCTTAACTCCAGGCAAGATGCAGAGCAAAATAATTGTAATATACTCGTTTACCATTATAAAGAGACCTTTGTTTTTCTGTGTTCTGTTCTGATAGTCTGTGCGACACAGCAGAAATTTCTCGGCCTTGAATAACGTGTGAGGTTTTCACTGTAGTTGAGTGAATTGCATGTGAGACGGAGGGAGGGCCAGACCCTGCACTTGTTCACCGCCTGTGAACACAGTTGCAGCTCTGACAGCCTGCTGTGGTCTGATCATTGTTAACTGGCTGCCGGGTGAAATCACTTCACTTCCGATCACTAATTCCATTGGCTTGTAGTCATGTCTGCGCACTGATGTCGAGGTTAAGCTGTGGCACTGTGATAATATGTCTTCACGTTAGGAATACAGTAGTACTTATTGTGGTAGCTGATAGTCATGGTGTAGACACTAACTTTATTTTGGATAATTTCTGACTTTATACTTTTTACTAGAAGGGTGATATTACCATATTGCAATATTTGCAGTGTCAGGTGGTGCAAGGTGTGACAATGTTGCCCATTGCAAGCCACACATATAAAGTTGAATCACAGTCCACACCCACAATAACAGTGAACTTGTGCGTTACCCACAGGGGAACCAGATTTCCACAAAGTTCCTTGTTGGTTTGAATTAACCAGCCTAGCTGAACTAGTGTTAGGCACTACATGTTCGGAGTGCAACATGCACTTGTCAGTCTTTGATTAGTTTGGTAAAGGGTAACATATCTGGCCCTTGGTGTAGTAGGGCTGAGATATGTTTGTGACGCGTGCTCAGGTTCTAGTGTACTGTGCACTGAAGGGTGTTGTTTGCCATTCCAGACTGCTGAGGAAAAACTGCAGTGCCACCGGCTGCTGACCGGACAATCTAGTGACCAGTGTTTCAGGGGACACTCTGGTGCACTCTCAGTGAACCTCTATTTTTTGGTATCCCAGGACAGCCTATTCACAGTTGGCATGTTGAGTTTTTCTGTTTAGTTCGAGTAGATGGTTGCAGACATTTTTAATTTAGTGATAGGGATGGTCTGTACCCATTGATTCTGGAAGGTGATAAACTGTAATTCATTTTCAGTGACGATAAAGGGACGATAACACATTCCCTGAGCCACCTGCAAGAAACCAGCTGCTCCAATCTGACTTCTGGTCAAATGATTTCCTCCACTGTGTGTGTGTGTGTGGTGTGTGTGTGTGTGTGTGTCTCCACAATTCTGTTTGTGGGGGAATTTGGCCTGTGTGTGTGCTAGAGTTGGGATTTATTCTTGCTGCAGTTTGTGAAGGTAGACTTGGACACCGGGCGATGGGAAACTTGCATGCATTGTCACTGATGGTTCTCAGTTTGATCACAGCGCCATAGAAATTGCAATGAAGTAGTGTGCAAATGTTCTCGCTCCGTTTCCACAGAGCTGGGAGGAGCTGACAGGAACAGCACAGTGCTGGAGAGCAGCTCGTCATTACCCACCCCTTCCCTCTGTCCCACTCCACCCTTGCCCAGTAGTTTAGGAGCCATTGTTAAAATCCTGTTTAAAAGAATTGGGATTCAGGGAAAGTTCAGTTTTATTTACCGGAGTGCCCATTTGCTGAACATGAGGTGGATAACAGGATCGGGTTTAATATCACTGGCATATGCTGTGATACTTTTTTTTTAAGCACACATGAGGCACACATGAAACAAGATAAAATCCTATGGTGTTACAGGAAAGGTACTGGAATGGATAGAGGAACGGCTGACAGGAGGCAGCGAGTGATATTAAAGGAGACCTTTTCTGGTTGGCTACCAGTGACTAGTGGTGTTCCTTGGGGATCAGTATTGGGACCGTTACTTTTCACATTGTTTGTCAATGATTTGGATAATGGAATTGATGGTTTTGTGGTAAAGTTGACAAATGATACGAAGATAGGTGGAGGGATAGGTGGTGCTGAGGAAGCAATGTGATTGCAGCAGGACTTAAACAAATTGAAAGAATGGGCAAAAAAGTGGCAGATGGAATGCAGTGTTGGTAAATACGATAATGTATTTTGGTAAAGGGAACAATAGTGCAGACTATTATCTAAATGGGGAGAAAATTCAAACATCAGAGATGCAGAGGGACTTGGGAGTCCTCGCGCAAAACTCCCAGAACGTTAATTTACAGATTGAGCCTGTGGTAAAGAAGGCAAATGCAATGTTGGCATTTATTTCAAGAAAATGAGGCTTTAAAAGATTCCAAAGTCAGGCTGCACTTGGAGTATTGTCAACAGTTTTGACCCATATCTCAGAAAGGATGTGTTGTCATTGGAGAGAGTCCAGAAGAGGTTCACAAGGATGTTTCCTAGAATGAAGGGGTCAACGTATGAGGAGCATTCAGTAGCTTTGGGCCTGTACTCACTGGAATTTAGAAGAATGTGAAGGGATCTCATTGGAACCTACCAAATGTTGAAAGGACTAGAGATGGTGGATGTGGAGAGGATGTTTGTTCTGGTGGGGGTATCCAGAACTAGACGGCACAATCTCAAAATTGAGGGGTGATCTTTTAGAGCAGGTAAGGAGGAGTTTTTTGAGCCAGAGGGTGGTGAATCTGTGGAATGCTCTGCCACAGACTGGTGGAGGAAAAGTCTGTGTGTATATTTAAGGTGGAAGTTGATGGTTTCTTGATCGGTCAGGGCACCAAAGGATATGGCGAGAAGTCAGGTGTCTGGGGTGAGTGGGATCTGGGATCAGCCAGGATGGAATGGCGGAGCAGACTCGATGGGCTGAATGGCCTAATTCTGCTCCATGTCTTGTGATCTAATGCAATACATAAGAGGAAAAAAATTAGTCTTTATATTAAATAGTTAAAAGAGTAGTGAGGTAGTGTTCATGGATTCAACGCCCATTCAGAGGGGAAAGAAGCTGGACAATTCTGGAAGATTTCAGCACTAACCGTATTGCTGCCTTTGATCTGAGTTCTGCCACTAACAACTGCTGTTTAAAAATTTTGAACCTACTATGTTTTATTCAAATGTTCCAAAGATAATTTGTTTTGATTGTGGGGTTTATAAATTCAAGACCCCCATAAATTATAAATGCCCCCTTTAGCAGATGTTCCTATTAACACAGATTGCTTCCATCCAGCACAACTCCAGACTGTTCCTGAGCAGTCAGTGTGGCCACCAGAACACAACTGTGTTCCCCTTTCACCTGCCACCAGTTCCCTCACCAACACACCCCTTCTCACTGCTCTCATTCTTGCATTTGAAACTTCAACCAGCTCCCCGTAGCTGTTTGAGGAAATGGCTCCTGAACAGGACTGTGCCCCCAGAGGGGATGGTTTCCATAACAACTAATCATACGTAGTGATACAGCACAGAATTGGGCCATTTGGCCCCTCTAGTGTGAGCTGAACCATTACTTTGTCAAGACCCATCAACCTGCACCCAGACCATAGCTGAACCCCTCCCCTCCTTACACCTGTCTACAAGTTTCTCCTAAATGTTGAAATCAACCCTGCATCCACCATTTCCACTGGCAGCTTGTTCCACACCACCCTTTGAGTGAAGAACTTCCTCTTAAGTATTTCATTTTTCACCCTTAACCCATGATCTCTAGTTCTAGTCTCAAACAGTCTCAGTGGAAAAAGCCTGCTTGCATTGATCTTATCTGTACCCCTCATAATTTTGTGTACCTTTATCAAATCTCCCCCTATTCTCCTTTGCTCCAGGGAATAAAATCCTAAACTATTCAACCTTTTCCTATAACTGGGGTCCGCTACCTGGAATGACGTAGGAGCAGTGGCCACTGTCAACCCCTGCAGGCCAGGGAATAGTGCTGATCTCAGCCTGCCCATCTGACCCTGGTGTCTGAACTGAAGGCAGTACGAGCTGTTGCATTTCCAGGGTAGGGCACTGAGGAGTGCGGTAGAACAAGGGGATCTGGGAATACAGGTCTATAATTCGTTGAAAGTGGAGTCGCAGGTAGATGTTGTAAAGAAAGCTTTTGGCACATGAGCCTTCAAAAGTCAATGCATTGAGTACAGAAGATGGGATGCTATGTTACGTTAGGACTGTATTCTTTAGAACTAAGAAGATTGAGAGGAGATTTCATAGAGGTATACAAAATTGAGGGGTATAGATGGGGTTTAATGCAAGCAGGCTTTTTCCAGAGGTGGTGTGGGCCTACGAGAGGTCATAGGTTAGGGGTGAAAAGTTTAAGGGGAACACGAGGGGAAACTTCACTCAGAATTGAGATTGTGGAATGAGCTACCAGCACAAGTTGTGCATGTGAGCTTCATTTCAGTGTTTACAAGTTGTTTGGATGGTCGGGATATGAAGGGTTATGGTCCTGGTTCAGGTCAATGGGAGGAGGTAGTTTAAATAGTTCCAGCATGGGCTAGATGGGCCAAAGGGCCTGTTTCTGTGCTGCACTTCTCCAGGTCCCCTCATGGTTTCTGGCTGATCCCCCTCCCTCCTTGGCCATGGCTGAAGGAACTTTTAATCAGTGCTTCATCCACAGAATGTGCAGCGGACGAGTGCTTTAACCCCACATGCACCCTGGTTTACTGTGAGACACACCCCACCATCACACGTTTCATGCTCTTCAAACTGCCTCGTCACTGAGTATTTCTGAAACTGTTGCTTTCCCATCATCCTAAAGCTACTAAATGATCTGTAAACTGCTTGGTAATCCTGTCTACCCTATAACCAGGGGAGTTGTCTGTGGCTGTTCAGAGGTTGCCTACAAGGTGTCAGGGCCACACCTGATTCTACCAGTCTGGGGCAGTGACTGGTGATCCTACCAAATCAACTTTCTGCTCCCCTCACAAACAGGAGAACATCTGCAGATGCTGGAAATCCGAGAGACGGACAGACAGACACACACACACCTGTACTCGTTTCCATAGATTCTGCCTGACCTGCTTGAGTTCCTCCAGCATTTTGTGTGTGTTGCTCTCTGCTCTCCTACCTGCTGGTCCACTGCGTGGAAGGGATCCTCACCCCCACCAAGAATCTTCAATCAGGGTGCCTCCCTGCTGGGCTCATCCTTGCTCTTCTCTCTTCTCTCCCGTCCCCATCCAGAATCACCTCACTGTCTCACAGTCTGGAGTGATTGATCCCGAGAGACTGTCGATACAAGGCTGGGCTCGTCTTTACATCCTTCCCCCAGTCCAGAGTTGCCCCACTGTCTCGATCCATGGTGATCGGTCCTGATGGACTGTTGATACAGGGCTGGACTCCCATCATTAATTTTTTTTATCCAACAAAAAAGGAGAAAGTTTTTACTTGTAAAATATTCTTTTGCTTATTTTGTGATACAGTTTCAAGTATTTTAAATAAAAGTTAAAAGAAAATTAAATTGTTTTTTAAAGAAATAATCCATTTGTGGAAACATACCTTTGGGGAATTTCACTGGGGAATGGCCTTCACCCTTGTTCTGCTCAATCAGGTTAACTCAGACAAGCCTGTCTATTTCCAGTTCTGTACTTGTGACAGTCGTTGGTATAAATACCACCATCCTCCGTCAGAAAATTATCCCCTGCTGAGGTTTGTAAATCTGGGAGGCAAGTGTGTTTGTCTCCCGTTGGGGTGAACTTAACTGTTTACAGCAGTTCAGGAATTTATTGGCTCTGAATGTTGAATGTTTTCTCCCATCTCTTCAAGCAGGTGATTGTGACCTTCCTGCTTTACATTCCTGTCACCTTTCCCTGAGCATGGTGACCAGTTTCCAGAAGGGAACTAGCCAGGGCCGATGGGAACAGACGGAGGTGCCCAGCTGATCGGGGAACAGGGTTGCTGGGTGTTCCTTCACAAAGTTCATCGTGGCAATTTGTGTAGTTCCTTGCTGTGGATTACCTGTATCTCTGACCGTAACAAAACTGTTCAGATGGAGGAGATTTGCTATTAATCATGGATGAGTTGTAGATTTGTTTAAACAACAAATTTCATGACCTATGTCAGTGTTATTGAATCTAATTCTGAAGAACTCAACTCAACCTGCTCCTGGAGGCAGTAGTCAGGGTGATACAGAAGGTGACAGGGCTTTGACACCTCACCTCTCCCTCCCCAATTCTTCCCTTCTACAAGTTGGATGAGTTTTTAACCCCAAGCTCTACATCTTCACCAGGCAGTGAGCCTCCACAAAAGTTATAGGGTGTGTTCATGCCATTAAATGTGACTAAGTCTGCCGTGTACCAGCAGAAGGGAGTTGCTGTGTGGTGGATGGGTGGCAACCTTCAGCATTGCTTTAGAGGGCAGAACTGGCTGGAATAACTACATGGAGGAGCCATCCCCTCCTGCACTGTCTCAGCAGTTTGCCCAGTGCCTGTGAGCTGCTTAACAACATTGTTTTGGTGCAGTCCGTGGTGACTTTACACCCATGATTCTCAATGTCATATGTTCTCCCAATGGCCAACTTGTCCACGTGCCTACCTGAGCAAGTATCTTTTAAATGTTGTAATTATACCTGCTTCAATGGTGTCCTTTCGCCGTTATTTCACGCCTTCACATTTTGCATAAGGAAAAAGTTGCCTTTCAGGTCCCTTTTAAATGTGGGAAAAGGACAGTAACCATCCACCTTATCTACGTTCCTTCATTATTTCATGAACTTCTGATAGTCTCAGCCTCTCCAACTCTCAGACCTCAGGTCCTTCGGTCCTGGTAACATCCTCATGAATACTCCCCACCTTAATGACGTGTCTCCTGTAGATGAGGAAACAGAAATACACAATATGCCAAGTGTGGCCATAGCTGTAACATGACATCCCAATTCCTGTACTCGACCCTGATTAGGGCAAGCACCTTCACCACCTCTCGACCCGTGTCTCCCCTTTAAGGGAGCTACAGTATATACTTGCAGCCCTAGGTCTCAGTTCTTTAGCACTTTCCAGGACTCACTATTCACTGTGGAACTCCCGCCCTGCATTAACTTGCCACCTCACACTTGCGCAGGTTAAATTCCATCTGCCATTCCTTGGCCCACTTCTCCCGTTGATCTTGGTCCTGTTGCAAATTTCATTCACTGTCCATCACACCCAGTAATTTTGGTGTAATCTACAAATTTAGCATTGTGCCAACTGCATTCTCATCCAAATTGTTAATGTAGATAAATAAGTGGCACATGTCTGCAAAACAGCGCTCCAGTCTGCAAAAGAGCCTTCATTACCACCCTCTGACTCCTTGCACCACACCAATTCAACATCAGCCCGCTCACTCTGGATCCCATGTGATTAACCTTCTGGACCAGACTACCATGTAGGATCTTGTCAAAGGTCTTAATGAAGTCCATGTCCCTGCCCTTGCCGGTCCTTTTCATCGTCTCTGCAAAGATTTCAAATTTGGGAAGCAAGATACACACATTCAAAGCTGCACCGACTCCTTAATCAATCCCTGCTGTTCTAATGCCGGTAGCTCCTGTCCCTCTGAATCCCCTCCAGTAGTTTCAGTAACTTTCCCACCACCAACAGGCTCACCAGCCAGTCATTCCTTGGCTTGTCCTTGTCCTTAAATAAACACACATCAGCCACTCTCCAGTCTTCTGTGGCCAATATTGTCTCACGGGCCTCTTTTCTCCCCCACCCTTCCCACAATGTCCTGCGATGCATGTAATCTAACCCCAAGATTTGATGTGCTTTAGCACCATGAGTGCCTCTTATTTCATAATGTGGGTATGTTGCAATCACTTTTCATATTTCCACTATCCACCTTATTTTCCTTTACCTTCAACATGGTAAATACAGATGAGTAATACCCAACCGACCTCTACCATCTCCTGTGGGTCCATGCATAGATAATTAATACTTAAGGGGACCTTTTCTCTGATCCACAATTTGCTTGAATCCAGCTGTCTATACCTGTCACATGCCTCCTCTTACTCCTGAGAAGAGCCACAGTTAGAGTGAAGGGTAGCCTTGTCCTTTGCTCTAACAGGAACATGTTGGCCTTGAACTCACTTTTTAAAAGCCTCTCACTTGTCAGATGTTGCTTTTACCTGTGAACAGCATCTCCCAATCAACCTTGCAATCATATTATTCCCACGCTTGTCTGTGATTCCCTGTATATTTGAGAACAGATGAGGAATTTCCTTAGCCAGAGGGCAGTGAATCTGGGGAATTCATTACCACAGACTGGAGGACAAATCATTGGGTGCATTTGAAGTGGAGGTTGATAGGTGCTTGATTAGTCAGGGTGTCAAACGTTGCTGTGAGAGGGCAGAATGGATTTGAGAGGGAGAATTCAGCCATGATAGAATGGTGGAGCAGACTCAATGGGCCAAATGGCCTAATCCTGCTTCTGTGTCTTGTATTTGTTTACTGACTATTGAGTGCCTGATATTCTCATTATATCGATCACTGCCCCCGCTTCCTGTTTCTAAATTCCATCCATACAGTGTGACTGGGTCATCTGCCAGGAATATCCTCCTTTACCTCAATGCTTCAGCAGGTCAGGTGGCATCTGTGGAGAGGGTTTCAGACAGAGACCCTTCAAGATATTCCCTTAGTATTGCTGCAATGTTCTCCTTGATCAAAACTGCCCCTTATCCTCACCTCTCTGTCATATCTATACCCCAGAACATGGATCTGCTAGTTCTGTCTCTCCCTCAGCCATGTTTTTAATCATGGTTCAGATACCCCATCCCACCTATCAATCTATGTCCTCTTTCCATCTGCCTTACCAGTCAGGCTTCTGGTATTAAATGGCAACAATAGGCACAACCCAATTGGTGCAACACGCATCAAAGTTGCTGGTGAACGCGGCAGGCCAGGCAGCATCTCTAGGAAGAGGTACAGTCAACTCAAATCTCTTCACGGGGGGCCAGGGATCCAGTGGGGAGGGGGCGGGTGGGAATGGCTGAGTGTAGGCTGTGTGAGGGGGTGCTGTGGAAGGAAGGGGTGAGGGGGCAAGGGAAGGGTGGGTGGGGTACAGGAGAGGGAGGGGGTGGGCTGGGTGTGGACTTTCAAATCTCTTACTATCTCTTCTTTCAGTTAGTCCTGATGAAGGGTCTCGGCCTGAAACGTCGACTGTACCTCTTCCTAGAGATGCTGCCTGGCCTGCTGCGTTCACCAGCAACTTTGATGTGTGTTGCTTGAATTTCCAGCATCTGCAGAATTCCTCGTGTTTACAACCTAATTGGTGTTGGTGATGCTACTGAGGACCGGCCAAGGGTCTGGATGACAGTACCACTGAGGGGGCACGGTTCTGGAAAGCTGTGGGATTTGTCTGTTTCAATGTTCAGGATGTGGCCTCCATGACGGTAGGGTTGGTGACACCCTCTGCAGTTCCACTGTATGATTCAAATTCTTCAAACCACTGCTCCAGATCCAATTTAATACCTCCCTGAACTCCCCAACTTCTGCTGAATGGAGATGTTGGAGTGAGAGTTAGGATCAACCGAACTCTAACCCTTCAGAGCATTGGGCCTGCTCCACCATTCAGCGTGATACCACTTCCCTGCAGGGACACAATCCCCATTTCCTTTGCATCTAATGTCTTGAGTGTACTCGCTGCTCAAGACCCGCCTGTACACTTTCACACTACACAGAATCAATGGATGGGGATCAAAAAGAATATAAAACCTTACCTGCAGCCATTTTCAAAGAGCTGGTGTCACTCCTGGGCCAACTTATACGCTGAAGCCTCTTGAGTGATAGCCTCAGCTTGCCACTCTGATTGACTCTCAGTTTTCATTGGCTGCTGTTAATTGGCCAATCAATTATTACCTTACAATGTGCAGTTCTGCCCCTTTTAGGCTCCTGATGAATAAAACTCCAACTTCCCTCCTCTAAACTCTGGCACCTCTCGCTCCAATCTGACGTGATTGAGAAGCTGCGAACACTGGCGATGCTGAAGGTCCTGGGACCAGACAGTGTCCCAGCCGCGGTATTGGAGACATTTCTCCAGAACTTGCTGTGCCACTGGACCAGCTTTCCAGTGCAGGCTCACAGAGAGAAACAGGCCCTGTGCTGACCAACACCACGTATACCAATCCTATTTTATTCCCCACACCACCACCCCACATTCTCAACAACTCCCCCAGGTACATACACACACTGGGGGGGGGGCACAATTTACAGACACCAATTAACTCACTGATGCAGAATGTCGTTGGGATGTGCGAGGAAACCAGAGCACCCGGAGAAATGTTGTAAACTCCACACGGATGAACGTGCATGAATGCAAGAAGTTGCAGAAAGTGGTGGGTTCTGCTCAGTACATCACAGGCACGTCGCCTCCCACCACTGGTAGTACCTACAGAGAAGGCAACACCCATTGTCAACGATCCAGGCCATGCCATCTTCTCACAGCTCTGAGGCTCCACCCGTCCAGGTTCAGGAACACCTGCTGATCAATTCCCTTTAACCATCCGGTTCTTAAACAACCGGCACGTTCCAGGCACCCACTATTCTCTGGGTGGGGGAGAAAACCTCTTGCACTGCACATATCCTATGTACTCCCACCCACCTTCAACAACCATCCTCTCATACTGGATGTTTCTATCTGGGAAGAGAACACTGGCTGCCTGCTCTATAATTTTATAAAGTTTTATCAAATCTTCCCCCAGTCTCTGCTGTTGTAAAGAAAACAACACAAATTTGCCAAACCGTTCCTTATGGTCTCCGAACCAGGCCGTATCCTGGAGAACCTCTTCTGCACCCTCTCCGAAGCCTCCACACTTTTCCTGGAATGGGGTGATCAAACCAAACACAGTTCTCCAAATGTGCCCTTTTACAAATCCATAATGTAGGATCCTGGATCTTGAACCGAATGTATTAGCTGCTGAAGGCAAGCACACCAATACTTTCTTACTATGTTATTTACCTGTGTGGTCACTTTAAGAGAGTGATGTGTATACCTGGACTACCATGTCCCTCTGCTCATCAATGCTATCAAGGATCTTGCTGTTATTAACCGTATCCTCGCCTTTTACGTCTGTTCTCCCAAACTGCAGCAGCTCCCACTTCCCTGGATTGAACTCCATCTGCAACTTCTCTGTCTGTATGTGTACCTCATCCATCATCCCACTGTGTCCTTTGGCAACCTTCCATACAATCCACAACACCACCAATCCTGCACACTTACCTACATATTTTCAAGCAAATCAAGACCGTAAGACATAGCAGCAGAATTAGACCATTCCATTGTGGCTGATCCCAGATCCCACTCAACCCCATACACCTGCCTTCTTGCCAAATCCTTTGATGCCCCGACCGATCAGGGATGTGTCAACTTCCGCTTTAAATATACCCACGGACTTGGCCTCCACTGCAGCCTGTGGCAGAGCTTTCCACAGATTTACTACACTCTCACTTAAAAAAAAAATCCTTACCTCTGTTCTAAAAGGTCACCCCTCAATTTTGAGGCTGTGCCCTCTAGTTCTGTATACCCTCAACTTAGGAAACATCCTCTCCACATCCACCCTATCTAGTCTTTTCATTCGGTTGGTTTCGATGAGGTTCCCGCCCCCGCCCCCACCGCATTCTTCTAAATTCCAGCGAGTACAGCCCCAAAGCTGCCAGACACTCCACATACGTTAACCCTTTATTACCGAAATCATCCTCGTCAACCTGCTCTGGACTCTCCAATGAGAACACATCCTTTCTGAGATGATGGAGCCCAGAACTGTTGACAATACTCCATATAGCCTGACTAGTGTCTTATAAAGGCTCAGCATTATCTCCTTGCTTTTGTATTCTATTCCCTTTGAAATAAATACCAAAATTGCATTTGCCACCTTAACCACAGACTCAACCTGTAAATTAACCTTCTGGGAGTCTTGCATGAGGACTGGTGTGTCCCTCTGCACCTCTGATGTTTGAATCTCCTCCCCATTTAGATAATAGTCTGCACAATTGTTCCTTTTACCAAAATACATTATCGTACATTCCCCAACACTGTGTTCCATCTGCCACATTTTTGCCCATTCTTCCAATTTGTCTAGGTTCTGCTGCAATCGCATTGCTTCCTCAGCACTACCTACCCCTCTAGCCATCTTCATATCATCTGCAAACTTTGCCACAAAGTCATCAATTCCATTATCTAAATAATTGACAATGTCAAAAGCAGCAGTCCAAATAATGACACCAATTACTGGTAGCCAACCACAAAAGGTCCCCTTTATTCCCACTCGCTACCTCCAGCCTGTCAGCCATTCCTCTATCCATGACAGTATCTCTCCTGTAATGCCACAGGACTTTATCCTGTTAAGCAGTCTCGTGTGTGGCACCTTATCAAATGCCTTCTAAAAATCTATGTAAATGACATCCACAGCCTCCACTTTGTCCACCCTGCTTGTTACTTCCTCAAAGAACTTTAACAGATTTGTCAGGCAAGATTTTCCTTTACAGAAACCAAGCTGACTTTGACTTAATTTATCATTGGTCTCCAAGTACCCTGAAACCTCATCCTTAATAATAGACTCCAACACTTTCCCAAACACTGAGGTTACTCTAACTTGCCTACAATTTCCTTTTTGCCTCCCCCTCCCACCTTCTTAAAGAGTGGAGTAACATTTGCAATCTTCCATTTCTTTGTCCCCCATTACTACCTCACCAGCATCATTTCCCAGTGGTCCATTGTCAACTCTCACCTCCCTTTTACTCTTCATATAACTGAAAATACTTTCAGCATCTTGCTATATATTATAGGTGAGTTTGCCCTCATATTTAATCTTTTCCCTTCTTCCAAGTGTCCCAATCATCCAACTTCCCGCTCACTTTTGCTACCTTATATGCCCTTTCCTTGGTTTTTATGCAGTCCTTAACTTCCCTTCTCAGCCACAGTTGCCTAGCCCTGCCATTTGAGAACAACTTCTTCTGTGGGACATATCTATCCTGCGCCTTGTGAACTATTCCCAGAAACTTCAGCCACCTCTGCTCTGCTTTCATCTCCACCAGTATCCTCCTCCAATCCATCTGGGCAAGCTCCTCTCTCATGCCTCTGTAACTCCTTTATTCTCAAATTTCAGTATGAATTCAATCATATGAGCACTGTCTCCTAAGGGTTCCTTTACATTAAGCTCCCTAATAAGATCTGGGTTATTACACAACCCCCAATCTAAGATAGCCTTTCCCTGAGAAGGCTCAAGGCATTTTGTAGGCATTCAACAACCTCCCTCTCTTGTGATCTGACACCAACCTGATTTTCTCAATCCCCTTGCATATTGAAGTCCCCCACTACAATTCTGTCATTACCCTTATTATATCCCTTTTCTAGATCCCTTTGCAATCTCAACCCCACATCTTGGCTACAATTTGGAGGTCTACATATGATACTCATAATTTTTTTTTTTACCTTTGCAGTTTATTAACTCCACCCACAAGGATTCAACATTCTTTGATCCTATTTCACCTTCTTCTAAAGATGCAAATTCGATCTCTTGCCAAGACAGCCACACCATCGCCTATGCCTTCCTACCGGTTCTTTCAATACAAGGTATATTCTTTTGATGTTAAGCTCCCAAATATGGCCTTCCTTTAGCCACGTATATACTTGACAAACAGAGGTCCCTGCAGAATATCAGTGTTCATGGACTTCCACCTATAATAAGCCCAATCCATTATTATCCATTAGCCTCTGAATCTAGAATTAGCTTGTCCATAAAAGACAATCAGCCAACTCACTGTGAATCCCATGCATCCTAATTTTCTGGATGAGCCTCCTGCGAGGGACGGTATCAAATGACTTGCATAAATCTTTGTAGACAACATCCACAGCTTGATTGCCTATGGATCAGCTCATGATAAAATGACAGAACAGACTCGATGGGCCGAATGGCCGACTTCTGCTCTTTTGTCTTATGGTCTTTTGTCATCTCAAAAATCCTTAATCAGATGAGTTAGACACGACCTGCTCCATGCAAAGCTATGCTGACTGTGCCTAATTACACTGTACTTCTCCCAGTGCTCAGCAATCCTCTCCATTACCTTCCCAACCACTGATGTAAATCTCACTAGTCTATGGATTCCAGGATTATCTCTGTCCCTTCTTGAACAAAGGAAGGAATTGATTCCCTTCCTGCCCTCCAGCACCACACCTGTGGCTAGTGAAGATACTAAGCTCTTGCTCAAGGCCCCATCAATCTCCCTTCTCAATACCCTGGATACATCCCATCCAGCTCTGAGGACTTAGCCATCTTAACGTTTGTTGTGTTTGATATTGTGGGGGAGTGCACAGAGCACACCAGCATAGCAACATGCAGGCCATACAGCTGAACTTTATTGACAATCTTGCTTGTACAAAATGTGAACCCCTCCCACATGGGAGCAGCTAACTGAGTGGCACAGGATTAACCCATTAACTACCACAACATCTCCCCTTGGGAAAAAAAGAAAAACTAGGTGTGTACTACTTGTCTGTAGATCTGTACTGAAAGTGTAGTCACTGAAACTTGTGTTTCAGTTCACATTACCCATAGCACATAACTTGCGCTCTTTACATAAACAAGAACTGGCAACATTAGGACAGTCTTTCTCTTTGTTTTTAACATCTCTCACTGTTTTCCTCCTTTTGTTAACCAATTCCTTTTTTTTTAAGAACAGTCTCATTTTGTGAAATGTTTTCAACATTAGAACTCTTCTTTTAAAACAAAAACACTAAATCTAATGGAGGTCGGGGTAGACTACCTGAACACTTTGGCAGAGTGAAAGGATTATTCTGCCCCTTTAGTCACTTGCCCTAAGCTATTAGGCTACGGAGTCTATCTCAGATAAATGAGCATACCTAGCATAGGTTTCTGGAAGTGTCGGAACAGATGGAGATTCTTGAACGGGTACGTCCACCTCAGGTAAGTGACCCTCATCAGAAGGATCGGGCCGCTCTATTTCTTCCTTTATCTCTTGTGGACTTTGAAGGCTCACAAACACACACCTGTTCTGCTTGATTTCAATTCTGAGCAGCTGAATTGTAGACATTGTGTTCCATGACAAGTGGATAGAACTTTCCGGTGCTGTATAACTGCTGCTGAGCACACAGGGGCTTGGACACCTCATCATTCCGTGAGTAGTAATCCACAGTGAGATTTTTGTCTCGTTTCAGCTTGAAGATGTCTGTGCCTGCAATCTGCCAAGGAAAGTCTGGGAATTCTGTGGGACAGAGAGCTCCAGCATGATATTTGTGCAGTTTTCTGCATGCTTCTCACAATCTCCCAGCTGTGTGCTCAGACCAGGCCACCACATGGATTGTCTTGCTGTTAGACAACATTTTTCAATACTTGATGTCCTTGGTGGACTGATGATTTTGGTGTGCATTGAAGCAGGAATGATGAGTCTGGAGCCCTTTAGCAGCAAACAACAAGACTGGTGAGTGTGCCTCTTTCAAGCCAGTAAAGTTGGAGTTTGAGAGCTCCTTTTGGAACAGCTGGCATCCATGCTCACAGTACTGCTTGACCTTGCTGCAGATTTAATCCTTTTTCAAATCAATGTGAATTTTGTCCAGTTCACTCATGACTCGAGTAGCAGCAGTACTCTCAATGAATACAATTAAATATCCCCCTTTCAGCCTGATACAGCTAAAAAGCACAACTGCTTGCAAGGTCAGTACAGTCAAAAAAGATGTCTTAATGTGTTTAAATAAACTATCGCTGCTTAAAACTGATGGAAACAGCACCGAATATGGCTGGTTGCACCCACGGAGGATACCTTGGAGGAAGTGCAAGAGCAGAGCAGGGTTACAAGGAGACAGGGTTTTAAACTCCCTATACCAACTTCAGGAAGGGTAAGATGAAGGAACACATACCAATCCTCATAGAGGGATCAGAAGTGGAGAGAGTGAGCAGTGAGCAGTTTCAAGTTCCTGGGTGCCAAGATCTCGGAGGATCTAACCTGAATTTTTTGAGGATGTGACTAAACACATTGATGCAGTAGACTGCATTTCATTGGCTTTGTATCTGTACTCGGCACAATGATGATAAAGTTGAATCTAGATGTAGTGTATAAGGATTTCAGCAAGGCATTTGAAAGGTACCTCATGCAAAGCTTATTGAGAAAGTAAGGAGGCATGGGATCCAAGGGGACCTTGCTTTGTGGATCCAGAACTGGCTTGCCCACAGAAGGCAAAGAGTGGTTGTAGACAGGTCATATACTGCATGGAGGGCGGTGACCAGTGGTGTGCCTCGGGGATCTGTTCTGGGACCCCTTCTCTTCGTGCTTTTTATAAATGACCTGGATGAGGAAGTGGAGGGATGGGTTAGTGAATTTGCTGATGACACAAAGATTGAGGGTGTTGTGGATAGTGTGGAGGGCTGTCAGAGGTTACAACAGGACACTGTTAGGATGAAAAACTGGGCTGAAAAGTGGCATATAGAGTTCAACCCAGGTAAGTGTGAGGTGGTTCATTTTGGTAGGTCAAATATGATGGCAGAATATAGTATTAATGGCAAGACTCTTGGCAGTGTGGAGGATCAGAGGGACCTTAGGGTCCAAGTCCATAGGACACAAAGCTGCTGTGCAGGTTGATTCTGTGGTTAAGAAGGTATATGGTGCATTGGCCTTAATCAACAGTGGGATTTGAGTTCAAGAGCTAAGAGGTAATGTTACAGCTATATGGGACCCTGGTCAGACCCCACGTGGAGTACTGTGCTCAGTTCTGTGGAGGGCTGTCAGAGGTTACAGCGGGACATCGAAAGGATGCAAAACTGGGCTGAGAAGTGGCAGATAGAGTTCAACCCAGATAAGTCCCTTCAACCCTTGGAGCGACAGAGGATGAGAGGTGACCTGATAGAGGTGTATAAGATGATGAGAGGCATTGATCGTGTGGATAGTCAGAGGCTTTTTCCCAGGGCTGAAATGGCTAACATGAGAGGGCACAGTTTTAAGGTGCTTGGAAGTAGATACAGAGGATATTTTTTATGCAGAGTATTGAGAGCATGGAATGGGCTGCTGGTGACCGTGGTAGAGGCGGATACAATAGGGTCTTTTAAGAGACTCCTGGATAGGTACATGGAGCTTAGAAAAATTGAGGGCTATGGGTAACCCTAGGTAATTTCTACAGTAAGTACGTTTGGCACAGTATTGTGGGCTGAAGGGCCTGTATTGTGCTGTAGGTTTTCTATGTTTCAAACACCTCAATTCTCTCGTTCAATTTTGACTTTGACCACGGCGAGACCTATACCAGTCCCATTGATGAACAAAGAGTAGGGCATCGTTCGTGGCCTCATTTGGGTAAGGTACTCTTCTTTCAGTACCCCCAGGACTGTGAACAACTCCGGGTACTTCTCCTGTCACTTGAACATTGCTTAGTGAATCCAGCCTTGCAGAGGTTCAGCTTCTCGATGTTGTATCGTCCCAATAGCGGTGAGAAGAGATTCTGAACAACATAGACACCCTCTTTTAACGGTCTCACATTTTTATGGATGGCATTAGTAAACATTCCTTTCGCACCAAGATTATGTTTCCCTGCCCCTACGAACACATTTTTTGTTGAGTATAGCATAATGCCTGATTTCTTCGCCCATTTTGTTGTTAGACATTTGGAAATGGCTGTAGCATCTGCCCCAGTGTCCATTTTTAATGCAACTGAACCGTAGACCAACTGCCTTGTCTATTTGAATCTAGAGCCCCAAGTAAAGCTCTCTTTCTGTCCAAATCATGGTCTTCTTTGACCCCTGAAGAACTGTTCTTGACACCAGCTTTTAAAATCGCTAACTCTATTGCCATTTCACTTCTTTTGCTAGACAGAGTCCTTTGACATGGAATGGAGACTCGCTGCATCTCCTGCAGATGGATGTTTTATCTGTTCTGTTTCAGTTGTCTGCTTTGTTTGGTCTGAGCTCTACTGTCCCCTTTTTCCGACTGCACTTTGTTTCCTCTTGTATCACATTTTGCTTTCCTGTGAGATAGTCTTTGAATTTGTCCTGTAGTTTTGTAATCCTTTCCCTGAGCATGTCAGTCTTAATCCACCCATAATGTCATCTGCTTTGCTGCCCATGCAGTATATCAGTGTACTTGCTTGATGCATTTCTGAAGCCTCAGTGATGTTGCTTGAAACCCTAAATCTCTCAAAGTGTCTTGGCCATTGCTCAAGGTCCCCTGGTTTCGAGAAATCAAATGTCTCAGGGGCTTTATTCAGTAAGTAGATGTAGGTACTGCAGGTATTTGCTCCATTTCCCTGTTTGTTTGTTTATTTATTAGGATTACGAGTGTTGTCTTTTCCCTCTCCCTGAAAGTTTGACTGACTCCTCTGCTGTGTCTGTGTCTCTGTGCACTTCCACAGGCTAGTGGCCCACAGATTATTACAATGTATCTATTTTTGGGTGTAGCTCAAAGACGTTGCCCAGCAACCCTGGCCAGGTCTCAGTTTGCAGTTAGCAACCAGCTAAGAAGTCCCTGGACACCTCCCAGGGATGTATTGTATAGTCATAGTCATAGTCATACTTTATTGATCCTGGGAGAAATTGGTTTTTGTTACAGTTGCACCATAAATAATAAATAGTAATAGAACCATAAATAGTTAAATAGTAATATGTAAATTATGCCAGTAAATTATGAAATAAGTCCAGGACCAGCCTATTGGCTCAGGGTGTCTGACTCTCCAAGGGAGGAGTTGTACAGTTTGATGGCCACAGGCAGGAATGACTTCCTATGACGCTCTGTGTTGCATCTCGGTGGAATGAGTCTCTGGCTGAATGTACTCCTGTGCCCACCCAGTACATTATGTAGTGGATGGGAGACATTGTCCAAGATGGCATGCAACTTAGACAGCATCCTCTTTTCAGACACCACTGTGAGAGAGTCCAGTTCCATCCCCACAACATCACTGGCCTTACAGATGAGTTTGTTGATTCTGCTGGTGTCTGCTACCCTCAGCCTGCTGCCCCAGCACACAACAGCAAACATGATAGCGCTGGCCACCACAGACTCGTAGAACGTCCTCAGCATCGTCCGGCAGATGTTAAAGGATCTCAGTCTCCTCAGGAAATAGAGATGGCTCTGACCCTTCTTGTAGACAGCCTCAGTGTTCTTTGACCAGTCCAGTTTATTGTCAATTCATATCCCCAGGTATTTGTAATCCTCCACCATGTCCACACTGACCCCTGGGATAGAAACAGGTGTCACCGGTACCTTAGCTCTCCTCAGGTCTACCACCAGCTCCTTAGTCTTTTTCACATTAAGCTGCAGATAATTCTGCTCACACCATGTGACAAAGTTTCCTACCGTAGCCCTGTACTCAGCCTCATCTCCCTTGCTGATGCATCCAACTATGGCACAGTCATCCGAAAACTTCTGAAGATGACAAGACTCTGTGCAGTAGTTGAAGTCCGAGGTGTAAATGGTGAAGAGAAAGGGAGACAAGACAGTTCCCTGTGGAGCCCCAGTGCTGCTGATCACTCTGTTGGACACACAGTGGTGCAAGCACACGTAGTCAAGAATCCATGATACCAAGAACAGTCTTACTGCAAATTCTTTCTTGTTAGGGATCTCCTCTGGTCCATAGCCCAAATTCAGATTCAGAATCAGAATCAGGTTTATTATCACCAGCATGTGACATAAAATTTGCTAACTTAGCAGCAGCAGTTTAATGCAGTATCTTGACACCCAGGAACTTGAAACTGATCACTCTCTCCACTTCTGATCCCTCTATGATGATTGGTATGTGTTCCTTCGTCTTACCCTTCCTGAGGTCTACAATCAGCTCTTTCGTTTCACTGACGTTGAGTGCCAGGTTGTTGCTGCGACACCACTCCACTAGTTGGCATATCTGACTGACGATCAGTCCTTTCTGAAACACGTTGTGTTCGATATTGAGAGATAGTGCAGACAGCACAGCAGCAAAGCAGCATGAACTTCATTCATTCGCTTGCTTGTCAACTCCTCCCAAGTGGGGGCGGCTAACCGAGTGGCGTAGGTTTAATCGATTAACTACCACAACACAAACAAGAGAAATCCAAGCAGCACACACAAAATGCTGGAGAAACACAGTCCCTTCTCCTCCCCTCCTTCCTCGCCCTCAGTTACTCTGCCCACCTACCCCATTCACTCCTCCCCTCCCCCACCCCTCACTCATTCACACCTCCCCACCCCTCCCCCTCCCCTCCTCCCCTCCCCTCACTCACTCTCCCCACCCCTCCCCTCACTCTCCCCACCCCCACTCATTCACTCCTCCCCTCCCCTCCCCCACTCACCCACCCACCCCTCCCTTCATTCACCCTGCCCCTCCCCTCCCTCATTCACCCCTCCCCTCCCTCATTCACCCCTCCCCTCATTCTCCCCTCTCCTCCCCTCCCCTCACTCACTCTCCCCACCCCTCACTCATTCACACCTCCCCTCCCCACCCCCTCCCGCCTCCCCCTCCCCTCCTCTCCCTCCCCTCCTCTCCCTCCTCCCCCTCCCCTCCTCTCCCTCCTCCCCCTCCCCTCCTCTCCCTCCTCCCCCTCCTCCCCTCCCCACCCCCTCCCGCCTCCCCCTCCCCTCCTCTCCCTCCCCTCCTCTCCCTCCTCCCCCTCCCCTCCTCTCCCTCCTCCCCCTCCCCTCCTCTCCCTCCTCCCCCTCCTCCCCTCCCCTCCTCTCCCTCCTCCCCTCCCCTCCTCTCCCTCCTCCCCTCCCCTCCTCTCCCTCCTCTCCCTCCTCCCCCTCCCCTCCCTCCTCCCCTCCCCTCCCTCCTCCCCCTCCTCCCCCCTCCCCTCCTCTCCCTCCTCCCCCCCCTCCTCTCCTCCCCTCCTCTCCCTCCTCTCCCTCCTCCCCCTCCCCTCCCCTCCCCCCCCCTCCCCTCCCCTCCCCCTCCCCTCCCCCCTCCCCCCCCCCTCCCCTCCCCCCTCCCCTCCCCCTCCCCTCCCCTCTCCCCTCCCCTCTCCCCTCCCCTCTCCTCTCCCCTCTCCTCTCCCCTCCCCTCTCCCCTCCCCTCTCCCCTCCCCTCTCCCCTCCCCTCTCCCCTCCCCTCTCCCTCCTCCCCTCTCCCTCCTCCCCTCTCCCTCCTCCCCTCTCCCTCCTCCCCTCTCCCTCCTCCCCTCTCCCTCCTCCCCTCTCCCTCCTCCCCTCCCCGCCTCACTCACTCTCCCCTCCCCCACTCATTCACTCCTCCCCTCCCCCACTCATTCACTCCTCCCCTCCCCCTCCCCTCTCCCCTCCCCTCTCCCCTCCCCTCTCCCCTCCCCTCTCCCTCCTCCCCTCCCCGCCTCACTCACTCTCCCCACCCCCACTCATTCACTCCTCCCCTCCCCCACTCATTCACTCCTCCCCTCCCCCACTCATTCACTCCTCCCCTCCCCCACTCACCCACCCCCCTCCCTTCATTCACCCCGCCCATCCCCTCACTCATTCACTCCTCCCCTCACTCATTCTCCCCTCCCCTCACATTCACTCCTCCCCTCACTCTCCCCACCTACCTCATCCGCCCCTCCCCTCCGCTCCCCATTGGACGCCCGTGCCGCCGGATATCCGCTGAGAGTCACGTTGTGGCGGCGATGGCGGAGCCCGGGGCCGAGTTTCTCATCAGCGGCGGCACCGGTTATGTCCCGGAGGACGGGCTGAGCGGTGCGCAGCTCCTGGGGGCCGGAGACGGGCTGACCTACAAGTGAGAGCCGGGGTCTGGGGAGAGGGCCGGGTCTGAGCGCAGAGACCGAGCGGGAGCGGCAGCGTGGTGGGGAATGAAGTGTGCCGGCGGGAAGCTCGGGGAGAGAGGGGGCTGCCCGGCGGAGAAGGAAGGGGGGGGTCGCCCGGTGAAGCCGGAGAGAGAGAGGAGGGACGGGCTGCCCTTGGCGGAGCGGGAATGGGGGGGGGGGGAATGATCCGGCGGAGCGGGAATTGCGGGGGGGGGGGGAAGGTCCGGCGGAGCGGGAATTGCGGGGGGGGGGGAAGGTCCGGCGGAGCGGGAATTGCGGGGGGGGGGAAGGTCCGGCGGAGCGGGAATTGCGGGGGGGGGGAATGATCCGGCGGAGCGGGAATGGGCGGGGGGTGGGAAGGTCCGGCGGAGCGGGAATTGCGGGGGGGGGGAATGATCCGGCGGAGCGGGAATTGCGGGGGGGGGAAGGTCCGGCGGAGCGGGAATTGCGGGGGGGGGGGGGGAATGATCCGGCGGAGCGGGAATGGGCGGGGGGGGGAAGGTCCGGCGGAGCGGGAATTGCGGGGGGGGGGAAGGTCCGGCGGAGCGGGAATTGCGGGGGGGGGGGGAAGGTCCGGCGGAGCGGGAATTGCGGGGGGGGGGGAAGGTCCGGCGGAGCGGGAATTGCGGGGGGGGGGAAGGTCCGGCGGAGCGGGAATTGCGGGGGGGGGGGAAGGTCCGGCGGAGCGGGAATTGCGGGGGGGGGGGGAAGGTCCGGCGGAGCGGGAATTGCGGGGGGGGGGAAGGTCCGGCGGAGCGGGAATTGCGGGGGGGGGGGAAGGTCCGGCGGAGCGGGAATTGCGGGGGGGTGAATGATCCGGCGGAGCGGGAATTGCGGGGGGGGGAAGGTTCGGCGGAGCGGGAATTGGGGTGGGGGGAAGGTCTGGCGGAGCGGGAATTGCGGGGGGGGGGAGGTCCGGAGGAGCGGGAATTGCGGGGGGAGGGGAAGGTCCGGTGGAGCGGGAATTAGGCGGGGGGGGGGGAGGAGGAAGGTCCGGCGGAGTGGGAATTGGGGTGGGGGGGAAGGTCTGGCGGAGCGGGAATTGCGGGGGGGGGAAGGTTCGACGGAGCGGGAATTGGGCAGGGGGGAGATTGCCAGCGGAGCAGGAATTTGGGTGGGGGGGATGGCCCAGCGGAGCGGGAGTTGGGATGGAGGGTGGGTGGGTGGATGTGTGGGGGTAACAATGCAGTGATGTCCTGCCACGATACAATGGTCTGAATCACTGAGGCTGCAGGCCAAGTGCTGGGCGATGGATCAGTATGTATGAAGCTGGCCAATTAGTCTGTTGGACTCTTTCCCGGGAGGGTGGGGGTAGTAGCTGATATGTGGGGGCTGGGGAATGGTTGAGGAGATTGATGGCAGGCTGAAGGGCTGACTGTACTGGGATGATCTCAGACTCCCCTCTCTGTGCATCGGTGTGGGATGTGATGGGCCAGCACCGTGTGGGGGGGGGGTCAGATTTTGGGCAGGTGTTGAGCACTGTAGTGGGGGTTAGCTGTTGAGCAACCAGGTGTGAAGGGTTTCGGTGTAATAGCAGCTGGTTCCTTAGGATCAGTTATCACCAGTAGTTGAAGAGGTTGAGAGCTGTTACCCAGCTGAGGCCGTGGCGATGTGTAGGGACATTGTCAGCTCTGTCTCCTGACAGGCGGCTGACCCGGTCCTGTGATCCTCCATTTCTCTTCCTCGCCTCCCGTAACCCTGAGAGAGGAGTGGAGAGATGGAGCACGAGGTTGGTGCTCCAGGAGAGGTGTGGAGATGTGAAGAGGATATATGTGGGTAAGGATATTGTCACCTGTGGGAATGGACAACGCATCACTGTGAGGGGGAGGGGGAAGTACAGGTGTTGGTGTTAGGAGCTGCAGTCTTTCACAGCTGAGTCGATCAGCAGGTTGGGGAGCTGGTGTGTGTTGATGTGGGGGGAGGGTTGATTAACTGTGCTTGGATGAGCTGAGAATTTTATTGAAAACATTTGATTTTTAATTGAATTAGCGTGGACTGAGGAGTGGAGCATAAATGTTCAATTAAATTACGTTGAATTTGGGCAGTGTGAACCAGCCATTCATTGAGATTGTCGGATGCCTCAAAGCAAGATTATCATCTGAGACAGAATTCAGAGCACAGTGTGTAGTCGAGGGGTCCCTGTGTTCTGCTCCTCCCAGCCTTCCAACGTATTGACCTGAGGGTTTGTGCTGGAAGGGAGGAGGTCATTGGGGTTCCTGGGCAGGTGCCTCCCTAAAGGGGTTCTCATCAGCAGAAGCCAAAGAAGCTCGATCAGGACTGATGTGCGTCCTTACAACTTCTCTCTCCTGAAGTCTACAATCAATTCTGTGGTCTTGTTTGCATTCAGTACAAGGTTGCTATTCCAAGCCTACTCAACCAGCCTGTCTTTCTCACTCCTGTGTGCCTCCTCATCAGCATCGGAGATTTCGACAACAGCTGTGTCGTCGGGAGACTTCTGGATGGCATTTGTGCTGTGCCCAGCCGCACAATCGTAGGTGTAGAGATACAAAGGCCCAGGTTTTGGAGTTAGTTGACTAGAACTGAGAGTATGATTGTGTTGAACACTAAGCTGCAATCAATCAACAGCAGCCTGGTGTGGGTATTGCTCTTGTCCAGGTGATCCAAGGCCAGTGAACCAGTGAGATTGCATCCACTGTTGACCTATTGTGGCGAGAGGCAAATTGTAGCACGTCCAAGCCCTTGCTTAGACAGGAGTTGTTTCCAACCATGATCAAACTCTCAAAGCACTTCAGCACATTAGATATGAGTTCTTCTTGGACACTGATCTGATTGTTGTTCTTTGAGAGCAGGTGGGAACCTTCAGCTGCAACAGTGTAAGATTGAAGATGTCCATGAACACTCCTGCCAGTTGGTTGCCACAGATTTATAGTGCTCAATAGGTACATCTTCAGGACCTGATGCCTTGGGGGGGTTCACCCTCTTGAAAGATGTTCTGATGTCAACTTCCAAGTCACAGGTCACAGCGGCACCAGATGCTGTAGGGATTTGCACAGGTGTAGTTTTATTCTCCCTTTCAAAGCGAGCATGAAAGGTGTTGAGCTTACTGGAGAGTGAAGTATCACAGCCATTCATGATGTTAGGTTTCATCTTGTAGGATGTAATGGCCTGAAAACCCTGCCAGGGCTGTCGTGTATCTGAATCTCTCTCTTACTTCAATCAGAATTGCTTTTTCGTTCTCATGATGGCTGCCTGTATATCGTACATAGGCTTCTTGGAGGATCTGGGTCGCTGTTTTTGAACATCGTAGATCTTGCTCTCAGCAGACTGAATCTCCAAGTTCATCCAGGGCTTCTGGTTTGGCAATGTCTAGTATGGTCTCGAAGGCACACACTCATCCATACAGGTATTGATGAAGTTGGTGATAACTGTGGCATATTCATTCAGATCCGAAGATGAAGAATCTCCAAATATGGTCCAGTCCACCGATTCACTGTGTACAAGTAGAGGAATGAGTCAAATCAGGATCAACTGCCTCCAGTCCAGTCCTGACTTACAGATGTAGTAGAGTCATGAGGGGCATGGATCAGGTAAATGCACACAGCCTTTTTCCCAGGGTTAGGGGATCGAGAACTGGGAGAATGGATTAAGTGTGAGATGGGATAGGAATGTTAGAGGCAACCTTTTCACCCAGAGGGTGGTGAGTATATGGAATGAACTGCCAGAGGAAGTGGCTGTGGCAGGTACAACAATACTGTTTAGAAGACACTCGGACGGTTATGTGGGTGGGACGCTTGGACAGGTACGCGAACGAGAAAGGCTTAGGGCCAAATGCAGGCAAATGGGACTAGCTCAAGTGGTCATCTTGTTCAGCAAAACTCGAGCATTGTTCTTTTCCTAAAGAACACGCAGTTAACACCATTAGTCCTGTCCCCTTATAGGCATTGATGTTAGTATTTTAACTGAGAGGAAGATTGTGTTCTGCTGAGGGTGTTCAGTTAATATTAAGTTGCTGTTTTTTTTTGTTTTTCAGTGATTTCCTGATCTTGCCAGGATACATTGATTTTACCTCCGATCAAGTGGTGAGTTTCAGAATTAAAGCTCCTCGGTCTATTGGGTTGGGGACAGCACGTGATAACTGTCTCACCCAACTGCCCTTTCTACTCCATGCCCTACGGCCTCAAAACACCTGTTGTGTTGTTCATAATTTGTTTCCTCCGGCCTTACGGGTGTCCCACTGCAATAACCGTATAACAATTACAGCACGGAAACAGGCCATCTCGGCCCTTCTAGTCCATGCCGAACGCTTACTCTCACCTAGTCCCACTGACTTGCACTCAGCCCATAACCCTCCGTTCCTTTCCTGTCCATATATCTATCCAATTTTTCTTTAAATGACAATATTGAACCTGCCTCAACCACTTCTGCTGGAAGCTCGTTCCACACAGCTACCACTCTCTGAGTAAAGAAGTTCCCCCTCATGTTACCCCTAAACTTTTGCCCTTCAACTCTCAACTCATGTCCTCTTGTTTGAATCTCCCCTACTGTAAATGGAAAAAGCCTATCCACGTCAACTCTATCTATCCCCCTCTTAATTTTAAGTACCTCTATCAAGTCCCCCCTCAACTTTCTGCGCTCCAAAGAATAAAGACCTAACTTGTTCAACCTTTCGCTGTAACTCAGGTGCTGAAACCCAGGTAACATTCTAGTAAATCTTCTCTGTACTCTCTCTATTTTGTTGACATCTTTCCTATAATTCAGTGACCAGAACTGTACACAGTACTCCAAATTTGGCCTTAACAATGCCTTGTACAATTTTAACATTATATCCCAACTCATATACTCAATGCTCTGTTTTATGCAGGCCAGCATACCAAAAGCTTTCTTCATCACCCTATCCACATGAGATTCTACCTTCAGGGAACTATGCACCATTATTCCTAGATCTCTCTGTTCTGCTGCATTCTTCAATGCCCTACCATTTACCATGTAGGTCCTAATTTGATTAGTCCTACCAAAATGTAGCACCTCACATTTATCAGCATTAAACTCCATCTGCCATCTTTCAGCCCACTCTTCTAACTGGCCTAAATCTCTCTGCAAGCTTTGAAAACCTGCTTCATTATCCACAACGCCACCTATCTTAGTATCATATGCATACTTACTAATCCAATTTACCACCCCATCATCCAGATCACTAATGTATATGACGAACAGCACTGGACCCAGTACAGATCCCTTAGGCACACCACTAGTCACCGGCCTCCAACCTGACAAACAGTTATCCAGCACTACTCTCTGGCATCTCCCATTCAGTCACTGTTGAATCCATTTTACTACTTCAATATGAATACCTAATGATTGAACCTTCCTAACTAACCTTCCGTGTGGAACCTTGTCAAAGGCCTTACTGAAGTCCATACAGACAACATCCACCGCTTTATCCTCGTCAACTTTCCTGGTAACCTCTTCAAAAAATTCAAGATTTACCAATTGTGACCTTCCACGCACAAATCCATGTTGACTGTTCCTAATCAGACCCTGTCTATCCAGATAATTATATATACCATCTCTAAAAATACTTTCCATTAATTTACCCACCACTGATGTCAAACTCACAGGCCGATAATTGCTAGGTTTACTCTTCGAACCCTTTTTAAACAATGGAACAACATGAGCAATACGCCAATCCTCTGGCACCATTCCCATTTCTAATGACATTTGAAATATTTCTCTCAGAACCCCTGCTATTTCTACACTAATTTCCCTCAAGGTCCTAGGGAATATCCTGTCAGGACCCAGAGTCTTATCCACTTTTATATTATAAAGCGCCAGTACTTCCTCCTCTTTAATCATCATAGTTTCCATAACTACCCTACTTGTTTCCCTTACCTTACACAATTCAATATCCTTCTCCTTAGTCAATACCGAAGAAAAGAAATTGTTCAAAATCTCCCCCATCTCTTTTGGCTCCACACATAGCTGTCCACTCTGATTCTCAAAGGGACCAATTTTATCCTTCACTATCCTTCTGCTATTAATATAATGGTAGAAACCCTTTGGATTTATTTTCACCTTACTTGCCAAAGCAACCTCGTATCTTTTAGCTTTTCTAATTTCTTTCTGAAGATTCTTTTTATATTCTTTATATTCCTTGAGCACCTCATTTACTCCATGCTGCCTATATTTATTGTAGATATCTCTCTTTTTCCGAACCAAGTTTCCAATATCCCTTGAAAACCATGGCTCTCTCAAACTTTTAATCTTTCCTTTCAACCTAACAGAAATATAAAGATCCTGTACCCTCAAAATTTCACCTTTAAATGACCTCCATTTCTCTATTACACCCTTCCCATAAAACAAGTTGTCCCAATCCACTCCTTCTAAATCCTTTCGCATCTCCTCAAAGTTAGCCTTTCTCCAATCAAAAATCTCAATCCTGGGTCCAGACCTATCCTTCTCCATAATTATATTGAAACTAATAGCATTGTGATCACTGGACCGAAGTGCTCCCCAACACAAACCTCCGTCACCTGACCTATCTCATTCCCTAACAAGAGATCCAACACTGCCCCTTCTCTCGTTGGTACCTCTATGTATTGCTGCAAAAAACTACCTTGCATACATTTGACAAACTCCAAACCATCCAGCCCTTTTACAGAATGGGCTTCCCAGTCTATGTATGGAAAATTAAAATCTCCCACAATCACAACCTTCTGCTTACTACAAATATCTGCTATCTCCTTACAAATTTGCTTCTCCAATTCTCGCTCCCCATTAGGTGGTCTATAATACACCCCTATAAGTGTTACTACACCTTTCCCATTCCTTAGTTCCACCCAAATAGCCTCCCTAGACGAGCCCTCTAATCTATCCTGCCAGAGCACCGCTGTAATAGTTTCTCTGACAAGCAATACAACACCTCCTCTTCTTGTCCCTCTGATTCTATCACACCTGAAGCAATGAAATCCAGGAATATTTAGTTGCCAATCACACCCCTCCTGTAACCATGTTTCACTAATAGCTACCGCATCATATTTCCAGGTATCAGTCCATGCTCTAAGCTCATCCACCTTTCTTATAATGCTCCTAGCATTAAAATAAATGCATTTAAGAAATTCTCCACCTCTTACTCTCTGTTTATCACTAACGGTGCAAAGAACTTTACTATCTTCTTTTTCTTCCTTCTCCCCTACATCTGTTCCTACACTCTTGTTCCCCTCCCCCCTTGTATCTAGTTTAAATCCACTGGAGCCTCTCTAGCAAACCTACCTGCAAGAATATTTGTCCCCCTCCAGTTTAGATGTAAACCGTCCTGTCGGGACAGGTCCCACTTTCCCTGGAAAACTGCCCAATTATCTAAAAATCTGAAGTCCTCCCTCTTGCACCATGTTTTCAGCCACGTGTTGTTCTGCACTATCTCACTATTTCTGAACCCGCCTGCACGTGGCACAGGTAGCAGTCCTGAGGTTGCTGTCCTGGAGGCCTTTTCCTTTAACTTGGCGCCTAACTCCCTAAACTCACCTTTCAGGACCTCCTCACTCTTCCTACCCATGTCATTGGTCCCTACATGGACCATGACATCCGGCTGCTCACCCTCCCTCTCGAGAATACTGAGAACTCGATCCAAGATATCGCGGACCTTGGCACCAGGGAGGCAACAGACCATCCGAGATTCTGGATCTCTTCCACAGAACCTCTTATCAGTCCCCCTAACTATTGAATCCCTTATCACTACTGCTCTCCTCTTTTCCCTCCTTCCCTTCTGAGCTGAGGGTCCCATCTCAGTGCCAGAGACGCAATGAGACCAATGTGTGGCTGGAAAGTGGCACTTTACGATGATCATGGATTGAAGTTGGATTCTCATTGCTGTCTGTACGTTCTGCGGTTTCCTCCCACGTTCCAAGGATGAGTTAAGAAGTTGTGGACATGCTATAGTGATGCCAGGAGCGTGGCGGCACTGGCGAGCTGCGCCCAGCACATTCTTGGACTGTGTTGGCTGTTGATGCAAACGATGTATTTAACTATTTGTGTTGATGCACACATGACAAATAAAGTCAATCTTTAATGTTTGATTTTCCCCTTCCTGTCCCTCACACACTTCTCCTCACCACTCACCCACTCCCACTGTTCTCTTCACTCCCCCCCCACCCCACCCCACCCCAAAGAAACCGGTTCGCCTGTAGATCACTGAACCCTCCTTGATTCAGGCAAATGGTTTCTCCAGTGTCTTTGCTCTGTGGAACTCCTACCCCGGTGAATCTCCTCTGCACCCCCCCCCCCCCTTGCCTTTCCTTTCTCTCCCCTGCTGAAGTGTGGCTCCATTTGGAAGGGATGATCTCATCTGGTGGAAAACAAGGCACCAGAAATACTCGGAGATCGGTCAACATCCTGTGAAGGACATGTGCAGGGGTTAATGTTCACATACTCCCCCACCCACCCAAATAAATGATTTGCTGGTGGATGTTTATTTGTGCACGGGTCAGTATTGTAGGTGAGAGGTCTGATGTGGTGTAAGTTCCTGTTCCTATACAGGAGACTGGGATGGATTGGTATTTGGGGTTGTATCTCCATGCATGGGTTCTTCCATGACTGCTGGTCTGAGAAGGGAATTGGAAGTGGCTCGACCCAGTTCAGGCTGTTGGGTGAACGCGCACACTGATTCACTTCCTGTCTCTACATAGGACCTTACCTCTGCACTCACCAAGAAGATCAGACTAAAGACGCCGCTCGTCTCCTCCCCGATGGACACAGTGACTGAAGCCAATATGGCCATTGCGATGGCGGTGAGTGAACTAGACGGTGGGGGGGGGGGGTGCCGGGTTGGGTGAGGAAGCCCCTCAATTAGTTTAGTAGTGTATCACCCCAAGGAGCCACATGAATAGCAACAGTCCTTTTGGTCTTCTGGTGGAGTAAAGGGAATTAGAGACATGAGACAGGAGCTGGCCAAAGTTTATTGGAAGGAAACACTACCAAGGATGACAGCAGAGCAGCAATGGCTGGAGTTTCTAGAAGAAATTCAGAAGGGTCAGGAAAGATGCATTCCAAAGATAAAGTAGTATTCTAAAGGGAGGATGAGGCATCCGTGGCTGACGAAGGAAGACAAGAAAATGGAAGACAAGAAAACATAAAAGCAAAAGAGAGGGCATATAATTGAGCAAAAAATAGTGGCTAGCTCGAGGCTTGGGAAGCTTTTAAGAGCCAACAGAAGGCTACTAAAAAAGCAATAAGGTGAGAAAAAATGAAATGTGAAGGTAAACTATGCAATAATATCAAAGAAGGTACCAAAAGGTTTTCAGATATATAAAGAGTAGAATACAAGTGGGAGTGGATATCAGACTGCTGGAAAATGAAGCTGAAGCGCTAGTAATGGGGGACAAAGAAATGGCAGCCATACTTAATGAGTATTTCACGATTGTCTTCACTGTGTATGCCAGAAATTACAGAGTGCCAGGGGCAGAAGTGAGTGTAGCTGCTATTACTAAGGAGAAGGTGTTTGGGAAGCTGAAAGGTATAAAGGTAGGTAAGTCACTTGGACCAGATGATGTGCACCCCAGGGTTTGGAAAGAGGTGGCAGAAGAGATTGTGGAGGCATTAGTAATGAAAATTCAAGAATCACTGGAATCTGGAATGGTTTCAGAGGAATTGAAAATTACAAATGTCACTGCACTCTTTAAGAAGTGAGGGAGGCAGAAGAAAGGAAATTATAGGCCAGGTAGTCTGACTTAAGTGTTGGGAACATGTTGGAGATCATTATTAAAGATGAGGTTTTGGGGTACTTGGGGCACATGATAAAATAGACCAAAGTCAGCATAGTTTCCTTAAGGGAAATCTTGCTTTACAAATCTGTTGGAATTGTTTTTTTGTAGTTTATTTTTTATTGAAGTTCATCATCAAACAAACATTTCCATAAGATGTATTTCAGATTCTGTGCATATATATCATATAATCATATTTGTCACAAATCTCCACATAATATTTATCTGAGGTATACACTTATAGAAAGGAGAGGAAAGAAAGAACAGAGGAGGCAATGATAGACAAAGGAGAATCAGCTGATGTGGTCTACTTGGATTGTCAGAATACCACACGTGAGGCTGCTTACCAAGAGTCCGTGGTATTACAGGAAAGCTACTAGCCTGGATAGAAGATTGGCTGAGTGGCAGGAGGCAAAGAACGGGAATAAAGGGGCATTTTCTGATTGGCTGCCAGTGACTAGTGGTGTTGCACAGGGGTCAGTGTTTGGAACTCTTCATGTTATATGTCAATGATTTGGATGCCGGAATTAATGGATTTGTGGCCAAGTTTACAGGTGATACGAAGATAGGTGGAGGTGACGGCAGTGCTGAGGAAGCAGGGAGCCTGCAGAAGGACTTAGACAGACTGGGAGAATGGGCAAAGAAGTGGCTGATGGAATAGAGTGTTGGGAAGTACACAGTCATGCATGTTGGTGGAAGGAATAAAAGACAGAACACTCAAAAATCCAAGGACAGAAAGCTCAAAAATCCAAGGTGCAAAGGGTCTCGGGAGTCTTCGTGCGGGATTCCCTGAATGTTAACCAGCACCCAATGTTACTCCCATGTTCAAAAGAGGAAGATGGATGGTGGGAAATGATGGAGTGTAAGACCCTGAGCTGAGATGCGTGCTTTTGGGGTATCAGGGTCTGGGTGAGCTTGTCCATGGGCACTGACTGCTGTCAGATGTTGGGATGGCAGGGTAATACAATGCGTGTGTTGAGGTGATGTTGGGTTACAGGATAGGTTATTGGGGTGATGTTGGTGTGTGTCAGGTTGAGGGGTGTTGGGGTGGTGTTGGTGTGTCAGGGTGAGGGGTGTTGGGGTGGTGTTGGTGTGTCGGGGTGATGGGTAGTTGGTGTCAGGGTGAGGGGTGATGGGGTGGTGTTGGTGTGTCAGGGTGAGGGGTGATGGGGTGTTGGTGTGTCAGGGTGAGGGGTGATGGGGTGGTGTTGGTGTGTCAGGGTGAGGGGTGGTGTTGGTGTGTCAGGGTGATGGAGTGTTGGTGTGTCAGGGTGAGGGGTGATGGAGTGTTGGTGTGTCAGGGTGAGGGGTGATGGGGTGTTGGTGTGTCAGGGTGAGGGGTGATGGGGTGGTGTTGGTGTGTCAGGGTGAGGGGTGATGGGGTGTTGTTAGTGTGTCAGGGTGAGGGGTGATGGGGTGTTGTTAGTGTGTCAGGGTGAGGGGTGGTGTTGGTGTGTCAGGGTGAGGGGTGGTGTTGGTGTGTCAGGGTGAGGGGTGATGGGGTGTTGGTGTGTCAGGGTGAGGGGTGATGGGGTGTTGGTGTGTCAGGGTGAGGGGTGATGGGGTGGTGTTGGTGTGTCAGGGTGAGGGGTGATGGGGTGTTAGTGTGTCAGGGTGAGGGGTGGTGTTGGTGTGTCAGGGTGAGGGGTGTTGGGGTGGTGTTGGTGTGTCGGGGTGATGGGTAGTTGGTGTCAGGGTGAGGGGTGATGGGGTGGTGTTGGTGTGTCAGGGTGAGGGGTGATGGAGTGTTGTTAGTGTGTCAGGGTGAGGGGTGATGGGGTGTTGTTAGTGTGTCAGGGTGAGGGGTGGTGTTGGTGTGTCAGGGTGAGGGGTGGTGTTGGTGTGTCAGGGTGAGGGGTGATGGGGTGTTGGTGTGTCAGGGTGAGGGGTGATGGGGTGTTGTTAGTGTGTCAGGGTGAGGGGTGGTGTTGGTGTGTCAGGGTGAGGGGTGGTGTTGGTGTGTCAGGGTGAGGGGTGTTGGTGTGTCAGGGTGAGGGGTGATGGGGTGTTGGTGTGTCAGGGTGAGGGGTGATGGGGTGGTGTTGGTGTGTCAGGGTGAGGGGTGATGGGGTGGTATTGGTGTGTCAGGGTGAGGGGTGATGGAGTGTTGGTGTGTCAGGGTGAGGGGTGATGGGGTGGTATTGGTGTGTCAGGGTGAGGGGTGATGGGGTGTTGGTGTGTCAGGGTGAGGGGTGATGGGGTGTTGGTGTGTCAGGGTGAGGGGTGATGGGGTGTTGGTGTGTCAGGGTGAGGGGTGATGGGGTGTTGGTCTGTCAGGGTGAGGGGTGATGGGGTGTTGGTCTGTCAGGGTGAGGGGTGATGGGGTGTTGGTGTGTCAGGGTGAGGGGTGATGGGGTGGTGTTGGTGTGTCAGGGTGAGGGGTGATGGGGTGTTGGTCTGTCAGGGTGAGGGGTGATGGGGTGTTGGTGTGTCAGGGTGAGGGGTGGTGTTGGTGTGTCAGGGTGAGGGGTGATGGGGTGTTGGTCTGTCAGGGTGAGGGGTGATGGGGTGTTGGTGTGTCAGGGTGAGGGGTGGTGTTGGTGTGTCAGGGTGAGGGGTGATGGGGTGTTGTTAGTGTGTCAGGGTGAGGGGTGATGGGGTGTTGGTGTGTCAGGGTGAGGGGTGATGGGGTGGTGTTGGTGTGTCAGGGTGAGGGGTGGTGTTGGTGTGTCAGGGTGAGGGGTGATGGGGTGTTGGTCTGTCAGGGTGAGGGGTGATGGGGTGTTGGTGTGTCAGGGTGAGGGGTGGTGTTGGTGTGTCTGGGTGAGGGGTGGTGTTGGTGTGTCAGGGTGAGGGGTGATGGGGTGTTGGTGTGTCAGGGTGAGGGGTGATGGGGTGTTGGTCTGTCAGGGTGAGGGGTGATGGGGTGTTGGTGTGTCAGGGTGAGGGGTGATGGGGTGGTGTTGGTGTGTCAGGGTGAGGGGTGATGGGGTGTTGTTAGTGTGTCAGGGTGAGGGGTGATGGGGTGGTGTTGGTGTGTCAGGGTGAGGGGTGGTGTTGGTGTGTCAGGGTGAGGGGTGGTGTTGGTGTGTCAGGGTGAGGGGTGATGGGGTATTGGTCTGTCAGGGTGAGGGGTGATGGGGTGGTATTGGTGTGTCAGGGTGAGGGGTGGTGTTGGTGTGTCAGGGTGAGGGGTGATGGGGTGTTAGTGCGTCAGGGTGCGGGGTGGTGTTGATGTGTCAGGGTGTTGGGTGATGGGGTGGTGTCGGTGTATCAGTGTGAGAGGTGTTGGGCTGACATTAAGGTGTTTTGTGCAGAGTTTATGTCTAACGGTCTCTTCTCTTCCCCACAGCTGATGGGAGGAATCGGTTTCATTCACCACAACTGCACCCCCGAGTTCCAGGCCAACCAAGTGCGCAGGGTGAAGGTACGGACCCTCTCCTGTCACAGTATGTTGACAGGCCGACCGGGGGAATGCCATACTAGATCTAGTACTAGGTAATGAACCGGGTCAGGTCACAGATCTCTCAGTGGCTGAGCATCTGGGGGACAGTGACCACCGCTCCCTGGCCTTTAGCATTATCATGGAAAAGGATAGAATCAGAGAGGACAGGAAAATTTTTAATTGGGGAAGGGCAAATTATGAGGCTATAAAGCTAAAAATTGCGGGTGTGAATTGGGATGATGTTTTTGCAGGGAAATGTACTATGGACATGTGGTCGATGATTAGGGATCTCTTGCAGGATGTTAGGGATAAATTTGTCCCGGTGAGGAAGATAAAGAATGGTAGGGTGAAGGAACCATGGGTGACAAGTGAGGTGGAAAATCTAGTCAGGTGGAAGAAGGCAGCATACATGAGGTTTAGGAAGCAAGGATCAGACGGGTCTATTGAGGAATATAGGGTAACAAGAAAGGAGCTTAAGAAGGGGCTGAGAAGAGCAAGAAAGGGGCATGAGAAGGCCTTGGCAAGTAGGGGAAAGGAAAACCCCAAGGCATTCTTAAATTATTTGAAGAACAAAAGGATGACAGGAATGAAGATAGGACCGATTAGAGATAAAGGTGGGAAGATGTGCCTGGAGGCTGTGGAAGTGAGCGAGGTCCTCAGTGAATACTTCTCTTCGGTATTCACCAATGAGAGGGAACTTGATGATGGTGAGGACAATATGAGGGAGGTTGATGTTCTGGAGCATGTTGATATTAAGGGAGAGGAGGTGTTGGAGTTATTAAAATACATTAGGATGGATAAGTCCCAGGGGCCTGACGGAATATTCCTCTGGCTGCTGCACGAGGCGAGGGAACAGATTGCTGATATTTATGTCCTCATTGTCTACGGGAATGGTATCAGAGGATTGGAGGGAGGCGAATGTTGTCCCCTTTTTCAAAAAAGGTAGTAGGGATAGTCCAGGTAATTATAGACCAGTGAGCCTTACGTCTGTGGTGGGAAAGCTGTTGGAAAAGATTCTTAGAGATAGGATCTATGGGCATTTAGAGAATCATGGTCTGATCAGGGACAGTCAGCATGGCTTTGTGAAGGGCAGATCGAGTCTAACAAGCCTGATAGAGTTCTTTGAGGAGGTGACCAGGCATATAGATGAGGGTAGTGCAGTGGATGTGATCTATATGGATTTTAGTAAGGCATTTGACAAGGTTCCACATGGTAGGCTTATTCAGAAAGTCAGAAGGCATGGGATCCAGGGAAGTTTGGCCAGGTGGATTCAGAATTGGCTAGCCTGCAGAAGGCAGAGGGTGGTGGTGGAGGGAGTACATTCAGATTGGAGGGTTGTGACTAGTGGTGTCCCACAAGGATCTGTTCTGAGACCTCTACTCTTCGTGATTTTTATTAACGACCTGGATGTGGGGGTAGAAGGGTGGGTTAGCAAGTTTGCAGACGACACAAATGTTGGTGGTGTTGTAGGTAGTGTAGAGGATTGTCGAAGATCGCAGAGAGACATTGATAGGATGCAGAACTGGGCTGAGAAGTGGCAGATGGACTTCAACCCGGAGAAGTGTGAGATTGTACACTTTGGAAGGACAAACTCCAAGGCAGAGTACAAAGTAAATGGCAGGATACTTGGTAGTGTGGAGGAACAGAGGGATCTGGGGGTAAATGTCCACAGATCCCTGAAAGTTGCCTCACAAGTAGATAGGGTAGTTAAGAAAGCTTATGGGGTGTTAGCTTTCATAAGTCGCGGGATAGAGTTTAAGAGTCGCGAGGTAATGATGCAGCTCTATAAAACTCTGGTTAGGCCATACTTGGAGTACTGTGTCCAGTTCTGGTCGCCTCACTATAGAAAGGATGTGGATGCATTGAAAAGGGTACAGAGGAGATTTACCAGGATGCTGTCTGGTTTAGAAAGTATGCATTATGATCAGAGATTAAGGGAGCTAGGGCTTTACTCTTTGGAGAGAAGGAGGACGAGAGGAGATATGATAGAGGTATACAAGATATTAAGAGGAATAGATAGAGTGGATAGCCAGCGCCTCTTCCCCAGGGCACCACTGCTCAATACTAGAGGACATGGCTTTAAGGTACGGGGTGGGAAGTTCAAGGGGATATTAGAGGAAGGTTTTTTACTCAGAGAGTGGTTGGTGCATGGAATGCACTGCCTGAGTCAGTGGTGGAGGCAGATACACTAGTGAAATTTAAGAGACTACTAGACAGGTATATGGAGGAATTTAAGGTGGGCGGTTATATGGGAGGCAGGGTTTGAGGGTCGGCAGAATAATGTGGGTTGAAGGTCCTGTACTTTGCTGTGCTGTTCTACGTTCCACAGGGTGGTGGTGTCTCTGTGATGGGTGATGGGTGCTCCATTAGGGAGGGGCGGTGGGGACGAGGGGGATTGGGGTCCTGGTGAAGGGGTGGGGCTTGTTCATGAATGGTGACCAGATATGATGGTGTGGTGGGTGCTATTTAGTGACAGTGGGGGTATTGGGGTCATATGAGATCAAGGTAAGGTGATCGGGATCAGAGGTTAGGTTGGTGTCAGAGACCAGATGGAGTTGTGAGTTGGTTCGTAGGCTGGGATTGTGGTGAGGGTCTGGGCTTGGGTCGAAGGTGGAGTCAGGGTGGGTTTTGGACGAGGGGTGGATGGTCAGGCTGGGTGACTGGCTAACTGTGATGGGGGTTTCCAGAAATACGAACAGGGATTCATCACGGACCCAGTGGTGATGAGCCCCCGCGATCGGGTCCGCGACGTTTTCGAGGCAAAGGCTCGGCACGGGTTCTGCGGGATTCCCATCACCGATTCTGGAAAGCTGGGGGGGAAGCTGGTTGGAATCATCTCATCTCGAGACATCGACTTCCTGACACAGGAGAAGCACGACCTCCCGCTGGCTGAGGTATGTGGAGGGGCTGCTGGGCCGAGGTGTGGGAAGAGATAGCTGGGTTCAGACACATCCTACAGCTGGGGTGGGGGAATTGGCCCAGGGGTGACCCAGTGAAGGGGGCCATTGGCTGTGGAAGTGGTTACTGGACTGTGGTGGCAGAAGTCCTCTCCCACTGTTCATTCCCACTTTTCGGCTGGGGTCAGGGGTTTGGCAGGCTGGGCGATGCCAGGCTCAGGGATAGAGGCATTCCTGGGGTCAAGGCTTGGGGTTTGGGCATTGTCTGAGTTGGGGGTCAGATGTCAACAGGGTAGGCCATTGCGGGAGTCCATTATTGCCATCGTTGAAGGTTGGGGTGTTGCTGGCGATGAGGGTCAGGTGTTCAGGGGTTACTGGGGTCAGATTCAGGCATTGCCAGGGTCAGAGTTTGAGGTGCATTGAGGCTTGGAGGTCTAGCATTACTGTATCAGGGTCTGTGATTGGGGTGGGGCCTACTGACCTCTGACCCTCTGCTGCAGGTGATGACGAGGAGGGAGGACCTGGTCGTGGCTCCAGCAGACATTACCCTGAAGGAGGCCAACGAGATCCTGCAAAGGAGCAAGAAAGGTGCTGACCATTATTGACTGCTGGTGATCATTAATGACTGCTGCCAGTCGTTGCCGACCACTGGTGATAGCTACAGACCGTGGAGGGGTCCTAAGGTAGGGGGTGGAGAACCAGAGACACTGCACCCTTTACTGTGACCCCTCAGGGTTGGGGGTGGGGGGGAGTAGGGATGGGGGTGGATTGTGATCTTTAGGAGTGGGTGAAGTGTGAATCACCAGCTGAACTCTGCCGCACCCCCTTCCCCAGGGAAGCTCCCAATCGTTAATGAGGACGACCAGCTGGTGGCCATCATCGCTCGGACCGACCTGAAGAAGAACAGGGACTACCCCCTCGCCTCCAAGGACTCCCGCAAGCAGCTACTGTGCGGGGCAGCCATCGGCACCCATGAGGATGACAAATATCGGCTCGACCTCCTGGCCCAGGCAGGGGTGGACGCTGTGGTCCTGGTGAGTATCCCATCCTCACTGACAAACTGGCGCCATCCCATCGTGAGAGTCAGTGTGGTCTGGGGGAGGGAAAAGAATTGACCGTCTGGAGGGGAGGAGGGAAAAGAATCGATCGTGTTGGAGTCACTGTACCTCCTCCCTTTGTTTGCTGCAGGATTCCTCGCAGGGAAACTCCATTTTCCAGATCCACATGATCCAACACATTAAGGAAAAGTATCCGGACTTGCAGGTTATTGGCGGGAATGGTGAGTGAACACAGTGTCCGGGTGTTGGCAGCGTTCTGAAAGAATCCCCACAGAAACCCATGGTTCTGTGTCCATGATCCACATGCGGCTCGGTGCTGACATGTGGGTTCCCGCAGTCTGTTGCGCTGTTGATGTGTGTCTCGTCTGCCCTGTCTTCCCCCGACCACCTGCCTGCCTCACTTCCCACACCTCCCACAGTGTGGTCACGTTTTCCCTGACCGTCCTGGTTTTATCCCCCCCCCGGTACACAGTGGTTATGTACAGCTGGTTTTCCCTGACCGTTCTGGTTTTATCCCCCCCCCCCCCGTACACAGTGGTTATGTACAGGTAGCTGGTTTTCCCTGACCGTTCTGGTTTTATCCCCCCCCCCCCCCCGTACACAGTGGTTATGTACAGCTGGTTTTCCCTGACTGTTCTGGTTTTATCCCCCCCCCCGTACACAGTGGTTATGTACAGGTAGCTGGTTTTCCCTGACCGTTCTGGTTTTATTCCCCCCCCCCGTACACAGTGGTTATGTACAGGTAGCTGGTGTTCCCTGACCGTTCTGGTTTTATTCCCCCCCCCCCCCCATACACAGTGGTGACGGCAGCGCAGGCGAAGAACCTGATCGATGCGGGGGTGGACGCTCTGCGAGTGGGGATGGGCAGCGGCTCTATCTGCATCACACAAGAAGGTAGGGCCTGAATTCCTGAGCACTGGGGTTTCTATGTGGGATATTCTGCTTTCCGTCTCCCTCACGTCTGACCCTCGATGGCACTTTATTCCTGGCTCCCTGAACTCTGGCCCCTCACTGCCCCTTCCCTTCATCCGTGGCACTGCTTGTTCCCTGGTCAGTTACTTTTGCCCCCTCTCGCTCTGTGGAACAAACAGCATAAGAACAGGCCATTTAGCCCAATGTGACTCTGCTGACCAGGATGCTGAATTAAACTGAATTCCTTCTGCCTGAACAGGGTCCCTGTCCCTCCTTTACCTGCATCTGTCTAATGGCTTCTGAACTACCATTGTCATATCTGTCTGCACCACTACCCCTGGCAGCACCCACCACTCTGTGTGTGATGAAAGACAGAAATCTCACTGCCTCTCACTCTGTCGGGCATTGGGTGTGTGGGATCAGTAATTGTTCTGTGAAGACGACTAGCCCACCTTCAGTGGAACTCTCACCCCTCCTCTGCTTCGCAGCTGCCCTGCACCCTTGGGGTTACACAAACGAGGGGTTGAGTTTCCGCTTCCTATGCAGTGCCTGATAAAGGTACAGGGTAAAAGAGCCACACCAGTGGCTGTGTGCAGGGTCCAGAGGAGGTATTTTGACAGTCGGGGTTAATGACTGTCAGTGCCATTAGACCGTACAACATTGCAGCAGAATCAGGCCATTCAGCCCATCGAGTCTGCTCTGCCATTCCATCATGACTGAATTATTATCCTACTTAACCACATTGTGCTGCCTTCTCCCCGTAACCTATGACTCTCTGACAAATGAAGAAAGTATCAATCTGTGTTTTAAATATACTCAAAGATTTGGTCTCCACAGCCGTCTATGCCAATGAATTCCACAGACTCACCACCCTCCGGCTAAAAAAAAATTCCTCCTCAGCTCTGTTCTAAATGGCCGGCCCTTTTCTCTGAGGCTGTGCACTGTGGTCCTAGACTCCCTGACTATAGGAAACATCCTCTCTAGGTCAGTGACCTGTTTGCTGCTGGTGCAGGAGATGCTGAGCAGCGAGTTGGGGTGGCATGGCACAGTGAAAAGGCAGAGCGAGGGTGGGGAGCATGATACACCAGTTTTACAATATTGGGATTCAGGGACCGGTGTAGAGATACGAGAGTGTGGGGGTTGTGGGGGGAGCATGATACACCAGTTTTACAATATTGGGATTCAGGGACCGGTGTAGAGATACGGGAGTGTGGGGTTTGGCGGGGGAGTGGTATGATACACCAGTTTTACAATATTGGGATTCAGGGACCGGTGTAGAGATACGAGAGTGTGGGGGTTGCGGGGAGTGGTATGATACACCAGTTTTACAATATTGGGATTCAGGGACCGGTGTAGAGATACGGGAGTGTGGGGGTTGTGGGGGGAGCATGATACACCAGTTTTACAATATTGGGATTCAGGGACCGGTGTAGAGATACGAGAGTGTGGGGGTTGCGGGGAGTGGTATGATACACCAGTTTTACAATATTGGGATTCAGGGACCGGTGTAGAGATACGGGAGTGTGGGGGTTGCGGGGAGTGGTATGATACACCAGTTTTACAATATTGGGATTCAGGGACCGGTGTAGAGATACGGGAGTGTGGGGGTTGGGGGGGGAGTGGTGTGATACACCAGTTTTACAATATTGGGGTCCAGGGACCGGTGTAGAGATACGGGAGTGTGGGGGTTGGGGGGGAGCATGATACACCAGTTTTACAATATTGGGATTCAGGGACCGGTGTAGAGATACGGGAGTGTGGGGGTTGTGGGGGGAGTGGTATGATACACCAGTTTTACAATATTGGGATTCAGGGACCGGTGTAGAGATACGGGAGTGTGGGGGTTGGGGGGGGAGTGGTATGATACACCAGTTTTACAATATTGGGGTCCAGGGACCGGTGTAGAGATACGGGAGTGTGGGGGTTGGGGGGGGGGAGCATTATACACCAGTTTTACAATATTGGGATTCAGGGACCGGTGTAGAGATACGGGAGTGTGGGGGTTGTGGGGGGAGTGGTATGATACACCAGTTTTACAATATTGGGATTCAGGGACCGGTGTAGAGATACGGGAGTGTGGGGGTTGTGGGGGGAGTGGTATGATACACCAGTTTTACAATATTGGGGTCCAGGGACCGGTGTAGAGATACGGGAGTGTGGGGGTTGCGGGGAGTGGTATGATACACCAGTTTTACAATATTGGGATTCAGGGACCGGTGTAGAGATACAGGAGTGTGGGGTTTGGCGGGGGAGTGGTATGATACACCAGTTTTACAATATTGGGATTCAGGGACCGGTGTAGAGATACGGGAGTGTGGGGGTTGCGGGGAGTGGTATGATACACCAGTTTTACAATATTGGGATTCAGGGACCGGTGTAGAGATACGGGAGTGTGGGGGTTGGGGGGGGAGTGGTATGATACACCAGTTTTACAATATTGAGGTCCAGGGACCGGTGTAGAGATACGGGAGTGTGGGGGTTGGGGGGGGAGCATGATACACCAGTTTTACAATATTGGGATTCAGGGACCGGTGTAGAGATACGGGAGTGTGGGGGTTGTGGGGGGAGTGGTATGATACACCAGTTTTACAATATTGGGATTCAGGGACCGGTGTAGAGATACGGGAGTGTGGGGGTTGCGGGGAGTGGTATGATACACCAGTTTTACAATATTGGGATTCAGGGACCGGTGTAGAGATACGGGAGTGTGGGGGTTGGGGGGTGAGTGGTATGATACACCAGTTTTACAATATTGGGGTTCAGGGACCGGTGTAGAGATACGGGAGTGTGGGGGTTGTGGGGGGAGCATGATACACCAGTTTTACAATATTGGGATTCAGGGACCGGTGTAGATATACGGGAGTGTGGGGGTTGTGGGGGGAGTGGTATGATACACCAGTTTTACAATATTGGGATTCAGGGACCGGTGTAGAGATACGGGAGTGTGGGGGTTGTGGGGGGAGCATGATACACCAGTTTTACAATATTGGGATTCAGGGACCGGTGTAGAGATACGGGAGTGTGGGGTTTGGCGGGGGAGTGGTATGATACACCAGTTTTACAATATTGGGATTCAGGGACCGGTGTAGAGATACGGGAGTGTGGGGGTTGCGGGGAGTGGTATGATACACCAGTTTTACAATATTGGGATTCAGGGACCGGTGTAGAGATACGGGAGTGTGGGGGTTGCGGGGAGTGGTATGATACACCAGTTTTACAATATTGGGATTCAGGGACCGGTGTAGAGATACGGGAGTGTGGGGGTTGTGGGGGGAGCATGATACACCAGTTTTACAATATTGGGATTCAGGGACCGGTGTAGAGATACGAGAGTGTGGGGGTTGCGGGGAGTGGTATGATACACCAGTTTTACAATATTGGGATTCAGGGACCGGTGTAGAGATACGGGAGTGTGGGGGTTGCGGGGAGTGGTATGATACACCAGTTTTACAATATTGGGATTCAGGGACCGGTGTAGAGATACGGGAGTGTGGGGGTTGGGGGGGGAGTGGTGTGATACACCAGTTTTACAATATTGGGGTCCAGGGACCGGTGTAGAGATACGGGAGTGTGGGGGTTGGGGGGGGAGCATGATACACCAGTTTTACAATATTGGGATTCAGGGACCGGTGTAGAGATACGGGAGTGTGGGGGTTGTGGGGGGAGTGGTATGATACACCAGTTTTACAATATTGGGATTCAGGGACCGGTGTAGAGATACGGGAGTGTGGGGGTTGGGGGGGGAGTGGTATGATACACCAGTTTTACAATATTGGGGTCCAGGGACCGGTGTAGAGATACGGGAGTGTGGGGGTTGGGGGGGGGGAGCATGATACACCAGTTTTACAATATTGGGATTCAGGGACCGGTGTAGAGATACGGGAGTGTGGGGGTTGTGGGGGGAGTGGTATGATACACCAGTTTTACAATATTGGGATTCAGGGACCGGTGTAGAGATACGGGAGTGTGGGGGTTGTGGGGGGAGTGGTATGATACACCAGTTTTACAATATTGGGGTCCAGGGACCGGTGTAGAGATACGGGAGTGTGGGGGTTGCGGGGAGTGGTATGATACACCAGTTTTACAATATTGGGATTCAGGGACCGGTGTAGAGATACAGGAGTGTGGGGTTTGGCGGGGGAGTGGTATGATACACCAGTTTTACAATATTGGGATTCAGGGACCGGTGTAGAGATACGGGAGTGTGGGGGTTGCGGGGAGTGGTATGATACACCAGTTTTACAATATTGGGATTCAGGGACCGGTGTAGAGATACGGGAGTGTGGGGGTTGGGGGGGGAGTGGTATGATACACCAGTTTTACAATATTGAGGTCCAGGGACCGGTGTAGAGATACGGGAGTGTGGGGGTTGGGGGGGGAGCATGATACACCAGTTTTACAATATTGGGATTCAGGGACCGGTGTAGAGATACGGGAGTGTGGGGGTTGTGGGGGGAGTGGTATGATACACCAGTTTTACAATATTGGGATTCAGGGACCGGTGTAGAGATACGGGAGTGTGGGGGTTGCGGGGAGTGGTATGATACACCAGTTTTACAATATTGGGATTCAGGGACCGGTGTAGAGATACGGGAGTGTGGGGGTTGGGGGGTGAGTGGTATGATACACCAGTTTTACAATATTGGGGTTCAGGGACCGGTGTAGAGATACGGGAGTGTGGGGGTTGTGGGGGGAGCATGATACACCAGTTTTACAATATTGGGATTCAGGGACCGGTGTAGATATACGGGAGTGTGGGGGTTGTGGGGGGAGTGGTATGATACACCAGTTTTACAATATTGGGATTCAGGGACCGGTGTAGAGATACGGGAGTGTGGGGGTTGTGGGGGGAGCATGATACACCAGTTTTACAATATTGGGATTCAGGGACCGGTGTAGAGATACGGGAGTGTGGGGGTTGCGGGGAGTGGTATGATACACCAGTTTTACAATATTGGGATTCAGGGACCGGTGTAGAGATACGGGAGTGTGGGGGTTGCGGGGAGTGGTATGATACACCAGTTTTACAATATTGGGATTCAGGGACCGGTGTAGAGATACGGGAGTGTGGGGGTTGTGGGGGGAGTGGTATGATACACCAGTTTTACAATATTGGGATTCAGGGACCGGTGTAGAGATACGGGAGTGTGGGGGTTGTGGGGGGAGTGGTATGATACACCAGTTTTACAATATTGGGATTCAGGGACCGGTGTAGAGATACGGGAGTGTGGGGGTTGCGGGGAGTGGTATGATACACCAGTTTTACAATATTGGGATTCAGGGACCGGTGTAGAGATACGGGAGTGTGGGGGTTGCGGGGAGTGGTATGATACACCAGTTTTACAATATTGGGATTCAGGGACCGGTGTAGAGATACGGGAGTGTGGGGGTTGTGGGGGGAGCATGATACACCAGTTTTACAATATTGGGATTCAGGGACCGGTGTAGAGATACGAGAGTGTGGGGGTTGCGGGGAGTGGTATGATACACCAGTTTTACAATATTGGGATTCAGGGACCGGTGTAGAGATACGGGAGTGTGGGGGTTGCGGGGAGTGGTATGATACACCAGTTTTACAATATTGGGATTCAGGGACCGGTGTAGAGATACGGGAGTGTGGGGGTTGGGGGGGGAGTGGTGTGATACACCAGTTTTACAATATTGGGGTCCAGGGACCGGTGTAGAGATACGGGAGTGTGGGGGTTGGGGGGGAGCATGATACACCAGTTTTACAATATTGGGATTCAGGGACCGGTGTAGAGATACGGGAGTGTGGGGGTTGTGGGGGGAGTGGTATGATACACCAGTTTTACAATATTGGGATTCAGGGACCGGTGTAGAGATACGGGAGTGTGGGGGTTGGGGGGGGAGTGGTATGATACACCAGTTTTACAATATTGGGGTCCAGGGACCGGTGTAGAGATACGGGAGTGTGGGGGTTGGGGGGGGAGCATGATACACCAGTTTTACAATATTGGGATTCAGGGACCGGTGTAGAGATACGGGAGTGTGGGGGTTGTGGGGGGAGTGGTATGATACACCAGTTTTACAATATTGGGATTCAGGGACCGGTGTAGAGATACGGGAGTGTGGGGGTTGTGGGGGGAGTGGTATGATACACCAGTTTTACAATATTGGGGTCCAGGGACCGGTGTAGAGATACGGGAGTGTGGGGGTTGCGGGGAGTGGTATGATACACCAGTTTTACAATATTGGGATTCAGGGACCGGTGTAGAGATACAGGAGTGTGGGGTTTGGCGGGGGAGTGGTATGATACACCAGTTTTACAATATTGGGATTCAGGGACCGGTGTAGAGATACGGGAGTGTGGGGGTTGCGGGGAGTGGTATGATACACCAGTTTTACAATATTGGGATTCAGGGACCGGTGTAGAGATACGGGAGTGTGGGGGTTGGGGGGGGAGTGGTATGATACACCAGTTTTACAATATTGAGGTCCAGGGACCGGTGTAGAGATACGGGAGTGTGGGGGTTGGGGGGGAGCATGATACACCAGTTTTACAATATTGGGATTCAGGGACCGGTGTAGAGATACGGGAGTGTGGGGGTTGTGGGGGGAGTGGTATGATACACCAGTTTTACAATATTGGGATTCAGGGACCGGTGTAGAGATACGGGAGTGTGGGGGTTGCGGGGAGTGGTATGATACACCAGTTTTACAATATTGGGATTCAGGGACCGGTGTAGAGATACGGGAGTGTGGGGGTTGGGGGGTGAGTGGTATGATACACCAGTTTTACAATATTGGGGTTCAGGGACCGGTGTAGAGATACGGGAGTGTGGGGGTTGTGGGGGGAGCATGATACACCAGTTTTACAATATTGGGATTCAGGGACCGGTGTAGATATACGGGAGTGTGGGGGTTGTGGGGGGAGTGGTATGATACACCAGTTTTACAATATTGGGATTCAGGGACCGGTGTAGAGATACGGGAGTGTGGGGGTTGTGGGGGGAGCATGATACACCAGTTTTACAATATTGGGATTCAGGGACCGGTGTAGAGATACGGGAGTGTGGGGGTTGCGGGGAGTGGTATGATACACCAGTTTTACAATATTGGGATTCAGGGACCGGTGTAGAGATACGGGAGTGTGGGGGTTGCGGGGAGTGGTATGATACACCAGTTTTACAATATTGGGATTCAGGGACCGGTGTAGAGATACGGGAGTGTGGGGGTTGTGGGGGGAGTGGTATGATACACCAGTTTTACAATATTGGGATTCAGGGACCGGTGTAGAGATACGGGAGTGTGGGGGTTGTGGGGGGAGTGGTATGATACACCAGTTTTACAATATTGGGATTCAGGGACCGGTGTAGAGATACGGGAGTGTGGGGGTTGCGGGGAGTGGTATGATACACCAGTTTTACAATATTGGGATTCAGGGACCGGTGTAGAGATACGGGAGTGTGGGGGTTGCGGGGAGTGGTATGATACACCAGTTTTACAATATTGGGATTCAGGGACCGGTGTAGAGATACGGGAGTGTGGGGGTTGCGGGGAGTGGTATGATACACCAGTTTTACAATATTGGGATTCAGGGACCGGTGTAGAGATACGGGAGTGTGGGGGTTGCGGGGAGTGGTATGATACACCAGTTTTACAATATTGGGATTCAGGGACCGGTGTAGAGATACGGGAGTGTGGGGTTTGGCGGGGGAGTGGTATGATACACCAGTTTTACAATATTGGGATTCAGGGACCGGTGTAGAGATACGGGAGGGTGGGAGGGTGGGTGGTGGGGAATGGTCACAGGTGCAGGAATCTGAAGCAAGACACAGTCAGCTGGGTAGGGGACGGTGGGGGGTTGGGGTCAGGGGCGTGAGAGGGGCGCTTGGCCCAGAGTTTAGAAGGACGAGGGGAGACACGAGTGGACAGTCTGGGTCTGAGAAATGTTCCAACTGCTTGGGGCAAATGGCGCGGAGATGGGTCTGGTCTCTGAGTCTGGGAATATTTATCCCAAGAAGCTGATTGTGGGCCATTAGTGGGGGTGAGGGAGAGTTGCTAATGGAGGATGTGGGAGTGGGAAGGGTACATTATGTTGGTGACCATGTCAGTGAGGGTGGTGGGGGCAGTGGGATAATGGACCTGGGAAGGTGGGGGAGTGGTGCCTGTGGGTTAGATGTGACCTCCGGTCAATCTGGTGATGGGTCTGCTCTCGCCTCCATCTCTCCTCTCCTCTCCGCACTCGCTGTAACAGCCGCCCTCTCTTCTCTCTTTCTCTCTCCACACTCCGATTCAGCTGCACCCAAGATTCCTCCAGACATAAAGTCTCTCAGCCCCAAACTCCCATCGACTGTGTCGGGCTCCTTTAGTAAGTGTTTCTTCGGGTGCTGGGCCGTGACTGTCTTCTGTTTGCTCCCCTCCCCGCTGCACCCAACCCCAGCACTGGCTCCCTGTCCTGTGTGGCTGCACGTCACTAACCCAGTGCCTGCAACACCAGCCTGTGTCTGACTGCGAGTGAGATGAAGTCTGTGAAGAAACACAACGGGTAGTGAGGAGGATTGATGAATGGACAAGTCTGAAGGTGACAGCACGGGGTCACGAGATGATGGGAAGGCGTCCATGTCCTACAAAGGCAGAGCAGGGAGGTTCTGATGAACCTTTGCTGAAGTCGTAGCTGGGATACCACGTGTAGTTCGACAACATAGAACAGTACAGCACAGGAACAAGCCCTTCGGCCCACAATGTTGAGCCAAATTTGTAATCAGTTGGCCAACTGAACTAATCCCTTCTGCCTGTACAATGTCCATATCCTTTCATTTCCCTCACAATCTGTCTCTTCAGTGTCTAATGTATCTGCTTCAAACTGCACGTTCCACACACCCACCACTCTGTTTTTTTAAAAAAAACTTGCTCCTCACATCTCCTTTGCCCTCAAAGTTGAAAGTAAATTTATTATGGAAGTACACATATGTCACCATAAACAGCCCTGAGATTCATTTTCTTGTGGGTATTCTCAGTTAGTCCAAGAAACACAACAGAATCAATGAAAGACTGCACACAATGGGACAGACAGCCAACGTACAGACAGCAAACTATGCAAATACAAAAGACAAAAAAAAACTAAGCAATAAGTATCAAGACCATGATATGTAGAGTACTCTAAAGTGAGCCCATAGGATGTGTTAATAGGTTGAGTAAAGTTATCCACTCTGGTTCGAGAGCCTGATGGTTGAGGGGTAATAACTGTTCCTAAACCTGGTGGTGTGAATCCCAAAGCTCCTGTACCCCCTTCCTGATGACAGCAGCAAGAAGGCATCATGACCTGGGTGGTGATGGATACTGCTTTCCAGTGACAGTGCTCCTTGTAGATGTGCTTAATGGTGGGAAGGCTTTACCCGTGATAGACTGGGCTGTAGGGTTTCAGTGTTTCCATACCAGGCTGTGATGCAGCCCATCAGTATACCCTCCACCACACATCTATAGAGGCTTGTCAGAGTTTCAGATGTCACACCAAGTCTTCGCAAACTCCTGAGAAAGTAGAAGCGCGGCCGTGCTTCATAATTGTACTTGCCTGCTGGGCCCAGAACAGGTCCTCGGAAATGATAACACCGAAGAATTTAAAGTCTTCATCTCTGATCCCCTGATGAGGACTGGCTGACAGACCTCTGGAAGTCAATAATCAGCTCCTGTCTTGTTGACACTGAGTAAGAAGTTGCTGTGGCACCACTCAGCCAGATTTTCAGTCTGTCTTCATCACCACCTTTGATTCAGCCAACGGCATCAGCAAACTTATTAAATATGGCAATGGAGCTGAGCTGAGCCACACAGTCATAGGTATAAAGTGAGTAGAGCAGGGGCTAAGCACACAGCCCTGTGGTGTTCCTGTGCTGATGGTGATTGTGGAGGAAATGTTGTTGCCAATCCAAACTAACTGGTTTCTTCAAGTGAGGAAATCGAGGATCTAATTGCACAAGGAGGTATTGAGACCAAAGTCTTGAAGCTTACTGATTAGTTTTGAGGGGACAGTAGTATTGAATGCCGAGCTGTAGTCGATAAAGAGCATCTTCACTGTCCAGATGTTTCAGGGCTGAGTGAAGAGCCAGTAAAATGGCTTCTGCTGTTGACTTCTGATCCAGTAGGCAAATTGGAGCAGCAGGAGTTCCTCACAGCGAATGTTAGTGCTGCTGGATGATAGTAATTGAGGTCTGCTTGAAGCAGCTGCATATTCAGACTGCCTGAGCGAGAGGTTAACCATCTCAGTGAACACTCCAGTCAGTTACCAGCACAGGTCTTTAGTACTCGGCCAGGTTCCCCATCTGGGCCGGATATTTTCTGTGGGTTCATCCTCCTGAAGGATGCTCTCATGTTAGTTTCAGAGACTAAAATCGCAGGGTCATTGGGGGCAGTGGGAGTTCGTGAAGGTTCCCCTGTGATTTGACACCTTAAATGCAAGCCCTCTGGTATTATACCCTGGGGGAGAAAAGGTATTGTCTACCTCTTCTATCTATGCCTCTCATAACCTTAGAAACTTCCCCTCAGCCTCTGTCGCTCCAGAGAGAACAGCCCAAGTTTGTCCAAGCTCTCGTTATAGCTCACGCTCTTCAATCCAGGCGGCACCCTGGTATCATGTGATCTTCCTCAGAATGTTACTGGGGATGGAGTGTGTCAGTTATGTGGAAAGACTGGATAGGCTGGGGCTGTTTTCCACGGAGTGAACAAAGTTGAGGGGTGGCTTCATAGAGGTTTATAAATTCACAAGGGGTGGAGGTAGGTGCATTGTCAGGTTTTTTTTAGTAAGGTGGTGAATCAATAAGGAGTGGAGATTTAAGGTGAGAGGAGGAAGATTTAAAGGCTTCCTGATGATTGGGGTGGGGTCTATGGACCGAGCTGCCAGAGGAAGTGGGAGAGTTGGTGCAGCTGTTACGCTTGGAAGATCTGAAAGGTTAGAGAAGACAAGTGGTCAGCATCAGAAATTGTGCCGATGGGCCTGTCTTTGTGCTGTGTTTGACTCTGTAAGCGACATATACAGAGTGGGTGATGAGAAATGCTTCTCCACTGCAGGTGTGTATAAACCTAGAGGTCATAGGGTGTCGGAATCTGGATAGCACTTCCTGAGGGTACCGTGGGGGCAGAGACTCACATCATTTATCTGCACGAGGACTTATTACCCAGCTGGAGACACATACAGACTGAATGATGCTCCTTCAGATTTGTCTGGATGGTCAGTGTGTACACGATGGGCCGAAGGGCCTGTTCCTTAGGCACGGATTATTGGACATTGATGCCCAGCGAGTGTGTGAAGTGAATGAAACTTCTGTTTTCATCTAAATGTCCTTTTCTTTGCTCTTATCTGAGATGCACTGGGGTGTGTGGAGGGATCTTCACTTTATATCTGACGCCAGGAGAGCTTTGATCAGTGGCCAGTCCGGATGTTGGAAGTTTTGAGAGGGTGGGACTTCAATCAGGTCCACTACCTGAGTACAAAAGGTAGCAGCAGGATCAGTACAGCGAATAAGAGCTTTGACCAGCAGCCATCCGGAGCTTAGGATTGTTTAGCAAAGAGCAAATTAAACGAAGGTAGCGGCGTGCAGCCCCCTTGTCTGAGTGGGCAGGATCAGAGTGGTGATCTTGAGGTATTAGCTGTTCGAGGCTTCAGTCAGAGAAAGCAAAGAAAAGAAAAGCTCTAGGTTAAGTTTTTTTTCCCTTCCCTTCTATATATCTGCTCAGTTAGGGCAGCAGAGATGCCAGGCAGGATAGTTAAATGCTCTTCTTGTGGATGTGGGAAGGCAGGGAGACCTCCTGTGGCCCTGCCAACTACAAGATGTGCCTCCAGCTGCACATTAAGGAACTGGAACTGGATGAACTGGATCATTTCGCAGGCCGAAGGGACATGTAGAGAGGTGCAGGGCACAGAAGACAGACAGTCTGGCAGGGGAAAGGGATTAAGGAGCCAGTGCAGAGTAGCCCTGTGGCCAGCAGGTATATCACTTTGGATACTGTCTGGAGGCGGTGTGGGGGTGGGAATTGACCTAACAATGGAAAGCCACTGTGGTTGGGTCTCTGCCTCTATGCCTCAGACGGGAGGGAAGGAGAAAGGGCACGTTGCACGCTGTGGTGACGGGGATTCGTTAAGGGAATGGATAGGGGGTTCTGTGGGTTGGAACAAGATTCTGGGGATATCTCTGATCGAGTTCTCAGCATTCTTAAGTGGGAAAGTGAACAGTGAAAAGCCGTGGTCCATGTAGGTAGAACGAGTGACGAGGTCCTGCATAGGGAGTTAAGTGCTAAGTTACAGGGCAGGACCTCCAGGGTTGTGATTTCAGGATTGCTAACCGTGCCACATGCTAGTGAGCCAGAACGAGGAAGATTATACAGTTTAATACGTGGCTAAGGAGTTGGTGCCGGAGGGAGGACATAAAGATTTTTGGATCATTGGGCTCCTTTTCATTGGGACCTGTACGGAAGGGACGGTTTGCAGCTGAACTGGAGGGGGACTAATATCCTAGCAGGAAGGTTTGTTAATGCTGCACGGTGCAGTTTAGAGTTGCAGGGGGACGGGAACCAGAATGGCAGAACAGTTAGTGGAGAAGTTGGAAGTTTGGTTGATCTCTGAGCTTGGCAGAATTTCGGCTCCAATCGAGAAGCCGTCATCGGTGCACGGTGAAGGTGTTGACTCCTCCGGGGTCTGAATGGATATGGTTCAAAACACTGAACGGTTTAGCAGTAGAGGTTTCTAATTGGCTAGCTTTGAGGGAGGTCTGCTGGGAGTGCTTGCTTCGCTGTACAGACTCTGAGAATATTGGTGATGTCTTTTCTATGTACGGGTTCATATACTGGATCTGTGTCGATGTGTTTGTTGGCGAACCCTCCCGCAGGGATCCATGCTTCGAGAAATTCTCGTTCTTTTCTTGTTCTTGCTTGAGTCAAGACTCTGGCTGTCATTTAGTTGAATTGGTGACTTTCTTCGTTTTCATGAGCTGATGCTAGCAAGAGTGGGTCATGCCTTCTGCTCGCTGACGCTCGTATAGCCTGGTTGACAACATAGTACTTGTTGTGTTGCAGTCACTACACTGCAGATAACATTTGTTCTATTAGTGACACTTTGTTGTGCCTTGAGTTTTGCTGAGTTCCTCCTCGAAGCTGCAGTGAGCAACTGTGATGTTTTGCTGTCATTTCTGAGACGCTTTTTATGTACGGCAATACAATTCATTTATTCATCGTTCGTGTAGTTTGTATATTTAGGTTTCTGACTTTGAAGCACCTTCGGACGAAGCTTCGTGGATATCCGTTCTGTTGAAAGGTCTTGAGGAGGCACTTTTCTTCCAGTTTTCTGTCTGGTGTTGCAATGGGACTCAATCATAAGACCATAAGGCACAGGAGCAGAAATAGGCCATTTGGCCCATCGAGTCTGCTCCGCCATTCAATCATGGCTGATCCTTTCTTTCCCCCTCCTCAGCCCCAGTTCCCGGCCTTCTCCCCGTAACCTTTGATGCCATGTCCAATCAAGAACCCCTCAATCTCTGCCTTAAATACACCCAATGACCAGGCCTCCACAGCTGCATGTGGTAACAATTTCCACAAATTCACCACCCTCTGGCTAAAGAAATTTCCCACATCTTTGTTAAAAGTGGGCGTCCCTTTACTATGAGGCTATGCCACATCCTCGGTCTCGGCCTTTCAACATTTGAAAGGTTTCAGTGAGATCCCCCCTCATCTTTCTAAATTCCAGTGAGTACCGACCCAGAGCTATCAAACATTCCTCGTATGATAACCCTTTCATTCCCGGAATCATCCTTGTGAACCTCCTCTGAGCCCTCTCCAACGTCAGCACATTTTCTTAGATGGGCTTGTGCACAATACTCAAGGTAAGGCCCCACCAGTGCCTTATAAAATCTCTACATCATGTCCCTGTTCTTGTATTCTAGTCCTCTTGAAATGAATGCTAACATTGCATTTGCCTTCTTCACTACCAATCCTACCTGCAAGTTAACCTTTAGCATGTTCTGCACGAGAATTCCCAAGTCCCTTTGCCTCACAGATGTTTGGATTTTCTCCCTGTTTAGAAAATAGTCTGCACATTTATTTCTACTGGCAAAAATAGGAAAACAGATTATTATCTGAATGGTGGCCGATTAGGAAAAGGGGAGGTGCAACGAGACCTGGGTGTCATTATACACCAGTCATTGAAAGTGGGCATGCAGGTACAGCAGGCGGTGAAAAAGGCGAATGGTATGCTGGCATTTATAGCGAGAGGATTCGAGTACAGGAGCAGGGAGGTACTACTGCAGTTGTACAAGGCCTTGGTGAGACCACACCTGGAGTATTGTGTGCAGTTTTGGTCCCCTAATCTGAGGAAAGACATCTTTGCCATAGAGGGAGTACAAAGAAGGTTCACCAGATTGATTCCTGGGATGGCAGGTCTTTCATATGAAGAAAGACTGGATGAACTGGGCTTGTACTCGTTGGAATTTAGAAGATTGAGGGGGGATCTGATTGAAACGTATAAGATCCTAAAGGGATTGGACAGGCTAGATGCGGGAAGATTGTTCCCAATGTTGGGGAGGTCCAGAACGAGGGGTCACAGTTTGAGGATAGAGGGGAAGCCTTTTAGGACCGAGATTAGGAAAAACTTCTTCACACAGAGAGTGGTGAATCTGTGGAATTCTCTGCCACAGCAAACTGTTGAGGCCAGTTCATTAGCTATGTTTAAAAGGAAGTTAGATATGGCCCTTGTGGCTACAGGGGTCAGGGGGTATGGAGGGAAGGCTGGGTTCTGAGTTGGATGATCAGCCATGATCATAATAAATGGCGGTGCAGGCTCGAAGGGCCGAATGGCCTACTCCTGCACCTATTTTCTATGTTTCTATGTTTCTACTACCAAAGTGCATAAACATGCATTTTTCAACATTGTATTTCATTTGCCACTTTCTTGTCTATTGTCCTAATCTGGCCAAGTCCTTCTGCATCCTACCCATATCCTCAGCACTACCTGCCCCTTCCACCAATCTTTGTATCATCTGTAAACTTGGCAACAAAGCATCTATTCCATCATCTGAATCATTGATATACAGCATAAAAAGAAGTGGTCCCAACACCAGTCCCTGCGGAACCACTAGTCACCGGCAGCCAACCAGAAAGGGATCCCTTTATTCTCATTCACTGCCTCCTACCAATCAGCCAATGCTCTAACCATGCCATTAACTTTCCTGTAATACCATGGGCTCTTAATTTGGTAAGCAGCCTCGTGTGGCACCTTGTCAAAGGCCTTCTGAAAATCCAAATATACAACATCCATTGCACCCCTTTCATTTTTCCTACTTGTAATCTCTTCAAAGAATTACAACAGATTTGCCAGGCAAAATTTTCCCATTAGGAACCCATGCTGACTTTGTCCTATCTTGTCCTGTGCCACCAAGTACTCCATCACCTCATCCTTAACAATTGGCTCTTAACACCTTTCCAACCACTGAGGTCAGGCTAACTGGTCTATAATTTCCTTTCTGCTGCCTTCCTTCTTTCTTAAAGAGTGGAGTGACATTTGCAATTTTCCAGTCCTCTGGCACCATGCCCGAGTCCATTGATTTTTGAATCAATGGTAGAAAATTGCTACCATCATAATCTGTAACACTACCTCTTTCAGAACCTTAGGGTGCAGTTCGTCTGCTCCGGGTGACTTGTGTACTTTTAGGTCTTTCAGCTTTTTGAGCACCTTCTCCCTTGTAACAGTAACTGCACCCACTTCCCTTCCCTCACACCCTTCAGGATCTGGCACATTGCTAGCATCTCCCACAGTGAAGACTGATGCAAAATACTCATTTACTTATTCAGCCATCTCCTTGTCCACCGTTATTATTCCTCCTGCTCATTTTCTGGTGGTCCTATGTCCACTCTCATTTCTCTTTTATTTTTTACATACTTGAAAAAGCTTTTAATATCCACTTTAATGTTGTTTGCTAGCTTGCTTTTAAATTTCATCTTTTCCCTCCTAATGATTCTTCTAGTTGCTCCCTTCAAAGGTTTTTAAAAGCTTTCCAATCCTGTGTCTTCCCACTAAATTTCACTTTGTTGCATGCTCTCTTTTTTAGTTTTACATTAGCTTTGACTTCCCTTGTCAGCCACGGTTGTATTATTTTGCCATTTGAGTATTTCTTTGTTTTTGGAATACACATGCCCTGCACCTTCCTCATTTTTCCCAGAAGCTCACGCCATTGCTGCCCTGCTGTCATCCCTGCCAGCATCTCCTCCCAGTTTACTTTTGTCAACTCCTCTCCCAGACCACTGTAATTTCTTTCATTCTACTGTAATACTGCTACAGACTTTACTTTCTCCCTATCAAATTTCAAGTTGAACTCAATCATATTGTGATCACTGGTTCTTAAGGTTCTTTTACCCTAAGCTTCCTATACAACATGTAACCTTGGACATTCAGCTCCCAGCTATAACCATCCTTCAGCCACGATTCAGTGATGGCCACAACATCATACCTGACAATCTGTAATAGTGTAACAAGATCATCCACCTTATCTCTTGTACTCCATGCATTGAGATGTAACACTTGAGTGCTGTATTTGCTATCTTTTTTGATTCTGCATCCTTAATGCACTGATACTCACCCTGCTGGCTGCAATTTTGTCTTAATCATCTGCCTGCCCTTCCTGACAGTCTGACTGTACCACATCTTTGCTTTTTTACCATCGCTCCTATCCTGAGTCCCTTCACTCCGGTTCCCACCCCCGCCAAATTAGTTTAAACCCTCTCCAACAGCTCTAACAAACCTGCCCACGAGAACATTAGCCCCCCCTCGGGTTCAGGTACAACCTGACACTTTTGAACAGGTCATACCTCCTACAGAAGAGATCCCAGTGATCCAAGAACCTGAAGCCCTGCCCCCTGCACCAGCTTCTTCCAGCAGACCCATCAGACTGACACAACTGTATTTCTGTGCTGTATTGACTGTCCTATTGTACATACTATTTATTACAAATTACTGTAAATTGCACATTTAGACAGATTACTCCTCCTGTATGTGAAGGATGTAGGAAATAAAGTCCATTCAATGGAATCTGCCAAATCACCCTGCTTTCACCCTCACTGGCAGCAATCCAGAAATTACAACCCTCGCTTTTCTCTCAGATTTCTGTCTAGCTCTCTAAATTCATTTTTTTTTTTGGGACATCTTTGCTTTTCCTTCCTGTGTCATTAACTAATCCTCTTGTCAATTTGTGGAGGCAGATGTTGGTAAGGCTTCAGACAAAGTCGAATCAAAAGGTTGAGCATGGTGTGACTAGTGTGCTGAGCTGCCTGTATTTCAATGGAACAGATATTGTAGGAAGGGTGGATGATAGTGCTGAAGATGAGGAAGCTGGTTTACAAACAGAGGCAATGTGTAGTGAGGAGAGATGTTGATCGGGCAAAATTGCAGTCAACAGGATGAGTTCCTACGTAAAGCTGGACAGAATCTAGAAGGGTGAATACAGGACTGAAGGTGTTGTATTTGGATGTGTGCAGCATATGGAATAAGGTAGATGAATTTGCTGCACAGTTACAGATGGGCAGGTATGATGTAGGCATCACTGAATCATGGCTGGAAGAAGTTTAGAGCTGGGAGCTTAATGTCCAAGGATACACATTGTATCTAAAGGACAGGCAGGAAGACAGAAGGGGTGGCGTTGCTCTGTTGGTTTAAAAAATTGAAATTAAATCACTAGAAAGAGGTGACATAGGGTTGGAAGGTGTTAAATCGTTGTGGATAGAGTTAAGGAACTGCAAAGGTAAAAACGCCCTGATGTTGTAGAAGACCCCCAAACAGTAGTAAGGATGTGGCCTTCAAAAAACAAAGGCATCCGTTAGTCTTGTGAGACCATGGATCTGTGCCTGGAAAGTCTTCACTCTCCAGGGCACAGGCCTTGTATGGAAGACCAGCAGTTGCCCACGCTGTAAGTCTCCCCTCTCCACAACACCGATGTTGTCCAAGGGAAGGGCATTAGGACCCATACAGCTTGGCCCCAGTATCGTCGCAGAGCAATGTGTGATTAAGTGCCTTGCTCAAGGACACAACGTGCTGCCTTGGCTGGGGCTCGAACTCTCGACCTTCAGATCGTTAGTCGAATGTCTTAACCATTTGGCCACGTGCCCACACTCAAAAGACAATGGGAGATAGAAAATGAATGCCAATAGGGCAGTGTTACAATAGTCATGGGGGACTTCAATATGCAGGTAGATTGGTATTAGATTCCAGGAGGGGAGTTGCTAGAGTGTACTCTGCACTGACTGACTGCTGGCCGGCGTGCCAAATGCCTCCTTCACTGTGACTCCAGGAGGGCCCTCAGTGCTGAGGAGACCCGGGAGAGGCTGGCTCTCTCCTTGGGGGGGGGGGGGGCGGGATGACTGAGGGATAGTGTCGACTGCAGAAATGTCCTTCCCGTATCGATAAATAAAACTAGAGGGTATAGTGCAGGGTTGGGGAGCCCAGAAGTAGAGGGGCCAGATACAAGACAAGAGTGGAGAGATTTAAAAGGGACCTGGGAGGGAACTTGTTTACACAGAGGATAGTGTAATGAACTGTCGGAGAAAGTAGACTGCATCGTTTAAGAGGTATTTGAATAGGAAGGTGGAGGGCAGGGGCTTGTCCAGTTCTGGGTCAGATGGGCCGAAGTGTCTGTTCTCATGCTGTTTGTGTTAAGTTCCTGTCCCTTGACCCAGTTTACCTGGCAGGGTTTGTCTTACAACAGCCAGTTGTGCGAGGAAGTTTCTCTCCTGCCGACCCATCAGTCAATATGTGGGAGGAAACCGGTGAAACCCAGTGGTCAGAGGGAGAACACAGAAGCATACAGCAGTACAGGCCCTTCGGCCCATTATGTTATACTACTCCAAGATACATCTACCTTGCCCTGCATTTTTCTATCATCCAAGTGCCTATCTAAGAATTTCTTAAATGCCCTTAATGCATCTGCCTCTCCCACCACCCCTGGCAGAGTGTTCCACATCTCTGTGCTTTTTAAAAAAAACCTACCTCTTGACATCTCCCCCATACTTTCCTTCAAACACCTTCACGTTTGCCCCTTCGTATCAGCCATTATCTCTGGCTGTCCAAGTGATCTATCGTCACGCACACCTCTGACAATCTTCTCTCCCTTCCCCTCAGTGCTGGCAGTCGGGAGGCCGCAGGCTACAGCGGTGTACAAGGTGGCCGAGTACGCCCGGCGTTTTGGGGTGCCTGTCATCGCCGATGGAGGGATCCAAACAGTGGGACACATTGTCAAGGCTCTGGCGCTGGGAGCGTCCACAGGTAGGTTAGAGGCAGAACCGGGGGATGTGGCGGATGGAGGTGGCGGGTACAGAGGGAGGGTCACATTGAGGGACGGACGAAATTGTGTGAGCTCTTAGAAAAAGTTGTTTTATTTAGGAATTATATCCTGAAGAATGGTTCAGGAGAGAGATGTTTCAGCTTTGGCAGAGAACTGCAGCAGTTTTATTCTTGGAGGAAAGAGCTAAGGCCATTTGTGTAGAGCACCACACCCCTCTATCTGGGCTCTACCTAAGCTCCTCTGTGGAGTCTTGGCTAGCAAACTGGCAGGACTCGAGACGAAAGTCTCTGCCCAACTGGGTTGCCAGTCAGGTCTACTTCGCACAGTCTGATACCAGGGGGTGTTGGTCATCACCCATGCTTTGTTACCGGCCACTGTATCGTCACCATGACCCAGAGGAAGTTGGTGGACAACTTCTGTGGCAACGGGAGGCGTGGGGTTCTCTGCGGTCCTGAGTCTTCCAATTGCAGAGGGCGGTCAGTCACTGCCTGCAGGAGGGTACGCGGCTTCCCACGGCGAACGGCAGCCATTCTGCTATGCAGGAGTTTGCACGTTTTTATTAGAAGCTACTGTGTGTCTGGGGGGTGCTCCTGGGCCTGTGAGGAGAAGGGCTTGTACTGCAGAGGAGGATGTTTCCCATCCTGTCATGGTGGCTGTGAGGTTTGCTTTGGCTCTGGCCACACTGATGGTGCTTGTGGTACGTACCTAAACCCCAAGATCTCCTTCGGAAGCCAGTCCCACACAGCATGAGGTGTGATACCCATCATGCCGTTCCACAACCTACCCAAATGGATCCTGTAGGGCTGCTCTTGCACACTTTTCACTTCATTGCCTTGCCTGCCATCGTGACAATCGTAGCAGACTATCTTACCTTCAGGCGCTGAGCGAGACCCCCAGTGAAAGTCTCTGTAAGCAGGTGCCTTGCTCCTGTCCACTGGTGACCTGGGCTGGAAGGTGTTGCCATGCACAGGTTTTTTTTTGTAATATAATTTTTATTGAGTTTTCAAAAAGAATACATGAAAAGATAAAGATAAAATCTACCCTCCCCCTTCCCCTTAACCCTCCCCCCCCCCATATATAGTCCTACCTAAAAAGAAAGAAAAGAGAAAAAAAAAGAGCCGCCTGGGTATTGGAAGGTTTCCACATGCTCCATGGGATTCAAAATAAATTTGGTATAATTATTCGTTACTTTCCCCAAGGGACCAAGATCTTTATCGGAGCACTCAAATATGCCATCCTATCTTTTGTAAATAAGGGCGCCAAATATTAAAAAATGTTACATATTTATCTCTTAAATTATAAGTAATTTTTTCGAGTGGAATAGAACTAGCCATTTCATTGTTCCAACGATTCATACTTAAATACGAATCAGATTTCCAAGTAACAGCTATAGTCTTCTTAGCTACTGCCAATGCAATTTTTATAAATTCTTTCTGATATTTATTCAGTTTAAGTTTTGGCTTTATCCCTTCAATATCACCTAATAGAAATAATACAGGGTTATGTGGAAGTTGAGTTCCAGTAATTTGTTCCAATAAGACTCTTAAATTTATCCAAAAGGGTCGAATTTTAAAACAAGACCAAGTAGAATGTAAAAAAGTACCAATTTCTTGATTACACTGAAAGCATTTATCGGATAGATTTGAATTTAATCTATTTATTTTTTGTGGTGTAATATATAATTGGTCTAAAAAATTATATTGTACTAATCTAAGTCAAACATTTATTGTATTTGTCATACTGTCAAGACAGAGTCTTGACCAATTTGTTTCATCAATATTAATATTCAGATCTGTTTCCCATTTTTGTTTTGACTTATGGGTTCCTTGTTTAATTGTCTGTTCTTGAATCAAATTATACATACAAGAAATAAATTTTTTAATTTTCCCTTTTCGAATTAAAATTTCAATTTCATTAGGTTTTGGCAAAAACATTGTTTGGCCCAGCTTACCTTTTAAGTAAGCCCTTAATTGAAGGTAACAAAGAAAGTATTATTTGATATTTTATATTTATCCTTTAATTGTTCAAATGACATCAATATACCGCGTTCATAACAATCTCCTATAAATTTAATCCCTTTTTGGTACCAATTATATAGAAGTTGATTGTCCATTGTAAAAGGAATAAGTCTGTTTTGAAACAAAGGTCTCCTTGCTAATAAAGATTTCTGTATTTCATTATCAACATTTATCTTATTCCATAGATCAATCAAATGTATTAATATAGGAGATTCTTTCTTTTCCCGTATCCATTTAGATTCCCATTTATATATAAAATCTTCAGGTCTATTTTCTCCTATCTTGTCTAATTCTATTTTAATCCATGCTGGTTTTCGATCATCGAAGAAAGATGCAATAAATCTAAGTTGATTTGCTTTATAATAGTTTTTAAAGTTTGGAAGTTGTAACCCTCCTTACCCAAATTTACATGTCAATTTTTCCAATGATATTCTTAACATTTTACCTTTCCAAAGAAATTTTCTCACACATTTATTTAACTCTTGAAAAATTTCTGTGGCAATTGTATTGGTAATGTTTGAAACAAATACTGTAATCTAGGAAATGTATTCATTTTTACAACATTGACTCTGCCTACTAATGTTATTGGTAGTATCATCCATTTGTCAAAATCTTCTTGAATTTTTTTCAATAGTGGTAAATAATTAAATGTATATAAATTCTTTACATCATTAACCGGCCATCTAAATTGGGTTACTAATCGACATTGACTATAGTCTCCTTTAGTAAGATGTAAAATTTCACTTTTATCCCAATTTATTTTGTAACCTGATACCTTCCCATATTCATCCAATCTAGAAGATAATTTATGTAACGAATGTTGTGGGTTTATTAAGTAGATCAAAACATCATCGGCAAAAAGATTAATTTTATATTCCTCCTGATTAACTCTAAAAGCCATAATATCTGGATCAATTCTGATTAGTTTTGCTAATGGCTCTATCGCCAGTACAAATAAAGCAGGTGATAATGGACAACCTTGTCTAGTTGACCTTTTTAACTGGAATGGTGTTGAAATTTGAGAGTTTGTCACTACTTTAGCCTTAGGGTTAGAATTTAAAGTTTTAATCCAATTTATAAAAGATGTTCCTAACCCATATTTTTCTAATACTTTAAATAAAAAATCCCATTCTAATCTATCAAATGCTTTTTCTGCATCCAAGGCTACTACTATACTCTTCTCCTCCCGTTTTTGTGCCAAATGAATTCTACTGAGTAGCCGAGTTACATTATCTACCAATTGTCTATTTTTAATAAATCCTGTTTGATCCATATGTATTAATTTTGGTAAATATTTAGATAATCTATTCGATAAAATTTTTGCTATTATTTTATAATCCGTATTCAATAAAGAAATAGGCTTGTATGATGTTGGTTTCATAGGGTCTCTGTCTTTTATTGGCAATACTATTACAATCGCTGTTGAAAAAGATTCTGGGAGTTAGTGTTTTTTCTGCTTGACGTATTAGTTCCATAAAGAGAGGAAATAATAAATCTTTAAATTTTTTATAAAATTCAGGTGGAAAACCATCTTCTCCTGGAGATTTATTACTTTGGAGTGATCCTAAAGCTTCTTCAACTTCTTTTAATGTAAAAGGCATATCTAATCCCTTCTGTTCTTCCAAATTCAATTTTGGAAGAGATACTTGTGATAAAAACCTTTCTATCTCATTAACATCATTTTGTGATTCTGATTGATATAATTCAGAATAGAAACTTTTAAAGGTTTCATTTATTTCAAGAGGTTTATAAGATATTTTATTTGCCCTTGTTCGAATTGCATTTATTGTTTTGGAAGCTTGTTCTGTTTTCAACTGCCAGGCAAAAGAATTTTATGTGCTCTCTCACCTAACTCATAATACCTTTGTTTAGATCTTATAATTGCTTTTTCCATTCTATATGTCTGAAGCATATTATATTGTAACTTCTTATTGACAAGTTGCCTTCGTTTTTCTTCTGACATATATCTTTGAGATTCTTTTTCTAATTTTGTAATCTCTTTTTCCAATTGATCTAGTTCTACCATATATTCTTTCTTAATTTTAGACGTATAACTTATTATCTGGCCCCTAAGATATGCTTTCATCGCATCCCATAGTATTAATTTATCATCCACGGAATGAAAATTTGTATCCAAAAAAAAATTGAATCTGCTTTTTCATAAAATCACAAAAATTTTGACGTTTTAATAATGTTGAATTAAATCTCCATCTATAAGCCACTTCTTCCTTATCAGCCATTATTATTGTCATTAATAAAGGAGAATGATCTGATAATATTCTTGCTTTATATTCCATATTTTTCACTCTGTGTTGAATATGCATTGACAATAGAAAAAAATCTATCCTTGAGTAAGTTTTATGTCTATGAGAATAGAACGAATAGTCTCTTTCTTTAGGATTGATTCTTCTCCATATATCAATCAAATTTAAATCTTTCATCAATGATAAAGTTAAATTTACTACCTTCGATTTTATAACAACCTTGGTTGATCTATCTAAGACTGGGTCTAAGCAAAAATTAAAGTCTCCTCCAATTAATATTTTTTCATGTGCATCCGCCAAATTCAAAAAAGCTTCTTATATGAATTTTGCATCATTTTCGTTTGGTGCATAAATATTCGTAAAAGTCCATAGTTCAGAAAAAAGTTGACAATGTATAATCACATATCTCCCTGCAGAATCAGTTATTACATTTTGTATTCTAATTGGTAATGTTTTATTGATCAAAATTGCTACTCCCATCGCTTTTGAATTAAATGAAGCCGCAACAACACTACCCACCCAATCTCTCTTTAGTTTCTGATGTTTTGTTTCTGTTAGGTGCGTTTCCTGTAAAAAAGCTAAATCTATCTTCATTTTTTTAATATGTGTTAAGATTCTTTTTCTTTTCACTGGTCCATTAAGCCCATTAACATTAAAACTCAAAAAATTCAAAAAATTAGTCATTATTCTTAACAAAGTTACTCCAATCTAAAACATTACTTCTCAACTCTCATAGTTCCTTGGGGAATCTCTTTAAACTTCACCATGTTGCTATGTGTTTCCCTCCCAACCCTCCAGGCAAAAAGAAAAAAATAGAAAGGATACAAAAAAAGAAAAAACAAAATACCCCCCCCACTAATGTTGTGAATGAAAGGATACACAACACTACCCCCCTCCATTTTACGGGTCGTGGCTAAAGCCACGCTTGCACACATGATTAGCATAGCAATTGGTCAGTGCTTCTTCCAGCTCCCCCGCAACAAAAAAAAATTTTATATATATATATAGACAAAATTAATGTTACTATTCCCAACTAATATTCCTCCAATTTTAACCTTTCTTACCCCCCTCGTATAATTAATAATATATTTATACATTCATCCACCTTCAAAAATCTAACAAGTCCATTCTTTGACTCAATCTTCATCTTCAATCTATCTCACTCCCCTGGTTTTGTTCTTGTATCTGGTGAATATTCAGAGAATCTCGCACAAACTGCTCCGCTTTCCGGTAATCGTCAAAAAATCTTTTTTCTCCACCAGGCAAAAAAATCTTTAAGGTTGCAGGGTAACGCAATATAAATTGATAACCGTGGTCCCATAGGGTTTTTTTCACTGGATTAAATTTCTTCCTTCTCTTCAAAAGTTCATAACTTATATCAGGGTAGAAAAAAACTTTGTTCCCTTGAATCATCAATGGCCCTTTTCTATCCTTGGCAGCTCGAACAGCTGCCTGTAGAATCCTTTCCTTGTCTTGAAATCTTAAGAATTTTATTAAAATCGATCGTGGATATTGGTCATCTTTTGGTTTTGGTCTTAGAGCTCTATGTGCCCGCTCAATTTCAATTGTTCGAACCTCCTCTTCCATTTGCAAAACTTCCGGGATCCATCTTTGAAAAAATTCTATTGGTTTTTCTCTCCATACCTTCTCTAAGACCAACAATTTTAATATTATTATGTCTACTGAAATTTTCCAACATGTCCACTTTCTCCAAGAGTCGATTTCTTTCCGAGTTCCAGACAAGCAGATCATTTTCTGTTTTTTCCACTCTTATCATTCATATGCCCCATTGCTCTTTCCATCTTCTGAAGCTTCTTATCCATTTTGTCCTGTCTTTCCATAGCTTTATTATAGGACATCTTCACATCTCTAAGCTCTTCTCTTACTTTTCTTAGTTCAGCCGTTAATTGCAATATAGCCTCTCTTATGTTTCCATCGTCTCCTTTACTTCCAGTCGCTTCCAATTCTTCCTCCTCTTCTTCATCTGTATTCTCTGCAGAATCCAATTCTGACTGAGTCATTTTCAATTGCAGTGGCTGTCGGTTCTTGTAGTTTGAGTTGTGTCGATTTGCGCATGCGCATTTCCGGCATCTTCTTCCGAGAGACCGCTACCGCCGCCACTGCTCCCTGTTCTACGGCGGGGATAGAATGCACCTCCTCCAAAGGAGATCCAACCTGAGTCCGAGGCTCCATCACTGCAGTAGGCCCTTTTTTCTTCCCATCTCGCGGCTGCTTCGCAACAACAGACTTCTTCTGTTGTGGTTTAGGAGGCATATCGTAAAGTAGTCTTGCAAAGTTTATAAATAGTTTTCCGAAAGTATTTATTAACTTTGTTTTGTTTAAACGGTACTTTGCTAATTTTTTACGGGAGAGCTGGATTTACACGTCTCAATCCCACATCGTCACGTGACGCCCCCCCCATGCACAGGTTTTTAAGCAGGTTCACCGATTCCCCATTCACCTGTTCATTCTGTGACCTGGAGAAGTCAGAGTACTGTGTCTGCCTGTCCATTCTGTGACTGGGAAGGGTCAGTGTACCGTAGCAGGTTCACTGGTCATAGTCATACTTTATTGATCCCAGGGGAAATTGGTTTTTGTTACAGTTGCACCACAAATAATTAAATAGTAATAAAACCATAAATAAATAGTAATATGTAAATTATGCCAGTAAATTATGAAATAAGTCCAGGACCAGCCTATTGACTCAGGGTGTCTGATCCTCCAAGGGAGGAGTTGTAAAGTTTGATGGCCACAGGCAGGAATGACTTCCTATGACGCTCTGTGCTGCATCTTGGTGGAATGAGTCTCTGACTGAATGTACTCCTGTGCCCACCCAGTACATTATGTAGTGGATGGGAGACATTGACCAAGATGGCATGCAACTTGGACAGCATCCTCTTTTCAGACACCACTGTCAGAGAGTCCAGTTCCATCCCCACAACATCACTGGCCTTACAAGTGGTGCCTTGTCCACTTGTTCTGTCTGGGACCTGGAGGAGTTGGTGTACCATGTCTACATGGAATGTGAGAGGTTGCAGCCCGTTTGAATATCTGGAGGTTGGTTCTCAGGTTCTGGCTGCATCTCAGCCCCACTCTCCTGGTTTGTGAGCACCATGTAAGGGGGTGGGGGGAGAGGGCGAGCCACTGGAAGGATTTCCTAGTAGACTTGCTCTTGGGCCTGACCAAGATGGCCATTCATGGGTCTAGGCAGTAGGCATTCACGCCAGGGAACATGCAAACATTATGGGAACAGTTTGGGGGGGGGGGTTGCGGTTCTGGGAATGGTGCCCCTCCCCCAATGAAATGAGTGCATTGTAGATGGTAACTGTATTTTAATTTGTATTCACTAACTATTGTAACTCCTGACCTTTGTAATTGAATGAAGTTTTGTACGTTTGTTTGAAAAAAGGGGTGTTGTCAATGGAGAACCACGGTGTGGTCAGGGGAGGGGTGATTTTGTTTCCCGGCTGTGCTGACTAACACCCCTCACTTCTCCCCAGTGATGATGGGATCCCTCCTGGCTGCGACGAGTGAAGCGCCCGGTGAATATTTCTTCACCGATGGGGTGAGGCTGAAGAAATACCGTGGGATGGGATCAGTTGACGCAATGGACAAACATGTTGGCAGCCAGAGTCGCTACTTCAGGTTGGTGTGTCCGTGTTTGGCTGGGGGTTGAACCAACCCACTCTGCCTCCCTCCAGATGGGACGTCTGCACTCTTGGTCCTGAACTGACACATTCTGCCTCCAACTTCAGTGCAAAACGACTGAGCTCCTCACAGGACAAGCAGTTACTGAGGCAGCAGGGTCTCCTTGGGGTCCGGGCGGGCCGAAGTAAGTGCCTGTCTCTAACTGCCCCTGGTGTAAGGGAGGAGATGTGAACCGCTGCAGTCCGTGTAGCAGAGGGGAGGGGAGGTCCAAGGCTTGGACCCAGTGGCAGTGAAGGGACAGAGTGGTTCAGTTGGTCATTGGAATAGAGGGCAGCTGGGTGGGTGATGGACCTTCATCTGGAGAGGAGGGTACAACATCAGTGTCGGACAATGAACCGGGAACACTCTGACCATTGCCACCCAGGGGTAACAGTGAATATGGGAGAGCAGCAGTGTCTGATTCAGATATCTCCCTCCCCCAGTGAGTCGGACAAGATTAAAGTGGCTCAGGGAGTGTCTGGTGCTGTCCAGGACAAGGGTTCCATCCATAAGTTCGTCCCGTATTTGATTGCTGGAATTCAACACGGCTGCCAGGACATCGGAGCTAAGAGTTTAACACAGCTTAGGTATGGACATTGTCTCCCTTTCATCCTCTTTTGTGCTTACCACCCCGACACCCTCCTTCTCTCTCTTCCCCTCTGTCAGCTGCTGTTACTGATGTTCTGCTCTCTCTAGAGTGATGATGTACGCTGGAGAGCTGAAGTTCGAGAGGAGGACGCTGTGTGCTCAGATGGAAGGAGGAGTCCATGGGCTGCATTCGTAAGTTTCACAACCACCCCTACCCCCACTTCCTCTCTACCCTGGATGTTTCTCAGGAATCTGGCACGTGGATGTGTGTGCCTCTTAGTATACCTCCCAGAAATTACTGGGGAACAAAGATTCCTTCAGTGAAATGTACCCTCGATTCCTGCCCTCTCCCCTTACGCTATGGGGAACAGTGACATAAGATGGCTGGTTCAGTTCTGTATTTGTCGGACACCCAGATCCCTCCCAGACTTGAAGCTTTGGGTGATGAGACTGGTTGCCATGTTTCTGACCCACCGATTTCTGGTTACTTTTCAGGTATGAGAAGAGACTTTTTTGAATCCTGTGGGGACCTTTCTCCAGGCCTGTCCAGACAAACTTCCAGATCCACTTTCCCTTCCACTCTCAGTAAAGAACTCAGGACTGGGATTTGAAGCCTGATTCTGCGTGGCTCACCTTGCTGTGAATTCTTTAGAGGAATGTTTTGTTGGTAAACTGGATTGGAAACCTGGGCGTGCGAGCTACAGCCGTCCCCTGGTTTCTGCGCCCAGTGTTGACTACTGCAGGTTAGCTGAAACCACTCTGCACAGGGTGCAATGAGCTTTTATTAACGGGTACTACGTGGAATGCGTGTGCAGCAATCCATCTGACCGGAAGGTCCTTGTTTACAGAATAATGAATGGTTTCAAATGTTTCCAGGTGTCTTTATTTACCACCAATTCCCAACAGCATGCACCATTTCCCTTCCTGCCCAGCGGTGGCTGAACGGGAGCTGTGACTGAGGATAAAGGCAGGAGCACGAATGGTTTGCTCCATTCCCCAACAGCTGCCTGCATCCCTGCGGTTGTAACGAGCTGTAGTTACTGGGAGATGCCAGCGTCTCCTCCCATTAATCTCACACGGTATAGGGATGACATGAGAATTCCTCCTGTGATCTTCACACAGTTTATTCTATACCACCCACTGGTGGTTTTGTTGTGGCTCCTGTTACTTGTCGGTGGGGATGTTTTTTGGAGGAATCAAGGCGGCTGCTACGTGCGGTCGTTCACTCAGCAGGAAGTTAAAGGTGGCACAGGCATTTGGCTTGGGAAAGGAGGAGGATACAGTGCATTAATGTCATTCCCCATAATCACATGAAAGAGTTAATCACTGCGAGCAGAGAGATAAAGATGAGAATTGAAGCCCCAACACAGTAACTATGGCATTGGAAGCATAAACCAAAGTAATGACAAAGCTGCTGTATCGGTCTGAACCCCGGGGGAAGGTGGCTGCTGTTCCCCTGCCCCCCCCCGGCCTTTCCTGGGAAGATGACACCAGAAACCTGCAGCTGTACACAATTTGTTTCAGGGGTCAGGGGATTCTGAATCGGAAATGTTGAGTGTCCATCGTCTTGCACAGATACTGCCCGACTCACAGCCCTCACTGCCCAGGGGGTGGAGTGGAGGGAACACAAGGTTGACAAAAGGTGGAGGTTTTCTCATAAGAAAGGAAATGACGAGTTAAACAAATCAGAACCAGTCTGGTTGAAATGGAAAATGTTGTTCCGGGGTAGACAGGATAGATACAGGAAGATTTCCCTGGGTTGAGATAGAGAAACAAAATTACTCTGACACTTAAAAAAAAAAATCACAGGGTAGACTGGCCTGTGGGACCAAATCAGGACTTTAAAAAAAAAATCTTCACAAGTTCTACACAAAGTTGGTGTCGACAAATAAGTTATGATCTTACCAAACAAGCAGAACTAGAAGGGCTGAAGGGCTGAATGGTCTCAGTGAGCTTCAGAGTACGTGAGGGAGAGGATGCGTCTGTGCGTGGGACCGTCCCCCGGTGAGAGTCAGTGCATGTTTGGGATCACTGCCCCGGTGGAGGGTTGATTCCCAGATTCAATCTATCACTCACCGTGTCCAGTATCTCCAGAGCAACCCCCTTGGTTTTCATGAACGCCCGTACCTCAGGATCCAGCCTCTGGACACTCTCTCCCAAACCCAGCACCAGAATCTCTGCAACACAACACAGATGAGCGTACAAGCGGGGGGGGGGGGGGGGAGTTCCATTGTAAAGCACCAGGAACATCTGAGACTCTCAGAAACCGTTTAACCGTAGCAATGTGGGAGATGCAACAGCCTCATTCAGTACAGGCTTCAACAACCAGGGTTAATCAAGGGAACGGGCTCGAGCATGGGGGAATGCCCCTATCCTCAAAGCACCTCCCTCAACCCGACTGGAAACCAGTTCAGTGTGACCGAACATGCACTATCAGTGACAGCCACGCTGGTGTGGTCACGGCTGGAAAGGCTCTAGATTCTATGCAATCTAAAGAAATTCAGCCACATTCACACAAGGTCTAATTTAACCCATTAAACTCCGCACACCGAGATTCCTACCTATTTTGGGTTCCAGTAAGTAGAACAAGGCCAGACTGTCTGCACTGATGTCTTTGTAGCTCTGAACCTAGACAGAAAGAAAACTCAGAAGATTAGCATTCCACACTCCTATGTGTCTCTATCTCTACTGTTCCCTGAGCCTAGAAAAGCATTCACAAAATACGGCGATGTGGGTAACATGATTAACTGGATCAGCAGATTTGCGGATGTGTTCAGTGACAAAGACAGTCACCCAGAAACGGCTCCCTTTATTCCCACTCCGTCTCCTGCCAGGCAGGATCTTTCCACCCATACCAGAATCTTTCCTGTAATTCCATGGGCTCTTATGTTAAGCAGCCTCACGTGTAGCACCTTGTCAAAGTCCTGAAAAGCCTTCCTCAAAAATTTCCAACAGATTTGTCAGACAAGACTTCCCCTTGTTGGCCATGCTGACTTTGGCCCATTTTGTCACATCTCCAAGCACCCCAAAACCACATCCTTAATAATGGATTGCAACATCTTCCCAACCACTGATGTCAGGGCAACTGGCCTAGAATTTCTTTTCCCTGTCTCGTTTCCTAAAGAGTGGAGTGACTTGCAGTTTTCCCGTCTTCTGGAACCATTCCAGAATCTGTTGATTCTTGAAAGATCCATTACTAATGCCTCCACATTTTCTTCAGCTAACTCTTTCAGAATCCTGGGATGTACAGTTATTAAATCTAGCTGATTAATCTTTCAGCTCCCTGACATTTCTCAATTTCTGGCATACTGCAAGTGTTTTCCACAGTGAAGGCTGTTAAAAATGTCCTTAGCCACAGGTGAGGTGCCGGAGGATTAAAGGGTAGCTAATGTTCCACGGTTTAAGAAAGGCTCTAAGAACAAGCCAGGAAATTTTAGGCCGGTGAGCCTGACATTGGAATGTATCCTAAAGGACCGGAGATATAAGTATTTGGATAGACAGGGACTGATTAGTCAACGTGGCTTTGTGCATGATAGGTTGTAACATACCTATCATAGTCTTTCAGGGCAGTGGAGGTTGTCAAGATGGACTTTAGCAAAGCATTTGACCAGGTCCTGCACTGGCTGGTCATGAAGGGTCAGCAACTTGGCATTCAAGATGAGGTAGTAAATTCAATTAGACGTTGCCTGTGCATGAGAAGACTGTGGTAGTAGATGGATGCCTCTGGCTGGGGGAGGCCTGTCACTAGTGGTCATGGTCATATATATCTGTGATCTGGATAAATGGATCAGCAGATTTGCAGGTGACACCAAGATTGGAGTTGTAGTGCAGTGAGGAAGGCTATCATGTCTTGCAGTGGGATCTGGACCAGCTGGAAAAATGGCAGATGCAATTTTATGCAGACAAGTGTGAGGTGTTGTAATTTGGGGGGAACAACCAGGATAGGAAGTGCGAGTTACTGGACTTAGAGGCAGTAAGGACACCTGGGCATCTGAGTTCAACTGAGAGAAACAACAGCACAGGATAACCAACACAGAGTGACTATCAGTGAGGGGTCAGGTCAAGTACAGACTATCCTTATCTAATGCTCTGATCATTGTGGGGGAGCTCATCTTGGGCATGTGACACGCATCCCCACGATGGCCATTTGCCCTCTGAGAACAATTCTGCAGTTACTGGGAATCTGAGATAAAGACCGAAAAAGAAAACTATCCCGTAGGTTGAGCAGCATCCACAGGGAGAGAAAGATGGGGGTTATTCTTCACAGCTGATCTTTCACAGGCACTGAAGTGTTAGTTCTTCACACACTGTCTTGCTCATATTTCAGACATGTTTGGAAAGGGAAGTTGAGAACAATTAATTGTCCAGGATTGAGACTGTGATCACCACCAGGGCCACTCCAAGTGAAGCTGGACAGTTTTGAGAATCGAGAGGCCGTGAAGCAAACACACAAAGCCTGGGTGACGCAAAGTCAGTGCAGCACCTCAAGCAATCTAACAGGCGAATAAAATCATGAGAGACAGGGTGAACCAGATGGCACAGATTTAAGGTGAGGGGAGTTTTATTCAGATCTGAGGGGCAACATTCAGGAAATGGAATGAACTGCCAGAAGAAGTCTTTGAGGCAGATACTTGGACAGGTATATGGATAGGAGGTATAAACTCAGGCAAATGGAACAAGCTTGGATGGGAATCTGGGTTAGCATGGACCAGATGGGCTGAATGGCCTGACTGCCCCCCTACAGAACATCACTAGTCACTGGCAACCAGAAAAAAGGGCTAGTGGGCAGAGACAGTCGGCTGGTGGTGGTGTGATATCCGTGCTAGACTTCAAGGCTCAGATTTGAATCCGGCCGGCTCCTTGAATGCTTTTTGGCAAGGCGTTTCTTTAGAAGCCACAGGGCACAGAGATGAGCAATGCACCAATGGAAAAAATCCTCATCCACTCAACATCTCTCAATAATTCAGACCCTCATGTGCTGGCAACACCCTCATAAATTTCCTCTGCACTCTTTCTACCCATGAGGTCTCTGCATTACTCTTCTCCACCCTCGAGCTCCCCCAGGCCTTCCCCTCTGGTCTTGTCTCTACCCACCAGAAACAATAAGATACGGGAGCTGATTGTGGACTTCAGGAAGGGTAAGATGAAGGAGCACATACCAATCCTCATAGAGGGATCAGAAGTGGAGAGAGTGAGCAGCTTCAAGTTCCTGGGTGTCAAGATCTCTGAGGATCTAACCTGGTCCCAACATACGATGTAGTTATAAAGAAGGCAAGGCAGTGGCTACACTTCATTGGGAGTTTGAAGAGATTTGGTATCTCAACAAATACACTACCCTCCCCACCTTCCCGAGGTTCCCTATCTGTCTCTGCCAACCAGACTTGCCTGTTCTATATTCTACATTGGAATTACATCCCTACCTGCCAAAGTCATCCCGGGTCCAAACCAACTGTCTCAGTGGTTTAACCACTCCCACCGAGCAAGGAGACTGCTCCCCATCCAGTTCAGATGCATCAGGTCATTCCCCGTTCCCCCACTCCCTGGTGCATAACACTTCATCAGTGGTTACCACTTCTCTCATCTACACCCTTCCTGCTGGTGAACTACGCTACCAGATCCAGCAGTGACCATCCCCTCTCCTCCTCCTGAGATTCCCTATCTCACAACCTGCCCACTTTAACAGCATTAGATCGACCTAGGGCCTCTCGATGAGCGGTGTACACAATAACAGGCATCGGTCCGGACAGCCAAGGTCGACTTCGCAGGATGGAAATGGCTAATACGAGGGGGCAAACTCTTAAGGTAATTTAGAGTCAGAGGTTGTAACAAACTTCATCAAAGTTGCTGGTGAACGCAGCAGGCCAGGCAGCATCTCTAGGAAGAGGTACAGTCGATGTTTCAGGCCGAGACCCTTCGTCAGGACTAACTGAAGGAAGAGCTAGTAAGAGATTTGAAAGGGGGAGGGGGAGATCCGAAATGATAGGAGAAGACAGGAGGGGGTTGGAATGGAGCTAAGAGCTGGACAGGTGATTGGCAAAGGGGATATGAGAGGATCATGGGACAGGAGGCCCAGGGAGAAAGAAAAGGGGGAGGGGGGAACCCAGAGGATGGGCAAGGGGTAAAGTGAGAGGGACAGAGAGAGAAAAAGAATGTGTGGGAATAAATAAATAACGGATGGGGTATGAGGGGGAGGTGGGGCATTAGCAGAAGTTAGAGAAGTCAGAGGTTGTGTATCTTTTCCACACTAAAAGTGCTGGGTGGGTGGAACGTGCAGCCAGGGGTGGTGGTAGAGGCAGATACAGTGGGGGCATTTAAGATAGGCACTTGGATGATAGAAAAATGGAGGGTTATGTGGGAGGGAAGGGTTAGAGAGAGCTTAGAACAGGTTAAAAGGTTGGCACAAAATTGGGGGCAGAAGGTGCCTGGACTGTGCTGAGTTCCATCAGCTTCATCCCTTTGTCATCCCATTCTCATCTCAAAGCTTGACTGAGACTCTCGGAACAGGAGTGTATTCCCCGGAGTGAGGAAGCTGGAGGGGTGGAGACCACACAGTCTACTGAAGGAACTCAGAGAAACGAGCAGCGTCCTTGAAAAGAAAGGAGCTGTCAGTGCTTCAGTCAGCAGGAGATTGAGGGGGTGATCTGACAGAGGTACGTCAGATCAGGAGGAGCACAGTCCTTTTCACTAAAGAGACATTCGAGGTGGAGGGGCAGCTCCTTCACACGGGGGAAGTGCGTTTTGGAACAAGCTACAAGACGAAGTGCTGGAGGTGGGCATATATTTTAAAACTTTCTACAAAAGCATATGGACACGGATAGGGGAGCAACACACGCACAATATTGGAGGAACTCAGCAGGCCAGGCAGCATCTATGGAAAAGAGTACAGTTGCATCTGCAGATTTTCTCTTGTTTGTGACTGGATAGGGGGAGGCTTAGAGATTTATGGATCAAACGGAGAGCCGACCAGACTTAAAGGTGACACAATGGGAACAAACTGGATGGGCTGAATGGACTACCTCATCTGTGACCCTCACAGCCCCAAACCCCAACCCTTTGTCCCCACCACTCGGACACTCACATCCCAGTGCAGGAGGGCGCGTGGGATCAGGGCACAGGGGCCCAGTACCCGGTTGCCACCGATAGTGAAGCCCTGCTGGCTGTACGAGTCGATGAAGAGTGAGTCCCGGGACTCCCGCTCCAGGGCACTGACTGTGGTCCGCTGGTACAGCTCGTCATCTGCTGGAGTCGTCCGGTGACCACGGGACAATGGCCTGTAGAATCAACGATCCAGTTACAACGAGTCGTCACCCCTGAACCCCAACTTCCCTCCCTCTAACACCCCGCATGAATCCTACTCTCTAACACCACCCCCCACCAGCAACTGGTTACCGAGCAACACTCTCCCTCCCTCCGAGTCAGCCTACACCCCCCTCTCTCCCTCCGAGTCACCCTACACTCCATCCCTCCCTCCCTCCGGGTCACCCTACACTCCCTCCCTCCCGAGTCACTCTACACCTCCCTCCCTCCGAGTCAGCCTACACCCCCTCCCTCCCTCAGGGTCACCCTACACTCCATCCCTCCTGAGTCACTCTACACCCCCCTCCCTCCGAGTCAGCCTACACCCCCTCCCTCCCTCCGGGTCACCCTACACTCCATCCCTCCCGAGTCACTCTACACCTCCCTCCCTCTGGGTCAGCCTACACCCCATCCCTCCCTCCGAGTCACCCTAGACCCCCTCCCTCCCGAGTCACTCTACACTCCCCTCCCTCTGGGTCAGCCTACACCCCCTCCCTCCCTCCCTCAGGGTCACCCTACACCCCCTCCCTCCCTCCCGCAGGGTCACCCTACACCACTCCCTCCCTCCCGCAGGGTCACCCTACACTCCATCCCTCCCGAGTCACTCTACACCTCCCTCCCTCCGGATCAGTCTACACCCCATCCCTCCCTCCCTCCGGGTCACCCTACACCCCCTCCCTCCCTCCCGCAGGGTGACCCTACACCACTCCCTCCCTCCCGCAGGGTCACCCTACACTCCATCCCTCCCGAGTCACTCTACACCTCCCTCCCTCCGGATCAGTCTACACCCCATCCCTCCCTCCCTCCGGGTCACCCTACACCCCCTCCCTCCCTCCCTCCGGGTCACCCTACACCCCCTCCCTCCCTCCCGCAGGGTGACCCTACACCACTCCCTCCCTCCCGCAGGGTCACCCTACACCCCCTCCCTCCCGAGTCACTCTACACCCCCCTCCCTCCGGATCAGCCTACACCCCATCCCTCCCTCCCTCTGAGTCACCCTACACCCCCTCTCTCCCTCCCGAGTCACTCTACACCCCCTCCCTCCGGATCAGCCTACACCCCATCCCTCCCTCCCTCTGAGTCACCCTACACCCCCTCTCTCCCTCCCGAGTCACTCTACACCCCCTCCCTCCCTCCCGCAGGGTCACCCTACACTTCATCCCTCCCGAGTCACTCTACACCTCCCTCCCTCCGGATCAGCCTACACCCCATCCCTCCCTCCCTCCGGGTCACCCTACACCCCCTCCCTCCGGGTCACCCTACACTCCATCCCTCCCTCCCTTTGAGTCACCCTACACCCCCTCCCTCCCTCAGGGTCACCCTACACCCCATCCCTCCCTACCTCCGAGTCACCCTACACCCCCTCCCTCCCTCAGGGTCACCCTACACTCCATCCCTCCCTCCCGAGTCACTCGACACTCTCCCTCCCTCCAAGTCACCCTACACCCCATCCCTCCCTCCCTCCGAGTCAGCCTACACTCCTCCCTCCCTCCTTCCGAGTCACCCTACACCGTCTCCCTCCCTCCCGAGTCACTCTACACCCCATCCCTCCTCCCTCTGGGTCACCCTACACCCCCTCCCTCCCTCCGGGTCACCCTACACCCCCTCCCTCCCTCCCGAGTCACTCTACACCCAATCCCTCCCTCTGAGTCAGCCTATACCCAACCCCTCCCTCTGAGTCACTCTACACCCCATCCCTCCCTCCCTCCGGGTCACCCTACACCCCATCCCTCCCTCTCCCTCGAGTCACTCTACACCCCCCCTCCCTCCGAGTCACTCGACACCCCCCTCCAAGTCATCCTACACCCCTCCCTCCCTCCCGTCACTCTACACCCCCCTCCCTCCCTCCAAGTCACCCTACACCCCATCCCTCCCTCCCCCCGAGTCACTCTACACCCCTCCCTCCCTCCCGAGTCACTCTACACCCCCCCTCCCGTCACTCTACACCCCCTCCCTCCCTGTCACCCTACACCCCCTCCCTCCCGGTCACCCTACACCCCCCTCCCCCTGGGTCAGCCTACACCCCATCCCTCTCTCCCTCCGAGTCACCCTACACCCCCCTCCCTCCCTCCCTCCGGGTCAGCCTACACCCCAACCCTCCCTCCCAAATCACTCTACACCCCATCCCTCCCTCCCGAGTCACTCTACACTCCTCCCTCCCTGTCACTCTACACCTCCTCCCTCCCTCCGAGTCACCCTACACCCCTCCCTCCCTCCGAATCACCCTACACCCCCCTCCCTCCCTCCCTCCGGGTCAGCCTACACCCCCTCCCTCCCTCCCGAGTCACTCTACACCCCATCCCTCCCTCCCGAGTCACTCTACACTCCTCCCTCCCTGTCACTCTACACCCCCCTCCCTCCCTCCCTCCCAGTCACCCTACACCCCTTCCTCTCTCCTGTCACTCTACACCCCCCTCCCTCCCTCCAAGTCACCCTACACCCCATCCCTCCCTCCCCCCCGAGTCACTCTACACCCCTCCCTCCCTCCCGAGTCACTCTACACCCCCCCTCCCTCCCGGTCACCCTACACCCCTCCCACCCTCCCGAGTCACTCTACACCCCCCTCCCGTCACTCTACAACCCCTCCCTCCCTCCGAGTCACCCTACACCCCCCTGCCTCCCTCCCTCCAGGTCAGCCTACACACCCTCCCTCCCTCCCTCCGGGTCAGCCTACACCCCCTCCCTCTCTCCAGGTCACCCTACACCCCCTCCCTCCCTCCCAGTCACCCTACACCCCCTCCCTCCCTCCCGAGTCACTCTACACCCCCTCCCTCCCTCCCTCCCGAGTCACTCTACACCCCTCCCTCCCGAGTCACCCTACACCCCATCCCTCCCGAGTCACCCTACACCCCCTCCCTCCCTCCGAGTCACCCTACACCCCATCCCTCCCTCCGGGTCACCCTACACCCCCTCCCTCCGGGTCACCCTACACCCCCTCCCTCCCTCCCGAGTCACTCTACACCCAATCCCTCCCTCTGAGTCAGCCTATACCCAACCCCTCCCTCCGAGTCAGCCTACACCCCTCCCTCCCTCCCGAATCACTCTGCACCCCGTCCTTCCCTCCCTCCCTCTGAGTCAGCCTACACTCCATCCCTCCCTCTGAGTCACTCTACACCCCATCCCTCCCTTCCTCCCTCCGGGTCACCCTACACCCCTCCCTCCCTGTCACTCTACACCCCCTCCCTCCCTCCAAGTCATCCTACACCCCTCCCTCCCTCCCGTCACTCTACACCCCCCCTCCCTCCAAGTCACCCTACACCCCATCCCTCCCTCCCCCCCGAGTCACTCTACACCCCTCCCTCCCGAGTCACCCTACACCCCATCCCGCCCAAGTCACCCTACACCCCCTCCGCCCCTCCCAGTCACCCTACACCCCGCTCCCTCCCTCCCTCTGTGTCACCCTACACCCCCTCCCTCTCTCCCGAGTCACTCTACACCCAAACCATCCCTCCCTCTGGGTCAGCCTACACCCCTCCCTCCTTCCCGAGTCACTCTACACCCAATCCCTCCCTCTGAGTCAGCCTATACCCAACCCCTCCCTCCGAGTCAGCCTACACCCCTCCCTCCCTCCCGAATCACTCTGCACCCCGTCCTTCCCTCCCTCCCCCCTCCGAGTCACTCTACACCCCTCCCTCCCTCCGGAGTCACCCTACACCCCCCCTCCCTCCGGGTCACCCTACATCCCTCCCTCCCGAGTCACACTACAACCCCCCGTCCCTCCGGGTCACCCTACACCCCTCCCTCCCTGTCACTCTACACCCCCTCCCTCCCTCCAAGTCATCCTACACCCCTCCCTCCCTCCCGTCACTCTACACCCCCCTCCCTCCCTCCAAGTCACCCTACACCCCATCCCTCCCTCCCCCCGAGTCACTCTACACCCCTCCCTCCCTCCCGAGTCACTCTACACCCCCTCCCTCCCTGTCACTCTACACCCCCTCCCTCCGAGTCACCTTACACCCCCCTCCCTCCCTCCGAGTCACCCTACACCCCCTTCCCTCCCTCCCTCCGGGTCAGCCTACACCCCCCTCCCTCCCTCCCTCCGGGTCAGCCTACACCCCATCCCTCCCTCTCTCCGAGTCACCCTACACCCCCTTCCCTCCCTCCCTCCGGGTCAGCCTACACCCCCCTCCCTCCCTCCCTCCGGGTCAGCCTACACCCCATCCCTCCCTCTCTCCGAGTCACCCTACACCCCCCTCCCTCCCTCCGGGTCAGCCTACACCCCATCCCTCCCTCCCTCCGAGTCACCCTACACCCCTCCCTTCCTCCGAGTCACCCTCAACACCCTCCCTCCCTCCCTCCGGGTCAGCCTACACCCCATCCCTCTCTCCCTCCGGGTCAGCCTACACCCCATCCCTCCCTCTCTCTGAGTCACCCTACAGCCCCCTCCCTCCCTCCGGGTCAGCCTACACCCCATCCCTCTCTCCCTCCGAGTCACCCGACACCCCCCTCCCTCCCTCCCTCCCAAGTCACTCTACACCCCCCTCCCTCCCGGTCACCCTACACCCCTCCCTCCCTCCGAGTCACCCTACACCCCCCTCCCTCCCTCCCTCCGGGTCAGCCTACACCCCCTCCCTCCCTCCCGAGTCACTCTACACCCCATCCCTCCCTCCCGAGTCACTCTACACTCCTCCCTCCCTGTCACTCTACACCCCCCCTCCCTCCCTCCCAGTCACCCTACACCCCTCCCTCCCTCCCAGTCACCCTACAACCCCCTCCCTCCCTCCGAGTCACCCTACACCCCATCCCTCCTGAGTCACTCTACACCCCCTCCCTCCCTCCCTCGTCACTCTACACCCCCTCCCTCGTCACTCTACACCCCTCCCTCCCGAGTCACCCTACACCCCATCCCTCCCTCCGGGTCACTCTACACCCCCCCCCTCCCTCCCGAGTCACTCTACACCCAATCCCTCCCTCCCTCTGGGTCAGCCTACACCCCTCCCTCCTTCCCGAGTCACTCTACACCCAATCCCTCCCTCTGAGTCAGCCTACACCCCTCCCTCCCGAATCACTCTGCACCCCGTCCTTCCCTCCCTCCCTCTGAGTCACCCTACACCCCATCCCTCCCTCCCCCCGAGTCACTCTACACCCCTCCCTCCCGAGTCACTCTACACACCCTCCTCCCGAGTCACTCTACACCCTCCCTCCCTCCTGAGTCACTCTACACCCCCTCCCTCCTGAGTCACTCTACACCCCCCTCCCTCCAAGTCATCCTACACCCCCCGTCACTCTACACCCCCTCCCTCCCTCCGAGTCACCCTACACCCCCCTCCCTCCCTCCGAGTCAGCCTACACCCCATCCCTCTCTCCCTCCGGGTCAGCCTACACCCCATCCCTCCCTCTCTCCGAGTCACTCTACACCCCCCTCCCTCCCTCCGGGTCAGCCTACACCCCATCCCTCTCTCCCTCCGGGTCAGCCTACACCCCACCCCTCCCTCCCTCCGAGTCACCCTACACCCCTCCCTCCCTCCGAGTCACCCTACACCCCCCTCCCTCCCTCCGAGTCACCCTACACCCCATCGCTCCCTCCCTCTCGAGTCACCCTACACCCCTCCCTCCCTCCGAGTCAGCCTACACCCCTCCCTCCCTCCCGAATCACTCTGCACCCCGTCCTTCCCTCCCTCCCTCTGAGTCAGCCTACACTCCATCCCTCCCTCTGACACGCACTCCCATCCCCCCTCCTCGGCACCTACCCCATCCCTCCCTCTCCCTCGAGTCACTCTACACCCCCCCTCCGAGTCACTCTACACCCCCCTCCCTCCCGAGTCACTCTACAACCCCCCCTCCCTCCGGGTCACCCTACATCCCTCCCTCCCTCCAAGTCATCCTACACCCCTCCCTCCCTCCCGTCACTCTACACCCCCCCTCCCTCCAAGTCACCCTACACCCCATCCCTCCCTCCCCCCGTCACTCTACACCCCTCCCTCCCGAGTCACCCTACACCCCCTCCGCCCCTCCCAGTCACCCTACACCCCGCTCCCTCCCTCCCTCTGTGTCACCCTACACCCCCTCCCTCCGGGTCACCCTACACCCCCTCCCTCCCTCCCTCCCGAGTCACTCTACACACAATCCATCCCTCCCTCTGGGTCAGCCTACACCCCTCCCTCCTTCCCGAGTCACTCTACACCCAATCCCTCCCTCTGAGTCAGCCTATACCCAACCCCTCCCTCCGAGTCAGCCTACACCCCTCCCTCCCTCCGTCACCCTACACCCCTCCCTCCCTCCCGAATCACTCTGCACCCCGTCCTTCCCTCCCTCCCCCCTCCGAGTCACTCTACACCCCTCCCTCCCTCCGGAGTCACCCTACACCCCCCCTCCCTCCGGGTCACCCTACATCCCTCCCTCCCGAGTCACTCTACAACCCCCCCTCCTCCGAGGGTCACCCTACACCCCTCCCTCCCTCCTCCCTCCCTGTCACTCTACACCCCCTCCCTTCCTCCACCCCCTCCCTTCCTCCAAGTCATCCTACACCCCTCCCTCCCTCCCGTCACTCTACACCCCCCTCCCTCCCTCCAAGTCACCCTACACCCCATCCCTCCCTCCCTCCAAGTCACTCTACACCCCTCCCTCCCTCCCGAGTCACTCTACACCCCCCCTCCCTCCCGAGTCACTCGAGTCACTCTACAACCCCTCCCTCCAAGTCATCCTACACCCCCCGTCACTGTACACCCCCTCCCTCCCTGTCACTCTACACCCCCTCCCTCCCTCCGAGTCACCCTACACCCCCCTCCCTCCGGGTCAGCCTACACCCCATCCCTCTCTCCCTCCGGGTCAGTCTACACCCCATCCCTCTCTCCCTCCGGGTCATCCCTCTGTCAGCTACACCCCATCCCTCTCTCCCTCCGGGTCAGTCTACACCCCATCCCTCCTCCTAAGTCTACACCCCATCCCTCTCTCCCTCCGGGTCAGTCTACACCCCATCCCTCTCTCCCCAGTCTACACCGGGTCCTACACCCCATCCCTCTCTCCCTCCTACACCCCATCCCTCTCTCCCTCCGGGTCAGTCTACACCCCATCCCTCTCTCCCTCCGAGTCACCCTACACCCCCCCTCCCTCCCTCCGAGTCAGTCTACACCCCATCCCTCTCTCCCTCCGGGTCAGTCTACACCCCATCCCTCTCTCCCTCCGGGTCAGTCTACACCCCATCCCTCTCTCCCTCCGGGTCACCCTACACCCCATCCCTCTCTCCCTCCGGGTCAGTCTACACCCCATCCCTCTCTCCCTCCGGGTCAGTCTACACCCCATCCCTCTCTCCCTCCGGGTCAGTCTACACCCCATCCCTCTCTCCCTCCGGGTCAGTCTACACCCCATCCCTCTCTCCCTCCGGGTCAGTCAGTCTACACCCCATCCCTCTCTCCCTCCGGGTCAGTCTACACCCCATCCCTCTCTCCTCCGGGTCAGCTACACCCCATCCCTCTCTCCCTCCGGGTCAGTCTACACCCCATCCCTCTCTCCCTCCGGGTCAGTCTACACCCCATCCCTCTCTCCCTCCGGGTCAGTCTACACCCCATCCCTCTCTCCCTCCGGGTCAGTCTACACCCCATCCCTCTCTCCCTCCGGGTCAGTCTACACCCCATCCCTCTCTCCCTCCGGGTCAGCCTACACCCCATCCCTCTCTCCCTCCGGGTCAGTCTACACCCCATCCCTCTCTCCCTCCGGGTCAGTCTACACCCCATCCCTCTCTCCCTCCGGGTCAGTCTACACCCCATCCCTCTCTCCCTCCGGGTCACTCTACACCCAATCCATCCCTCCCTCTGGGTCAGCCTACACCCCTCCCTCCTTCCCGAGTCACTCTACACCCAATTCCTCCCTCTGAGTCAGCCTATACCCAACCCCTCCCTCCGAGTCAGCCTACACCCCTCCCTCCCTCCCGAATCACTCTGCACCCCGTCCTTCCCTCCCTCCCCCATCCGAGTCACTCTACACCCCTCCCTCCCTCCGGAGTCACCCTACACCCCCCCTCTCCTTCCGGGTCACCCTACATCCCTCCCTCCCGAGTCACTCTACAACCCCCCATCCCTCCGGGTCACCCTACACCCCTCCCTCCCTGTCACTCTACACCCCCTCCCTCCCTCCAAGTCACCCTACACCCCATCCCTCCCTCCCCCCGAGTCACTCTACACCCCTCCCTCCCGAGTCACTCTACACACCCTCCTCCCGAGTCACTCTACACCCTCCCTCCCTCCTGAGTCACTCTACACCCCCTCCCTCCTGAGTCACTCTACACCCCCCTCCCTCCCTCCGAGTCACCCTACACCCCCCTCCCTCCCTCCGAGTCACCCTACACCCCCCTCCCTCCCTCCGGGTCAGCCTACACCCCATCCCTCTCTCCCTCCGGGTCAGCCTACACCCCATCCCTCCCTCTCTCCGAGTCACTCTACACCCCCCTCCCTCCCTCCGGGTCAGCCTACACCCCATCCCTCTCTCCCTCCGGGTCAGCCTACACCCCACCCCTCCCTCCCTCCGAGTCACCCTACACCCCTCCCTCCCTCCGAGTCACCCTACACCCCCCTCCCTCCCTCCGTGTCAGCCTACACCCCATCCCTCCCTCCCGAGTCACCCTACACCCCATCGCTCCCTCCCTCTCGAGTCACCCTACACCCCTCCCTCCCTCCGAGTCAGCCTACACCCCTCCCTCCCTCCCGAATCACTCTGCACCCCGTCCTTCCCTCCCTCCCTCTGAGTCAGCCTACACTCCATCCCTCCCTCTGAGTCACTCTACACCCCATCCCTCCCTCCCTCCGGGTCACCCTACACCCCATCCCTCCCTCTCCCTCGAGTCACTCTACACCCCCCCTCCGAGTCACTCTACACCCCCCTCCCTCCCGAGTCACTCTACACCCCCCCCTCCCTCCGGGTCACCCTACATCCCTCCCTCCCTCCAAGTCATCCTACACCCCTCCCTCCCTCCCGTCACTCTACACCCCCCCTCCCTCCAAGTCACCCTACACCCCATCCCTCCCTCCCCCCCGTCACTCTACACCCCTCCCTCCCGAGTCACCCTACACCCCCTCCGCCCCTCCCAGTCACCCTACACCCCGCTCCCTCCCTCCCTCTGTGTCACCCTACACCCCCTCCCTCCGGGTCACCCTACACCCCCTCCCTCCCTCCCGAGTCACTCTACACACAATCCATCCCTCCCTCTGGGTCAGCCTACACCCCTCCCTCCTTCCCGAGTCACTCTACACCCAATCCCTCCCTCTGAGTCAGCCTATACCCAACCCCTCCCTCCGAGTCAGCCTACACCCCTCCCTCCCTCCGTCACCCTACACCCCTCCCTCCCTCCCGAATCACTCTGCACCCCGTCCTTCCCTCCCTCCCCCCTCCGAGTCACTCTACACCCCTCCCTCCCTCCGGAGTCACCCTACACCCCCCCTCCCTCCGGGTCACCCTACATCCCTCCCTCCCGAGTCACTCTACAACCCCCCCTCCCTCCGGGTCACCCTACACCCCTCCCTCCCTGTCACTCTACACCCCCTCCCTTCCTCCAAGTCATCCTACACCCCTCCCTCCCTCCCGTCACTCTACACCCCCCTCCCTCCCTCCAAGTCACCCTACACCCCATCCCTCCCTCCCTCCAAGTCACCCTACACCCCATCCCTCCCTCCCCCCGAGTCACTCTACACCCCTCCCTCCCTCCCGAGTCACTCTACACCCCCCTCCCTCCCGAGTCACTCTACACCCTCCCTCCCTCCTGAGTCACTCTACACCCCCCTCCCTCCAAGTCATCCTACACCCCCCGTCACTGTACACCCCCTCCCTCCCTGTCACTCTACACCCCCTCCCTCCCTCCGAGTCACCCTACACCCCCCTCCCTCCGGGTCAGCCTACACCCCATCCCTCTCTCCCTCCGGGTCAGTCTACACCCCATCCCTCTCTCCCTCCGGGTCAGTCTACACCCCATCCCTCTCTCCCTCCGGGTCAGTCTACACCCCATCCCTCTCTCCCTCCGGGTCAGTCTACACCCCATCCCTCTCTCCCTCCGGGTCAGTCTACACCCCATCCCTCTCTCCCTCCGGGTCAGCCTACACCCCATCCCTCTCTCCCTCCGGGTCAGTCTACACCCCATCCCTCTCTCCCTCCGGGTCAGTCTACACCCCATCCCTCTCTCCCTCCGAGTCACCCTACACCCCCCCTCCCTCCCTCCGAGTCACCCTACACCCCATCCCTCTCTCCCTCCGGGTCAGTCTACACCCCATCCCTCTCTCCCTCCGAGTCACCCTACACCCCATCCCTCTCTCCCTCCGGGTCAGTCTACACCCCATCCCTCTCTCCCTCCGGGTCAGTCTACACCCCATCCCTCTCTCCCTCCGGGTCAGCCTACACCCCATCCCTCTCTCCCTCCGGGTCAGTCTACACCCCATCCCTCTCTCCCTCCGGGTCAGTCTACACCCCATCCCTCTCTCCCTCCGGGTCAGTCTACACCCCATCCCTCTCTCCCTCCGGGTCAGTCTACACCCCATCCCTCTCTCCCTCCGGGTCAGTCTACACCCCATCCCTCTCTCCCTCCGGGTCAGTCTACACCCCATCCCTCTCTCCCTCCGAGTCACCCTACACCCCATCCCTCTCTCTCTCCGGGTCAGTCTACACCCCATCCCTCTCTCCCTCCGGGTCAGCCTACACCCCATCCCTCTCTCCCTCCGGGTCAGTCTACACCCCATCCCTCCCTCCCTCCGAGTCACCCTACACCCCCCTCCCTCCCTCCGAGTCACCCTACACCCCCCCTCCCTCCCTCTCGAGTCACCCTACACCGCCCTCCCTCCCTCCGAGTCACCCTACACCCCCCCTCCCTCCCTCCGGAGTCACTCTACACCTCTCCCCTCACTGACCTGCCAGCGAACCGAGGGCGACACGTCCTGAGCTGCCGGCAGAGCGCGGCCATGACCGCCGGTTCAGGCGAAGGTGACGACGAGCCAAGCGGCAAGAGCGGCGCCGGATGAGGGTCGTCGGGAGGGGACGGCGCTGCGTTGCTGCCGCCCCCTCTGGCCCCTCCGGGCAACTGCAGCGGCGCCACCCGCGCGGCCTACGTCTGCCCCACGTGGGCTGGTCACGTGATCCTCGGAGGACCGACCGGCGTGAGGCCGGCGATCCCCGGCCTGGCGTCCCGGGCACCGGGCCAGCCAGAAATCTCATGACCGAGGGCAAAGGCCGTCAGTCCGAAACCCTGTTGTCCAGCCACCCATCGGAGACAGTGACCGGTCCGACGCGTATCCCGGGCACCAGCAGTGTCTGCTTTCCTCTGCTGAACTGAGTTGACTTTACTTCTTACATCCTTCCTGTACATGAGGAGTAACAATCTTCACGTTACGTCCTCGTCTAAATGTGCAAAGTGCAATCATAGTAATTTATAATAAATAGAACAGTCTATGTAATATAGAGCACACTTAAATCAGAGCGAGTTCATCAGTCTGATGGCCTGGTGGAAGAAGCTGTCCCGGAGCCTGTTGGTCCTGGCTTTGCTGCTGCGGTACCGTTTCCCAGATGGTAGCAGCTGGAATAGATTCTGTTGGGATTGTCCGACGGGCCCTTTTTATACACCAGTCTTTGTAAAGTCCTGAGTCATGGGAAGTTCACATCTACAGATGTGCTGGGCTGTCCGCACCACTCTCTGCAGGGTTCTTCGATTGAGGGAAGTACAGTTCCCATACCAGGCAGTGATGCAGCCAGTCAGGATGCTTTCAGTTGTGCCCCTGTAGAAAGTTCTTAGGACTTGGAGGCCCATACCAAACTTGCTTAACCGTCTCAGATGAAAAAGGCAGTGAATTCCAAACATTCACCATCATCTGGAAGTTTCCTACACATGCAAAGCAGTGAATTCCCTCAGTGTGACACCGTACAGACATATACTGCCCAGTCCAGAAACTGTTTGGAAATAGAAACATAGACAACCTACAACACAATACAGGCCCTTCAGCCCACAAAGCTGTGCCAAACATGTACTTACTTTAGAAATTATCTAGGGTTACCCATAGCCCTCTATTTTTCAAAGCTCCATGTACCTATCCAGGACACAAAATAATCTGCAGATGCTGGGGTCAAAGCAACACTCACAACATGCTGGAGGAACTCAGCAGGTCGGGCAGCATCCATGGAAACCATCAGTGAAAGTTTCCACAGATGCTGCCGGACCTGAGTTCCTCCAGTGTGTTGTGAGTGTTACCTATCCAGGAATCTCTTAAAAGACCCTATCATATCTGCCTCCACCACTGTCACCGGCAGCCCAGTCCACACACTCACCACTCTCTGCGTAAAAAACTTACCCCTGACATCTCCTCTCTACCTACTTCCAAGCACCTTAAAATTGTGCCCTCTCGTTTTAGCCATTTCAGCCCTGGGAAAAAGCCTCTGACTATCCACATGACCAATGTCTCATTATCTTGTACACCTCTATCAGGTCACCTCTCATCCGCCGCTCCAGAGAGAAAAGGCCGAGTTCACTCAACCTATTCTCTTAAGGCAACATGATGTAGAAATTTGTTAGTCTTTAGAAACATACCAACCATCCTCTAACTTCTCATGAAGTAGAGTCACTGGCATGTTTTCATGATTGTATCGTTGGGCTTGAAAGAGATCCCCTGAAACGTTGACACCCAGGAATTTGAAGCTGCTCACTCTTTCTACCAATGGCCATGTCAGTAAGGCTGGTGCACATTACCGGTGTTGAATGCTGATTTGGCAAGCCTATCTTCCTCTCTGTATTTTGCCTTTTGTCATTCTTTTTCCTGCATTTTGGCTCCCAGCTGTTCCCATTCACCCATCAACCAGAATCTGACAGATCTCTTTTTTTGCAGACTGCTCTTCGTCAGTACCATAGATTCTTCTTCCCGAAGAACAGCTTTGTACAAGATGCTGGGAGTTGAGAAAGTGATATGAGGAACCGGTCCTTGGACACATTAGTTCCAGCTGCATGTGGACTCTAAAGATTAGTTTTATTTGTCACGTGCACATTGAAACTTGCAGTGAGTCGTGTTGTGCCTGAGGGTTGCTGCCAGCAGCCTGCAAGTGTCAGCGAGATTCTGGCACCAACATAGCATTCCCACAACTAACCTTAAACCGTACATCTTTTGAACGCGGGAGGAAACCGGAGTAGCCGGTGGAAGCCCACGCAGTCACAGGGAGAACGGATAAACTCCGTACAGACTATGGTGGGAATTGGACCCTCATCTCTGGTGCTGTAAATTGTTACACCAGCAACTACACTAGCCTGCCACCCTGGACGGTGGAGTTGGGCTCTGCAACGTTTCTATAACCAGTGAGACACACTAAACTAAATGTCTCCTGTGCTAAGGTTTCTGACTGCTGACAGTGGTCTGTGGTAAGGGTGTCAAAGGTTACAGGTAGAAATTAGGAGAATGGGGCTGAGTGGTCAGCCATGATGCAGTAGTGGAACAGACTCGATGAGCCAAATGATGTCCTAGATCTTTTGGTAAAGGTTAGCATTCAAGTAACCTCTCTGAAGGATGGACCCACATTCATTCCCAGGGCACCTGGGCACCCTGTGCCAGTGATGGATGGGCCCACATTCATTCCCAGGGCACCCTGTGCCAGTGATGGATGGGCCCACATTCATTCCCAGGGCACCCTGTGCCAGTGATGGATGGGCCCACATTCATTCCCAGGGCACCCTGTGCCACTGAATCTCAGAGGGAAAGCAGAGAGTGCCAGCAGCTCCTGTAGTGGTGTGCAGTCTCAGAACGAAGGGCGTCTCCTGGTTCTGCTCGCCCAGAGCCACACCTGACAGAGAACTGTCCCATCATCAACAATTCCAGCACGACAAAAGGATCACGACCAGCGAGTCAGGTTTAATTTATTTTTTAACCTTTCATGTTCTGTACATCATCTTCAAGTTCCAACACCAAACAATGACAGAATGACAGGGAGCCCAGCCCGACAGCCCCATCACCCCTCGTTCTTGCTCACAGGCGCAGCCAGTACATGGCACTCCTGATCCTGTTGTAATCCGGTAGCTGTTCGATGGGGCCTGTCGGGGAAACAGCAGAGGGTCAGTCACTATAAAGTCAGAGATCCAAGACAGAAACGGGCCCTTGGCCCACACAGTACCTGCTGGCCAGCAAACTTCGTTACACTCTCGCCACAATCCCTGCAGCTCCCCAGGGATCCACCAGGTCATAGGGAGAATGGGCAGACAGCACCAGAGGTCAGACCCAAACCCGGGTCGCTGGCACTGAGAAGCAGTGGCTTTAGCTGCAGTGTTAGTGTGCTGCCCAGGATATGGAGGATGGTGGCAGGAGTGGGAGGCGCAGGAGGCACTCTGGGCTTGGGGCAGAACAACATCCTCAGAGAGCTCACTCGCCACACACGCGATTCAAAGGAGGGGCTACAGCATGTCAGCCCGCTAGCCTTGGTCCCCACAACACCATCACACCTAACAACAATTGCACTCTGAATCGGCTTAATACAAACAGATAAGCAAATGACACAAATCCTAGCAACATTCCCAGAGAAACACCAAATCCTGCAACCATGCCCTGGACAATTCCCAGATCATAGGACTATGCCCCAGACAATTCCCACATCCTGACATCATGCCCTGGACAAGCCAGGGACTGGGGCCCTTTGTGGTGACTCCACCGCCCAGGCTGACAGACTGACGAACTATGTCCAGGGGTCAGGCACAAACATGTCAAAACTCCAGCTGCAGTGAATCTAAAACGGGATCCGGACCCCAGCGGGGGGGGGATTCGGGGGTTCGGGGAGGACGGACCCCGGCAGGCAGGGACTCGGGGGGAGGGGGGAAGGAGCCCGGCAGGCAGGGATTTGGGGGGGACGGACCACGGCGGGGGGGATTCGGGGATTTGGACCCCGGCAGGGGGGAATTCGGGGATTTGGACCCTGGCAGGCGGGGATTCGGGGGAGACAGACCACGGCAGGTGGGGATTCGGGGGAGACTGACCCCGGCAGGCGGGGATTCGGGGGGGACCCCGGCAGGCGGGGATACGGGGATACGGATCCCGGCAGGCGGGGATTCGGGGAGACGGACCCTGGTAGGGGGGGATTTGGGGATCCGGACACCGACAGGCGGGGATTTGGGGGGGACGGACCGCGGCAGGGGGGGATTCGGGGAGACGGACCCCGGCAGGGGGGGATTCGGGGGAGACGGACCCCGGCAGGCGGGAATTCGGGGGAGACGGACCCCGGCAGGCGGGAATTCGGGGGAGACGGACCCCGGCAGGCGGGGATTCGGGGATACGGACCCCGGCAGGTGGGGATTCGGGGGGGGGGGCCCCAGTAGGGGGGGATTCGGGGAGATGGACCCTGGTAGGGGGGGATTTGGGGATCCGGACCCCGGCAGGCGGGGATTTGGGGGGGGGACCCCGGCAGGGGGGATTCGGGGGGGACGGACCCCGGCGGGGGGGATTCGGGGGGGACGGACCCTGGCAGGGGGAGATTCGGGGGGGACAGACCCCGGCAGGCGGGGGTTCGGGGGGGGGATGGACCCCGGCAGGGGGGAGATTCGGGGGGGACGGACCCCGGCAGGCGGGGACGCGGGGGGATGGATCCCGGCAGGGGGGGATTCGGGGGGGACGGACCCTGGCAGGGGGGGATTCGGGGGGGACAGACCCCGGCAGGCGGGGACTCAGGGGGGGGACAGACCCCGGCAGGCGGGGACTTGGGGGGGGGGGACCCCGGCAGCGGGGGGGATTTAAGGAAAACGGAGACCAGCAGGAGAAGATTTGGGGGATAACGGTCACTGACAGGTGAAGATTTGGGGAGAACAGACATCTATAGATACTCACCGATTGCAGCAATTGCAGGACAGTGGTCATAGATGTACCGACTGCAAACGTCCCGCAGAGTCTGGGCATCAACCGCCTGCACCAACAGACACACCGGTCAGTTATACACACACAACACACTGCCCGGGTCACCAGGCACACGCCCACCTAACCTCACCAGGGGATGGTCCCACACACACACTGACCCTCGCTGGATTCGAGTTTATTGTCACTCAACGGTATACATGTAGATTGCCAAACGAAGAACGTTCTGGACAAGCTGCACAACACAGAGCAGATACTCAGTGGCCGTTTCATTCGGTACGTCCTGTTACGTTCGTGTATATTCGTGGTCTTCTACTCCTGAAGCCCACCCAACAAGATTTGATCTGTTTTGCATTCAGAGATGCTCTTCACCATTTGTAATGCTGGTTATTTGAATTCCTGTCAGCTTGAACCAGCTGGTCGTTCTCCTTTAACCTCATTAACAAGGCATTTTTTGCCCACAGAACTGTCACTCACTGATTTTTTTTGGTGTTTGCGCCATTCTCTGTGAACTCTGGAGAGTACCGTGTGAAAATCCCAAGAGATCAGCAGTTTCTGAGATACTCAAACCACCCTGTCTGGCACCAGCAATCATTCCATGGTCAAAGTCACATTTCTTCCCTATTCTGATGTTAGTTCTAAACAACAACTGAACCTCTTGACCATGTCTGCATGCTTTTATGCACTGAATTGCCACCACACGATTGGCTGATTAGATACTTATAGGTGTACAGGTGTAACTGATAAAATAGCCATTCACACACATTAAGTAATATTACCACAGATAAGTTAACAGATAATAAAATATATTCTAGAAGGTTGACATAAGGTGCATTTACGACACATGTTAAAAAGTAAACCTGGTTGGTGGCAGGGTCTTCAGCAATCTCACGACCTGGGGGGAGATGATGTTTCCCATCCTAACAGCTCATGTCCTCCCTCCCTCCCACACACACACTGACCCTCAGTGGGGGACGGTTCACATGCCACCCCCTGCCCACACACATACACACTGTTACAGCCAGTCAGTAGTGAGCTGTCCCACAGCCAGTTTTCACCTGTACGTACATCGATCTTGTCGTTCCACTCAGCTAATGAGATCCGTCGCCCGTGTGCAAGGATCTGTCGGCCGATGTCAGCACACGATGGAGTGGTTCCTGTGTAAGACACAGTCAGCTGGTTATAAGGAGGTGAGCAAAGAGGCTGCTGGAAACTGTCTTCATGTATCAGCAAGTTGGGGGTGTGGGCAGCTTTTAGGATCTAGGGAAAATCATCTTCCTCCTTACCTGGTTCCACCAATCGCCTATTAGCCCTTAACTGACTCCTCCCTCTCATCTCTTTATTCTGCCCACAGAAAGCATCCTATATAGATGCCAGAAACTGCAGAAAGCTGTGGACACAGTTCAGCACATCACAGCAACCAGCCTCCTCCCCCTCCATTGCCTCTGCCTACACTCTCACTGCCTCAGTAACGCAGCCAGTATAATCAAAGACAGCAGCCACGCTGGACCCCCAAGATACAAAAGCATGTACTGCCAGTCTCAAGGACAGCTTCCACCCCTCTGGTTAAGAATATTGAATGGTTTCCTTGTACAAGATGGACTCTTACCTCACAGTTTACCTCATTATGTTCTACCTTATTCTCTGTCTACACTGCACTCTAACTAACATTCTGCACCCGGTTATTGCTTTACCTTGCATAACTGGCATGCCATCTGAAACTCTGGCACACTCAGTGGAGAGTGGTTGCATCATGGCCTGGAACAGCCCAGTCCATCACAGGCAAAACCCTCCCTGCCACTGAGTGTCACAAGGAGCACTGCCACAGGAAAGCAGCTTCCATCTTCAAATATCCCCCACCATCCAGGCCACTACTACCATCAGGCAGGGGTTACAGGAGCCTCGAGTCCCCCACCACCAGGTTCAGGAACAGTTATTACCCCTCAACCATCAGGTCCCACACCACCAGGTTCAGGAACAGTTATTACCCCTCAACCATCAGGTCCCACACCACCAGGTTCAGGAACAGTTATTACCCCTCAACCATCAGGTCCCACACCACCAGGTTCAGGAACAGTTATTACCCCTCAACCATCAGGTCCCACACCACCAGGTTCAGGAACAGTTATTACCCCTCAACCATCAGGTCCCACACCACCAGGTTCAGGAACAGTTATTACTTTCAACCATCAGGTCCCACACCACCAGGTTCAGGAACAGTTATTACCCCTCAACCATCAGGTCCCACACCACCAGGTTCAGGAACAGTTATTACCCCTCAACCATCAGGTCCCACACCGTCAGGCTCAGGAACAGTTATTACCCTACAACCATCAGACTCCTGAACTAGCGTAGATAACTTCACTCACCTAAACACGAAACTGATTCTATGACTTACACTTTTCAAGTACTCTGCAAATCATGTTCTCAATATCTTTTACAGCACAATTTGTATTTGGCACATTGGTAGGTCAGTCTTTGTTTATGTATCGTTTTCATATATTCTATTGTATTTCTTTCTTTTCCTGCAAGAAAATGAATCTCAGGGTAGTATATGGTGACACCTACAGTGGTGCTAGAAAGTTTGTGAACCCTGTAGAATTTTCTCTATCTCTGCATAAATATGACCTAAAATGTGATCAGATCTTTACCTAAGTTCTAAAACTAGATAAAGAGAACCCGATTACATAAATAACAGAAAACATTATACTTGTTCATTTATTTATTGAGGAAATACGATCCAATATTACATGTATTTGTTGGAAAAAGTATGTGAACCTTTGTTTTCAGTAACTGGCATGAGCCTCTTGTTCAGCAGTAACTTCAACCAAACGTTTCCGTTAACTGTTGATCAGTCCTGCACTTCGGCTTGGAGGAATTTTAGGCCATTCCTCCTTACAAAACTGCTTCAACTCAGGGATGTCAGTCGGCTGCCTTGCATGAACTGCTTGCTTCAGGCCCTTCTACAATACTTCTATAGGATTGAGGTCAGGACCTTGACTTGGCCATTCCAAAACACAAATTTTCTTCTTTTTAAGCCATTCTGTTGTTGATTTACTCTCGTCTTTCCCATCATTGTCTTGTTGCATTATCTAACTTGTATTAAGCTTCAGGTAACGGACAGACTGCTACCCTGACATTCTCCTGTAAAATGCCTTGAATTCATTGCTCCCTCATCGATTGCAAGCTGTCCAGGTCCCGAGGCAGCAAAGCAGCCCCAAACCATGAAGCTCCTTCCACCGTGCTTCACAGCTGGGGTGAGGATTTGGTGTTTGTGTGCAGTGCCCTTTTCCCTCCAAACATAGCAATGTGCATTTATGCCAAGAAGTTCAATTTTTGTCTCATCTGTCCACAGAACATTGTCTCAAAAGCATCATAGAACATCTTGTAGAATTTCCAGGTAGTCTTTTGCAAACTTGAGACGTGCAGCAATGTTTATTTTGGAGAGCAGTGGTTTCCTCCGTGACGTCCTTCCATGAACACCATTGATTTTTCTTACAGTGAACACATGAACAAAAACCTTAGCAAGTTCTAGAAATATCTGCAGGTCTTTTGCTGTTACCCTTGGGTTCTTTTCACCTCCTTCAGCATTGCAGGTTGTGCTCTTGGTGTGATCTTTGCAGGATGCCCACTCCTAGGGAGAGTAGCAACAGTACTGAGCTTACTCCATCTGTAGGCAATTTCTCTTACTGGGAACTGATGAGCACTCAGATGCTTTTGTAGCCTCTTCTAGCTTCATGCCTCTCTACAATTCTTCTTCTAAGGTCCTCTGAAAGTTGTTTCGATTGAGGTATGGTGCATATAAACAGATCTTTTTTGAGAAAAACAGGCTCTATCAATAACCTGATTTTGTATGTCATTTTTATAAGGTAGGCCACTTCTACAACCCACACCTCTAATCTCATTATCCCAGAGGTTCACATACTTTTTCCAACAAATATATGTAATATTTGATTATTTTTCTCAATAAGTAAATGAACAAGTATAATGCTTTTGTGTTATTTATTTAATTGGGTTCTTTCTACCAAATTTTAGGACTTGCGTGAAGACCTGATCACATTTTATGTCATATTTATGCAAAAATAGAGAAAATTCTATAGGGTTTGCAAATTTTCTAGAACCACTATACACACTTTGATAATAAAATTACTTTAAACTTTGTTCTACCTCACTGCATTGCGTAATGAATTTATCTGTTTCAATGGAATGTGAGATATGTTCCACTGTACTTCGGTACACACAATAATGATAAACTTAGTTACTGGACTTCCATTGGCTCCTTCACCACAAAGTCTGTCTCCTCTGTCACTTGTATCTCAGTTCATCTGTTTCACTAACAACCCTCACTCTTAGGGCACAGAAACAGGCCATTCAGCCCATCTAGTCCACGCTGAACTATTAATCTGTTTATTCCCATTGACCTGCATCCACAACTTGTGCTGGCAGCTCATTCCACACTCTCACTACTCTGAGTGAAGATGTCCCTTCATGTTCCCCTTAAATATTTCATCTGCCACCCTTAACCTGACCTATAGATGTCGTCTTACCCAACCTCAGTGGAAAAAGATTGCTTGCATTTACCCTATCTATACCCCTCATATACCTCTATCAAACAAGACTATAAAACATAGGAGCAGAATTAGGCCATTTGGCCCATCGAGTCTGCTCTGCCATTTCATCATGGCTGATCCATTTTCCAAATCAGCCCCAATCTCCTGCCTTCTCCCTGTATCACTCCATGCCCTGATTAATCAAGAATCTATCAACCTCTGCCTTAAATATACATACAGATTTGGCCTCCATAGCTGCCAGTAGCAACAAATTCCACAGATTTACTACTCTCTGGCTAAGGAAATTCCTCATTCCCATTGTAAAAGGATGCCCCTCTGTTCTGAGGCTATGTCCTCTGATCTCAGACTCCTCTACATAGAAAACACCCTCCCCATTCTATCAAGGTACTGGTATGGATAGAGGAACGGCTGACAGCCAGGAGGCAGTGAGTGGGAACAAAGGAGGCCTTTTCTGGTTGGCTGCCAGTGACTAGTGGTGTTCCTCAGGGGTCGGTATTGGGACCGCTACTGTTCACATTGTTTGTCAATGATATGGATAATGGCTTTGTGGCAAAGTTTGTGGATGATATGAAGATAGGTGGAGGGGTAGGTAGTGCTGCAGGACTTAGGTAAATTCGAAAAATGGGCAAAAAAGTGGCAAATGGAATATAGTGGGGGGAAATGTATGATAGTGCATTCTGGTAAAATGAACAATAGTGTGCACTATTATCTAAATGGGGAGAAGGTTCAAACTTCGGAGGTGCAGAGAGATTTAGGAGTCTCATGCAAGATTCCCAGAAGGTTAATGTACAGGTTGAGTCTGTGGTAGCAGCGGCAAATGCAATGTTGGCATTTATTTCAAGGAGAATAGAATATAAAAGCAAAGAGATAATGCTGAGCCTTTATAAAACACTAGTCAGACCGCACTTGGGAGTATTGTCAACAGTTTTGGGCCCTCATATCTCAGAAGGAAACATAAAGTTGTGGTGGTAGGGGATTTTAATTTTCCATACATTGATTGGAACTCCCATACTGCTAGGGGTCTAGATGGTTTAGAGTTTGTAAAATGTGTTGAGGAAAGTTTTCTAAATCAATATATAGAGGGACCAACTAGAGGGGATTGGATCTCCTGTTAGGAAATGAATTAGGGCAAGTAACAGAAGCCTCTGTAGGGGGGCACTTTGGTTCCAGTGATCATAACACCATTAGTTTCAATTTGATCATGGACAAAGATAGACCTGGTCCTAGGGTTGAGGTTCTGAACTGGAAGAAGGCCAAATTTGAAGAAATGAGAAAGGATCTAAAAAGCGTGGATTGGGACAGGTTGTTCTCTGGCAAAGATGTGATTGGTAGGTGGGAAGCCTTCAAAGGGGAAATTTTGAGAGTGCAGAGTTTGTATGTTCCTGTCAGGATTAAAGGCAAATTGAATAGGAATATGGAACCTTGGTTCTCAAGGGATATTGCAACTATGATAAAGAAGAAGAGGGAATTGTATGAAATGTATAGGAAACAGGGGTAAATCAGGTGCTTGAGGAGTATAAAAAGTGCAAGAAAATACTTAAGAAAGAAATCAGGAGGGCAAAAAGAAGACATGAGGTTGCCTTGGCAGTCAAAGTGAAGGATAATCCAAAGAGCTTTTACAAGTATATTAAGAGCAAAAGGATTGTAAGGGATAAAATTGGTCCTCTTGAAGATCAGAGTGGTCGGCTTTGTGCGGAACCAAAGGAAATGGGGGAGATCTTAAATAGGTTTTTTGTGTCTGTATTTACTAAGGAAGCTGGCATGAAATCTATGGAATTGAGGGAATCAAGTAGTGAGACCATGGAAACTGTACAGATTGAAAAGGAGGAGGTCCTTGCTGTCTTGAGGAAAATTAAAGTGGATAAATCCCCGGGACCTGACAGAGTGTTCCCTCGGACCTTGAAGGAGACTAGTGTTGAAATTGCGGGGGCCCTGGCAGACATATTTAAAATGTCGCTGTCTACGGGTGAAGTGCCGGAGGATTGGAGAGTGGCTCATGTTGTTCCGTTGTTTAAAAAAGGATCGAAAAGTAATCCGGGAAATTATAGGCCGGTGAGTTTAACGTCAGTAGTAGGTAAGTTATTGGAGGGAGTACTAAGAGACAGAATCTACAAGCATTTGGATAGACAGGGGCTTATTAGGGAGAGTCAACATGGCTTTGTGCGTGGTAGGTCACGTTTGACTAATCTGTTGGAGTTTTTCAAGGAGGTTACCAGGAAAGTGGATGAAGGGAAGGCAGTGGATATTGTCTACATGGACTTCAGTAAGGCCTTTGTCAAGATCCCGCATGGGAGGTTAGTTAGGAAAATTCAGTCGCTAGGTATACATGGAGAGGTGGTAAATTGGATTAGACATTGGTTCGATGGAAGAAGCCAGAGAGTGGTGGTAGAGAACTGCTTCTCTGAGTGGAGGCCTGTGACTAGTGGTGTGCCACAGGGATCAGTGCTGGGTCCATTTTTATTTGTCATCTATATCAATGATCTGGATGATAATGTGGTAAATGGATCAGCAAGTTTGCTGATGATACAAAGATTGGAGGTGTGGTAGACAGTGAGGAAGGTTTTCAGAGCCTGCACAGGAACTTGGACCAGCTGGAAAAATGGGCTGAAAAATGGCAGATGGAGTTTAATACTGACAAGTGTGAGGTATTGCACGTTGGAAGGACAAACCAACGTAGAACATACAGGGTTAATGGTAAGGCACTGAGGAGTGCAGTGGAACAGAGGGATCTGGGAATACAGATACAAAATTCCCTAAAAGTGTCGTCACAGGTAGATAGGGTCGTAAAGAGAACTTTTGGTACATTGGCCTTTATTAATCAAAGTATTGAGTATAAGAGCTGGAATGTTATGATGAGGTTGTATAAGGCATTGGTGAGGCCGAATCTGGAGTATTGTGTTCAGTTTTGGTCACCAAATTACAGGAAGGATATAAATAAGGTTGAAAGAGTGCAGAGAAGGTTTACAAGGATGTTGCCGGGACCTGAGAAACTCAGTTACAGAGAAAGGTTGAATAGGTTAGGACTTTATTCCCTGGAGCGTAGAAGAATGAGGGGAGATTTGATAGAGGTATATAAAATTATGATGGGTATAGATAGAGTGAATGCAAGCAGGCTTTTTCCACTGAGGCAAGGGGAGAAAAAAACCAGAGGACATGGGTTAAGGGTGAGGGGGGAAAAGTTTAAAGGGAACATTAGGGGGGGCTTCTTCACTCAGAGAGTGGTGGGAGTATGGAATGAGCTGCCAGACGAGGTGGTAAATGCGGGTTCTTTTTTAACATTTAAGAATAAATTGGACAGATACATGGATGGGAGGTGTATGGAGGGATATGGTCCGTGTACAGATCAGTGGGACTAGGCAGAAAATGGTTTGGCACAGCCAAGAAGGGCCAAAGGGCCTGTTTCTGTGCTGTAGTTTCTATGGTTCTAAGGGATGTGCTATCATTGGAGAGAGTGCAGAGGAGGTTCACAGAATAGTTCAGGGAATGAAGGGGTTAACATACGAGCAGAGTTTGGCAGCTTTGGGCCTGTACTCATTGGTATTTAGAAGAATGCAGGGGGTTCTCACTGAAACCAACCAAATGTTGAAAGGACTAGATAGGGTGGATGCGGAGAAGATGTTTCCTATAGTGGGAGTATCCAGGACCAGAGTGCATAACCTTAAAATTTAGGGGCAATCTTTTAGAACAGGTAAGGAGGAATTTTTTTACCCAGAGAGTAGTGAATCTGTGGAAGGCTCTACTATAGGAGGCCAAGTCCGTAGTCCGTATATTTCAGGCAGAAGTTGATAGCTCCCTGATCAGTCGGGGCATCAAAGGATATGGTGAGAAGGCAGGTGTATAGGGTTGAGTGGCATCTGGGATCAGACATGATGGAATGGCAGAGTAGACTCGATGGGCTGAACGGCCTAATTCTGCTCCTATGTCCTGTGGTCTTATCGTCTATCCAACCCTTAACACCAGGGTTCCCTATACTTGTCCTCTTGCCTACCAGCTGTTCAGGAACAAAGTGGGCCTGACCCGGTTAATAAGGACTATGGCAAGATACCATGTATACATGGACCCCTGGCTACCCGGTTTGGACGATGCACTGCCATGGACTCTTCCCATTCCCCATCTCCTTACCGTCCAGCTGGGTGACCAGATGGGTCTTCAGGATGTTCTTCGCCCTGGTCACCTCACTCTCGGTTACACTTGTGCAGAGCCGCATCCTGTGCGTAAAGTGTACAACATGAGGAACGAACAAGAAGCAGCTGAAACCGCCCAGTCCTGAGCCCGTACTCCCCCTCCCCACCATATAGTGTCACAGTGACCCAGTCACCCAGCTCTGAGCCCAAACTCTCTCTCCACCCCATTTAGCGTCAGTGACCCAGCCCTGAGCCCAAACTCCCCCTCCGCCTCATAAATGTCACAGTGACCTAGCCCTGCGTTAAAAACACCCAATGACTCCCCCACATCCTCTCTACTAAGGCCTTTCAAAATTCAATAGGTTTCAAACAGGTTCCCCCCCCATTCTTCTAAATTCCAGCGAGTACAGGTCCAGAGCCTTCAATTGCTGCTCATATTCTCAAAATCATTCTTGTGATCCTCCTCTGAACCCACTCCCACGTCAGCAAATGAGGCCTTAAAAAGCCTCAACATTACATCCTTATTTTAGTCCTCTCGAAATGAATGCCAACATTGTATTTGCCTTCCTCACCACTGACTCAACCTAAAAATTAACTTCCAGGCTATCCTGTATGGGGACTCCTGAGTCCCTCTGAACCTCAGCTTTTTGAAGTTCTCACCAGTCCCAGCACATGCTTTCTCAGATAAGGAGCCCCAAACTGCTGACAATTCTCCGTGAGGCCTCACCAGTGCTTTATAAAGTGTCAAATTTATGGAATCCTGCACAAGAACTCGCAAGTCCCTTTGCACCTCAGTTTTTTATATTTTGTCTCCATTTACAAAATAGTCAGCCGTTTCATCTCTTCTACCAAAGGGCATGACCATACACTTCCTGACAGTGTTTTCCATCCACCATTCTTTTGCCCATTCTCCTAATTTGTCTGAGTACTTCTGTAGCCTCTCTACTTCCTCAAAATTATCTGTCCCTCCATCTACCTTTATATCGTCTGCAAACTTTGCAACAAAGCCATCAATTCCATCATCCAAATTGCTGATATTTAATGTAAAAAATATCAGTCACAACACAGACCCCTGTGGAACACCACCAGTCACCAACAGCCAACGAGAAAAGGTCCCCTTTATTCCCACTCTGCCTCCTGCCAATCAGCCACTGCTTTATCCATGCTGGAATCTTTCCTGTAATACCACGGGCTTGTCGCTTGTTAAGCAGCCTCATGTACGGCACCTTGTCAAAGGCCTTCTGAAAATCCAAATACACAACATCAACCAAACAACAGGAATTCTGCAGATGCTGGAAATTCAAGCAACACACATCAAAGTTGCTGGTGAACGCAGCAGGCCAGGCAGCATCTGTAGGAAGAGGTACAGTCACATTTCGGGCCAAGACCCTTCGTCAGGACTAACTGAAAGAAGAGTTAGTAAGAGATTTGAAAGTGGGAGGGGGAGGGGAGATCCAAAATGATAGAAGACAGGAGGGGGAGGGATGGAGCCAAGAGCTGGACAGGTGATTGGCAAAAGGGATATGAGAGGATCATGAGACAGGAGGCCCAGGGAGAAAGACGGGGGGGAGAACCCAGAGGATGGGCAAGGGGTATAGTGAGGGGGACAGAGGGAGAAAAAGGAGAGAGAAAGAAAGAATGTGTGTATATAAATAAATAACGGATGGGGTACAAGGGGGAGGTGGGGCAATAACGGAAATTAGAGAAGTCAATGTTCATGCCATCAGGTTGGAGGCTACCCAGGCGGAATATAAGGTGTTGTTCCTCCAACCTGAGTGTGGCTTCATCTTTACAGCAGAGGAGGCCGTGGATAGACATATCAGAATGGGAATGGGATGTGGAATTAAAATGTGGGGCCACTGGGAGATCCTGCTTTCTCTGGCAGACAGAGCGTAGGTGTTCAGCAAAACGATCTCCCAGTCTGCATTGAGTCTCGCCATTATATAGAAGGCCACATCGGGAGCACTGGACGCAGTATATCACCCCAGCCGACTCACAAGTGAAGTGTCGCCTCACCTGGGAGGACTGTTTGGGGCCCTGAATGGTGATGAGGGAGGAAGTGTAAGGGCATGTGTAGCACTTGTTCCGCTTACATGGATAAGTGCCAGGAGGGAGATCAGTGGGGAGGGATGGGGGGACGATTGGACAAGGGAGTCGCATAGGGAGCGATCCCTGCGGAAAGCAGAGGGAGGGAAAGATGTGCTTAGTGGTGGGATCCCGTTGGAGGTGGCGGAAGTTACGGAGAATAATATGTTGGACCCGGAGGCTGGTGGGGTGGTAGGTGAGGACCAGGGGAACCCTATTCCTAGCGGGGTGGCGGGAGGATGGGGTGAGAGCAGATGTGCGTGAAATGGGGGAGATGCATTTGAGGGCAGAGTTGATAGTGGAGGAAGGGAAGCCCCTTTCTTTAAAAAAGGATGACATCTTCCTCATCCTGAAATGAAAAGCCTCATCCTGAGAGCAGATGCGGTGGAGACGGAGGAATTGCGAGAAGGGGATGGCATTTTTGCAAGAGACAGGGTGAGAAGGGAAATAGTCCAGATAGTTGTGAGAGTCCGTAGGCTTATAGTAGACATCAGTGGATAAGCTGTCTCCAGAGATAGAGACAGAAAGCTCTAGAAAGGGGAGGGAGGTGTCGGAAATGGACCAGGTAAACCTGAGGGCAGGGTGAAAGTTGGAGGCAAAGTTAATAAAGTCATTGGGTGTATTTAAGGCAGAGATTGATAGGTATCTGAGTAGCCAGGGCATCAAAGGTTATGGTGAGAAGGCAGGGGAGAGGGACTAAATGGGAGAATGGATCAGCTCATGATAAAATGGTGGAGCAGACTCGATGGGCCGAATGGCCGACTTCTGCTCCTTTGTCTTATGGTCTTATGGTCTAACACACTGGAGGAACTCAGCAGGTCAGGCAGCATCTGTGGAAAAGATCGGCTGACGTTTCGGGCGAAGGGTTCCGGCCCGAAACATCGATCGATCGTTTCCACGGATGCTGCCCGACCTGCTGAGTTTCTCCAGCGTGTTGTGAGTGATACTATCCATGAATCTCGTTGTTGCCCACAGAACTTCCTGTCTGTCCCGTACTTAACCAATCTCCTATCACCGCAGCGTGCTACTGTCCACCCTGACCCTCCCTCTGAGTCACAGAGCCAGAGACTCACCCAATGCAACTTTCCTCTGTTAGGTCACACCACCACCCCCCAACCCCCCGACTATCCAACAAAACTGGTCAACATCATATCACTGAACATCAGCGGACTTTTCCACTGTGGGTTCCCTGTTCATTACTCTGTTGCACTGAACGACCCCCTCACCAGGAATGATTAACTGAGCTGGGAGGTGCTGGGGATTGCATGCACTGCTGGAGTTGGAGCAACACACACTCACCACTCTCCCTGGGTGAAGTGCAACATATCTTCGATGTTCAGTCCATCACACACCAGGTGTACCCCCCAGAGCCCCGTGTCCGAGTAACTTGTGTTAAAAGAGCGGAAACTGTGGGCCAGCTTATTCTCTACTGCAATCTTGGCCAAACGACTTGAGTGATTCTGCAGAGGAGAGAAAGCAGGGTTAGAGAGGATGAAATAACCTCCTGCAAGATCCTGTCACACACTCCCTGGGCAGGGAGAGCAGGGTCAGACAGAGTGAAATAACGTCCTACAACACACACGCAATGCTGGAGGAACCCAGTGGGCCAGGCAGCATCTAGGTATTGGGCCAAACTCCTGGAGATAAAAAAGCTGAGAAGTAGATTTAAAAGATGAGGGGAGGGAGGGGAGAGAAAAACACGAGGTGATAGGTGAAACCTGAAGGGGGAGGGATGAAGTAAAGAGCTGGGAAGTAAGTCGGTGAAAGAGACAGAAGGCCATGGAAGAAAGGAAAGGGGGGAGGAGACCAGAGGGAGGCGATGGGCAGGCAAGGAGATAAGGTGAGCAGAGATGGGAAACCCTCTGCAAGGTCTGTCACACGCTCTCAGGACAGGGACACTAGAGTCAGATAGAGTAGGTTCCCGAAGCAGAACAACAAGTAAACATTCCAGCACGATAATTATCATCAAAAATCAATATATACGAAGAGGCAGAGACAGAGAGGCGCACAGGAACAGACAGACACATAGATAGTAACATGGCGGGAGACAGACAGCAGACATTCAGAGGCGGGGTGGGACATAGAGAGAGGTAAAGACAGAGGTAGAAAGAGGGATAGACAGATAGAGACAGAGAGATGTTGGGAGTCAATACCCAAGTTTTAAGGGGCTTGAAAAGGCACCATTCTCATTTGTGGGGTAAGGGTAATTTTGGAATAAGGAAATGTCCAGATGTGGAGTCAGGAATTCTGGTAGCTCACCAGATTGCTGGAGGTTACAGGAGAATGAGGGGAGACTAGGAGAGATATGGACATGCTGACAGGAGACACTGAGGGGACAGTGAGGGTCAGCGGTAAGAACAACCATCACGTAACTCCATTGTCTGGGCTGTGTATGGCCACAAGATGGAGAGATGTATACATACAGCTACTCACCGCTCCCCCGCCATACGTCCGATCCCAGTTTCCAATCAGTGTGCTGGCAATAGAGAGGGGGACCACGTCGCTGCTGTTGGCTCCAGCCCCCTCCACAGCAATGGCAATGTGGGCCAAGGGCATGGCATCATCCCGCAGCAGGATCTGTAACCGGACATAGGCGTGGTCATTCTCGGCCTGAACTCACTAAGATGCTGCTGTTCAACCCAGACGCCTACCTATCCACCCCACCACATCCAGAGTGTGTCCGGGAATCCGGCAAGGCAGTGGGACATGGAGCAAGGAAGGCAGGAAGTCTGCTGATGACCCCCACAGGTCTTCTCTCCCACTCTGTGGGGCTGACCAACACTTCATGCAGCTCCAGTTCTAGACGCAGAGGTCATCTTTCTGACCCTCAGAATCACAGAAATGCAGCCCAGTTGGAGGCCATTCATCCCCTCGTGCAATGCAAGCCCTCCCTTTGGAGTTTTTCTACCTCAGTGTCCGTCTAACTCCTATTTCTGCTGATCTCTGATAACTCAGCGCACTCGCCAGAAGGGACAGATTCTTCAGTCAGAGACCTCAGTCACTCTGATTTTTCCCGGCCTCTGTCAGCTCAGGCACGATGTTGGAAAATCTCCCAGCTGCTAAAGTGCAGGCACATTCACTGCTCACAGCAGAGGATTATCAAGCGAACAAACGGAACGGGTGGGCTGTCTACTGAAGAACAGGCTGGTGCTGAAAGTGGTGTAAGGTTGTCTCTGGCGCTCTCTTTCCCAGGGGAAGCAGAGGAGCTGAAAGTTTATAGTAGAGGCAACTCGGAATGTGAAAGCAGATGAGAGGGGCAATAGCTCAGCCATAATCTAGTTAAATGATGGGGCAGGATTCCTGCTCCCAATTCATCTGCTTGCACACACAGAGATCCACAGCCCAGTGCCTCCGCTCCTCCACTTTGCCATTTCCAGGAGACCAACTCCTACAGAACGCAGCACACAGCCTCTCTACACTGGCCTGAATTCCACTGACTCATTCCAACACCTCCTGACCCTGTCACCACACGAGGACCTCTGCACCAACGATTAGCCAGGCCCCACTTTGGGGACCAATAGGTCCGAGGTTCCTTTTGGTTCTGTTTGGTAATTCCATCAAAGTTTGGCAATCCTCAAAGAATTTCACTCTCTCACCACCCCATCCCATTTCAACTGACCAGTCACCTGCCTCAGACAAGAGAAAATCTGCAGATGCTGCCTGGACCGCTGAGTTCCTCCAGAATTTTGTGAGAGTCATCTACCTCGTCTACCTACTCCCTGTCAGTGATCGGCTGCGACTCTCATGACTAAACACCACATGGCGGCGGTAAGGAGCTGCGACACACCACACAACCTTGGGGCACTGCAGTGCAGTGGGATAGACCAGAATCGCCGGTCCTCATTGGCTGATCTGGTGTCCTTCCCTGGGGGGAGGGGGTCTTACCCATGAGCTTAGCTCTTGCCTTCTCCACACACTGATCAGTTTTGCCCCTTTCTCCAACCTGGCTCTTTCACAGAGAAGCTGATCAACGCAGGGGCAGGCCATTATGCCTGAGACTGGCCGCCCTGTATGCGACAGATGTAAACGACAGGGTGAGTAGACTGTCACCGAATAACAGCAATTACCAGCACTGACCTGGCTGCCAGTGAAGCGACATGGGGACAACACCGGGACCACATCCTCTTCATACTTGCAGGAGATCCCTCCGAGGTGCTGGCGAGCCAGTCCCACCAGCTCGTCATGGTGAACACCTGAGGGGACAGAAGGTTAGTCTGCACCATCTACACCTCGAATATCACACTTCACCGAGACACAGACATCATCCCCAACACCACCAAACCATCTGACACCAGTGACCCCACTGCCCAATCTCACCACCGAGACAGACATCATCCCCAAAACCACCAAACCATCCGACAACAGTGACCCCACTGCACAATCTCACCACCGAGACACAGACATCATCCCCAAAACCACCAAACCATCCGACAACAGTGACCCCACTGCACAATCTCACCACCGAGACACAGACATCATCCCCAAAACCACCAAACCATCCGACAACAGTGACCCCACTGCACAATCTCACCACCGAGACACAGACATCATCCCCAAAACCACCAAACCATCCGACAACAGTGACCCCACTGCACAATCTCACCACCGAGACACAGACATCATCCCCAAAACCACCAAACCATCAAACAACAGTGACCCCACTGCACAATCTCACTTCACTGAGACACGGACATCATCCCCAAAACCACCAAACCATCCGACAACAGTGACCCTACTGCACAATCTCACCACCGAGACACAGACATCATCCCCAAAACCACCAAACCATCCGACACCAGTGACCCCACTGCACAATCTCACTTCACTGAGACACAAAATCATCCCCAAAACCACCAAACCATCCGACACCAGTGACCCCACTGCACAATCTCACCACCGAGACACAAAATCATCCCCAAAACCACCAAACCATCCGACACCAGTGACCCCACTGCACGATCTCACCACCGAGACAGACATCATCTCCAAAACCATCCAGCACCAGTACACATTTAAATACGGAATCCCACTACCCAGACTGTTTGGCCCATCTCATCTGTACTAACTCATCAAAAGAGCACTCCATTTAGCTCAACAGGTCTGTCTGTTCTCCAGCTTGCTCTCACAGCCCTCTCGTGCACTGATTCTGCATCACAGCTCAGTGGAGGGACAATATACAATGTAGGCTCTTGGGCAGGCAGCTGCCAGAATGCTGGAAAATCCTTGTTCTAATAGCAATTGTAGGGATAAACCTCACAAACAGTGGTGAGTTTAAACTTGAGGTGAAACTTTTGGAAAGAATATTCAGGAAAAGAATAGACAGTCACTTGGAGATGTGAGTTGATTAGAGAAAATCAGCTGATAAAGTACAAGTTGTGACAAGAATACACATAGATAAGATGTTAGCTGTCCTGTGTGATCAGCAGTTGGTCTGCCACCTGTCTTCAAGAGAGAGATGAGGGACACAATGAAACAGCATCTGGAGATGTGTAGAGAGAGCTGTCTGGAGCGGCTCCCCCTTTGAACCCTGAACTGTTTGAAGTGATGGACAGGCGATCTGGAGATGTGTGATGAAGGGACGGGAGAGAGAGCTGTCTGGAGCGGCTCCCCCTTTGAACCCTGAACTGTTTGAAGTGATGGACAGGCGATACCCCAGCAGGGGGATAAAAAGGGACAGGTTCGCTAAGGCAGGGACACACGACACCCGAGGTAACGAGACCCTGGAAGCGGTGCGCCTCTCACGAGTCGGTGGGAAGTACCGGACCTTAAACGCACAGGGTGGAAAGGTACGATCAGCGGGAACCCGGTGTGTGTCCACTCTCGCTTGGGTGCCGGGTTCACTGCAGAGGATCGACCGCATCTGGAGGAGGGGTCACAGTCGGTGACCTCAGGTGACATCACAAAGGACCCGCCCGAAAGCTGCTTGTGAGCCATATCACCGGTCTGTGAGTGGAAGCCGTGTCTGAATGATCAGTCGTTCTCTCTCTCTCTCTCTCCCCCCACGTTGTCCATCGCCATGGCAATGATTACTGCGAACTGAACTAAATTGGACTGAACTTTGTGTCACTTTGAAATTGGTCATTTATCCCTAGACAACGATAGAGCTTGATTGATGCTGTTATCTTAATTCTGTGCACATGTGGGTTTATCATTACTGAACTGTTACATTTATTATCCTTTTGATTACTGTGTTGCTTGTTTCTTTAATAAAACTTTCTTAGTTCTAGTAATCCGGACTCCAACTGAGTGATCCATTTCTGCTGGTTTGGCAACCCAGTTACGGGGTACGTAACTAAGTTCAACACAGAAAAGCCACATTAACAGTTTTTACTCAGGTGTGCCACTCAGGAAAGAAGAGGTCTGTAGTGTGTGGATGGAGAATTGTCTGAGACAGGAAATAAAGAGAAAGATTGCTTCTCAGACCAGAGGAGGAAGGAAGGGTGTAGAAAGTGCCCCCACAGGAGGAGTCAGGGTCTGGGGACAGAGCATGACAGAGTCTGGGAAATAACAAGCGAAGTAACTGGAAGGGACATAGAACATGCCCCAAGTGGCTGATTCAACTGCAACATGGCAAGGGAACAGGATTGGTGGGGTCACGAGGAAACGTAAGACACCAAGACACGGGAGAAGAACCAGGTCATTTAGCCCACTGAGTCTGCTCTGCCATTCCATCGTGGCTGATTTATTATCGTTCTCAATCCCATTTGGCGGGCTGCCGTCATCACGAGTAGTTGAAGTTGGATTGGTGGGGCAGATTTGATGGGCTGAATGGCTAATTCTACTCCTAAACCTTATGGCCTTCTCCTCTGTAATCTTTGATGACCTTACTAATCAGGGACCTATCAAACTCTAATTATATCCAAAGTCTTCCCCACAGCCGTCTGTGGCAACCAATTCCACAGATTTACCACTCTCTGGCTGAAGAAATACCTCATCTCCGTTCGGACATTCCTCTATTCCGAGGCCGTGCCCTCTGGTCCTGGACTCCCCCACTATAGGGAACATCTTCTCCAACTCCATGCTTGTCAACATTTGGTAGGTGGTTGTGACCTCAATGATGGGGGCGGGGGGGTGAAGGAGTAGTTAGCTGCCATTTCACACTGCTGGTTCAGACCCACAACTCCTACCGCTGTAACTGTCCAAAGACCCTTCTTCCCTTCTCCACTAACCCACTCCCTGTGTACTCCAGTCAATCAACTGTGCCCCTTCATCGATCTCAAACACCTTCTTCACATCCCTTTCACTCCATAAGACCGACAAGCCTCGCCCCTGGGATCTCTGTACTCTCTCCTAGACCTTGACCTCTTCTCAGAGTGCACCCAGTCCCCCCAGGCACTACGGGATCAGTACTCACCTCCTGATGCTGCCAAGACTATCCGGGGTGCCTTGTAATGAGTAGCCATGAACTCTGCGAGATCACTGCCATTCAGAGCCCTGAGCAGCAACAAGACAGAGGTTAGTTCGATGAGGAATGATGCCCACTTTAGAAGAATAGTTAAAAGCAGTTTGTTAATATAGTAAGCACACTGTACCACCGAGACAGAGCAAACCTGACTGATAAATACCCAGACAGCGCAAGCACACACACACAAATACACAGATACATCAAACACACACAGACACACTCATACAGACACATCAGACACACACAGACACACTCATACAGACACATCAGACACACACACACACACACACACATACAGAGCTTATGGGCTGTAGTTGGAATAATCTCAATTTTTCTAACACCTTACTGGGTTGGTGACACTAAATATTGGTAGAAACACAAATACAGCACGTGAACAGGCCGTTACAATCCAGAGTGTCAACACTGACTGCGATTCCTCTCTATATGAACCCCATCGGGTTCACCCTTTCCTACCTATGCACCTATCCAAACACCTTCCCAACAATGGAGTTGTATCTGTCTCCACCAACTGGAATATCTTGAGTTCATTACCCCTTTAGATTGCTCCTCTCTAAACTCACCTATGCAGAAAAATCCCATCAATCTTGTAATTATATAGACCTCTCAGTGTCCTACACTATCAATCACGCCAGGCAACATCCCGAGTATGGCATCCAGTAATATACCCGGTACTCCGAGTACAGTCTAACAAAGCCGAAACCAATAAAGGCAGGTGCTGCAAATGCCTTTTTCGTTGCCCTCCCCACTTGTGTCACCGTTTTCTATACATCAAGTCCTGAGAGTCCTGCCATTTACTGTACACTTTCCTCTTGCATTTGACCTCCCGAAGTCCAACAGCTTGAACTTCTCCAGATTAAACTCCATCTGCCATATTGTTGTCAACACTTTCAACTGATCTATATCCTTTTACAATCTAGCTCACTAACCAAAGCTCCACAAACTTTCACGCCATCGGCAAACCTTCCAGTTAGACTATCAGCAAACCTTCCATCGAAATTTTCATCCAAATCATTCATATGACTTCTGGTAAGATGGTGATAAGTTAATCACCTAAAATTGTCGCTCTGTTTCATTTCTCACCTCCGCACTTCTTATCTTCCTTTTTCTACCCCAGACTGCTAATTTTTTTTTGTTCTCCTACCTGCCTGCGAATACATCTGTCCTACAATGGCCTTCAAGCCCTCTAAAGCTGGGGAAAAAGTCTCTGCGACCGTCTCCGGCTCCTCTGCTGACATTATCGCCATTCTGGACCAGCACCATCAAGAGATTATATCTGAATGTAAGTCTTCCTTCAGTTCGTTGGAGTCAAAATTGGATCAAATCAATTCCAACGTGGAGGAACATGCTGTTTGTCTCTCCCATCTTGACTCAGAAACCGGAGATTTAAAATGTCGTGTTCAGCAGCTGGAAGCTGTTTGTTCTAATTTGAGTGAGAATAACACCAAGTTATCATCAAAAATAGCAGATCTCGAAGGTTGGAGCAGAAGGCACAATCTACGTATCCTCAGTCTGCCAGAGGCTATCGAAAGCAGAGCTCCTGTTGAATTTTTTTCCTCTTTGTGAGGTTTTTGGGAAAGATACTCTTCCAAATTTACCTGAGTTAGACAGAGCCCACCGTATATAGGTATTTCGTTCTAAGCCCGAACTGGGCTCCCCCGGCCATGCCCAGTTACGCTTTGTTTTCATTACTATCAGGTGAAGAACCTTTTCATTATGGAAGCACATCGGAGAGGAAAACTACATTATCAGGGCCATCCCATTCGTATTGTTGAAGATTATGCTCCTCAAGTTTTGAGGCTGCGTGCCAAATACAAAGGTGTAATGAAAGAGTTTTACAATCGTGTACTTAGGCCCTCGTTACATCACCCCGCCCATCTCCGAATAACTCTTAGTACTAGGGACAAAAAATGGATCAACTCTGTTACAGAAGCTCATGAATTCATCAAAAGTCTCCCTGCCAATACGACTTCTTCAGACTCAAACTGATTATTAAAATGGCCGATTTTTTTTTTCTGTTTTTTTATATTTTTTGTTTTCCTTTTAAATTTAATTTTTAAATTACTGAAAATGGTTTAACTCTGCTATAAGTTCAGAAATTTATCTAAAATCTCCTTGCTATGGTGTCTCCTTCAGACTCGATTTGATTATTTAAAACGGCCGATTGGTACTTTTTTTCCTCTCTGTTTTTTTTCCCTGTTTTCTTTTTAAATTTAATTTTTTAATTACTGTATTTTTTTTCTTCGCGGGTATGGTAATCTGGATTATTATTCCAAGTTAAATCTAATAATTTTTGATAGTACTGTTTTCTTTTTTCCCTTTATGTACAACTTAAATTCCAAGTGCATAAGGTTTTTTGGTTTTCTGTTTTTTTTATAAACTGTTAATTAAATGGAGCTCATGAAACTATACAGAAACTGGAAGTTGGGGTTAGGGGTAGTTTTTTTCTGAAGAGCTTGCTGCTGTTCTTTGGGAGCTTTCTTGCTTTGGGATCTGGGGGGGTGGGTGGGGAGGGTTCCCTAGTGCCAACACTATTTAAACAACCCTTAGTTATTCTTTGTTATTCAGGACTTTTTTTTGTCCTGATTTTCTTGTTTTTTACTTCTGCCCCAGAGCTGTTATTAGAATGTTTGTCCATATTTATGCCTGCTACCCTATATGTTTTTTTAATATGAAAATGGTTAGCCCGTTGAATCTTATAAGCTGGAATGTTAAGGGATTGAACCATCCTGTTAAAAGAAGGAAAGTGTTTTCACATCTCAAGCAGCTCATAGCTGACATTGCTTTTTTGCAAGAAACACATATTCGTAGTTTCGATAACTCTTGCCTTATGTCTAGGTGGGTGGGACAGCATTTCCATCCTGCTTTTCCGGCTAACGCCGGGGGGGGGGGTGGTTTCAATTCTTATTAACCAGAATGTTCCCTTTGAGCTTCACAACAAAATTTCGGATACAAATGGTTGTTTTATTATTGTCTCTGGGAAACTGTATAATAATAGGGTAGTCTTGGCTAACCTCTATGCTCCCAATTCAGATGATGTGGACTTTTTTGACCATTTTTTTTCCTTTACTGCCTGACTTGAGTTTATATTCCCTCATACTGAGTGGTGATCTTAATTGTTGGTTAGATCCAGTATTGGATCGATCCTCCTCTGTTCCTAGACTACCTAGTAAATCTGCTCTATCTATCCACTCTTTCCTTTCTAATTATGGTATCTCTGATGTGTGGCGTTTGCCCATTGCATCGCCTATGATCTGGGCCAACATTTACGTGTGGGGCGGCACCTAATTAATTAGCATGTTTATTTCGGCTTTTTTCTTAAAGATGTGCTGTGTGCCTCCCCGCTACTGCTGCATTCTCCGCGAATGGGTACAGTATCTGTCCGTGGCCTGGGTGTTGGGGTGGTGGGACACTGGGGTGTCATCTCATCATCGATCAGGGCAAGCAGCTCATCTTCTCCTATGACTGCCTGCCTCGATGTCAAAGGTCGAGGTTCATCATCTGCTGTGGCTGATGTGGAAGGCTTGCTTGACTGCTGAGCCTCACGCATTTTTCTATCATACAGTTCTTTGTAAGCAATCAAACCATCCTGCAAATATCCCCTCAACTGACACACCCTTTCAAAATTAAAGTCGTACTTTATCATTGCAGCGAAAATCTCACGCAGTTGCTTCACGTTCATTTCGCTACTGCATTCGGTTTTGATCGTTATCCTTTCCTCTTCCAATTGTATCAGCTCTTCATCTATCAGATCTTGGTCATGGGATGCCAAAACCTCTTCAACATCATCTTCATCAGCTTCCGCAAGCCAAACTCACTTTGTCCTTCGTTCACCATGATCGAGACACTTTAACACTTAATTATGTCTAGTTTTACGCTAAGTGTAACACCCTTACGAGCTCTTTCAGGTTTTTCCGACACCTTAGAACTCATCTTGCTAACGGCTGCTCAATGCAACGTGTTTAAACAATGCCGTTCCGAATCGGGGGGAGAGCGGCTGCTCAGGGCGCACGCTGCCTTTTATCGTGCACTGATTTTTTATCGTGCGCTGCCTTTCTTCGTAACAGTGAAAACACCTTCTGAAAGCGAAAACAGGGTACTAATGTAGGCCTTGCGTAACAGCAAGGTTTCATAAAGCGAACATTCGAAAAGCGGGGGACACCTGTATATCCCTCTGCAGACTCTCCACATCCTCTGCACAATTTGCTTTTCCACTCAGTTTAGTGTCATCAGCAAATTTTGCTACGCTACACTCAGTCCCCTCTTCCAAATCATCAATGTCACCTACAGTAATACACCAGTTTGCAAATCAGTAAAAATTATTAGAGTTACAACACATGGAACAGTATAGGCCCTTCGGTCCATGATGTCATCCAGACCTTAGAATCTACTCTAAGGTCAATCTAACCCTTCCTTCTATATACAGGCCTCTATCTTTTTCTGTCATCTAATTGCCTATCTAAGATTCACTTAAATGTCTCTAATGTATCTGCCTCTACCATCACCCCGGCAGTGCATTCCACACACCCAGTATTTTCAGTGTAAAAAAACCTAACTCCAACATCCTCCCTATACTTTCCTTTAGTCACCTTAAAATAACGCCCCTACATATTAGCCACTTCAACTCTGAGAAAGAGACTCTGGTTGTCCAGTTGATCTATGCCTCTGATCATCATGAACACCTCTACTAAGTCACAACCCATCCTTCTTTGCTCCAAAGATACAAGCCCTAGCTCGCTCAACCAATTCTCACAAGACAATAATATCTGAGACATGTTACTGACATGAAAGACCACAGTATGGCAGCTCGTAAGCTGCTCTGTACACATCTGCCCTTTACATCTGTGACAATGGTTCTAGCTCAATGCACTCTGTAATGATCTGATCTGCACGATCACTAACATTAATACAATAATTCCAATTTCCTATCCACGCAAGAGCTTACTTGATGTTCTTGGTGGGCCCCACCACAGTGTGCGCAAGTGGAGTTCCCTGGAACGCAGTGGTATGGAGGTAATCCAACATGACCTCCTCCAGGCAGCCCTCCATCTCCTGCAGCTCCTGCAAGATTAACTTGCGGCTCGACTCAACGTCAGCATCAGAGAACGATCTAGTCTGTATCAGGTCACCCAGAAGTTCCACAGCTACAAAAGGCCAGAGCAACATTTCAACAAGGAACAGGCATCAGTTCAGCACAGGGGCAGCAGCTTCAGAGATGTGCTAACGTACAGATGTGTAACGGGTAATGGCGACAGTAACCAGGGCAAAGTATAACCAGATAACAGCAAAAGTAATCCGGTAACAACAACAGTAACTGGGGCAGAGTGTAACCGGGTAATGGTGACGATAACCAGGGCAGAGTTTAACCAGGTAATGGAGATGGTACCCAGGCCACAAAATGTAACCGGGTAGTAGTGATGGTAACCAGGGCACAGAGTGTAACTGGGTAACGGTGACTGTAACCAGGCCACAGAGTTTCACCAGGGAATGGTGACAGCAATCAGGCAAGAGGGTAACGCATGGACTGTTCACCCTGTGATAGGGTTTATAATGAACAGTGAAACAGTGTGAGCCTGTGAAGGGGTTTATAATGAACATTTACGCTGACTGTTGGACAAAAGAAATGGAGATCATGTGTATTGTACCTCCTCGAACCTCAGATGTGAGTTTGAAGGAATTATACAACTGAGAATAAACTGTAAGTGTCCAATACCTTTTGGCAGCTCTGTGGACAAAGCCTTCACGTAATAGGCAGTCTGCTCTCGCGAGGTGTAGGCACTCAGGTGAGCCCCGCTCCTGGCTACTTCCTGCTCCAGGGCCTTCTGTGAATGTTTCTTGGTCCCCTGAACACAACAATGTTCAACATTTCAGTTACGCACGTGTGAGCAAAAACAACTGAGTTGTATGTGGAGTCAGTTTTCATGACTCCGAACATTCACTGCTACCATGTGCAGTTCTACATCCAGTTTGTGCAGTATCACAAAGGGTAACTGGGATGTAATCGGAGGGTTACATCAGCTAAAGGTTTCATTCAGTCATTTACTGTGAGGGCAGTGTCACTTTGGGTAATTGTACGGTAGAGTTATGTTAGGTCTTTGTACGGTGGGGACAGTCTCACGTTGTGTCATTGTAGTGGGAGTGCAGTGTCACATTGGGTATTGTAGGGTAGGGTCACGTTGGGTCATTGTAGTGGGAGTGCAGTGTCACATTGGGTATTGTAGGGCAGGGTCACGCTGGGTCATTGTGAGGTAGAGTCACTCTGGGTCATTATAGGGTAAGGACTGAGTCATGTTGGGTCATTTTGTGCCGATGGAGTCACATTGCGTAATTGTATAGTTGATCACAAGTCACTGTAGGGTAGGGTCACGTTGGGTCATTGTAGGGTAGGGTCACATTGGGTCATTGTAGGGTAGGGTCACGTTGAGTCATTGTAGGGTAGGGTCCATTTTATCTATGCCTTTCAGAATTTTAAATATTTTCTCTAAGATTGCCTCTAATTTTCCTGGTAACATCCTCATAAATCTTTTCTGCACTCTTTCCAGTATAACTATGTCAGTACTCCAAATACAGCCTCACCAACAGTCATTGCCCCTCAACCATCAGGTTCTTGAACCAGCATGGATAACTTCACTTGCCCCAACAATGAACCAACTCCACGACCTATGGACTCAATTTCCAGGACTTGACAGCTCATGTTCTCAATGTTATTTCTTATTTATTTATTTATTATTTGCTATCACTTCTATTTGCAGTTTGTCTTCTTTTGCACATTGGTTGTTTGTCCGCCTCCATTCGTGTGTAGTTTCTCATTTATCCTATTGCGTTTCTTTGTATCTACTGTGAATGCCTGCAAGAAAATTCATCTCAGGTTGACTTATACAGTTGCAAGTAAAAGTTCTGAACCCTTTGCAATTACCTGGTTTTCTCCATTAATTACTCATAAGATGCGGTGTGATCTTCATCTAAGTCACAATAATAGACAAACACAATCTGCCTAAACTAGTAGCACACAAATTTTACTCGTTAAGATTTTTTTTTCTTTTCATATCTTTATTGAACATAATAATCGTTCACAGTCATGTGGGGAAAAAGCATGTGAACCCTTGAATTTAATATCTTGTAGCGGTGTGCTACACACAGCACTAGAATAACCACACCGAGTCGGTGAGTTAGAGTTGCGATGAAAGAGATTTATTCAGACTTCGCTGCCCGCTTTAAAGTCTTCCTGTTTCCGCCCTCCCTGGGCGGGATTGCTGTGGGGAATGCATATTCCCAGACCCTTTCTGCGCGCGGGATTTTCCCCCTGCTGGTGAAGATGGCCTGGCGCCCTTTTTGGGGCCGGCCCTCTGCCTGCGCGCACTGTTGTGAGCCGGTTCGTGTGTGCCAGAAAGTGGGTCGCCACATAACCCCCCCCCAGAACCGGCGATACCTCCCCCAATGTCCACAGTCTGGATCGGCCTCTGTTTGGGAGGTCTGCCCCTGCGCCGCAGTGCCTGAGCCTGGACCAGTTGCGCCAAGTCCACATGGGCCGGTTTGAGTCGGTCCACCGTGAAAACCTCCTCTCTCCCCCCAATGTCCAGCACGAACGTGGACCCGTTGTTCCTGATCACCTTAAACGGCCCCTCGTAGGGCCGCTGTAGCGGTGCCTGGTGTCCGCCCCGTCGTACAAAAAGAAACTTACAGTTCTGCAGGTCTTTGGGTACGCAGGTCGGGCTCTGTCCGTGCTGTGAAGTGGGTATGGGGGCCAGGTTACCGAGCCTCTCCTGTAGTCTGTCCAGGACTGCTGTGGGTTCTTCCTCTTGCCCCCTTGGGGCTGGTATGAACTCTCCTGGGACGACCAGGGGTGCGCCGTACACCAACTCGGCCGATGAGGTGTGCAGATCCTCCTTGGGCGCCGTGCGGATTCCGAGCAGGACCCAGGGAAGTTCGACCACCCAGTTAGGCCCCTCCAGGCGGGCCATGAGAGCCAATTTCAGGTGTCGGTGGAAGTGCTCCACTAGTCCGTTCGACTGTGGGTGGTAGGCAGTTGTGTGGTGTAGCTGCGATCCTAAAAGGCTGGCCATAGCCGACCACAGGCTGGAGGTGAACTGGGCGCCCCTGTCGGAGGTAATGTGGGCCAGTACCCCGAAGCGGGCTACCCAGGTTGCGATCAGTGCTCGGGCGCAGGATTCGGAGGTGGTGTCGGTGAGCGGGACTGCCTCTGGCCATCTGGTGAACCGGTCTATCATAGTTAGGAGGTACCGCGCTCCTTGTGACACTGGCAGGGGCCCCACGATATTCACATGGATGTGGTCGAACCTCCAGCGGGTGGGTTCGAACCGCTGCGGTGGAGCCTTGGTGTGCCGCTGCACCTTGGCCGTTTGGCACTGCATGCATGTTTTGGCCCATTCACTGACCTGTTTGTGAAGTCCGTGCCACACGAACCTGTTGGAGACCAGCCGGACGGTTGTCCTGATGGAGGGGTGCGCTAAGTTGTGAATGGACTCGAAAACCCGCCGGCGCCAGGCTGCTGGGACGACGGGGCGGGGTTGGCCAGTAGCTACGTCACATAGTAGGGTCCTCTCACCTGGGCCTACGGGGAGGTCTTGGAGCTGTAAACCTGAGACTGTGGTCCTGTAACTGGGGATCTCAGCGTCTGCCTGCTGTGCCTCTGCCAGCGCTGCATAGTCCACCCCCTGGGATAGGGCCTGTATGGTAGGTCTGGAAAGTGCGTCCGCCACAACGTTGTTCTTTCCAGAGACATGCCGGATGTCCGTCGTGTACTCGGAGATGTAGGACAGATGTCGCTGCTGGCGGGACGACCAGGGGTCGGACACCTTAGTGAACGCAAAGGTAAGCGGTTTGTGGTCTGTGAACGCGGTGAAGGGCCTACCTTCTAAGAAGTACCTGAAATGCCGGATTGCCAGGTATAGTGCCAATAGCTCCCGGTCGAAAGCACTGTATTTGAGTTCGGGTGGTCGTAGGTGTTTGCTGAAGAACGCCAGGGGTTGCCAGCGACCCTCGATGAGTTGTTCCAGCGCTCCACCGACTGCTGTGTTGGATGCGTCCACCGTGAGGGCAGTAGGAACGTCCGTTCTGGGGTGCACTAGCATCGCGGCGTTTGCTAAGGCTTCTTTGGTTTTAACGAAAGCGGTTGCGGCCTCTTCGTTCCAGGCGTTTCCCGGGAATTTGCAGGGCGGTCTGCAGCGGCGGGCCTCCGTGCCCCACCGCTGGTGGTAGAAACACCATTGTTCGTTGGGCTCCTCACTCCCGTCGCCGGGTTTTGTAGGCTCTGCTGCCGGGCCTGGTCTGGTCTGTCGTTGGGCACGCGGCTTGGTGATCTGTGCGACGGATGCCCTTCTCTCCTTCTTGGCATTCCACAGCACATCTGCTCAGGCTGCCACCTCCCGGGGGTTGCTGAAATCTGCATCGGACAGCAGCAGGCATATGTCCTCAGGCAGTTGCTCCAAATAGCTTTTGTAAAAGGCATTGCCCCAGAGTTCACATTTTCAAAATCTACAGTGTGATTGTTTAAATGGTGTACTCAGTATTGACGAGAAGTAGTACAATTGTTTGAGTGCTGTTAGCTTAGGCAGATTGTGTTTGTCTGTTATTGTGACTTAGATGAGTAATTAATATATAAAACCAGGTAATCGCAGAGAGTTCACAAACTTTTTCTAGCAACTGTATATACTTTGATAATAAATTTACTTTAAACATTGTACAATTGCAATATAATGTCACAGCTCCTGTACTGTGTCCTGATGTGGAGGGAACCTGGTGGTGGTGGTGGTGGAGTGCCCATATTCATGATGCCTTGTCCTTCTCAACCATCGCGGTCACAGACGTGGGAGGAGCCTGGCCACAATTAGTTTTATACGATGCAAACTGTAGTTACTGACCGGGGGGGTGGGGAGGAAGGTGGAGAGAAGGAGCTTTAGGGGTCAGTCAACCGGACTGCCGTGATGGTGTTGAGTTTATTGGGTTGTTGAAGCTGCACTCCTCCAAGCAAGGGGAGACATTCCAACAAGCTCCTAACTTCCCTTGGTTTAAGGACCAGGCTGAGGGGACTACAGAAAGTCTGCCCCTGGGCCTGCAGGCACTATCACCCCGGTACCCCAATGAAAGTCTGCCATGGGTGAGCAGGCAGTAGGAACCCAGCACCCTAAGGGAAGTGTGCCCTGTGGTTGAGCGGGCTCCATGACCCCAGCATCCCATGGAGCAGTTCAGGGATGTCACCTACCTTCAAAACCAAGTGCTGGAGGAAGTTTGTGACTCCGTTATTTTTCTCGTTCTCATAGCGGCACCCAAGGTCCACCCAAACTCCGACCTGCAGGAGCAAGGAGAGAGGATAAGAGTGGGGCCGAGGGAGGGGGAATAGGGCAAGGGAGGGGGTTGAGAGTGGGGCAATGGAGAGGACAGTGGCATGGCGGGGGGAAGTGTGGGAGCAGTGAAAGGGAGAAGGGTGCTGGAGGGGGTGGGAGCAGTGGGGGAGACAGAGCAATGTGGGGAAGATGTGCAATGGGGAGAGATGGGGAAAGATTGGCGATGGGGAGAAGGGGAAAGGAGGTGATGGGGAGAGAGAGGAAGGGGAGCAATGGGGAGACTGAGGAAGGGGTGATAGTGGGGACAGGAGAAGGGGCAATGGGGAGACTGGAAGGGGCAATGGGGAGACTGGAAGGGGCAATGGGGGAGACAGGGGAAGGAGTGAGACAGAGGGAGGGATGAAGGGGGAAGACAGAGAAGGGGGAGGTGGGGGTGACAAGGGGACGGAGGGGAGAGAGAGGATGGATGCAACGAAGGGGAAGGTACAAAGGCATGGGCAAAGGAGGGCACGAGGGCGGATGCAAAGGACTGGACAATCAGCATCAGGGGTGAGTAAAAAAAACTGCCTTTTAACCAGGATGGCAAACAAGATTTCAAAGGCAGTTTTGTGGCAGTTTATCTGAGTTGAGGAGTGACCAATCAACAAGAGGGATTCATTAGCAAGGCCCTGTAACAATAACAAGTACCAGTGGAGCAGCCATTTTGGGCAAAGTTGGGAGGATAAAGTGTAGATTAGGGGGTGTGTGTGTGTGTGTGTGTGTGTGTGTGAGTGAGAGAGAGAGAGATAGATAGATAGACAGATATTGGGTGAAGGGATTTGGAATGTAAGTCTATTGCACACTCCGGAGCAGAAGGTGGCGGTACTGCACCATTAAGCTGGGTGCCAACCACCGTAAAACAAGACGGAGAGAGAGAGGAGCAGCCATTCCTTTGAGTGCATCAGTGTTTGGAGTGGCTACGGTTCATCAGGTTTAGGCGAGGTATAGAATCTGGTAAGTTTCTCCCTTTCTGTTGCTATTTGTTCATTGCTCATCTGTTAGGGCAGTGTTTTGTGCTGTGTGTGGGAGGTGGGAGGTGGGAGGTGGGAGGTCTGGGAGACCACCAGTCTCCCATATAAACCCATCTGCACCGAGCTGCAGCTCCTGAGAACGTATTAAGGAACTGGAGCTGCAGCTTGATACCCTTCAACTGACAGGAGAATGTGGAGGTGGACAGGAGCTGCAGAAAGGTTGCAGGAGACAAGTAACTGGGTGACTGTCAGGTGGAGGGAAAGTGTACAGCATAGGTACACAGTACATCCGTGGCCGTTCCCATCGAAAATAATTTTACAACCGTGGATATTATTGTGGGGGATGACCTATGGGGGGGGAGCCACAGTGACCGGGTCTCTGGCACTGAGTCTGGTGCTGTGGCTCAGAAGAGATGAGAGAGATGAGAGGTGAAGAGGAGTGCAGTGTTGACAGGAGAGTCCTTAGTCAGAGGGACAGAGACGAGGTTCTGCGGGTGCAATAGAGACCGGACGGTACGTTGCCTCCCTGGTGCCAAGGCCAGGGATGACTTGCATTGGGCTCATGGCGTTCTCAAGGGTGAGGATGAACAGCCAGAAGTCGTGGCTCATCATGGGACCAATTACTTACGTAGACAAGGTAAGGAGGTCCTGAAAAGAGATTTTAGGGAGCAAAGTAGAAAGTTGAGAATCAGGATCTCCAGGGTAGTAATCTCTGTGCCACACTCTAGTGAGGGTAAGAGGAGAATGATTTGGTAGGTGAGTGCATGGCTGAGGAACTAGTGCAGGAGGCAGAGGTTTGGATTTCTGGATCATTGGGATCTCTTCTAGGGAAGGTATGACCTGTACAAAAGGGATGGATTACATCTGAACCCAAGAGTTCAATATTCTCGCGGGCAGGTTGGCTAGGTTTGTTCGGGTGGGTTTAAGCTAATCTGGCAGAGGGATGGGATCCAGAGTGATAGTGCGAAGATGAAGTGGTTGCTTTACCAACAGAGGCAATGTGCCGCGTGACTCCTAGTAAGGAGAGGCTGATGATAGGGCAAAATTGCAGTCAACAGGATGAGTTGCAACGTAAAAGGCGGACAAAATAGATAACGGTGAATACAGGACTGAATGTGTTATATCTGAATGCGCACAGTATATGGAATAAAGTAGATGAACCTCTCACACAGTTACAGATTAACATGTATGATGCTGTAGGCATCACTGAATCATGGCTGAAAGAAGATGATAGCTGGGAGTTTAATGTCTGAGGATGCACATTGTAGTGAATGGACAGGCAGGAAGGCAGAGGGGGAGGCATTACTCTGTTGGTAAGATATCAAATCATTACAAAGAGGTGAGAGAGGGTCGTAGGTCTTGAGTCACTGTGGATAGAGTGAAGGAACTGGATGGGTAAAAAGACCCTGAGGGGAGTTGTACACAGACCCTCAAACAGTAGTAACTATGTGGCCCACAAATTACATCGGGAGAAAGAAAATGCATCCCAAAAGGGAAATGTTACAATAGTATGGGGGATTTAAATATGCAGGTATATTGGGAAAATCAGGTTGGTGCTGCATTCTAAGAAGGGTATTTCTAGAATGCTATGAGATGACTTTTTAGAGCAGTTCATGGTTGAGCCCATTAAGGGATCAGCAATACTGGATTGGGTTGTACAATGAACTGGAATTGATCAGAGAGCTTAATGTAAATGAACCCATAGGGCCAAGTGATCATAATATGATCGAATTCACCTTGAAATTTGAGAAGAGGCTAAAGTCAGATGTATCAGTGTTATATTGTAGAGGGAATTAAAAAAGGTATGACAGGAGTTGGCCAGAATTGATGGGAAAAGAACACTGGCAGGGATGACGGCAGAGCAGCAAAGGCTGGGATTTCTGGAAGCAATTCGGAAGGCAAAGGATATGTACATCCCAAAGAGGAAGAGATATTCTAAAGGAAAGATGACACAACTATGGCAAACAAGAAAAGCCACCATAAAAGCCAAAGAGAGAGCCCAAAATAGAGCAAACATTAGTGGGAAGTTAGATTAGGAAACATTAAAAACCAATAGAAGGCAACTAAAAAAGTCATTAAGGTAAAGATGGAACATGAAAGTAAGCTAGCCAATAATATTAGAGAGGATACAAAAAGTTTCTTCACATACATAAAGCATAAAAGAGAGACAAGAGAGGATATTGGAGCGCTGGAAAACTAAGCTGGAGAAGCAGCAATGGGGGACAAGGAAATGGCCGACGAGATGAATAAGTATTTCACATCAACCTTCACTGTGTAAGACAACAGCAGTATGGTGGAAGATCCAAGTATCAGGAGTGATAAAGTGTGTGCAGTTACTGGGGAGAAGGTTCTTGGGGAACTGAAAGGCCTGAAGGTAGATAAATCACCTGGACCAGATGGTGTACACCCCAGAGTTCCGAAAGAGGTGGCTGAAGAGATTGTGGGGGCATTAGTAATCATCACTAGATTCCACGATGGTTCCACAAGACTGGAAAATTGCAAATGTCACTCCACTCTTGAAGAAGAGAAAGAGGCAGAAGAAAGGAAATTACAGGACAGTTAGTCTGACCTCGGTGGTTGGGAAGATGTTGGAGTCAATTATTCCGGATGAGGTCTCAGGGTACTTGGAGGCACATGATAAAATAGGCCGTAGTCAGCATGGTTTCCTTAAGGAAAAATCTTGTCCGATAAATCTGTTGGAATTCTTTGAAGAAATAACAAGCAGGATAGACAGGGAGAATTGGTTGATGTCATGTACTTCAATTTTCAGAAGGCCTTTGACAGGGTGCCACACATGAGGCTGCTTTAACAAGCTACCAGCCCATGCTAGTACAGGAGCAATTCTAGCATGGGTAAAGCACAGGCTGATTGGCAGGAGGCAAAGTGTGGGAATAAAGGGGAGCTCTTTCTGGTTGGCTGCAATGACTGGTGGTGTTTCACAGGGGTCTGTGTTGGGATTGATTCTGTTATATTGTATGTCAACGATTCGGCTGATGGAATTAATGGCTTTGTTGCAAAACTTGCAGACAATACAAACAACGCATATAAAAGTTGCTGGTGAACTTGAATAGGTGGAGGGGCAGGAAGTATTGAGGAAGTAGAGAGGCTACAGAAGGAATTAGACAGATTAGGAGAATGGGCAAAGAACTGGTAGATGGAATGCATTGTTGGGAAGTGTATGGTCACGCACTTTGGTGAAAAAAATTAAAGGGTGAACTATTTTCTAAAAGGAGAGAAAATACAAAATTCTCAGGCCCAAAGAGACTTGGGAATCACTGTGTATCATTCCCTAAAGATCGACTTGCAGGTTGAGTCTAAACTGAGGAAGGCAAATGTGATATTAGCATTCATTTCAAACTGACTAGAGTATAAAAACAAGGATGTAAAGCTGAGACTTCACTGGCGAGTACTGTGAGCAGATCTGGGCCCGTTATCTCAGAAAGAATGTGCGGACACTGGAGAGGATACAAAGGATGTTCATGAAAATTATTCCAGAATTAAATGGCTTTTCATATGAAGAGCATTTGATTGCTCTGGGGCTGTCAGAAGAATGAGGGGTGACCTCACTGAAACCTATCAAATGGTGAAAGACCTTGATAGAGAGGATGTGGAGAGGATGTTTCCTATGGTGGGAGAGTCTAAGACCTGGGGACACAGCCTCAGAATACAGGGGCGTCCTTTTAGACAGAGATGAGGAGGAATTTCTTTAGCCAGAGAGTAGTGAATCTGTGGAAATCGTTGCAACAGACAGCTGCGGAGGACGTCTTTATATATATTTAAGGCAGAGGTTGATAGATTCTTGATTAGTCAAGGCTTGAAGTGATATGGTGGGGCGGGGGGAGAACAGGAGATTGGGACTGAGAAGATGGATCAGCCCTGATGAAACTTCGGAGCAGACTCGATGGGCCAAATTGCCAAATTTTTATGGTCATATGGATTGGAGGAGGGCGTTTGGTAATGGAGGGGAGAAGGGCAGGGTTTCTCCTCACTCCACAACCCTGAAATGGAACAGCAGACTCACCGTACAAGTGGGGTGATCAGATTCTTCTGTCGCCACACGCAGCCCATTGTCTAGCGTCGTCAGCTTGGTTTCTGGAATGTTCTCGATGGCTTGAGCATAGGAGAGGGTGCTCTGCAAACGATGGGCTCCCAGCAAGACTGGCTAAAGCAATGAAACACAGGGTGCTCACTGCAACACCAGTACAGAACACCTCAACCCACGGTCACCGTCCCAGTAAACAGAGATATCCCCAGCTCACCGTAACACCAGTACAGAACACCTCAACCCAGGGTCACCGTCCCAGTAAACACAGATATCCCCAGCTCACCGTAACACCAGTACAGAACACCTCAAACCACGGTCACCGTCCCAGTAAACACAGATATCCCCAGCTCACTGCAACACCAGTACAGAACACCTCAACCCAGGGTCACCGTCCCAGTAAACAGATATCCCCAGTTCACCGTAACACCAGTACAGAACACCCCAACCCAGGGTCACCGTCCCAGTAAACACAGATATCCCCAGCTCACCGTAACACCAGTACAGAACACCTCAACCCAGGGTCACCGTCCCAGTAATCACAGATATCCCCAGTTCACCGTAACACCAGTACAGAACACCCCAACCCAGGGTCACCGTCCCAGTAAACAGATATCCCCAGCTCACCGTAACACCAGTACAGAACACCTCAACCCAGGGTCACCGTCCCAGTAATCACAGATATCCCCAGCTCACTGCAACACCAGTACAGAACACCTCAACCCAGGGTCACCGTCCCAGTAAACAGAGATATCCCCAGCTCACCGTAACACCAGTACAGAACACCTCAAACCACAGTCACCGTCCCAGTAAACACAGATATCCCCAGATCACTGTAACACTAGTACAGAACACCTCAACCCAGGGTCACCATCCCAGTAAACACAGATATCCCCAGTTCACCGTAACACCAGTACAGAACACCTCAAACCAGGGTCACCGTCCCAGTAAACAGAGATATCCCCAGCTCACTGTAACACTAGTACAGAACACCTCAACCCAGGGTCACCGTTCCAGTAAACAGCGATATCCCCAGCTCACTGTAAAATCAGTACAATACACCTCAAACCCAGGGTCACCATGCCAGTGAACAGCGTCACTGTCCCAGTCAACAGAGATATCCTGGGGTCACTGTAACACTGGTACAGTACACCTCAAACCAGGTCACTGTCACAGTAAACAGAGATATCCCCGGGTCACCATCCCAGTTACCCCAGATCACTATAGCACCAGTACTGTACATGGCTGACAGACAGGAGGCAGCGACTGGAAATAAAAGGGGCCTTTTCTGATTAGAAACATAGAAAACCTACAGCACAACACAGGCTCTTCGGCCCACAAAGCTGTGCCGAACGTGTCCCCACCTTAGAAATTACCTAGGGTTACTCATATTCCTCTATTTTTCTAAGCTCTATGTATCCATCCAGGAGTCTCTTAAAAGACCCTATCATTTCCGCCTCCACCACCGTCGTCAGCCCATTCCACGCACTCACCACTTTCCGTGTCTTTTTAAAAAAACTTACCCCTGACATCTCCTCTGTACTTACTTCCAAACACCTTAAAACTATGCCCTCTCACGATAGCCATTTCAGCCCTGGGAAAAAGACTCTGACTATCCACACGATCAATGCCTCTCATCGTCTTATACACCTCTATCAGGTCACCTCTCATCCTCCATCGCTCCAAGGAGAAAAGGCCGAGTTCACTCAACCTATTCTCATAAGGCATGCTCCCCAATCCAGGCAACATCCTTGTAAATCTCCTCTGCACCCTTTCTATGGTTTCCATATCCTTCCTGTAGTGAGGCAACCAGAACTGAGCACAGTACTTCATGTGGGGTCTGACCAGGGTCCTGCAACGTTACCTCTTGGCTCTTAAACTCAATCCCACAATTGATGAAGGCCAGTGCACCGTATGCTTTCTTAATCACAGAGTCAACCTGTGCGGCATCTTTGAGTGTCCTATGGACTCAGACCCCAAGATCCCTCTGATCCTCCACACTGCCAAGTGTCTTACCATTAATATTATATTCTGCCATCATATTTGACCTACCAAAATGAGCCACCTCACACTTATCTGGGTTGAACTCCATCTGCCACTTCTCAGCCCAGTTTTGCATCCTATCAATATCCCACTGTAACCTCTGACAGCTCTCCACACTATCCACAACACCCCCAACCTTTGCGTCATCAGCAGATTTATGAAGACATCCCTCCACTTCCTCATCCAGGTCATTTATAAAAATCACAAAGAGCAGGGGTCCCAGAATAGATCCCTGAGGTACACCACTGGTCACCGAACTCTATGCAGAATATGACCCGTTTACAACCACTCTTTGCCTTCTGTGGGCAAGCCAGTTCTGGATCCACAAAGCAATGTCCCCTTGGATCCCATGCCTCCTTACTTTCTCAATAAGTCTTGCATGGGGTACCTTATCAAATGCCTTGCTGAAATCCATATACACGACATCTATGACCCTACCTTCATCAATCTGCTTAGTCACATCCTGAAAAAATTCACTCAGGCTCATAAGGCACGACCTGCCTTTGACAAAACCATGCTGACTATTCCTAATCATATTGTGCCTCTCCAAATGTTCATAAATCCTGCCTCATCAACTTGCCAACCACTGAAGTAAGACTCACTGGTCTATAATTTCCTGGGCTATCTCTACTCCCTTTCTTGAAGAGGGAACAACATCCGCAACCCTCTAATCCTCTGGAACATCTCCCATCCCTATTGATGATGATGCAAGGATCATCGCCAAAGGCTCAGCAATCTCCTCCCTTTCTTCCCACAGTAGCCTGGGGTACATCCCGTCCTGTCCCGGTGACTTATCCAACTTGATGCTTTCCAAAAGCTCCAGCACACCCTCTTCCTTAATATCTACATGCTCAAGCTTTTCAGTCCACTGTAAGTCATCCTTACAATTGCCAAGATCCTTTTCCATAGTGAACACTGAAGCAAATTCTCTCACGTCTTATCCTTTTGCTCTTCACATACTTCTAGAATGCCTTGGGGTTTTCCTTAATCCTGTCCGCCAAGGCCTTCTCATGGCCCCTTCTGTCTCTCTTAATTTCATTCTTAAGCTCTTTCCTGCTAGCCTTATAATCTTCTAGATCTCTATCAATACCTAGTTTTTTGAACCTCTCATAAGCTCTTCTTTTCTTCTTGACTGGAATATACAATATACAGGAGATCAGTGGGGAAGGACGAATGGACAAGAGAGTCACATCAGGAGTGGAAAGCAGAAAGTGCAGGGGGAAGGGAAAGATGTGCTTGGTGGTGCGATCTTGTTGGAGATGGCGGATGTTACGGGGAATTATGTGCTGGACGTGGAGGCTGGTGCGGTGGTAGGTGAAGACAAAAGGATCCTATCCCTGGTGGGGTGGCAGGAGGATGGGGTGAGGGCAGACGTGCGTGAAATGGAAGAGATGCAAGTGAGAGCAGTGTTGACGGTGGAGGAAGGGAAGCCCCTTTCTTTGAAGGAGGAGGACATCTCCTTTGTTTTGAAATGAAAAGCTTCATCCTGCGAGCAGATGCAGTGGAGACGGAGGAATTGAGAGAAGTTTTTATAAGTGACAGGATAGGAAGATATATCATCTAGGTAGCTGGGAGAATCAGTGGGTTTATAAAAGATATCAGTAGGTAATTAGCTCCAGAGATAGAGACAGAGAGAATGAGAAAGAAGAGGGAGTTGTCAGAAATGAACCAGGTAAATTTGAGTGCAGGGTGGAAGTTGGAGGCAAAGTTGACGAAATCGACGAGCTCCATGTGTGTGCAGGAAGCAGCACCAACGCAGTGGTTGATGTAGCGAAGGGAAATATTGGGGAGTGATACCAGTGTAGGCTTGGAACATAGACTGTTCTACATAGTCAACAAAAAGGCATAGCTGGGACCCATGCGGGCAACAGTTCCACCAGATGGAGAAGGGTGGTGATGGAGGGGAACTGTTTGGGTCTGGTGTCATGAAATAAACAAGAGAACTCTGAGGCTTTGCTGATGGGGGATGGAGATGTATAGGGGCTGTGGACATCCACAGTGAAAATAAGATGAACTTGATATCATTGAAAAGATCAGAAGTCTCACGAATGTAGGAAGGGACTGAATCAGAGAGGATAAAATTGAGTCAAGATATGTAGATGATACAAAGACTGGTGGAAGGGCAGGTAGTGTTGAGGAAACAGGTAGACTGCAGAAGGACTTAGATTAGGAGAATGGACAAGAGAGTGGCAAATGAAATAGTGTTGGAAGATGCATGGTCACGCACTTTTGTAGTAGAAATAAATATGTAGAGCATTTTCTGAACAGGAAGAAAACCCTTGTGCAGAACACCCTCAAAGTTAACTTGTAGGCAGAGTTGGTGGTGAAGAAGGCAAATGCAATGTTAGCATTCATTGAAAGAGGTCCAGAATACAGGAGCAGGGATCTGGAGGCTTTACAAGGTACTGGGGAGGACTTGTCTTGAGTACTGTGAAGAGTTTTGGGCTCCTCATCTAGGAAAAGATGTGTTGGCATTGGAGAGGGTTCAGAGGATGTTAACAAGGATGATTCCAGGAATTAAAGTGGTATCGTACAAGGAACATTTGATAGCTCTGGGTCTATACTCGCTGGAATTTGGAAGGATAAAGGGGGATCTCATTGAAACCTTTCGAATGTTGAAAGGCCTAGACAGAGTAGATGTGGAAAGGATGTTTCCCATGGTCGGGGAGTCTAGGACGAGGAGGAGTCAGGATAGAGGGGCGTCCCATTAAAACAGATGTGGAGAAATTTCTTTAGCCAGAGGGTGGTGAATTTGTGGAATTTGTTACCACAGGCAACTATGGAGGCCAGGGCGGTGGGTGTATTTAAGGCAGAGCTTGAAAGGTTCTTGATTGGACACAGAATCAAAGGTTAAGGGAGAAGGCTTGGAAGTGGGGCTGAGGAGGGGAAAAAAGGATCAGCAATGATCGAATGGTGGAGCTGGAACAAGCAGAAACAATGGGTCTACCTGGACAGGCAGGTTTGTGGATCCTGGGTAGGAGGTAGAAATGGGAAGTGCGAGGTGAGGGAACTATGAAGTTGGTGGCAGTGGATGGGAGATCCCCAGAGTTCATGGCTTGGAGCTCCTTAATGGGGTCCTGTTCAAGGGGTAAGAAAGAGGAGGTGTCTGACAATTGTTGCCTGGCCTCAGCAAGGTAGAGGTCAGTCAACCAGACAAGAGGTAATTCTGTGGAATTCATTGCCATGGGCAGCTGTGGAGGCAAAATCTTTATGTATATTTAAGGCAGAGGCTGATAGATTCTTGTTTAGTCAGGGCAAGAAGTGATACATGGGTGGAAATTGGATTAGCCATGATAAAATAGCAGTGTGGACGATCAGAGGGATCTTGGGGTCTGAGTCCATAGGCCAAATTACCTAATTCTGCTCCTATATCTTATGGTCTTTACTCCAGGTCACTGTATTACCAGTATAGTACACCTAAACCGAGGGTCACCATGCCAGTAAACCAAGTCACTCCAGGGTCACTGTCCCAGGATATGAGGGTCACCACTGTTCTGTTTTTAACATTTCAGTAATATACACACAATGTTACTCAAATATATATTGAGGAAGCATTCTTTGTTGTTCACATAATTCATTACAGGTTAGATGTGAAAGTACATGAATAGCATACATCATTATGCCACTGTGACACACGCACACTTCTCACTAAAAGAAAAGTGAAGTGTAGACACATTATTCCCAGGCTCCCGCGTTTTCCTTGATTACCTTTATCCTTTGGAGTTGCATACCATATCAACTGTGCAGTCACTGCCCCTAGACACAGGATCTCCCTGGGGTCACCTTGAATTTACTACCCCAGGATATGGGGTCACTGCCCCAGCACACAGATTGAATGCCTAGAGTCACCTCCCCCCCCCCACAACCTCAAGCATCCCATTTGCTCAGAAAGCAGAGGGAATGACTCTGATAGTTAAGGACAGCTTCTTCCCCTCTGCCATCAGATTTCCCAGTGGTCCATGAACACTACCTCCTCATTTCCTTCTTTTGTGTACTATTTATATAATTTATAATTTATATCGATTTTATGCATTGCACTGAACTGCTGCCACAAAAACAATTAATTCAGCATCACATGTCAGTCATAACAATCCCAGACATCCCACCTCTCCCGGAAGTTCCGGGAGTCTCCCGCATATCGATAGCGGCTCCCTGATGCCTGCAAATTATATACAATATCCTGGAAATCAATTTTTTTTTGAGAGCGGGGGGGTGGAGGGAGAGGACAGAGACAGACAGACAGATGTAGCCAGAGAGTGACAGAGCGAGCATCCTGACTGGTCTCTCTTTGTGCTAAGTAGACCTATCGGTTTCTCTGTGGGTGGGCTTTACAGTCTATCTCTCTCTCACTCTTCAATTGTCCATCAGTTCAGTTTAGTGTCCTGCAGCGCCATGGCAGAGTGTTGCAAAAAAAGAAAATATAAAACGTACGTCACCCCAGACTACACTAAAGTGTACCCCTGCCTAACAGGGATCAAAAATAATGACAGTGTTGCTCGCTGCACTGTTTGCAACAGTGACTTTTCTATTGCCCATGGTGGGTTAAAATGTAAAAGACATGTTGAGGTGAGTTTAACAGGTGTCACTCGTTCATTAGCATAGCTAACGTTATTTAAACTAGCTGGCTGGCTGCTACGGGGCTACTCTATTGATGTCCTACGCGATGAGGCCAAACTCCCTGCAGACTTGCTTAAAGTTGTAACAGAATAAAAAAAAACCCCATTATAATATAATATAAATTGTTGTGTTCTTTCATAATCAAACGTCCTGTATACACACACCCTTGGAGCTCGATGGCGATATGGGTGGGATGGAGGTGCTACCTCCCTGAAGTGAGTTTTTGCAGGGTGCGATGTCGGCATCCTGATCACACCCAGCCATGGTGCCGGCTTCAGGGGCTCTGTTTTTCTCGGTGTTCGCTGGACCGCACAGCAATCGCTCGGTCCCTCACCTCATTCCTCTCCCCGCCGGCTACTCTGCCCCGGTTCCCTCACCGGTGACCACGGGCTTCTCGCCCGCACACGGTCCCGCCTTCACCCCAGCGTCGGGAGTCGGTCCGTCCTGCTCCGGCCGCCGGACCCGAGCTCAGCGGATCTACCGGCTCCTGTGCATTTCACTTCGCCAACCCGGACATCCCGGTGACACCGTTCCCGACCCCGGCCAACCTACCCCCCCCCATCACCGGGGCCACTATCCCCACAAATACCCCCAACCCACCATACTCCCGGTCCCCAGGTCTCAACCATCCCTCTCCCCATCTCCTGCCCCGGGTCCGCCACCCCCGACCCACGGCCCGTTTGACCTTCCCGTGTCAGGCCTTTGTCCCTGACCTGCAGCCAGTCCCCTGCCCGCTCTTAGTGCCTCCACCCCCCGCCGGAAACCTCCAGCCTTCGTTGCGGAGTAGTCTCGGCCCCGGTCCTCACCCTGCCGGCCCGGAGGAGCGCGCTCGCCGCCCGGTAAGCCACCGCCATCTTTGCCCTCGGTGCGTAACCTCCTGCTGTAGCGCCGTCCTGCCCCTGCGGAGTCCGACCTCCCGTCACAGCGCCGCCTCCGGCCCGGCGGAGTCCAACCTCCCGTCACAGCGCCGTCCTGCCCCGGCGGAGTCCGACCTCCCGTCACAGCGCCGCCTCCGGCCCGGCGGAGTCCGACCTCCCGTCACAGCGCCGTCCTGCCCCGGCGGAGTCCAACCTCCCGTCACAGCGACGCCTCCGGCCCGCCGGAGTCCAACCTCCCGTCACAGCGCCGTCCTGCCCCTGCGGAGTCCAACCTCCCGTCACAGCGCCGTACTGCCCCGGCGGAGTCCGACCTCCCGTGACAGCGCCGCCTCCGGCCGGGCGGAGTCCGACCTCCCGTCACAGCGACGCCTCCGGCCCAGCGGAGTCCGACCTCCCGTCACAGCGCCGCCTCCGGCCGGGCGGAGAGTTACCGACCTCTCGTTACAGCGCCATCTCCGGTCCGGCGGAGTCGGTCGTCCCACGGCAGCGCCGTTCCTGTCCAGCCGAAGCGTTTGTGGAAGGGCGAGAAAGTCAACGCTTCAGATCCAAGATCTTCCTCAACAGTAAGGAAAGATGCTTGATGCTCCAGGGAGAGAGAGTCTGGAATGAGAAGATGGAATTTTGTGAAAATTGTGCCAAATTGTTCCAAGGGGACAATTCCTATAATTAGCGTCGTTTCATCACTAGGGACTGACCAAGCTGGAGTTTCTGAAAACGTCTAATGTTCTGACCGATGAGCTCACACCAATCAGTCCAGGGATGTCTTACACAATATATTAATTGGAGCCTGAGATCCGGGTGGGAATATTAGTCACCAGATAGTGGGGGTCTGGGTGGAGGAACAGGTACCCTCCGCCCAGGACAACGAGAGCGTCGTGGTCCCCTTCGACCATGGTCCTCCCGACCCGAGGTGACACAGGCTGAATCAGAATTGGATTTATCATCCCTGATACTGGATTTGAAACTTCTTGTTTTGGGACAGCAGAGCAGTGCAAAGACATAAAATAGTATATAGAATTTAAACGAAATAGTGCAAAACGAAAGGCATGATGGGGTAGTGTTCGTGAGTTGATGGACCACTCAGATAACTAATGGCGGTGGGGTAGGAGCTGTCCCTGACACATTGCTTGTGGTCTTCAGGCTCCTGTACCTCCTTCCCAATGGCAGAAATGAGAAGAGGGCATAGAAATATAAAAAGAAGCACAGAAACAAGCCATTCGGCCCATCTAGTCCATGACAAAACCATTTAAACTGCCTACTCCCATCAACCTATACCAGAACCATAGCCCTCCATATCCCTACCATCATATACCTATCCAAACTTCTCTTCAACATTGAAATTGAGCTTGCGTGCACCAGTTGTGGTGATTCCACACTCTGATGACCCTCCGAGTGAAGATGATTCTCCTCATGTTCCCCTTAAATTTCTCACCTTTCACCCTTAAGCCATGACCTCCGGTTGTAGTCCCACCCAACCTCAGAGGAAAAAGTCTGCTTGCATTTACCCTATTTATACTCCTCATAATTTTGTATATCTCTATCAAATCTCCTCTCAATGTTCTTCATTCTAAAGAATAAAGTCCTAATCTATTCAATCTTTCTTTATAACTCAGGTCCTCCAGACCCGGCAACATCCTTGTAATTTTTTTCCTGCACTCTTTCAACCTTATTTACATCTTTCCTGTAGGTAGGTGACCAAAACTGCAGACAATACTCCAAATTAGGCCTCACCAACATCTATACAACTTCAAAATAACATCCCATCTCCTGTGCTCAATCCTTTGATTTATGACGGCCAATGTGCCAAAAGCTTCTTTTATGACCCTGTCTACCTGTGACGGCACTGTCAATGAATTATGGATCTGTATTCCCAGTTCCCGTTGTTCTACCACACTCCTCAGTACCCTACCGTTCATTGTATAAAGCCTATCTGGTTGGTCCTATCAAATTGAAAAATCTCACACTTGTCTGCATTAAATTCCATCTGTCATTTTTCAGCCCATTTTCCAGCTGATGCAGATCTCCCTGCAAGCCTTGATAACTTCCTCACTGTCCACGATGCCCCCAGTCTTGGTGTCATCTGCAAATTTGCTGATCCAGTTAACTGCCTATCATCCAGATCATTGATATAGATGACAAACAACAAAGGACCCAGCACTGATCCCTGCAGCACACCACTAGTCACAGGCCTCCAGTCGAAGAAGCAATCCTCTACGAACACTCTCTGGCATCTCCCACAAAGCTATTATCTAATCCAATGTACTACCTCATACTGAATACCAGGCAACTGACCCTTCTTGCCCAAACTTCCTTGCAAGTCCTTGTCAAATGCCTTACTAAAGTCCAAATTAGTCCATGTAGACACCATCCACTGCCTTGTCATCATCCAATTTCCTGGTAACTTTCTCAAACTCTATAAGACTGGTTAGGCATGACCTGCCATGCATGAAGCCATGTTGACTTTCCTTAATCAGTCCATCTCCATCCAAATACTTATATATCCGGTCCCTTAGAATACCTTCCAGTAAATTCCCACAACTGATGTCAGACTCACTGGCCTATAATGTCCTAGTTTATGATTGGAGCCTTTTTGGAACAGCAGAACAACTTTGGCTATGCTCCAGTCCTCTAGTACCTCTCCTGCCGCTAAGAATGATTTAATATCTCCGCTAGGACCCTGGCAATTTCTGAACTTGCCTCCAGTAGGGTCCAAGGGAATACCTTGTCAGGCCCTGGGGATTTAACTACTCTAATTTGCCTCAGGACAGCAAACACGTCCTCCTCCGTAATCTGTACAGGGTCCATGAAGTTGCCTCACTTTGCCTCACTTCTATAGACTCCATCTCCTGAGTAAATACAGATGCAAAGAATGCATTTAAGATCTCCCCCATCTGTTTTGGCTCCACACATAGATTACCAATCGGCACTTCCAGAGGATCAATTTAGAGCCTTGCAATCCTTTTGCTCTTAACGTATCTGTAGAATGCCTTAGGATTCTCCTTCACTTTGTCTGCTAGAGCAACTCGTGTATTCTTTTAGCCCTCCTGATTTCCTTCTTAAGTGTTCTCCATATTCACCTCATTCATTTCTACTCATTCTCTTTCATTCTGAAGGCCTCCCACTTTCCAAGCACACCTTTGCCAGAAAACTGTCTGCCTATATCCACACTTGCCAGATTGTTTCTGATACCATCAAAATTGGCCTTTCTCCAATTCAGAATCTCAACCTGTGGACCAAACCCATGGTTTTTTTTTGCATTTGCTTTGAAACTAACGGCATTGTGTTCGTTGGATACAAAGCGTTCCCTAAAACAGACTTCAGTCAGCTGCCTTGTCTTATCCCCCAATAGCAGATACAGTATTGTATGCTCTCTCATTGTGCCTTCTACGTACAGATGAAGGAAACTTTCCTGAAAACTTTATCCCATCGACTTCTTGTACAGGATGGGATTTCCAGTCAAAATGTAGAAAGTTAAAATCATCTGTATAACAACCTTATGTTTCTTGCAACAGTCTGTGATCTCTTTACAAATTTGTTCCTCTAAATCCCTCGGACTGCTGGCTGGACTGTAATATAGCCCATTAATGTGGTCAAACCTTTCTTGTTCATCAGTTCCACCCATAATGCCTCACTAGACGAGTTCTCCAGTCTGTCCAGGAGGAACACTGCTGTGATGTTTTCCCTGACTAGTAATGCCACCCCTCCCCCTTTAAGTCCCCCCTCTCCCCATCTTGTCACACCTAAAACAATGGAGCCCCCTTGCAACAAAGTTTCACTAATGGCTGAAACGTCACAATTCTAGGCATTGATCCATGTCCTGAGCCTACAATACTAGTCTTTCCTATGACACTTCTTGCATTGAAATATTCGCAGCTCAGGACACTAGTTGTACCATGTTCAACCTTTTGATTCCTGATTTTATCTGAGGTCTTACCAACATCAGCCCTCCTGAGGAAACTAAAGAAATTTGGCCTGTCCCCTAAAACCCTCACTAATTTTTATAGATGCACCGTAGAAAGCATTCTTCTAGAGTGCATCACAACCTGGTATGGAAGTTGTCCTGTCCAAGACTGAAAGAAGCTGCAGAAGATCGTGAACACAGCCCAGCACATCACACAAACCAATCTTCTGTCCTTAGACTCACTTTACACCGCACGCTGTCAGAGCAGAGCTGCCAGGATAATCAAGGACACGACCTACCCAGCCAACACACTTTTCGTCCCTCTTCCCTCCGGGAGAAGGCTCAGGAGCTTGAAGACTCATACGGCCAGATTTGGGAACAGCTTCTTTCCAACTGTGATAAGACTGCTGAACGGATCCTGACCCGGATCTGGGCCGTACCCTCCAAATATCCGGACCTGCCTCTCGGTTTTTTTGCACTACCTTACTTTCCATTTTTCTATTTTCTATTTATGATTTATAATTTAAATTTTTAATATTTAATATTGATTTGTAATCCAGGGAGTGGGAAGCGCAGAATCAAATATCGCTGTGATGATTGTACGTTCTAGTATCAATTGTTTGGCGACAATAAAGTATAAAGTATATGTCACAGCCTCTCCACTAACTGTTCTGACACTCTGCTTCCCACCCCCTCAACTCTAGTTTAAGGGCATGTGCGGGACAGTGAGGGTCTGTCGTGATGGATGCTGCCTTCTCGAAGCATTACATGTTGGACATGTCGGGGAGTGTTGTGGCTGACCCTACACCCCTCTGCAGCCTCTTGCGATCCTCCGCGTGTCTGCCTCCAAACCAGACAGTGAAGCAACAAGTTAGAATTCTCTCCACGGTGCACCTGTAGAAATTTGAACATCTTTAGTGACAAACTCCAAATAGCGTAGTGATTACAACAATGTGTTCTGTCCAGGGCAGATCCTCTAAGATGCTGAAGTTGTTCACCCTTTCCCCACCGAACGCTCGATGAGGACTTGTGTGTGTTCTCCCGACTTCCCTTTCCTGAAGTCCACAATCAATTCCTTAGTTTTGCTGACATTGAGTACAAAGTTATCGTTGTGACACCACTCAGCCAGCTGATCTATCTTGCTCCTCTAAGCAGGAGTGCTTAGAGCGTGGATCAGTACTCGGAGGTGACCTGATAGAGGTGTATAAGATAATGAGAGGCATTGATCATGTGGATAGTCAGAGGCTTTTTCCCAGGGCTGAAATGACAAACACGAGAGGGCACAGTTTTAAGGTGCTTGGAAGTAGGTACAGAGGAGATGTCAGGGGTAAGTTTTTTACGCAGAGAGTGGTGAGTGCATGGAATGGGCTGCTGGCAACGGTGGGGAGGTGGATACAATAGGGTCTTTTAAGAGACTCCTGGACAGGTACATGGAGCTCAGAAAAATAGAGGACTACGGGTAACCCTAGGTAATTTCTACAGTAAGTACATGTTTGGCACAGCATTTGTGGGCCGAAGGGCCTGTATTGTGCTGTAGGTTTTCTTTGTTTCTGTACAGCCTCATTGCACCATCTGAGATTCTACAATCAAGTTATGTCACTGGCAAATTTAGAGAAGACGTTTGAGATGTAATCCACTGCGCATTCATTAGTGAAAAGAGAGTAGGCCCACAGGGCATCTCTGAGATGAGCACCCAAGGTCAGGGGTTCTCCGACCCAGCCAAGTCCCGATATGTCCCTGGGTGAATGTGGGTCCAGTTACTATCGGAAACACGGGGATGGCTGGTGGAGTCAGTGAGCCTGTTACACTTACCAGCCACCGTTACATCCAGACATGAAAGATTCAAAAATCAGAACAGGGCGGGAGAGCCAACTCTGACAAGGAATCTGCAAATGCAGGAAATCTGGAGTGGCTACACAAAAATGAGAGGAACTCAGCAAATCAGACAGATTCTATGGAAGCAAATGAACAATCGATGTTTCAAGCTGAAGAATTGGCACAGAGGGTTAGGGAAAGGAAGAGGATGGCAGCGGTGATAGGGGACTCTATAGTTAGGGGTCAGACAGGCGATTCTGTGGACACAGGAAAGAAGCACAGATGGTAAGAACCAACTGCCAGGGTCCGGGATGTTTCTGATCGCGTCCATGATATCCTGAAGTGGGAAGGCGAACAGCCAGAGGTCGTGATACATATTGGTACCAATGACATATGCAGGAAAAGGGAGGAGGTCCTGAAAGCAGACTACAGGGAGTTAGGAAGGAAGTTGAGAAGCAGGACCACAAAGGTAGTAATCTCGGAATTACTGCCTGTGCTACGTGACAGTGAGAATAGGAATAGAGTGAGGTGGAGGATAAATGCGTGGCTGAGGGATTGGAGCAGGGGGAAGACCGATGGTTTGAGATGTGTCTATTTTAATGCAAGGAGTATGAACAAAGCGGATGAGCTTAGAGCGTGGATCAGCACTTGGAGCTATGATGTTGTGGCCATTACGGAGACTTGGATGGCTCAGGGGCAGGAATGGTTACTTCGAGTGCCAGGCTTTAGATGTTTCAGAAAGGACAGGGAGGGAGGCAAAAGAGGTGGGGACGTGGCACTGTTGATCAGAGATAGTGTCACGGCTGCAGAAAAGAAGGAAGCCATGGAAGGATTGTCTACGGAGTCTCTGTGGGTGGAAGTTAGGAAGAGGAAGGGGTTAATAACACTACTCTTTTTTTTAATAGACCACTCAATAGTGACAGGAACATTGAGGAGCAGATAGGGAAACAGATTCTGGAAAGGTGTAATAATAACTGGGTTGTCGTGGTGGGAGATTTTAGTTTCCCAAATATCGATTGGCACATCCCTAGAGTGAAAGGTTTGGATGAGGTGGGGTTTGTTAGATATGTTCAAGGTGGTTTCTTGACACAATATGTAGATAAGCCTACAAGAGGAGAGACTGTACTTGATTTGGTATTGGGAAATGAACCTAGTCAGGTGTCGGATCTCTCAGTAGGAGAGCATTCTGAAGATAGTGATCACAATTCTATCTCCTTTACCATAGCATTGGAGAGGTATAGGAACAGACAAGTTAGGGAAACGTTTAATTGGAGTAAGGGGAAATATGAGGCTATCAGGCAGAACTTTGAAGCATAAATTGGAAACAGATGTTCTCAGGGAAACATACAGAAGAAATGTGGCAAATGTTCAGGGGATATTTGCGTGGGGTTCTGAGTCAGTACATTCCAATGAGACATGGTAAGGTTAATAACTCAGCTCCTTCCACCTTAGGCCACGAACTTATCAATCACCCCTGATGAGTTATTAACTTCAAACGTTCTGCATAATCACTCTGCATGTGCATGTAACGAGAGCTGTATAACTCATCTCCTTCTATGTTCTACCTTAGGCCACAAACTTATCAATCACCCCTGCTGTGGACACTTTCTGGAGGTCGAAGATCCGTATGCTCCACGACCGCTGGACTAAGTGTGTAAATGTAGGAGGGGACTATGTTGAAAAATAAATGTGCTACGTTTTCTAAAATGGACTCCTTCTACCTTAGACCACAAACGTATCAATTACCCCTCGTGAGAAAGGTACTGGCATGGATAGAGGAGTGGCTGACAGGTAGGAGGCAGTGAGTGGGAATAAAAGGGGCCTTTTCTGGATGGCTGCCGATGAGTAGTGGTGTTTTTCAGGGGTCAGTATTGGGACCACTACTTTTCACATTATTTGTCAGTGATTTAGCTAATGGAATTGATGGCTTTATAGCAAAGTTTGTGGATGATATGAAGATAGGTGGAGGGGTAGGTAGTGCTGAGGAAGCAATGCGATTGCAGCAAGACTTGGATAAATTGGAAGAATGGGCAAAAACGTGGATGGATAAAGTGTTGAGAAATGTATGAAAATGCATTTTGATAAAAGGAGCAATAGTGCAAACATCTAAATGGGGAGGTGGTTCAAACATCAGAGGTGCAGAGGGACTTGTGAGTCCTCGTGCAAAACTCCCAGAAGGTTAAACTGCAAGTTGAGTCTGTGGTAAAGGCGGCAAATTAAATGTTGACATTTATTTCAAGGGGAGTAGAATATAAAAGCAAAGAGATGCTGAGCCTTTATAAGACACTAGTCATGCCACACTTGGAGTATTGTCAACAGTTTTGGACCCCATATCTCAGAAAGGATGTGTTGTCATTGGAGAGAGTCCAGAGGAGGTACAGGAGGATGGTTCCGGGAATGAAAGGGTTAACATATGAGGAGCATTTGTCAGCTTTGGGCCTGTACTCACTGGAAATGAGAAGAATGTTGGGGGGGGGGGGGAGATCTCATTGAAATCTACCAAATGTTGAATGGACTAGATAAGGTGGATGTTTCCTGTGGTGGAGGCGTTCAGAACTTGAGGACAGCCTCAAAACTGAGGGGCAATCTTTCAGAACAGAGGTAAGGAGTAATTTTTTTAGCCAGAGAGTAGTGAATTTGTGAAATGCTCTGCCACAGACAGGTGGAAGTCAAGTTCATCGGTATATTGAAGGCAGAAGTTGATCGTTTCCTGATCGGTCAGGGTATCAAAGGATATGGCGAGAAGGCAGGTGTATGGGGTTGAGTGAGATCGGGTATCGGCCACGATGGAATGGCACAGCAGACTCGATGGGCTAAATGGACTAATTCTGCTATGTCTTATGTTCTTACATTGTAGAATGGGGTTTTATTCACTGGATTAGGTACATATTGTAGAACGTGAGAGTGATGGGGATTTACACACAGGACTAAGCACATATTGTAGGAAGTGGGAGTTGGCAGGGATTTCTAGTTTCTGTTAGCACACATAATGATCAATAACTTTCCACAGGGCTTTTGGGTCATAGAAGAATCCGAAAAAGACCTCGTCCTTTGGCCCAAGCCACCCTGTTTTGAACCCTTACATGTTAGATGTCCTGTCAGTTGTTTAGTGTTAGTTGATGTTACACGAGAATGTGCTGATAACTCACTTACAAAGTTTATTTTGATAAACTTGGTGGTGGGTATTTCAAATGTTTTCTAGTTCCTGGCTTCCATCGTTCCTTAAAGTGCCTGACCCTTCCCCCAGAAACAGGCCCTTTGGTCCAACTCATCCCTGCTGACCCACGTTGATCTGGACGGATCATTGTTTCGAAGTTCTGATGGAGAGTTGTGATTTCCCTTTATTTGTTAAGCTTGCACACCAAGCCTACCAAACAAGCTTTGGATCAAAGACTAAAGATTTAAGTTTTCATTACAGATTAGGCAAGTTCTTTTAAGCAGCAGTGGGGGAGGGAGTAAAAGATCCACTTTGGCCTTGACAGTGGAGCTGGTGATGGTGTCGTTTTGGGTCCCCGGAGGTTTTACTCAGAGTGGTGGTAGCGACAGGTACATCTGGACTTTTAAAAGGCGTTTTAGATGGGCACATGAATGTGAGGAAAATAGAGATAAAGAGTAGTTTAATTGTCCATTTGTTTACTGATTGAACTGACACAACTTTGTGGTCCTGCGCTGTACTGTTCTATTTCCACTGCAGCTGCAGTTCAGGGACTGCTTATTGACATTCAGTTGTTTTGTTTCTTATGAACTCAAACAGTGTTTTAAAGCCAATTTAATTGGGGGCATTACTCAAATGGACACATCCACAGAGATTTTGTCAAAAAAGGAGGCCGAAACCTGCTGAGACAATCAGCCACCAGTCCCTGCCAACCTCCCAGGTGAACATTTCCATCACGATTTGAGGAATGAATCTCTGTACAAGGTTTCTATCCCCTCAGACTGGGAAATTCCACCCGTTATCTTCGTTCTTCGGGAATGTGAAGGTTTTGTTCATTTCCTTGGAGTTTTATTTATTTTTGTGATACAGGAAGAAACCGAAGTGTCCCTGAATAAAGAAAAGCAACTTGTACATTGTAAATTGATGCTTTGTCCTCTGCTGAATGTTTGCTTGCTAATAAATGTTGATTAATATTGGACTGACTAAGGATCTGAATTTTACACTGCTCTTGTGAAATTCCTACATACTAGAACCAATAGTGATGAAAACAAAAGGGACCACAGACATGGGTACCTGGAACACCAACAGATCATTGACAGGACAGTGTAGCAAGTGTTGGAAATGGATATTTCAGGCCGAGATCCTACACCAGTGTTAAATCAGGTTTTACTCAGAATCTTATAAATCTTTATTAGGTTTCCCCTCTGCCTCCAGCACAATCAGAGTCTGTCGAACCTCGCCTTATGGCTTACGCCCTACGCCCTCAAATCCAGGCAGCATCCTAGTGCAGTTCTGAACCCTCTCCACATCCTTCCTGCAACAAGGAGACCAGAACTGCACACAATACTCCAAATGTGGCCCACGAAAAGTTTTATACAGCTGCAGCATGGCGTACCAACTCTTACACTGAGTGCCCTTGGGAATGAAGGCAAGCATGTCATCATCTTTGCCTACCACCCTCACTACTCATGATGTCACTTTGAGATTTGCACCCAAGATCACTCTGTAGACCATTACTCCCCAGGGTTCAGCCTCCATCCCACCCCAGTTCCCTCTGCCCACCTTAAGCCAATCACCCCACCTGGGGGCATAGGCTGCCAACAGCAGTTTGGCAGAGTTCTACATCCTGGGCCAGTTTTTCAAGTTATCCCCAGGGTGTACCCATCTTCTCTTACCTCTCTCAGGGTTTCTGGGTTTTACGGATGGAATTGTTAGCCCCATGCCCAACCCCCCATCCTTTCGCAGCTAGACTTCGGACCGCCCACTTATCACCTTCCTCCCCCCCCCCCATCCTAGCTGTATCATGGAAATTTGTGCTTGAGGTCATGACTGATACCTTTTCCCTCTGCCAATGCACCTCAGTCCACTTAGTTCTTCCAGTGACTTGAACTTCTTAAAAGCAACTGGTAAGTAATTTAAATTGGCAATTTGGGAAATCACTTGGAAGAAAGTGAAAGCAATTGTAAAGTTATCTTCATTAATAAGATCTTAATTGATAAATGGTCTTCATTAGTGTACACACACACACATGCGCTCTGCAAAGGAGGTAACAGCCAGTTCAGCCACTGACCACGTGGTTGGGATGAGAGAGGAAACTGGAGTACCCGGAGGAAACGTTTAACAATGATATCAGTTCCTGTTCCTTACGCTCTGTTGGAAGCTGGAATTTGAAGGAAGCCTGCAAGTTTATTTTTAAAGTCATAACAGTGCAAAATAATTAGTATAATGTAACACCAGACTCAGTCTGACACTGAAGGTCAGTTTGCAGGGATGTTAACTCCTTCCACAGGAAGATTACAGGGATGTTAATCAGTCCCCACCTTTCTACATGGGAAAAAAATCCCGTACCTCAATCTCCTTCACCAACTTCCCTACTGCAGTTTATCCCCGTGGCCTTTTATGAACAAGGAGACACCGCCAGCCGTCCTCAGTCTCTCCCACAGCCAATGAAGATTCAGCAACCTCCATCGGCGCCTCAGCAATCTGCACTGTTGCTTCACCTAACGGGACAGATCCTGTCCTGCCCTGGGGATTCATCCGCCATTCAAGTTCTCTAGTTTTCTCCCACAGTCCAGACACAGTCAGGGGGTTAACTGGTCATTTTAAAGTTGTCTATGATGAGGCTAGAGTTATATAGGTGGATTGCTGGGAGGCCCAATGCCTCAAACACCCTTTCCTTCCTGATACAGACTCTCAGCCAACAGCACAGAAACAGGCCATTCAGCCCAGCACATCTGTACCAAGACGCCAACTCAACCCAATCCCACCTGCCCACACACGGTTCATACCCCTCCATTCCCTGCCTGTCTGTGTCACTGTCTTCACCATCAGCACGGCAGCACATTCAGACACCCACCACTCTGTGGGGGGGGGGGGGAATAAAAAAATCCCTTTCATCTTAAACCCAACCCTCCTAGTACTTTAATTCCACATCCCATTCCCATTCTGACATGTCTATCCACGGCCTCCTCTACTGTAAAGATGAAGCCACACTCAGGTTGGAGGAACAACACCTTATATTCCGTCTATGTAGCCTCCAACCTGCTGGCATGAACATCGACTTCTCTAACTTCCGCTAATGCCCCACTTCCCCCTTGTACCCCATCCGTTATTTATTTTTATACACACATTCTTTCTCTCACTCTCCTTTTTTCTCCCTCTGTTCCTCTCACTATACCCCTTGCCTATCCTCTGGGTTCCCCCCTCCCCCTTTTCTTTCTCCCTGGGCCTCCTGTCCCCTGATCCTCTCATATCCCTTTTGCTAATCCCCTGTCCAGCTCTTGGCTCCATCCCTCCCCCTCCTATCTTCTCCTATCATTTTGGATCTCCCCCTCCCACTTTCAAATCTCTTACTAACTCTTCCTTCAGTTAGTCCTGACGAAGGGTCTCGGCCCGAAATGTCGACTGTACCTCTTCCTAGAGATGCTGCCTGGCCTGCTGCGTTCACCAGCAACTTTCATGTGTGTTCCTTCTAGTATTTGACATTTTTATCCAGACAGAAAAACTCTGTTTACTGTGTATAATATACACCTCTGATAATCTTCTAAATCTCTCTCAGGTCTCCCCTCAGCCTCAGCCGCTCCAGAGAAAAAAGCCCAGGTTTGTCCAGCCTGTCATTGTAGCTCATACCCTCTAATCCGGGCAGCGTCCTGGTGAATGTCTCCAACACTGACATCTCCGACCCCACACACACACACACACACACACAGAAACAGATATTTCAACTCTTTCCTTCAGTGTCCTCTTGCTTGGAAGAGAGACTCGAGTTACAGACTTTTATTTGCACAGTTTGTCTTTTGCACATTGATTGTTTGGCAGCCTAGGCTTATGTATAGTTTTTCATAAATTATATTATATTTCTTTATTTCCCTGTAAATGCCTGCAAGAAATTGGATCTCTGAGTAGTATATGATAACATATACATACATGTGACAATAATAAACCGGTTCCGAGTGTTTCAGCAGCTGTAGGCCTCATCAGCGTGGCCGTCATTAACACCGACAGCACATGGTCACCCGTCACCCAGTCCGTGTCCTTGGCAGTAAGATCCTGGCTTCAGTAAAGTGATTAACACTGATCAAAGTTGCACCCCCTTCGATGGGGCAACGAGGGGCAGCAGTGATTCCATCACTGTCTCCCAGTAACCACCGGTTACTGTGGCCACCACAGCACCTGATACTCATAGAAATCTTTGGATGTGAAACAGCTTCCCTGCAGAGCGAACAGCAGCTGGAGAGGGGAGGAGGGCGGATGCTCCCTGCAAACTGTCATCACAGGAGCAGAACAAGCACCAGAGAGAAGAGAGGGCCGAGAGCGCAGAGAGCGCAGGGCAGGATTCGTGGCCCAGTGCTCTGTCCAGTGCCACACCGCTGACCTGACCAGCCCCGGAAGCAGTGGCATTCAAAGTCTTCCTGAAATCGCAGCTTGTCACTGTGAGTCAGGTCCCCAGTGACACGGAGCCTGGCCTCGCCAGGGCTCTCCTCGATCTGGAAACTGTCTGGGCTGAGGTGCAGGTAAGTCTCAGCCTCACTGTCCCGGCGCACACATCTCCCGTGGCCCGCACACAGGTACTGACTGCAATAACTAGTCGCTGTGCTGACATTCAGCAGGTAACGGCTAAAGACTCCTTCCACATAACGCTTCATCATCTGACAGTGTTCCTGTGTACACATCCATAGCACCATCAGCACACACTCCCAACACTCACCCCGGCCCATCCCAACCCCCGATTCTCAACCCGTCCCATCCCAACCCCCGATTCTCACCCCAGCCCATCCCAACCCCCAACTCTCACCCTGGCCCATCCCAACCCCCGATTCTCACCCCGGCCCATCCCAGCTCCCGATTCTCACCCCGGCCCATCCCAACCCCCAACTCTCACCCCGGCCCATCCCAACCCCCGATTCTCACCCCAGCCCATCCCAACCCCCAACTCTCACCCCGGCCCATCCCAACCCCCAATTCTCACCCCGGCCCATCCCAGCTCCCGATTCTCACCCCGGCCCATCCCAACCCCCAACTCTCACCCCGGCCCATCCCAACCCCCGATTCTCAACCCGTCCCATCCCAACCCCCAACACTCACCCCGGCCCATCCCAACCCCCAACTCTCACCCCGGCCCATCCGAACCCCCAATTCTCACCCCGGCCCATCCCAACCCCCAACTCTCACCCCGGCCCATCCGAACCCCCGATTCTCACCCCGGCCCATCCCAGCCCCCGATTCTCACCCCGGCCCATCCCAGCCCCCAATTCTCACCCCGGCCCATCCCAGCCCCCGATTCTCAACCCGGCCCATCCCAACCCCAATTCTCACCCCGGCCCAGCCCATCCCAACCCCCAGTTCTCACCCCAGCCCATCCCAGCCCCCAACTCTCACCCCGGCCCATCCCAACCCCCAATTCTCACCCCGGCCCGGCCCATCCCAACCCCCAATTCTCACCCCGGCCCATCCCATCCCACCCAATTCCAACCCATTTCAACCGCAACCTGCTCTCTGACCCTGACATAATCCCACTTCAACCTCAACCTGTTTCAATCCAAACCAACATGACTCTTCTATCCCTGATGGGATCCCTCCCAGACTAACCACACCATCCTTAACCCTCAACATATCGTTCAACCCTAACCTACACCACCCCTCTGCTATTTGTGATATACATGTTGATTAAAATTTAAGTGGCTGGGTTAGTCAGCTTTCAGGTGATACAAAGATCAGTGGTGTTGTGGATAATGTTGAAGACTGGAAAAGAGTACAATGGGAAATAAATCCGTTGCACATCTGGGCAGAAAAGTAGCAGGTGGGGGTTTAACGCATCTAGATGTTGCACCTAGGTAGGTCGAGTGTAAAGAGGGTGTACACTGTTAATAGAAGGAGCCTCAACGGTGTTGATGTACAGAGGGATCTTGGAGTTCTGGTCCACAGCTCCTGCATAGCTTGACAGGGTGGTAAAGAGGGAACCAAGTTCAAAAGTCAGAAAGTCATGTTGTAGCTTTATAAAGCTCTAGTTGCATCTGGGGAATTGCATACGGTTCTGGTCGCCCAGAATGATGTGGAGGCTTTAGAAAGGGTGCAGAAGAGGTTCACCAGGATGCTTCCTGGATTACGGGGCATGTGCTGTCACAGGAGGCTGGACGCACTTGGGGGTTGCTTTCACCAGAGGCTGAGTGGAGATCTGACAGAGATTTATAAGATTATGAGAGGCACAGATAGATTGGACTGGGAGTATTTTTTTCTCAGGGGTGAAATGTCTAAAACCAGAGGACATGTAATTAAGGAAAAAAGGAGATGTGAGAGGCAAGGTTTTTCTTTAGAAGATTCAGTGTTGTGGATATGGAATACACTGCCTGGGGTGGTGGCAGGAGCAGATACAATAGGAGCATTCAGAACACTCTTCAATGGGCAGGTGGATGTGCGGAGTGTGGACGGATCTGGACCGGGTTCAGGCAGAAGGAATTAGTGTCACTAGACACTATCACCTTCATTAACGTGGGCCGAGGGCCTGTTCCCGTGCTGCTATGTGTATAATCTGACCTTCAGCTCAACACTGGTTTCAGCCCCACCCAACCTGACAACCTGATCAAACAGAGGGATGGGGGAGGGGGAGCTGGTGAAGTGCAGAGGAGAAAGGGGGAAAGAACCCCCCCCACCCCCGGCTGTGACACTTACCGCACTGTTGCTATAGTCGGTGTCGCCCCAGAAGATAATTCCAGCTGCGCCCAATGCCGCAGTCTCCCCAACGGTGGTCACCAGGTCCCGCTGCCCACAGCAAACCCAGAGAGTCAGTAAAACCCCTTCCTCACCTCCCCAGCCACTCCCCCTTCTCCCTCAGCCTACCACCCTTCTCAGCTCCCCACCCCATCCACCCCCCACTCCCGTCTCCTGGGATACACCCCACCCTCACAGACCCCAGCCTTCCAGGTGTGGGGACAGGACAGAGAGGCAGACCCTGACCATAAGATAAGAGCAGAATTTGGCCATCGATTCTGCTCCACCATTCCAGCATGGCTGATTTATTATCCCTCTCAATCCCATTCTCCTGCCTTCTCCCAATAATCTTTGACGCCCGACTGATCAGAACCTATCAACTTCTGCCTCAATGACTTGGCCTCCACAGTCATCCATGGCAAAGAATTCCACAGAACCAACACCCTCTGGCTAAAGAAATTCCTCCTCATCCCTGTTCTAAGTGGAGGTCCCTCTATTCTGAGGCTGTGCCCTCTGGTCCTAGACTCCCCCACGATAGGAAACATCTACTGTATCTGGGACTTTCAATATTCTAGGGTTTTAATGAGAACACCCTCTCCCATTCTCCTAAACTCCCGGGAGTACAGGCCCACAGCCATCAAATGTTCCACATTGTTAACCCTTTCATTCCCAGGATCAGTGTCAGGAAACTTTTCTACACCCTCTCCAATGCTTGCAAATCTTTTCTCAGCTAAGTGGCTCCAAACTCTCACAATACTCCAAGTGAGGTCTGACCATTGCCTTCAAAAGCATTAGCATTACCTCCTCTTTCCTCTGTACCCCGTATGTATTGGGGCGGGGGAGGGGGGTTGGTGAATGACGCAAACCCTGGGGTGGGGGAAAAGGGCGGAAGGGATAAGTGATGTGGGTGGGGGAAGAGACAAGATGTGCTGAGGGAGGGGGAGGACTGACACCAGGGGTGCTAGGGTCTCACCTCGGTCAACAGCTGCACCGTGTAGGTATACGTGGGCCGCGAGTACACGAAGACGGGCAGCGAGTAGTTGGCGCTGTGAAGCTGGGCGACGCGCAGCGCCTCACGGACCCGGGAGCGAACGAACTTGACGGCACTGGCTGAGGACCGGAGGCTGTGGTCCAGGTAGATGGACGGGTAGATGGCAGTGCTGTTTCTCCACAGCCACGCCAGCAGGTCGTTGCGAGAGATCTCGACGTCGGGGCAGCGGCCGGTGTAGTTGGCTGCATTGGTTTTGTAGTCGTGGTTGTAGCAGTCGGGGAACAGATAGAAACCCCAGAGGCTGCGGGGCCGAGCGTTGCGGCCCTCCTGTAGTGTCTTCACCATGAAGTTCTGCGCCGACTGCTCGAACTCAAACTGCGCTTGGCGGTTGATGGTTGCCTGGTTCCAGTGTGGGTGGCGCTCAGACACCAGGGCCAGCGATCTGTTACGGTATATCTGCTTCCCCTTCCAGTTGCGGATCCAGAGTGGCCGCCACTCCTCCCAGTCGATCACGGCCAGCCCTTCCCTGTGGTGGGAGCGGATGTAGCGGTCGATGTCGGTGCGGACCTGCTGCAGGTGCTGGAGCAGGCTGCCATTCTGCGGCAAGCCCCCGTTCACCGGGCTCTGCCCCTCGAAGTAGGGGTACCTGCCCAGGCGCTCCTTGTAGAAGATGGTGAGCTGCTGGTCATAGAAGCCCTCGTTGGGCGAGGACACAACGTCAAAGACAGCAAGGTCAAGGGAGATGGAGTATCGGATGCAGTCGTGGGTCGGAGCGTTCCACACAGTCACAAACGGCTTCCCACCAAAGGCGGATGTTTGCTTTCGTGCCTGGGGCCCGGCTGCGGCGGTCAGCAGGGTCACCATGCAGGTCGCTGTCTGGACGAAGCAGGCTGCCCACTGGCCCATGGCTCCCCGTCACTTTCACCTCCCCACTGGCTCCCAGCCACAGTGCCAGCTCAGGCCTGCAACACAGCATCACAGAGTGGTTACCCCCAACACTGGCCAGCCCCCACCCCGAAACAGATCACATCAGTCAGCCCCCACCCCGAAACAGATCAGATCAGTCGGCCCCCACCCTGAAACACAACAGGTCAGTCAGCCCCCACCCTGATACAGATCAGATCAGTCGGCCCCCACCCTGAAACAGATCAGATCAGTCGGCCCCCACCCTGAAACACAACAGGTCGGTCAGCCCCCACCCTGATACAGATCAGATCAGTCGGCCCCCACCCTGGAACACAGCAGCAGACAGAAGTCACCCTGCAGCTCGTGGCTCGGACTGATGTCAGCAATTTCAGTCCCCCTGGCAAACACACCCCTCCCTCCCCATGCCCTTCCCCTCCAGCAAACACTCCCACCTCTCCCTCCCCTCCATCCTGTCCTCAGCAAACCCTATCCTTTCACTGCACTCGTCTCCACCCAGTCCCACCACACCCAGACGATAAGACACGGGAGCAGAATGAGGCCATTCGGCCCATTGAGTCTGCTCCGCCATTCCATCATGGCTGATTTATTATCCCTCTCAACCCCATTCTCCTGCCTTCTCCCAATAACCTTTGACACTGACTAATGAAGCACCTATCAACCTCCGCTTTAAATATACCGGGTGACTTGGCCTGCACAGCCGTGTGTGGCAATGAATTCCACAGATTCACTCCCTCTGGCTAAACAAACTCCTCTTCTACTCCATTCTAAATCTACGTCCTTCTATTCTGCGGCTGTGCCCTCTTGTCCTAGAATGCCCCACCATAGGAAATATCCTCTCCACGTCTGCTCTATCTGGGCCTTTCAACATATGACACGTTTCCATTAGATCCCCCTCATTCTTCTAAATTCCAGTGAGTGAAGGCCCAGAGCTATCAATTACTACTCACACGATGAACCCTTTCATTTGCAGAATCATTCTCTCCGGTGTCAGCACATCCCTTCTTAGATAAGGGGCCCAAATTGCTCCCAATACTCAAAGTACAGTCTAACCCAGGGGTGGCCAACCTTTTACATTCCATGCGTCAATTTTTTCACGCAGAAGTTCAGATGCGATTTTTTCCACGCACGAGTTCTATATTAACATATTTTTACAAGAGTTGTATGGAGCATCTGAACTCGTGCGTGAAAAAATTGACGCATGGAATGTAAAGGTTGGCCACCTCTGGTCTAACCAATGCGTTACAAGCTGTCAGCATTACATCGTTGCTTTTATAAGGCCATAAGATAGAGGAGCCGAATTAGGCTGTTAGGCCTATTTAGTCATCTCTGCCATTTCATCATGCCTGATCCACGTCCACTCTTTCACCATTCGATAGTTTTCAATGAGGTCACCCCTCATTCTTCTGAATTCCAGTGAATACAGGCCCTGAGCCACCAAATAGTCATAGTCATACTTCATTGATCCCGGGGAAAAATGCTCTTCATATGACAAGCCATTCAATCCTGGAATCATTTTTGTGAACCTCCTTTGAACCCTCTCCAGTTTCAGGACATCCTTTCACAGATAAGGGGACCAAAACTGCTCACAATACTCCAAGTGAGGCCTCGCCAGTGCTTTATAAAGTTTCAACATGACATCCTTGCTTTTATATTCCAGTCCTCTTGAAATGAATGCAAACATTGCATTCGCTTTCTTCACCACAGACTGCACCTGCAAATTAACCTTCAAAGAAACCTGCACAAGGACTCCCAAGTCCCCTTATACCTCAGTTTTTTTTTGTTTTTTCTCTCCATTTAGAAATCAATCCTTTCATTTCTTCTACCAAAGTGCATGACTATACATTTCCCGACACAGTATTCCATCTGCCACTTCTTTGCTCATTCTCCTAAGTCCTTCTGTAGCTTCTCTACATCTCCAAAACTACCTGTCCCTCCACCTGTCTTCCTATTGTCTGCAATACCATCTATTCCATTATCCAAATCATTGACAAATAACTTTCGAAGAATCGTTCCCAACACAGACCCCTGTGGAACAACACTAGTCACCAGCAGCCAACCAGAAAAGGCTCTCTTTATTCCCACTCTTTGCCTCCTGTCTATCAGCCACTGCTTTATCCATGCTAGAATCTTTCCTGTAATACCATGGGCTTGTAGCTTGTTAGGTCTATCCTGCTTGTTACTTCTTCAAAGAATTCCAACAGATTTGTCAGGTAAGATTTTCCCTTGAAGAAACCACACTGACTAGCCTATTTTATCAAGTGCCTCCAAGTACCCTGAGATCTCATCCTTACTATTCGACTCCAACATCTTCCCAACTACTGAGGTCAGACTAACTGGCCTATAGTTTCCTTTCTTCGGCCTCTCTCCCTTCTTGAAGAGTGGAGTGACATTTGAAATTTTCCAACACAAAAAGAGAAAATCTACGGATGCAGGAAATGCAAGCAACACACACAAAATGCCGGAAGAACTCAGCAGGCCAGGCAGCACCTATGGAAAAGAGAACAGTCCACGTTTTGGTCTGAGCCCCTTCATCAAGACTGGAGAAAAAAAGATGCAGTCAGAGTTAGAAAGTTAGGTGGGAGGAGGGGAGGAAGAAACGGAAGGTGACAGGTGAAACCGTGGGGGTGGGAGAGGTGAAGTAAAGAGCTGGGAAGTTGATTAGTGAAAGAGATACAGGGCTGGAGAAGTGGAAATTTGACAGGAGAGGACAGAAGGCCATGGGAGAAAGGAAAGGGGGAGGAGCACCAGAGGGAGGTGATGGGTAGGTAAGGAGATAAGGTGAGAGAGAGAAAAGGGAATGGGGAAGTGCGTGGGGCACCTCCGGAGTTTGAGAAACAGATGTTCATGCCATCAGGTTGGAGGCTACCCAGACAGAACACAAGGTATTGTTCCTCCAACCCGAGTGCGGCCTCATCACAACAGGAAAACACTGACATGTCGGAATGGGAATGGGAAGTGGAATTAAAATGGGTGGCCACTGGAAGAAAGCCTGAAGTGGAACAAGTGCTACACCTACCCCTACACCTCCACCTCCTCCCTCACTACCATTCCGGGCCACAAACAGTCTTTCCGGGTGAGTCTGTTGGGTCATCTACTGTATCTGGTGCTCCCGGTGTGGCCTCTTTTATATTGATGAGACCTGGCGTAGATTGGGACACCACGTCGCTCCATTTGCCAGAAAAAGCAGGATCTCCCATTGGCCATCCATTTTTATTCCTCTTCCCATTCTGACGTGTCAGCCCATGGCCTTCTCTACTGTTGCGATGAGGTCACACTGCGGCTGGAGGAGCAACATCTTGTATTCCATCTGGGCAGCCTCCAACCTGATGGCATGAACATTGACTTCTCTAACTTCTGGTAATGCTCCTTACCTCCTTCACTATTCCCTCCTCCCATTTCCCTCTCTCACCTCATCTGCTTAACTGCTCCTCCCCCTACCCTTTGCTCCATGGCCTTCGGTCCTCTCCTGTCAGATCCCCCTTATCCAGCCCTTTATCGATTTCACCAGTCAACTTCCCAGCTCTTCACTTCACCCCTCACCCTATCCCGGTTTCACCTATCACCAACTACCTTGCATTTCTGAAATGCCTGTTTCACTGCCACTGCTACTGTGTGATCCAGAATCTCCGGAGGGGAAGGCCCCGAGTCCTCGGCTTTGCTTGTTGCTTGACAGCCGGGGCGGGAACAAAGCGCTTGGCAGAGATGGTGCTCAGTGCTGGAGGATCAAAGTTTTCGGACGGACTCAGAGTCGGCTGTGGTCGGGTGCTTCCAGGGTGCTGCATCGGCAAGTTTGCGACGCTGGAGGTTCATGGCAGGGAGAGTTTCTCCTTTCTACCGTCTGCATGAGATGATGGGGCTATTGGGACTTTGAGACTTTTTTTAAGACCGTGCCCATGGTTTGCTCTTTATCAAATTACGGTATCGCTTTGCACTGTTGTAGCTATATGTTATAATTATGTTGTTTTTTGTCAGTTTTAGTCTTGGTCTGTCCTGTGTTTCTGTGATATCATACTGGAGGAACATTGTATCATTTCTTAATGCATGCATTTCTAAATGACAATAAACGAGGACTGAGTGTCCTCATAATCTAATCTAATTTCTTCCTTCCCTTCCCCCCACATTCTTAACTCTGACTTCTCAACCTTTTTCTCGTCTGTCCTGATGAAGCGTCTCGGCCCGAAATTTCTGCTGTACTCTTTTCAATAGATAATGTCTGGCCTGCAGAATTCCTCCAGTATTTCGTGTTTGTAATTTTCCAGTCTTCCGGAACAATTCCAGAATCTAGTGATGCAGCAACCTCTTTCAGAACCCTGGAGTGTACACCATCTGGTCCAGGTGACCTATCTACCTTCTGACCTTTCTTTTCCCCAAGAACCTTCTCTCTAGTTATGGCAACTTCACACATTCATGACCCCAACATCGGGAACTTCCACCATACTGCTGGTGTCTTCCACAGAGAAGACTGATGCAAAATACTTAATTCAGTTCATCCAGCATTTCCTTGTTCCCCCATTAGTACCCCTCCAGCATCATTTCCCAGCAGTCCGATAGCCACCCGTCTCTCTTTTACACTTTATGTATCTCAAGAAACTTTCGGTATCCTCTTAAAAATTAGTGGTTGGCTTACTTTCATATTCCATCTTTACCTTCTTAATGACTCAAAAGTTCCTTCTGTTGGTTTTTAAAAGTTTCTCAATCGTCTAACTTCCCACTAAATTTGCACCCTCTCTTTGGCTTTTATGTTGGCTTTGACTTCTGTTAGCCACAGTTATGTCATCTTGCCTTTAGAATACTTCATATCCTGTGCCTTCCAGATTGCTTCCAGAAATTCCAGCCATTGCTGCCCTGCCGTCATCCCTACCAGTGTTCTTTTCCAATCAGTTCTCTCTCATGCCTCTGTAATTTCCTTTACTCCACTGTAATACTGATACTTCTGACATTCACTTCTCAAATTTCAGGGTGAATTCAGTCATATTGTAATCCCTTACCCCAAGGGTTCTTTTAACTTAAACTCTGTAATCAACTCCAGTTCAGTGCACAACACCCAACCCAGAATAGCTGATGCACGACCCAGTGGGCTCAACCATGAGCTGCTCTAAAAAGCCATCTCGAAGGCACTCTAGAAATTCACCCTCACGGAATCCAACACCACCCTGATTTTCCCAACTCCCATGACGATTGTAACACTGCCCTTTAGCATGCATTTTTTTTAAATCTCCCATTGTAATTTGTAGAACAATCCTTGCTATTGTTTTTTTTGGCGGGGGGGGGGGGTCTGTGCATTCTCTCATCCAGAACGATTCAACATCTTCTGACCCTTTGTATTCTAGTCCTCTCAAAATGAACGGCAACATCGAATTTGCTTTCCTCATCACTGACCCAACCTGCAAGTTAACTTTTAGGGAATCCTATACGAGGACTCCTTTTATACTGGGCGTGGTACTTATTGTAGAAAGTGGGAGGTGACTGGGATTTATACACTGGGCTAGGTACATGTTGTAGAACTTGGGTTGACTACAGCTCTGCCTTTAATACCATCATTCCAAATAAACTGATTCCTAGGCTCTGGAACCTGGGCCTTAGCACTCAGATCTGCAGCTGGATCTTCAACTTCCTCACAGACAGGACCCAGGCTGTAAAAATAGGGGACAAGCTCTCCTCTACAATCACTCTGAGCACCGGTGCCCCACAAGGCTGTGTACTCAGCCCCCTGCTGTACTCACTGTACACCCATGATTGTGTAGCCAAGTTTCCATCGAACTCAGTATACAAGTTTGCTGATGACACCACAATTGTAGGCCTTATCTCAGGTAATGATGAGTTTGAGTACAGAGAGGAAATTAAGAACCTGGTGGCATGGTGCGAAGACAACACCCTATCCCTCAACGTCAGCAAGACGAAGGAATTGGTTGTTGACTTCAGAAGGAGTAGCGGACCGCACGACCCAATTTACATCGGTGGTGCGCAAGTGGAACAGGTCAAAAGCTTTAAGTTCCTTGGGGTCAATATCACAAATGACCTGACTTGGACCAACCAAGCAGAGTTCACTGCCAAGAAGGCCCACTAGCGCCTTTACTTCCTGAGAAAACTAAAGAAATTTGGCCTGTCCCCTAAAACCCTCACTAATTTTTATAGATGCACCGTAGAAAGCATTCTTCTAGGGTGCATCACAACCTGGTGTGGAAGTTGTCCTGTCCAAGACCGAAAGAAGCTGCAGAAGATCGTGAACACAGCGCAGCACATCACAAAAACCAATTTGGACTCACTTTACACCACATGCTGTCGGAGGACACAACCCGCCCAGCCAACACACTTTTCGGCCCTCTTCCCTCCGGGAGAAGGTTCAGGAGCTTGAAGACTCGTACGGCCAGATTTGGGAACAGCTTCTTTCCAACTGTGAGAAGACTGCTGAACGGATCCGGATCCGGATCTGGGCCGTACCCTTCAAATATCCAGACCTGCCTCTCGGTTTTTTTGCACTACCTTACTTGCCCTTTTCTATTTATGATTTATAATTTAAATTTTTAATATTTACTATCGATTTGTACTCCAGGGAGCGCGAAGCGCAGAATCAAATATCGCTGTGGTGATTGTATGTTCTAGTATCAATTGTTTGGCAACATTAAACTATAAAGTACCGACCTCACTCTCCCCTCAAGGCCCCTCCCAACATGCCCACACACCACTTCCTGCACCTGCAGAGTAATTCCAACATTGCTCCTGTGCCTGCTGCCTCCCACACTTCTCTGTGTCATACTGGCTCTCAGGACTTTTCTCCTCTCGTCCTTGGGGCAAGGGTATGGTGATCACACCAGCACACAACAACAGGAAACCGATACAGAGGCGGCAACTCTTGCAAACTCAGAACTCCCTGAAAGTGTTGAAGGTTTGTTCCTAGTGAGGAGAGATAGAAGAAAGAGGCCCAGCAGTGGACGGGGAGTACCAATGGGGAAACATAGAAATCTACAGCACATTACAGCCCCTTCGGCCCACAATGTTGTGCCAACCATGAAACTAGCTAGTATTTCCCGACCGCATAGCCCTCTATTTTTCTAAGGTCCATGTGCCTCTTAAAAGACCTTGTAGTATCTGCCTCTACCTCCTTCGCCAGCAGTGCATTCCATGCACCCACCACTCTGTGGAAAACTTACCTGTAACATTCCCCCTGTACCTACTTCCAAGCACCTTAAAACTATACCCCCTCTTTCAGCCCTGGGAAAAAGCCTGTGGTTATCTACATGACCACTGCCTCTCATTACCTTATACACCTCTGTCAGGTCACCTCTCATCCTCCGTCACTCCAAGGAGAAAAGGCCAAGTTCATTCAACCTATTCTCATAAATCATGCTCCCCAGTCCAGGCAACATCCTTGTAAATCTCCTCTGCATTCCGTCTATAATATCCACATCCTTCATGTGGTGAGGTGACCAGAACTGAACACAGTATTCCAAGTGGGGTCTAACTAAGGTCTTATATAGCTGTAACATTACCTTACGGCTCTTGAATTCAGTCCCATGGTTGACAAATACCAACACACCATACACCTTCTTAACAACACTGTCAACCTGGGCAGCAGCTTTGAGTGTCCTATGGACACAGACCCCAAGATCTCGCTGATCCTCCACATTGCCAAGAGTCTTACCATTAATATTATATTGTCTTCAAATCTGACCTACCAAAATGAACCACTTCACACTTATCTGGGTTGAACTCCATTTGCTACTTCGCACCCCAGTTCTGTATCTTACTGATGTCGTGCCAGACTATCCACAACACCCCCAACTTTTGTGTCATCAGCAAACTTACCAATCCACCCTTCTACTTCCTCATCCAGGTCATTTACAAAAGCCACAGAGGAGGGGTCCCCTGTGGAATACCACAGGTCACCGTCCTCCATGTGGAATATGATCCATCTACAATCACCCTCTGCCTTCTGTGGGCAAGCCAGTTCTGGATCCACAAAGCAAGGTCACTTTGGATCCCATGCCTCCTTACTTTCTGAATCAGCCTTGCATGGGGAGGAATCTTATCAAATGCCTTACTGAAATCCATATACACTACATCCACTGCTCTACCTTCATCATTGTGTTTTGTTACATCCTCAAAGAATTCAATCAGGCTCATAAAGTTAGACAAAGGACAAACTGCTCTGTTAAATGACAATAACCCAGCGGGGAGGGGCTGACATGTGAAATTAAAGACAGCGCAGCGAGAGATTTGCAGTGATGGTCAACAGATGGGGCATTTTACATTTCAGGAAAGGACAAAGGAATGGAAGATGCAGAAAATAGACAAGAGAGGCATAGTACATACCAAATGAAAGTGGAGCACAGGCAAGGTGTGTCCCTTACAGATACCAGTGAACATATCACGGGTGACAATGAATTTATAATGGAACCTCTTAACAGGACAGATTATAAAGGACAATTGGAATAAGCAGAGTCAGCCCTGAAGGACAGATCTGACTAATCTGTAGTTATTCTTTGAGGTGGTGACTGGTCAAATAGGCAAAGCAGAAGGTGTAGTGTCTTTGCACCTTGAGGGCTTTTGATAAGGTCCTGGTCAGAAGGTCTATAAACGTAGAACAATACAACAGTACAGGTGATTTGACCCACCATGTTGTGATGGCCTTTTAACCTGCTCCAAGATCAATCTACCCTTCCCTCCTACATAACTCTACATTTTTCTGTCATCCATGCAGCTATTTACAAGTGACTTAAATGACCCTGTTGTATCTGCGTCAACCACCAGCCCTGGCAGTGTATTCACTCTCTGAGTAAACAAAAACTCACTGGCATCACTCGAAACTTTCTTTACAATCACCTTAAAATTATGCCCTCTCATATCAGCCATTTCCACCATGGGAAAGTGTGTCTGGCTGTCCACTCTATCTGCATCTCTTATCATCTTGTACATTATCTAGAACCTCTCATCCTTCTTAGCTTACTCAGCCCATCCTCGTAAGAGATGCTCTCCAATCCAGGCAACATCCTAGTAAATCTCTGCACCCCTTCAAAACTTCCACATCCTTTCTATAATGAGGTGACCAGAACTGAACACAATACTCCGACTGTGGTCTAACAAGGGTTTTATAGAGCTGCATTCCTGACCTCAATCCCCCGACTAATAAATGTAGTCAGAGCACATGGAATAGAGGGCATAATACAAAACAAAGACTGGGGATAAATGGTCTTTGTCAGGTGAGCTACTCCCCACCCAACACAGGGGTATTGTTAAGAGGACCGAACTTCACCCTTGTATGTTTGCCGTGTCACAATCCTAGGTGGGGTGGTAGGTTGCGCAGAGGATATAAGGGAAATAGCTCAGGTGCAGGTCGATGGGACTAGGCCAAATTATAGTTCGGCAAGGACTAGATGGGCCAGATTGCCTGTTTTCGTGCTGTAACATGACAGTGGGGAAAATGCAAGGTTATCCATTCTGCAGATAATCAGAGTATGTAAGTGCAGAGGCTCTGAGGTGTGATGTACGGAGCAAGCTGGGTGTGTTGGGACTCCAGAGGGAAGGTTATTGTGTGACATCAGGCAACTGGTGTCTTAGTTTTCATTATGAGAAATCAGGTACAGAAGGTCTCACCTCACTTCAAGGTGGTGAATCAAGACAGAAAGAGAGAGATCTCACTGGAATTTACCAAATTCCTATGGGGGTTGACGGGCTGGGAGGACTGGGCTGTGATTCACTGTCACTGGTTATACCAATAGGTTCAAACAGGAAGGTCAGACTGCCTGTTACAGTGAGACTTCCTCCTGATCCTCTAAAACTTGACAGCAGCATCTGGCAACATCCTGCAGCATCACAGTTGAACCAGGACAGATGGGGTAAGGACAGGGGTGGGCTTGCAGATGCCGTGGAGGGAACAGACAGGAAAGGTCCGAGAGAAGCCTGGACTGTTCTCCTTTAAGGAAAATTTAATTGAGGGGAGCAGAATCGGAAAGGCATGGTTCTTCCTCACTGACACACTTCCACAAAGATAATAGTGGAAAATCTGAGACACTTTAGGAAAGAGAGAAAAACTAAATCAGTGAGTTCTAATCTGCAGCATTCCAATGCAGATTGGAAGGCTAGTTTCTGTGCCCTCACAACACTCTGCCCTGCCAACAAAGAAATCGATTTAAACCAGAGAGATGGGAGAATCTCGAATCTACTGAGGAACGGGGGTGGGGGGGGGAATGGTCAGCCTGTATCTGTGCAGGCAGAGAGACAGTCAATGTTTCTGGAGAACTGAGATGTCCTCTGTCAAAAATGTCACTTCCCCTTGACAAAAACATTGACTGTCCCTCTGCCTCCACAAGTAGAGCCTGAGCCCTCTCCTCCATTTCCCACATTTCTGCTCTCCCACCAGACAGAACGCTGCTAGAGATCTCCTGCACCTCCCCTTTCATCCAACCAGCCTCTGCATTTGGCAGGTTATCTTTCATCACTCCACCACCTGTCACACTTTCTCCGTCAGTACCATCCCGTTATTCACTGTGTCTCTCCCTCCACCAGTTCTAACAGGCCAGTCAGACAAATCCTCTATCCACTGACCTTTCGTAAATCTTCCCCAAACCTATGATCTTCATTTTTAAGACTCCCCTACCTTGGGGAAAAGACTATGACCATTAATGATAGCTACACCACATATGGTTTCATAAACTTCTATAAGATCGCCTCTCAGTAGGAAAGTCCCAGCCTGTCTAGTCTCTCCTTGCAACTCCAGTGGTGGCAACATCCTGTTGAAATACGAGTCTGTGGTGGCCAGTGCTATCATGTTTGCTGTTGTGTGCTGGGGCAGCAGGCTGAGGGTAGCAGACACCAACAGAATCAACAAACTCATTCGTAAGGCCAGTGATGTTGTGGGGATGGAACTGGACTCTCTGACGGTGGTGTCTGAAAAGAGGATGCTGTCCAAGTTGCATGCCATCTTGGACAATGTCTCCCATCCACTACATAATGTACTGGGTGGGCACAGGAGTACATTCGGCCAGAGACTCATTCCACCAAGATGCAACACTGAGCGTCATAGGAAGTCATTCCTGCCTGTGGCCATCTAACTTTACTACTATTTATTATTTATGGTGCAACTGTAACAAAAAACAATTTCCCCCAGGATCAATAAAGTATGACTATGACTACTAAATCTGTGCCCTTGTCAGTTTAAAGACACCGTTCCTAAAACTTGGACAGGTGCTCGGGTAGGAAAGACTCAGAACGGTACGAGTCCAACTTGATTGGCTTAGAATAGGCATCTGAGTCAGCACAATCAAGATGGGCCAACGGGCTGATCCTGCACCGTATAACAGCAGTGACAAGAATTGCAGGCAGTATTCCTGGTGTGAATTCAGGGCCTTGACTGGTGAAGGCCAGAATGCCAAATATTGCGCCCACCACCCAGTCCAGATCCAGAAAATCGTGCACCTGACCTCTCCCCCACAGTCTCTGTTCCACAACACATCCACAGCCGGAGCGTTCACCCAGCAAATCCTGTTTGTACCCCTTAGCTAGTTCCACCTATTACCTGCCAAACCCCACACCCACTACCCATGGTCTCCACCAACCTCTCCCTCCCCTTTCCTACCCCTCCAATCACCCCCATCACTCTTCCACTATCGCCACTTCCTGATCTGTTCACCGTCCTCTCACTCCACTGCTGCTGTTCCCCTCTCCTCCACTCCCCGTACGGTGCTTGCACCCATTCCCCTCTTCCCAGGACTTCCAGTATCCTCCCCCTCTCCCTCCCTTCCAGGACCGCCCGCTCCTGATCCGGGCCCGGGGTCTTCACCGTCCCCTCCCTCCACACCTGCTGCTCCTTCACCCGCGCCTCTGTTCTCTTGTTCCGTCTCTTTGTGCCGCCGCTGTTCTCCGGATGAGGCGTCGTTCACCAGCTCCCCTTCCCCGTCCCCTCCGCTGCTTTCTCCCCCCTTCCCACGGGAGTCACCCCCACTCCCTTTCCCAGAACCTCAGGACCCGGGACAACACTGCTCTCCTCGGGGGACGGGGGCGTTCATCAGCCCTCGCCTTCCCCAGGACCCCCCGCTCTATCCAGCCCGGGGTACTATCTGAGCTCCCAATTTCCGCCCCCCCCCCGGGTCTCTCTCCGTCTGTGAGCCACAGTCCCAGAGAGTCCGGGGACTACCGCAGCTCCCGCCACCCCAACACAGCAAGATCCCATCCGCGACGTTGTCACGTGGTCGCAAGCCTTCCCCGGGCTCCGGCCTTCCGACGGACACTAGGCCGCAGCGCCCCGAGCTCAATTTATCTCTCCACGTACCCTGGGTTGTTGCGGTTGGGACCCGGCCTGCCGATGCCCGCTCACCCGCGCCCCGATCCGGCCTCCCGCTTCATCCCGAAGCAGTGCCGCCGCCGGGCGACTCGCGGGGCCGGGGAGGAGCACAGGCGGCTCCGCAAATACAGACTCCGCCCGGAACATGGGCTACGCCCGCTGGATACAGACTCCGCCCCGTGGATACAGGCCCCGCCCCGTGGATACAGGCCCCGCCCCGTGGATACAGACTCGCCCGTGGATACAGGCCCCGCCCCGTGGATACAGGCCCCGCCCTCTGGATAGAGGTTTCATTCCCCCGGGATACAGAGCCGCCCCCTGGTTAATAGCAACACACATCAAAGTTGCTGGTGAACGCAGCAGGCCAGGCAGCATCTGTAGGAAGAGGTACAGTCGACGTTTCAGGCTGAGACCCTTCATCAGGACTAACTGAAGGAAGAGCTAGTAAGAGATTTGAAAGTGGGAAGGGGGAGGGGGAGATCAGAAATGATAGGAGAAGACAGGAGGGGGAGGGATGGAGCCAAGAGCTGGACAGGTGATTGGCAAAAGGGATACGAGAGGATCAGGGGACAGGAGGCCCAGGGAGAAAGAAAAGGGGAGGGGAGCACCAGAGGAAGATGGAGAACAGGCAAGGAGTTATAGTGAGAGGGAAAGAGAGAAGAAAAAAAATAAAAAATAGGGATGGGGTAAGAAGGGGAGGAGGGGCATTAACAGAAGTTAGAGAAATCAATGTTCATGCCATCAGGTTGGAGGCTACCCAGACGGAATATAAGGTGTTGTTCCTCCAACCTGAGTGTGGCTTCATCTTTACAGTAGAGGAGGCCGTGGATAGACATATCAGAATGGGAATGGGATGTGGAATTAAAATGTGTGGCCACTGGGAGATCCTGCTTCCTCTGGTGGACAGAGCGTAGGTGTTCAGCGAAGTGGTCTCCCAGTCTGCGTCGGGTGTCGCCGATATATAGAAGGCCACATCGGGAGCACCGGATGCATTGGGGGTTCACTGTTACCTCACCCAAAACATAGCTGACATTGCGAATCACCCTCCCCTCCTACACTCCAACCAAACCCCGCACTGAAATTAAGGCCGTACGTTTCAGGTGTCAGGCTTTATTTAACTAGCACTGACATATGTCGTGAGATTTGCAGTTTTGCAACTGCAGTACTTTGCAATACATTAAAATTACTATACATAAAATAAATAAAATGCAGAAACAACGATCAGATCATGATCATGGCTTCATGACGCAATAGCCACAGCTCTACACACCATCCTTACACATCTGGAGAAGAAGGATGCTTGTGTGAGAATGCTGTTCTTGGACTACAGTTCAGCATTCAACACCATAGTTCCATCCAGACTCAACAAGAAGCTCAGAGACCTCGGCCTTCACCCTGCCTTGTGTAGCTGGATCCTAGACTTCCTGTCAGATCACCGGCAGGTGGCAAGACCTGGGCTCCCTCACCTCTGTCCCTCAACACAGGTGCTCCTAAGGGCTGTGTACTAAGCCCCCTCCTTTACTCCCTGTATACCCATGACTGTGTTGCCACCCACAGTTCCAATCTGCTAATTAAATTTGCCAATGACACTACACTGATTGGCCTAATCTCAAACAATAATGAGGCAGCCTACAGAGAAGAAGTCATCACCCTGACACAGTGGTGTCAAGAAGACAACCTCTCCCTCATGGTGACAAAAACAAAGGGGCTGGTTGTGGACTACAGGAGGAATGGAGACAAGCTAACCCCTATTGACATCAATGGATCTGGGGCTGAGAGGGGAAACAGCTTTAAATTGCTTGGCATAAACATCACCAAGGATCTGAGGTGGTCAGTGCACACCAGCTGTGTGTTGAAAAAGGCATCTGTAGATGTGGACTTCCCACTACACGGGACATTTACAAAGACAGGTGTGTAAAAAAGGGCCCAAAGGATCATTGGGGACCCCAATGATCACTCCAACCACAAACTGTTCCAGCTGCTACCATCCAGGAAACGGTACCGCAGCATAAAAGCCAGGACCAACAGGCTCCAGGACAGTTTCTTCCACCAGGCCATCAGAGTGATTAATTCATGCTGACACAACTGTATTTCTATGTTATATTAACTGTCACATACTATTTACTACAAATTACTATAAATTGCACATTGCACATTTAGACGGAGATGTAATGTGAAGATTTTTACTCCTCATGTATGTGAAGGATGTAAGAAATAAAGTCAATTCAATTCAATGACATGAAAAGTCACCTTACAGTGACCAGACTTTTACTCTCTGCATTGATGCGAATGTTGTAAATTCATATTCTTCTCTTGGATTTGGATTGTTAGTGACTGGGAGCAATGAAATAACGTGATGGAGCTCAGATTGCTGGCATATATTGAGTTTGGATTAAGCTTTCATCTCAATTGGTGCCATCACAGTTAACCTTTGAATCTGTTGTTACATTTTTAATATCTCTTGATCAGCTGTAAATAAATAACAACTAATCATGTAACATTTCATCCCAGGACCATAGCTTGGCAGGTGGGAAAGGTTGTAGGTTGTCCCATCACCTCTCTTTGGTGTCTATCTTTCTCCCGTGGTCCACTCTCCTCTCTATCAGATTCCTTCTTCCTCGGCCTTTTCCCTCTTCCACCTCTCACCTCCCAGCTTCCCACTTTATCCCCCCTCCCCCACAGCACCACTACTTTCTCAGCAGTCTGCAGAGATTCTGCATGTCATCGAAGATCTGGGCGAAGTTCTATACCTGTAGATGTGTGGTGGGAAGTCTACCGACTGGCTGGGAACACCGACGCCTTTGAGCGGGAGATCTTTCAAAGGTAGTGGATTCGGCCCAGTACATCGCGGGTAAAGCCCTCCCAATCATTGAGCATCTACATGAAACGTTGCGGTAGAAAAGCAGCATCCATCATCAGAGACTCTCACCACGCAGGTCATGCCCTTTTCTCGCCGCTGCCATCAGGTAGAAGGTACAGGTGCCTCAGAACTCACACCGCCAGGTTCAGGAACAGTTACTACCCCTCACCCATCAGGCTCCTGAACAAAAGGGCATAACTGCACTCACTCTGTTCCTGGTGTTCGCACAACCGACTGTCTCATTTCAAGGCAACAACAGGAATTCTGCAGATGCTGGAAATTCAAGCAACACACACCAAAGTTGCTGGTGAACGCAGCAGGCCAGGCAGCATCTATAGGAAGAGGTGCAGTCGACGTTTCAGGCCGAGACCCTTCATCGGGACATACACATCAGCCACGATCCGGGGTGAGTGCGCAGTTTACCCGGCGACCCCGTGATCTCTGATTCGGAGACCAATGCCAGAACATTCTTCAAGACTAGCTGGCAAGGTACAGTACTGAAATCTGTACCGACTAAATGGCGGGAGTGCTCAAGGACATCTTCAACCTCTCACTGTTGTAATCGGAGGTTCCCACTTGCTTCAAGCGGGCACCAATCATACCAAGACCACCTGCCCAAGAAGAGCACTCAATATGCAGTGTTTAAGAGATTGGCCATGGCTAGAACCAACTCCCGCCTAAGCAAGGACGTGGAGCCGCTACAATTTGCCTACCGCCCTACGGCAGATGCAATCTCACTACTCTCCGCTCGGCCTTGCATCACCTGGACAAGAGCAACACCCGTGTCAGCTCAGCGTTCAACACTATCATACCCTCAATCTAATCCACAAACTCCAAAAGCTGGGCCTCTGGGCCTCATTCTGCAATGGGATCTTTGACTTCCTCACCGGGAGACTACAGTCAGTGTGAATCGTTAATAGCACCTCCTCCTCGCTGACAGTCCACACTGAGGCACCTCAAGGACGCGTGCTTAGCCCACTGCTCGAGTCTCTCTACACCCACAACTGCGGCCAGCATAGCGCCAACGCCGTCTATAAATTTGCCGATGACACAAGTGTTGTCGGAATCTCAGATGCTAACGAGAAGGCCACGGTCAGACATTCTCAAAAGGCAGTGCTTCAGAAAAGTGTGGGTCCTCGCCACGCCGTCTTCTCATTACTTGCATCAGGGAGGAGGTACCGGAGCCTGAAGACACACTCTCACTGATCCAGGAACAGCTTCTTCCCCTCCGCCACCCGATTTCTTATTCTCTTTTGCATCGTCTGTTTTACAACACGGCAATTTTTCTGTCTTTGTATCATACCACTGCCGCAGACTACAAAACAACACATTTCAAATCATAAACACAAGAGATTCTGCTGACGCTGGAAATCCAGAGCAACACACACAAAACGCTGGAGAAACTCGGCAGGTCAGGCAACATCTAAACAGTCGACGTTTCAGGCCGAGACCTTTCTTCAGGACCCCCCATCAAGTCCTGATGAAGGGTCTCGGCCCGAAACGTCGACTGTTTATTCCTCTTCATAGATGTTGCGAGACCCGGTAAAATTCAAACTACAGTCAGCGATAAATAACCTGATTCAGATTCCAGAGTGCCCACGGTCCCGGTTATAGGGTGAGATCCCACTCCTGCCCGTATCTCTGTCTCTTTCTCCTGCCCCTGCCCCTTTCCCCCATTCCCACCCTTACCTCGGCCCCTTTCCAATGGCTCCGTGTTCCGTTCCGCGGCAGCCGCTGCTCCCACCTGTTCCTATCCGCGCTGCGCTCGGCTCGGCAGCCTCGGCAGCCTCGGCTGGACGCTGCGCTCTCCGCGCGGCCCCGAACGTCAGCCGCTTCCTGTCCTGTCACCCGATGTTCATCTACACTCCCATCCCGAGCAAGCGGCCGCTCAGTCCTGCTCTTCCCCGGGGACCTCCCTTTCCTCCCCTCCGCGCACTCAGCAATGGAGAGGATGTTTCCTGGAGTTTCCACAGCCTCAGAGTAGGGGGTCGCCTCTTTAGAAAAGAGATGAGGAGTAATTTCTTTAGCCAGAGAGTGATGCATTTGTGGAATTAATTGCCGCAGACGGCTGTGGAGGCAAGCGGAGGTTGATCGGCTCTTCAGGGCTCAAAGGTTTCGGGGAGAAAGCAGGAGGATGGGTTGGAACGGATAATGTGATAAATCGGCCACGGTGGGGAAGTGATGGGACGGGGAGGGAGGGGAAGTGATGGGTTGGGAGGGATAATGTAATAAATCGGCCACGGTGGAGCAGATTCGATGGGCTGAACGGCCTAATTCCGCTCATTCCTCTTTAGGTCTCATGGTCTCCCCAGTACGTCTCCTGATGATCTGGGTGAACAGGACTGGAATCGGTGTGAGACGCGAGTGATACTGTCAGAGCGGGTGGGGAAGGGAGGTGGTGAGGGAGAAACCTGGAGCGATGGCGGGGGGTGGGGGGGAGGATGGGGGTGCCTGTGTGAAATGTGAAAACGTCGAGTGAAGTGACCTGTGGAAACCTGAACCAAAATGTAGCGGCCCCCTGCAAAAACACCGAACCGGGAGGGTGCAGAGTGGATGATGTAGGAAGACGGGGAAGGGGCGTGGAAGCAAAGCACAGGATGTAATTGTCCGGAAACAAGTGAGGATAAGGATGAGCAAAGGTGCGGCAGGGAAGGGAGGAAGGAAGAGGATGGAGAGAAGGTTGAGGGCTGAGGAAAGGGAGGGAGGGGGGCTGTGACCGGGGGCAGGAAGCCAGTAGTGACTGCGTGTGGATGGAGTGAAAGGTGGAACCCACGGGGAGTGGGGCGCTGGGAACTCAGATAAGGAGCCAAGGGCAGTCGAAGATAGTAAAGCACAGTTCACAACCAACCTTCCATCCATGGACTCTGTTGCGTCAGTAAAGCCGCCAACATAATCAAAGATCTCACCCACCCCAGGCATTCTCCCTTCTCCCCTTTCCCATCGGGCAGAAGACACAAGTGCCTGAAAGCACGTCCCACCAAGCTTCTACCTCACAATTGTGAAAATATTAAATGGTACCTTAGGACAGTAAGTTGCACTCTTAACCTCACAGTCTGTCTTGTTGTAACCTTGCACCTTACTGTCAACCTGCACGGAACCTTCTCAATAACTAACAATTTACTCGGCATTCTGTTAATTCTTTTATGTTGTACTACCTCAAAGCACCGATATGATGAAATGAACTGTCTGTTCGGCATACAAAACAAAGTTTTTCGGGGTACAAGGGACAACAATAAACCAATTTACCAGAAAAGCGTACGTGCAGTAAACGGCAGGACTGCGCAGACACTGATATACAGAGAGATCTTGGGGTGCAAGTCCGCAGAGGCAGGCAGGATGGTTAGAAATGCCTGCCTTCATCCGTCGCGGCTGACCCCAGCCATTGTCAATACGCTTCAGAGATTGTTTACTTGGCGTCAGTGGTCACATAGCCAGGACTTGTGATGTGCACCAGAGGCTCATACGACCATCCACCACCTGCTCCCACGGCTTCACCTGACACTGATGGGGGCTAAACAGGTGCTACACCTCGCCCAAGGGTGACCTGCAGGCGAGCGGAGGGAAGGAGCACCTCACACCTCCTCTGGTAAAGACTCATCTCCATCCCGCAAATGTCAAATACTAGAGGGCAGAGAGGGGGAAAGTTCAAAGGAAATTTGCAAGTGGTGCGTGTCTGGAAAGAGCTGCCGGGGGAGGTGGTGAAAGCAGATACAATAACGACTTTTAAGGGCTGATAAACGTGGAACGGACGGGGAACGGGGAGACACGGACCATGAGCAGGCAGCTGATTAGATTAGCCTGCATCATGGGTGAAGCAGGCGCGGCGCGGCGCGGCGGAACAGAGAAGCTGGTTCCTGTGCCCGGTATTGCGATCGATAAGAAACTGAAGAGAATAGTGGATCAACCCAATGCATCCCCTCCCCTCCCATCCCCTCCGTCGGTAGTATCTTCAGGAGACTGTGCCCCAGGAAGACAACGTGCAAAGATTCCCACCATCCGGCCCATGCCATCTTCTCCCAGCTCCCATCCTGAGGGCAAGGAGGGTAACGTCCCAGGAATCAAAGCACAGAGACTCACAGAGCGAGCGGGGAAGGCCGGAAGGAAACGAGAGGCGCTTCTCTTCAGCGTGCACGGAAAGCGGGTCGCCTGGAGGCACTGATATTAGACACCTGTGGATCGAGGCTTTCCCTGGCCTTCTCCCCGTAAGCCGTGGCCAATCAAGAACCTCTGAATCTCCGTCTTCAATACACCCATGGCGTCGGGAAAAGAAAGCGAGTGCTTGTTAAACGGACCGTGGGTCTGCGAGATTTGCAGGAAGCCCGCCGGCTCAGCCAGGTCCTGCCCTCAGTAAGTTGGTAACAGACCTGGGAAGTGCGGCAGCGCCAGAAGCCCAGCGACCCGCAACAACAGGTCAAACACGCCAGGCCCCACAGTCTGCCAGGCCCAACAAGGTGTCCCTGGAGAACGCACCACCACAATGGACATGATCTTCTACTACTGCACACAGCCACCCATCACGGGATACACCCAGCACTCGCCCGCCTTACATCCATCGCCGCCCAATGGGACCCAACAACCACCTCTACCATGGGACACACCACACGAACCTGTCGCACCACAGGATCCCAAAGGCTCTACTGTACACAACGCACTCTCCTAACACAGCAGAATACAGACACCATACCTGCCTGAACCTGCCGTCGGCTCAATCTGCCACTACGAAATTCACATACCCTCCCATATTAATCCCCACTCTCTCCCACAGCCCTGTGTCAGTCCCCACACTAATCCCACTGTCCCACTCTCTCCCACAGTCCTGTGTCAGACCCCACACTAATCCCACTGTCCCACTCTCTCCCACAGTCCTGTGTCAGTCCCCACACTAATCCCACTGTCCCACTCTCTCCCACAGCCCTGTGTCAGTCCCCACACTAATCCCACTGTCCCACTCTCTCCCCACAGTCCTGTGTCAGTCCCCACACTAATCCCACTGTCCCACTCTCTCCCCAAGCGCTGTGTCAGTCCCCACACTAATCCCACTGTCCCACTCTCTCCCCACAGCCCTGTGTCAGTCCCCACACTAATCCCACTGTCCCACTCTCTCCCCACAGTCCTGTGTCAGTCCCCACACTAATCCCACTGTTCCACTCTCTCCCAACAATCCTGTGTCAGTCCCCACACTAATCCCACTGTCCCACTCTCTCCCACAGTCCTGTGTCAGTCTCCACACTAATCCCACTGTCCCACTCTCTCCCCACAGCCCTGTGTCAGACCCCACACTAATCCCACTGTCCCACTCTCTCCCCACAGTCCTGTGTCAGTCTCCACACTAATCCCACTGTCCCACTCTCTCCCCACAGCCATGTGTCAGACCCCACACTAATCCCACTGTCCCACTCTCTCCCACAGTCTTGTGTCAGTCCCCACACTAATCCCACTGTCCCACTCTCTCCCCACAGTCTTGTGTCAGTCCCCACACTAATCCCACTGTCCCACTCTCTCCCCACAGCCCTGTGTCAGTCCCCACACTAATCCCACTGTCCCACTCTCTCCCCACAGTCCTGTGTCAGTCCCACACTAATCCCACTGTCCCACTCTCCCCACAGCCCTGTGTCAGTCTCACACTAATCCCACTGTCCCACTCTCTCCCCACAGCCCTGTGCCAGTCTGCACTCTAACCCCACTCGACAGCTCTGACCATTCCTCTGTACACATCCACTGCCTAAACTCAGGAACACTGTCATCTATCTGGGGTCCTTCCATGCTCTCAGGCTCAGTCAGTAAGGATTGGCAGCAACACCTCCGCCTCGATTATCCTTGTCCGTAGCTCCCTACTCTTCTCCCTGTACACTCATGACCCTGTGGTCTAACTCCATCTACAAGCTAGCAGATGATACCTGTACCACCATTGTGGGTCATATCTCGAATGATGACGTCAGAATGTCGGAAGGCGCTAAAGAGCTCGTGACGTGAGGTCATGACAACAATCTGTCCCTCGAAAGGTGGTACACTTTGGAAGGACAAACTCAAAGGCAGAGTACAAAGTAAATGACAGGATACTTGGTGGTGTGGAGGAGCAGAGGGATCTGGGGGTACATGTCCACAGATCCCTGAAAGTTGCCCCACGGTAGATAGGGTTGGTGCGTGGAATTTACTGCCTGAGTCAGTGGTGGAGGCAGATACACTAGTGAAGTTTAAGAGACTACTAGATAGGTATATGGAGGAATTTAAGGTGGGGGCTTATATGGGAGGCAGGGTTTGAGGGTCAGCACAACATTGTGGGCCGAAGGGCCTGTACTGTGCTGTACTATTCTATGTTCTATGAAAAGAGCCAGTCTTGTCTTGACTTGTCTTCAATAATATCATTTTCATGAATTGATGAAATACCAGTTGTTTTTCTATCATTACTAGGTAAATGACGCTCCATTAAAGGCCTTATTGCTTCATTTGTTTCACATGGGAAACTTTCAGTAAGGTGCCTTTCATAGTTAAATCGTGATGAAACTTTTACAGGATAATTTGAATGTTTACTTGAGCCTGTCTTATCTTTGTTGAGGTTGCTTCACTCCTTGTGCTTTTTTGTCACAAGGCTTATTATGTCACATAAAAGCTGTATCTTCGTTTTGCAAATCCACAGAGCAGAACTTGTTCCTTTAAAAGCGCTGGTTTATACTGGAACTGGTCTCGTAACACCTTGTAAACAGCATCAGGAAAACGAGTGTCATTTTTTTCCCACCAGTTCCCTCCAGACGCTATTAGCTGCTGAGTCACATATGTGGAATATGAGGTGAAGGCATAGCTCATGATTGGCAGAAGGGCAGCTGGACTTTTTGCAAGACCAGTACAATCAATATCTTGAGGATAATTCAACAAGCGAAGTCTTTGTTCTAACTTTCGAAGGGATCCCCTCAAATCATCAGTTGTCATCTTGATCCTACAACTGCGGTCGGCTGAAGGTTACGGGCGGGTGAAGTGACGGCTCGAGCGGGACATCGGCTAAGGCCGATGAATTCAATACACGTCCATGCTGGGGAGAGTGCCAGCTTCCAATTCCTTAACTAATTGCCTGCAGGCTAAGCGAGCTCTTGAAACAGCCATCAACAATATCATTCAGGCTGAAAAGGAAATAAAAGCAAACAGCCATGAGGTAAAATTCCAAATTCATAGTTGTATCAGCCTTCATATGGAGTGTCTCCGGAGTAGGGTTGCAGGCATAACAAGATAGACAGACATGGATTGAGCATCTGAATCCTTTGTTCCGCAGCAGAGTGGGGGAGTACTTCGTAATGCATTCCATGTGATAAAACTTCCCACAGAGTGGCGTAAAACATCGCTTCACATCTTTCTCATTTTCTTCACATACAAAGCAAGTATGAATACCTGTAGTACATTCACTGCACATAAACTTTCCTTCGGGCACTTTGCTTAAACCTGGGCATGTCAAGTGGAAGGCACGCAGCACTGTCCCTCACAAAGCAGTAGCTCCCCAGGTTTCTCACAGAGCTGACAGACATTTTCCTTTTTTGCAGTCCCTCCACCACGTTCCACTTGTGATTTCCTTGATGTTGATGAAAGTCCATCCAGGTCATTTTCAGTGCCATTCCTAAACATAGACTATCCACTGAAGCCGCCCAGCCAGACAGCATCAAATGTTCCAGTTTGGGAATGACCACTCCTGTCTTTCAGTAACCAAAACAGCAATCCCGCTGAGAACACCACTACTCAACAATCCACTCAAACCACCAGGATCTGTAATCGGGAATCAAAGGACTCAGACTACAGAGAGCAGGCCTGGGGTGATCGACGGGGTCTTGACCACTGGCTGTTTTCTAGCGAGCTGGAGAAAGAAGCAGAGAAGAAATCTGCACAACAATGCATGAGTTCTGCCCGTGAGATCCAAATTGATCTTAATTACTATAAATTACAGGCTTGGAGGCATCGTCAGGGCCTTGAGCACTGGCTCCTTCCTGTTGAGCAGAAGGCCAAACCTAACAAGGAAGCCGCTGCACGTGAACGTTCTGAATCATCTGGTAGTTCTTCCAGTTTTGAGGTAATAGAGACGTTTTATTCTGCATTGTTATTTTTTTCCCCTTGTACCGCCTCGATGCAATGAAATGAAACTGTGCGGATCGTTTACAAAACATGATGTATAACAGTATTAAACCAGCTACCTAGTTCCTTCACTTTCTCCTGTGCCCTCGTCTAAAGTCACTTACTCCCGCCTACTGTGATGGCTGCAAGCCACAGGGGAGGGAGAGGGGGCTGAGATGGCTCGTGGAAGGGAAAACTCTCAGTCTAATCACAAACTGCGGAATCTGGAAATCCAAGCAACACAAACAAGATGCTGGAGGAACTCAGCAGGCCAGGCAGCATCTATGGAAAAGAGTAAACAGTCAACGTTTCGGCCCAAGACCCTTCATCAGGACTCAGTCCTGATAAGACCACAAAACATAGGAGCAGAATTAGGCCATTCAGCCCATCGAGTCTGCTCCGCCATTCTATCATGGCTGATCCCGGATTCCACTCAACCCCATACACCTGCCTCCTCACCATATCTTTTGACGCCCGATCAATCAGGAAACTATCAACTTCCGGTTTAAATATACCCACGGACTTGGCCTCCACCGCAGCCTGTGGCAGAGCTTTCCACAGATTCACTACTCTCTGGCTTAAAAAATAAGACATCCTTACCTCTGTTGTAAAAGGTCGCCCTTCAATTTTGAGGCTGCGCCCGCTAGTTCTGGAAGTTGTGGACACCCCCAACACAGGAAACATCCTCTCCATATCCACCTTATCTAGTCCTCCCAACATCCGGTAAGTTTCAATGAGATCCCCCACGCATTCTTCTAAATTCCAATGAGTACAGGCCCAAAGCTGCCAAACGTCCCTCATATGTTAACCCTTTCATTCTCGGAATCATCCTTATCAAATACCTTTTGAAAATCCAAGTAAATGACATCCACTGTCTCTCCTTTGTCCACCCCGCTGATTACTGAAGGCTCTCAATGAGTGTACCGATGAAGGATCCCGATCCGAAACGTCGACTGTACTCTTCTTCGTTGATGCTGCCTGGCCTGCTGAGTTGCTGCAGCATTTTTGCGTGTGTTGCTCGGACAATGTAGCGCCCAATGTCAGGTATCGTGTTCTGACGGCCCGATTCGTCGACTAGCGGAGTTCCTCCAGCATTTTCCCAGTGACTCTCAGTCCAAACCAGTTTGTTTCCCAGCCTGACTGGGGAGAGGGCGACGGACAGCAGCGCGGGAGGAGGTGGGTGATGCAAGGACAGGACAGGGGTGCGGGGTGGGGTGGAGTGCGGCGTGGGGGCACGGGAAGGAATGCGGGATGAGAGCGCAGCGGGACGCAGGACTGAGGCGAGGCCGGGCCGAAGCAGTACCACGGAGCGTGGGACAGGGACACAGGATGGGCCATGTCGAGGCCAGGAACCTGAATTTCACTTTCCACGTCCCATTCCGATATGTCAATCCACAGCCTCCTCTACTGTAAAGATGAAGCCACACTCAGGTTGGAGGAACAACACCTTATATTCCGTCTGGGTAGCCTCCAACCTGATGGCATGAACATTGACTTCTCAAACTTCCGTTAATGCCCCTCCTCCCCCACCCCTCATTTATTTATTTATTATATATTTTTCTTCTCTCTTTCCCTCTCACTATAACTCCTTGCCTGTTCTCCATCTTCCTCTGGTATTCCCCTCCCCTTTTCTTTCTCCCTAGGCTCCTGTCCCATTATCCTCTCATATCCCTTTTGCCAATCAACTGTTCAGCTCTTGGCTCCATCCCTCCCTCTCCTGTCTTCTCCTATCATTTCAGGTCTCCCCCTCCCCCTCCCACTTTCAAATCTCTTACTAGCTCTTCCTTCGGTTAGTCAGGAAGGATGTGGAAGCATTGGAAAGGGTACAGAGGAGATTTACCAGGATGCTGCCTGGTTTAGAAAGTATGCATTATGATCAGAGGTTAAGGGAGCTAGGGCTTTACTCTTTGGAGAGAAGGAGGATGAGAGGAGACATGATAGAGATGTACAAGAGGAATAGATAGAGTGGATAGCCAGCGCCTCTTCCCCAGGGCACCACTGCTCAATACAAGAGGACATGGCTTTAAGGTAAGGGGTGGGAAGTTCAAGATCACAAGACAAAGGAGCAGAAGTACCCCATTCGGCCCATCAAGTCTGCTCTGCAGCTCCCCCATGAGCTAAACTATTCACCCATCTAGTTCCAATTTCCGGCTTTTTCCCCATATCCCTTGATACCCTGACTAATTAGATACCTGTCAATCTCCCCCTTAAACACCCTCAATGATCGGGCCATATTAGGGGCCCAAGGGGGATATTAGAGGAAGGTTTTTTACTCAGAGAGTGGTTGGTGCGTGGAATGCACTGCCTGAGTCAGTGGTGGAGGCAGATACACTAGTGAAGTTTAAGAGACTATTAGACAGGTATATGGAGGAATCTAACGTGGGGGCTTATATGGGAGGCAGGGTTTGAAGGTCGGCACAACATTGTGGGCCGAAGGGCCTGTACTGCGCTGTACTATTCTATGTTCTTTGTTCTAGTCCTGACGAAGGGTCTCAGCCTGAAACGTCGACTGTGTTTCTTCTTATAGATGCTGCCTGGCCTGCTGCGTTCACCAGCATTTTGTGTCCATTGCTTGAATTCCCAGCATCTGCAGATTTGCTCGTGTTTACCTGAATTTCCCTCAGGGTTTCTCTTGGTCGCATGGCAACAGCTGACCCCAAGAGGTGAAAACACCACCATGGTAAATGTCGCCCAGTCTGGTCAATGTCCCATGGGGACGTCCCTCCGTGACCAAGGACGGTGTGCTGGTAGCAACTGAACTCCCAGACACAGCAACTCGGAACATTTTACATCCAAGACACAGTGAACTGTAGTCATTGATTCAATAAAGTCCCAGTGTTTATCAGCATGCCGACCGAGATTACCTCCTAAGTCCCATTTGTTCAGATTTGGCCTATATCCAACTAAACCAGAGGTGCCCGACCTTTCTTTCACCATGGATCCCTGTCGTTAACTGCGTGGTCAGTGGGCCTCAGGTTGGGAACCCTTCCTATCCGCTGCGTGCAGAGAAGACGTACCGGGGCTCATCCACTGAGAAAGTTCGGGGAGAACTCAGGATTAAAAATGATGGGGTGACAAACTTGGCCAGTGGGAGATGGAGGAACAGATCTGTCTCAGGTTATGGAAAGATGTAAAAGCTTCAGTCTGTGTTGTGAGTAACTTCATTTTCCCCATAGGCAGTCCAGATCTCCACCATGCAAGAGGCATGGGCGGAGCAGAAGTTGCAAGGTGGGTTTCTTGGCACAGTATCTATATAATCCAATTAGGGAAGGGGTTGCTCTGAACCTTTATTGAGAAGTGAGCTAGGTCGGGCAATTGGGAACAGTGATTATAACTCAATCAATGGAGGAGATGCAGAGAATACTCATAGGATGTTGCCTGCTGGAGAGGCTGAACTTGTCTTCCCTGGAGGACCTAATAGAGGTGTGGGAGAGTAGGACTGGATAGTGAGGTAGTAGAAATATTTTCCCTATGGTGGGTGTGGATGACATGAGGACACAGGTTAAAGCAAGAGGGAGGGTTGGGGGGGGGGGAACTATTTTCACATGAGCAAGTGGCTGGAATCTGGAACTCTCTGTCCAATGGGGAGGTGGAGGCAGGGACCTGAAATATCCTGTATCAGGGCTATAGATAAGGTAAATGCAAACAGGCCATTTCCACTGAGGTTGGATGAAACTACAACTACATGTTCTGGGTCAAGGGTGAAAGGTGAAATATTGAAGGGGAAGCTGAGGGGTAATTTGGGTGGAGAGATTGTGGAATGAGCTGCCAGCAGAACTGTGGATGCAGGCTTGATTTCATGGAGGGGAGGGGTATGGAGCGCTATGGTCCAGGTGCAGGTCAATGGGACTAGGCAGCTTAATAGTTTGGCATGGACTAAATGGACCAAATGGCCTGATTCTATAGCTTTGTGTGTAACAGCAACAACAATCATGTAGAATTAACAATGCCAGTCAACTTAGTAACTTTCAGGAAGTTGTCTTCATTTTGGGAAAGCCGGCTCCTGTCAGCAGAGGAACTGGATCAGCAGTGGGAGGAAAGCCATGGTGAAGATGGACTGTTCCGTACGAGGCGCCGCTGAGCTGACCTCAAAGTGGCTGCATCGTAAACCACTCCAGCCCTTGTAGCACTGACAGTGGAAGTGGGCTCGAATCCACCTCTGGTCCGAGCGCCTGAGACGGCCTTTAACGTAGATTCTTTCTCGGGTCACCATGTGGAAGGACTTGTGATTCAGGTGTAAGAAGGCATCATCCTCGGGCCACTTGCGGTAACATCTCCCGTGTTTCCTGCACAGTGTGTGACTGCACAAACGGGCGGCCATTGTCACATTCAAAATGTAGGGGCCCAGGATGCTTTTCAGATTATCCTTCACACTCTGGCAGTTTTCCTGCATGGACAGAGGAGGACACAGAATGTCAGCACCTTCCAATTCCTGTGTGTTAACATCTCGGGTTTCCTGTGCTAGGCCCAACACACAGATGCAATCGTGATAAAGGTGGGCCAGTACCTCAATTTCCTGAGAAGTCTAAGGAGACTGGGCTTGTCACTGAACACTCTAACAAACTTCCGCAGATTTACTGTACATCATCCACACACTTCCTCTGTGACTAGAACACTTTATTCTGCGCTGTGACTGTTTTCCCTTCTTCTACCTCAATGTGTAATGATCCGATTTGAAAGGACAGTATGCAAGACAAGCCTTTTGCTGTATCTCAGTACAGTACATATGACAATAATAAACCAATTCCAATATCTGTACCTCACCGTGACAACAACATCAACGTGACTTGGCAACACTCAACCCTGGCTGGTTTGCCATCAGCTCCTTTCTTGTTTTGCCAGCAAGCCGTTGAGACCTCCCTGACCAAACCCACCAGGTCCAGCTGACAGATCCACTGAGGCCGGCAGCGGGAAGGTAACCAGGAGGATCATTCAGTGCAGTCATGTGATAGATCACAGCAACGGCTTCTGATGAGGTCCTAAATGGGCACAATCACTCAGCACAGAAATGCCCTTCAGTCCACCAAGGTGCTTGTCTCAGTTCCTTGTATCTTTTAAATGTTTTTCATGTACCTGCTTCAACTACTTCCTCTGGCAGCCCATTCCATATACCCACTGCCCTCTGGGTGAAAAAGTTGTGGCTTTTCTCTGCACAGCCCCTCAAATTCCAGCAATGTCCTTATAAATATCCTCCGCGCTCTCTGTGGCTCAGCTCTTCCTGGTTTTGGACTCTTGGGGTATTTCTGTGCAGTGATGTAGCAGAACTCGGTGACCCTAGTCCGTCAGTGACCGCCCACACATTTCACGGTGTAAACCCCCAAAACCCACCTACAGCTCCACTGCCTGTGTGAGGTACTGGCCAACGTCCTAGGGCATTGGCTCATCAACTTTCAATGAGTTGTATTGTCACATACCCTTCCTTCATTCCTTTGTTACTTCATCTAAATTTTGTTACCATTAATTCATTATCATTACTCTGGACTTCTCTCTGTGATGCAAGAATAGGTTTCTCTTGTTATCTTGCACAGTGTTTCCCACATGAAGTTGTCAGCAGTAACCTCTGGTCATCTAGCATCTGTGTTAATGCAGGGTCCACTACAGGGAATAGCAAGCAAGAGACAAGTTCTTGCCGATTAAACTCTTGGATCTTCAGTGAGGCATACAGAGTCTAAACCAAGTTTAGATTTTTTTTTAAAAAGCAGGGAATTAAAAATATCCATTTTAATCATGCACAGAAAATAAAATAAGGATCAACAACTGCAAATGAGATTAAGGAAGAGATCAAAGAGAAAAAAACATGTTTCTTTTAAATCTCTATCATTAATTTTCTCTGCAATCCACACTTAAAATTATTCTTTCAGGAAGAGAAACTAATTATTCCGCTATAATTATCACTTGAGGGCAACAGTATAGGCCCCTGGGGTGTGTTGTAGAACCCAGGAATACAAGTACATGGTTCCCTGAAACTGGTGTTGATATAGGGCTTTTCGCACACTCTATTAGTCAGAGTACTGAGTAGAGAAGTTGGGAAGTTACGTTGTCATTGTATAGTGTGTTGATGAGGCCACATTCAGAATATTCTATTCAGCTCTGAATCACCCTGCGATAAGAAAGATACTGTTAAACAGAAAAGAATGCAGAAGGGATTTGAGGATGCAACCTTGACTCAAAGGACTGGTTTATGGAGATGGGTTGAGCAAGTTGGGACTTTTTCCACTGCAGCATTGAGAATGAGGGGTAATCTTAAAGAAGTGTATCAAATTAGAAGCATAGGTGGCCAATATCCACAGTGTTTTTTCCTCAGGATTGGAGTATCAAGAAATGGAGGGCATAGTTTTAAGATGGAGGGGGGTGGGGGGGATATTTAATAGGGACCTGAGAGGCAATATTTTCACCCAAAGGGTGGTCAGTTTATGGAATGAGCTGCCAGAGGAAATGATTGAAACAGGTAAATTAACAACATTTAAAAGTTAGTTGGACATGTACATGGATGGGTATGTTTTAGAGGATATGAGATATGTACATGGGTAGGTACATTTTAGAGGATACGAGCCAAACACAGGTATATCTGACTAGCTTGTATGAGTAACTTGGTTGGCATGGACCAGCTGGGCTGAAGGGCCTGTTTCTGTCTGCATGAATCTGAGTCTATTCCCAATGATGTCACCACAAAACAATGGGTCATTATACCACGAGGGTGTATGAAGTATGCCAGTGTCAGTGTGTCACGGAAGTAAGTGTGAGCAGGTACGTGAAGCTCGTCAGTGAGAGTGTGTAAAGGAAGTGAGTGTGAGCAGGAGTGTGAAGCTCGTCAGTGAGAGTGTGTAAGGGAAGTGAGTGTGAGCAGGTGTGTGAAGCATGCCACTGTGAAGATGTAAGGGAAGTGAGTGTGATCAGGTGTGTGAAGCACTTTGTGATTGTAAGGGAAGTGAGTGTGATCAGGAGTGTGAAGCATGCCGATGTGTCTGTAAAGGAAGTTGGGTGCAATTAGGTGTGATGCACGTCAGTGCGAATGTGTAAGGGAAATGAGTGCAAGACCGTGCTCCTTACCGTGGTCCTGGAGAAGTCGACAGACCCCCAGAGAACTATTCCACTCGCCCCCAAGGCTGCAATCTCCCCAACGGTGTGGATCAGATCAACCTGTAACACAAGGCACTGGATGAGGAGGGAAGGGCGACATGGGGGGGGGGGCTGCAGGTAAAGGAGAGGGATGGGAGAGCCTGGAGGAGGTGATTGGGGGAGGGGGGAGGGAGATGAATGATTAACAACAGCTGAAGCATTAACAATAACCATCCAGAAGATCGGGGAGTGAGCGAGCTAACGGGATGTGGGCTAATCCTGTCAACAGGAAGTCAGGGTCAGCAGTTCCCGGGTGGGGAACGATCTGCAGGAAGTGTTCTGGGAGTGGTTGGAGCGATGCAGACGGACCCTTCATTAACATGCTCCTCAGGGACAATGTAAAGAAAGGAGGCTGGCCTTGTTCTCGGCAGAAAGGAACTTAGATTGGCAGAGTGGAGGGACGAGTTTAAAAACCTACAGAGCTCCATTTGAATAGCTCCACTCATGAGCTCTCTGGACTTAGGGATAAAATGTAGGATAAATGTGTAAATAAAATATGGGAAATGCTGGAAGCACTCAGCATGCCAGGCAATATCAGTAGAGAGAAAAAACACAGTTAATGATCCTTCAAACATTGGAGGAGTTGTGGACAGTGAAGAAGGACATCAGATAATACAGTAGGATATAGATCAGTGGGCGGAGAGATGGCAGAGGGAGTTTAATCCTGGAAAGTGGGATATTGCACCTTGACAGGATAGAAATGAGGGGAAGTGTACAGTAAAGGACAACACCGATGTACAGAGAGATCTTGGGGTGCAAGTCCATAACTACTGAAAGGCTGGTAAAGAAGATGTACCACACGCTCCCCAGCATTTGCAAAAATGACTATGTCAGGAACTCATGTTGCATCTGTGTAGGCAGAATTATCATGCGCAGTTCTGATGGCCTGATTACAGGAAGGGTGTGGAGGAGGTTCACCAGCACGCTGCCTGGATTAGAAAGCATTAACTATAAGGAGATATCTACAGGAGGAGGTACAGTCGATGTTTCGGGCTGGGACCCTCTCAGCCCGAAACGTCGACTGTACCTCTTCCTATAGATGCTGCCTGGCCTGCTGCGTTTCACCAGCATATTGCTTGAATTTCCAGCACCTGCAGATTTCCTCGTGTTTGAGCTATAAGGAGAGGTGGGACAAATTTGGATGTTTTTTTCTGGAGTGTCAGAGTCTGAAGGGAGACCTGAGAGAAGTTTATAAAGGTATGAGAGGCTCAGATAAGGTAGACTAACAGTCGTTTCCTCAGGATGGAAATGGCATAGATTTAAGGTGAGAAAGGAAGACTTCAAAGGACATGTGTGAGGAAGGTTTTGTTTTGATTTTACAGAGTTTGGTGAGTGCCTGGAGAGATGGTGGAGGCAAACACAACCAATGTGTTGAAAAGCTTAAAAGGCTGTTAGATAGGCACAGGACCAGGGGATGGACAGATGTGGACTTTGTGCTGGCACATGGGATTGGTTTAATTTGGTATTGTGTTCAGTAAAAACACTGTGGGCCCAAAGTGCTGTACCTTTCTGTGTTCGAGCTGGAGGTGAATAGGTTTTTAGGTGCAGAGAAACTGGTTTTGAGTGTCGGCTTCCTTCTCTGAGAAACATCAGCTGGACTAAACCTGCCACATTGGGGATGCTCCCTCACCAACCCCCCCCACTGTGAGATTCTCCCCCACACTGTGCTACTCCCTCACCGCCCCTCCCACAGTGAGATTCTCCCTCACCGCCCCCCAGGAGATACTCCCTCACCGCCCCTCCCACAGTGAGATTCTCCCTCACCGCCCCTCCCACGGTGATATTTTCCCTCACCGCCCCTCCCACGGTGAGATTTTCCCTCACCGCCCCTCCCACAGTGAGATTCTCCCTCACCGCCCCTTCCACAGTGAGATTCTCCCTCATGTCCCCCCAGTGAGATTCTCCCTCACCCCCCCCCCCCACGGTGAGATTCTCCCTCACCGTCTCTCCCACGGTCAGATTTTCCCTCATCGCCACCCCCCACGGTGATATTCTCCCTCACCGCCCCTCCCACAGTGAGATTCTCCCTCACCGCCCCCCCAGTGAGATTCTCCCTCACCGCCTCTTCCACAGTGAGATTCTCCCTCATGTCCCCCCAGTGAGATTCTCCCTCACTGCCCCTCCCACAGTGAGATTCTCCCTCACCGCCCCTCCCACAGTGATATTCTCCCTCACTGCTCCCCAGTGAGATTCCCCCTCATGTCCCCCCAGTGAGATTAACCCTCACTGCCCCCCCCCACGGTGAGATTCTCCCTCACCGTCTCTCCCACGGTGAGATTTTCCCTCACCGTCTCTCCCACGGTGAGATTTTCCCTCATCGCCCCCCCCCCACGGTGAGATTCTCCCTCACCGCCCCTCCCACAGTGAGATTCTCCCTCACTGTCCCCACGGTGATATTCTCCCTCACCGCCCCCACGGTGATATTCTCCCTCACCGCCCCCCCAGTGAGATTCTCCCTCACCGCCTCTTCCACAGTGAGATTCTCCCTCACCGCCCCTCCCACGGTGAGATTCTCCCTCACCGCCCCTCCCACAGTGAGATTCTCCCTCACTGCCCCCCAGTGAGATTCTCCCTCACCGCCCCCCAGTGAGATTCTGCCTCACCGCCCCTCCCAGTGAGATTCTCCCTCACCGTATCTCCCACGGTGAGATTCTCCCTCACCGCCCCCCCCCCACGTTGAGATTCTCCCTCACCGCCCCTCCCACGGTGAGATTCTCCCTCACCGCCCCTTCCACAGTGAGATTTTCCCTCATGTCCCCCCAGTGAGATTCTCCCTCACTGCCCCTCCCACAGTGAGATTCTCCCTCACCGCCCCTCCCACAGTGATATTCTCCCTCACTGCTCCCCAGTGAGATTCCCCCTCATGTCCCCCCAGTGAGATTCACCCTCACCGCCCCCCCCATGGTGAGATTCTCCCTCACCGTCTCTCCCACGGTGAGATTTTCCCTCACCGCCCCCCCCACGGTGAGATTTTCCCTCACCGCCCCCCCCACGGTGAGATTTTCCCTCACCGCCTCCCCCACGGTGATATTCTCCCTCACCACCCCCACGGTGATATTCTCCCTCACCGCCCCTCCCACAGTGAGATTCTCCCTCACTGCCCCTCCCACGGTGAGATTTTCCCTCACCGCCCCTCCCACAGTGAGATTCTCCCTCACCGCCCCCCCAGTGAGATTCTCCCTCACCGCCCCCCAGTGAGATTCTCCCTCACCGCCCCCCAGTGAGATTCTGCCTCACCGCCCCTCCCAGTGAGATTCTCCCTCACTGTATCTCCCACGGTGAGATTCTCCCTCACCGCCCCTCCCACGGTGAGATTCTCCCTCACCGCCCCTTCCACAGTGAGATTTTCCCTCATGTCCCCCCAGTGAGATTCTCCCTCACTGCCCCTCCCACAGTGAGATTCTCCCTCACCGCCCCTCCCACAGTGATATTCTCCCTCACTGCTCCCCAGTGAGATTCCCCCTCATGTCCCCCCAGTGAGATTCACCCTCACCGCCCCCCCCATGGTGAGATTCTCCCTCACCGTCTCTCCCATGGTGAGATTTTCCCTCACCGCCCCCCCCCACGGTGAGATTTTCCCTCACCGCCCCCCCCACGGTGAGATTTTCCCTCACCGCCTCCCCCACGGTGATATTCTCCCTCACCACCCCCACGGTGATATTCTCCCTCACCGCCCCTCCCACAGTGAGATTCTCCCTCACTGCCCCTCCCACGGTGAGATTTTCCCTCACCGCCCCTCCCACAGTGAGATTCTCCCTCACCGCCCCCCCAGTGAGATTCTCCCTCACCGCCCCCCAGTGAGATTCTCCCTCACCGCCCCCCAGTGAGATTCTGCCTCACCGCCCCTCCCAGTGAGATTCTCCCTCACTGTATCTCCCACGGTGAGATTCTCCCTCACCGCCCCTTCCACAGTGAGATTCTCCCTCATGTCCCCCCAGTGAGATTCTCCCTCACTGCCCCTCCCACAGTGAGATTCTCCCTCACCGTATCTCCCACGGTGAGATTCTCCCTCACCGCCCCTCCCACGGTGAGATTCTCCCTCACCGCCCCTCCCACGGTGAGATTCTCCCTCATGCCCCTGAGTTTTTATCTTTGACATACATCGGTTTCACGGTACACGTAACACCAACAAACCAGTTCCTACCCAAGTGCACCCACCTGTGACAAAGGTTTGAGGGTTTCAGTGTAGTGCGAGCGGGCGTACACAAAGACAGGCCGTGTGTACTTGGAGCCCGACAGCAGTGCTACTCGCATGGCCTCTGTCACTCGGTATCTGGCATAGAGCTTGACTCGTTTCGAAGACTTTAACCGTTCCTCCACGTAGACGGACGGGAAAAGAGCGTTACTCTGTGCCCACAACCAGCCCAGGTCGTTGTTGCGTTCGATCTCGACTGCGGGACAGCGGCCATCGTACTCAGCATACTCAGGCCCGTAGTGGTAGTTGTAACAGTCGGGGAAGAGGTAGAAGCCCCAGAGTGCCGCCGGTCTCAGCTGCTGGCCCAGTTTCAGGGTGCTGCTGAGGAAGAGCCTTGCGGCCTTGTCAAACTCCACCTGGGCTTGCTTCTCGACCTGCTGGGAAGAGCTTTCTGGGTGCCGGGCTCGGACAATGTCCTGTGACTTGTTCCTGTAGATGATTTTGGAGCCCCAGTTCCTCCAGTAAAGGGGCCGCCACTCTTCCCAGTCAATAACAGCCAGGCCCCTGTAGTTCCTGGATAAGTACCTGTGTACGTCAGCCCTCATCGCTCTGCTGTGCTCCCTCAGGCTGGCGTTCTGGGGGCAGCCCCCATTCACTGGTTCGTCACCCAGGTAGTATGGGTACTTGCCCAACTGTGCAACGTAAAATAAGGTGATGTTCTCTCCCATAAAGACTTCATTTTCATTGGTCACGATCCCATAGTCACCCAGGTGGAGGTCAACTCCTCGGTGAGTGCTGCATTTCTCAGTCGGAATGTTCCAGAAGATGAGGAAGGGCTGCTCTTTCATTATAGGGGGTATGGCTTGTTTGGTGGGGTTGCTGTGGGTGCCATGGGCGAACAGCACCAAGCACAGGGTGGTACAGAGGGGGTAAGCTGTAGGGAGAGGAGTCTGGTGCACACAGTACTGCCAACTTGGTCCACACCAATGCCAGTCCATCAAGCCTGCTACAACATCCACATTGATAGTTGCGCATAGGCAGCTGGTGATATGTAACCACGTAAATCTCTGCAACTGTTTGAGGGGAGAGTTAACAAGCGGGTATTCGGGGGGTGGGGGGGTGGGCAGTAACCTCCAGATTCCCCCCAGTGCCTCGTGCTATTGAAGGCAGAATGAGAAGGACATACCCCATGAACGTGCAGCTTAAGACTTGGTGTAGGGGCAGGGCTTGGGACCTCTTCTGGGCCAGGTGTGACCTGTACAAGAGTGATGGACCCCACACCTCAACCAGAGGGGGAGAAATGCTCTATCTCCTGAATCTGGCAAGCTGGCTTCTCCCTGACTAACCTGCCGGACATTCCTGCTTCCTCCTGAATCTGGCAAACTGGCTTCTCCCTGACTAACCTGCCAGACATTCCTGCTTCCTCCTGAATCCCAGCCAGGTGCCGGTTGATGGGTAATTTGTGCAGATAATGTGGGTGGGGGTAGGTCAGTCCACAAGCTAGTTCGAGCCTTGTGTTCTGTTTCGAGCTGTTCTGCTGAAAGTTGTGGACGTGTTGTGTTGGAGCCGAAATTTGCAGGCTGCCCCCAGCTTGTGCTGGTCATATTGCAAACAGCATATTTCACTGTGTGTTTGCATGTCCATGTGATAATTATATCTGAATCGGAATCTGGTGTGGTTTAACAGGAGGTTTCAAGTGCACATTCACTGGGATAGGAAACTCGTGTCTGCAGTGCAGTGGTTGTCTGGAGTCTGACTTGGATTCCTTCTTGTGACAACGTGTCCTAAATCTACCTGGGGGAATTCAGATTAGATTAATTCTTTAGGTTTGGTTGGACAGACAAGAGACTGCAGGGTTCAGTTGGTAAATGGCCGAGTGGTGCTAACACATTTCTGTAACTGCAATCAGAAGGGGGAGGAGTTGTCAAACTGCTCCTGAGAGCCAGGGAACACTAACTGTGTGATGAGACAGCCTTCCCAAGAAACTATTGGGTCAGATCCAGGTCACAATTCAATAATGAATCATTCACACATTTAAGGAGCAAGAAATCCTGTTGCCACCATAAAGTCCAGAGATAAGGGACAAACCAACACTGAAAGGAAAAGGCAGGACAGAGCACTTGGTGACTGAGTGATACCTGGACAGGCAGGGGAGTAGCGGGTAAAAGCATGAAAAACATTCGCAAATGTTCACTTGAGCAACAGAGGCTGCTATTTGCAAAGGGTGAGATTGGTAACGGGCAGAGGAGACAGCAATGTAACTCCCACCCAACACACCCTTACCTCTCCACAAACTAGTTAGCCTCACCCGTCCCAACACAGCTCATCCCCAGCTAGTCAGAATGACAGGATGCCCTTCAGGAGGGGTTCCTGGTGGATTCTCCATGGAACGAGGTCAGAGGCGGGGGACTGAGATGAGACAAGGAGAGGGTGCGAGGCATCAGGCGTGTGAGAGAGAGGAGAGAATGGGAATGTCTGGAGTGTCGGACGGGGTGAAAGGGAAAGGGAGGGGCAAGCAGGGTGTGGGAGGGGGGAGGGAAAGGGAAAAGAGAGGAGAGAGGGAAGTTGGAGGTGGGAGAGGGTGACGGGGGTGTTGAGAGGGTGGGGGGGGTCGAGAGGGTGGGGGGGGTCGAGAGGGTGAGGGGGGGTCGAGAGGGTGAGGGGGGTCAAGAGGGTGAGGGGGGTGTTTTGAGGGTGAAAGGTGTGGAGAGGATGAGGGAGAGTTTTGAGGGTGAGAGGGTGTGGTGAGGATGAGGGGTGTTTTGAGGGTGAGGGGTGTTGAGTGGGTGAGGGGTGATGAGGGGTTGAGGGGGTGTTTTGAGGGTGAGAGGGTGAGGGGGTCGAGAGGGAGTGGAGGTGAGAGGGTGAGGGTGTTGAGGGGGTGTTTTGAGGGTCGAGGGAGGTTAAGAGGGTGGGGGGTGTCGAGAGGGTGAGGGGGGTTTGAGAGGGTGAGGGTGTTGAGGGGGTGTTTTGAGGGTGAGGGGTGATGAGAGGTTTGAGAGGGAGTGGGGGAGGTCGGCGAGGCGGGGATGAAAGGAGGATCTGTCGGAGAGTGGACAGGATGGGACGGCGGACCTCAGTCTGTCAGGGAAACTGGGGGTGTGGTGGGCTGGGGCGGCACGGACTCTAGACACAGACTCGCCCCGCTCACCGCTCGCTGGAGCCGTTACCAGGCGTGTTCTGACGCCACTCGGCCCCTCGGCGATATCCTGAACTAGACTCACCACCCTCGGGAGAGGGGGTTATCCTGCCCCCACAGCAAGCGAGCCGCCGTCTAGCTGCTCGACGCAGCCACCCCGCGGCATCCCTTTTCTGATCATTTTCCATTCTCTCCCCTCCGGCTAGCAGTGGCCCCGTTCCTGGCCTCCCGGACACTCGGTCCCTGAGTCGGGAACCCATCCTCACCCCTCCAAACGGGAATTAGTGGTAGAGTCCGGCCTCACGCCAATAATGGGACGGAGAGGGCGGGGCCAGGGTCTGGGGGCGGGGCAAGGGCGGGAGGTTCTGGGGCGGGGCAGGGGCGGAGCGTGTTGCAGGAGGCGGGGCCATGGGCGGGGTCGGGGGCGGGGTCGGGACCCGGCTCGGGTTTGATTGACGCTCACAAGATGCTGGAGAAACCCAGCAGGTCGGGCAGCATCTATGGAGTCGACGTTTCGGGCCGAGACCCTCTTTCCGGACGGCCCGGCCCGCTGAGTTCCTCCAGCAGCTTGTGGGTATTGCTTGGATTTACAGCGCTCTATGCTTGGGGCGCGGCCGGGACGGGGCAGGGTCGGGATACCGAGCTGGCGGTCGCGGTCGCGGTCTCGATGCCGGGGAAGGACGTGGCCGAACACTAGAGGTCGATTAGATTAAGGACATCTACAGTGTTGGTGGGGCGCGGTGACAGTACGGGAGGAATCTTGGACCTGGGACCGATCCGAAATAGGATGGGGCACCCGTGACGGACAGGAGCTGGGTACCACTGACGGACAGGGGGCGGTGACCGATGACCGACAAGGGGCTGGGACCTGTGCCGGGACAGAGATCACTGGAAAGAGGTGGCACTTCATTCCGGGGATGAGAGTCCAGGAGCCGCGGCTGATCAATCCGTCATTCAAGGTACAAGTAAGAGGCGTGATTCCGGAACACCTACACCCACCGATCCGACCGCACCTCGGTGGGATGTTCCCTCACTGGGGGACGGTCCCACACACACACTGACCCTCACAGGGGGATGGTCACACACGCACACTGACTCTCACTGGGAGACAGTCTCACACACACACTGACTCTCACTGGGGGACAGTCCCACACACAACTGACTCTCACTGGGGGACGGTCCCACACACACTGACCGTCACTGGGGGACGGTCCCACACACACCTTGACCCTCATTGAGGGACAGTCCCACACACACACACTGACCCTCACTGGGGGGACGGTCCCACACACACACACTGACCCTCACTGGGGGACGGTCCCACACGCACACTGACCCTCACTGGGGGGACAGTCCCACACACACACTGACCCTCACTGGGGGACGGACACACACACACACAGACCCTCACTGGGGGATGGTCCCACGCACACACTGACCCTCACTGGGGGACGGTGCCACACACACACTGACCCTCAATGGGGGTCAGTCCCACGCTCACACTGACCCTCACTGGGGGAGGGTTCCACACGCACACTGACCCTCACTGGGGGATGGTCCCACGCACACACTGACCCTCACTGGGGGACGGTCCCACACACACACTGACCCTCAATGGGGGACAGTCCCATGCTCACACTGACCCCCACTGGGGGGACAGTCCCACACACACACTGACCCTCACTGGGGGAGGGTCCCACACGCACACAGTGACCCTCATTGGGGGGAGGGTCCCGCACACAGGCTCTGACCCTCACTGGGGGACGGTCCCAGCAGTAAAAGGGGACTCTGTAGTTAGGGGGTCAGACAAGCGATTCTGTGGATGCAGGAAAGAAACATGGATGGTAGTTTGCCTCCCTGGTGCCAGGGTCCGGGATGTTTCTGATTGATCCTGAAGAGGGAAGGTGAACAGCCAGAGGTCATGGTACATATTGGTACAACGACATAGGTAGGAAAAGTGAGGAGGTCCTGGAAGCACACTACAGGGAGTGAGGAAGGAAGTTGAGGAGCAGGACCTCAAAGGTAGTAATCTCGGGATTACTGCCTGTGCCACATGACAGTGAGTACTGTATAGGAGTAGAATGAGATGGAGGATAAATGTGTGGCTGAGGGATTGATTCAGGTTTAGACAATAGACAATAGGTGCAGGAGTAGGCCATTCGGCCCTTCGAGCCAGCACCGCCATTCACTGTGATCATGGCTGATCATCCACAATCAGTACCTCGTTCCTGCCTTCTCCCCATATCCCTTGACTGCACTATCTTTAGGAGCTCTATCTACCTCTTTCTTGAAAGCATCCAGAGAATTGGCTTTCTGAGGCAGAGCACTCCACAGATCCACAACTTTCTGGGTGAAAATATTTTTCCTCAACTCCATTCTAAATGGCCTACCCCTTATTCTTAAACTGTGGTCTCTGGTTCTGGACTCACCCATCAGCGGGAACATGCTTCCTGCCTCTAGCGTGTCCAATCCCTTAATAATCTTATATGTTTCAATCAGATCCCCTCTCAGCCTTCCAAATTCCAGAGTACACAAGCCCAGTCGCTCCAATCTTTCAACATATGACAGTCCCGTCATCCCGGGAATTAACCTTGTGAACCTACACTGCACTCCCTCAATAGCAAGAATGTCCTCCCTGAAATTTGGAGACCAAAACTGCACACGGTACTCCAGGTGTGGTCTCACCAGGGCCCTGTACAGCTGTAGAAGGACCTCTTTGCTCTTATACTCAACTCCCCTTGTTATGAAGGCCAGCATGCCATTAGCTTTCTTCACCGCCTGCTGTACCTGCATTCTGGATCATTGGGACCTCTTTTGGGGCAGGAGTGACCTGTACAAAAAGGACGGGTTGCACTGGAATTCGAGGGGGACCAATATCCTGGCGGGGAGATTTGCTAAGGCTATTGAGAAGAGTTTAAATTGGAATTGCTGGGGGGTGGGAACCGAACTGAAGTGAAGGAGGAAAGGGAAGTTGGCTCACAAATAGAGAAAGCTTGGAGACAGTGCGAAAGGAGGATAGGCAGGTGATAGAGAAGGAATGCAGTCAGACCGATGGTTTGAGATGTGCCTGTTTTAATGCGAGGAATATTATGAATAAAGCGGATGAGCTTAGAACGTGGATCAGCACTTGGAGCTATGATGTTGTGGCCATTACAGAGACTTGGATGGCTCAGGGACAGGAATGGTTACTTCAGGTGCCAGGCTGTAGATGTTTCAGAAAGGACAGGGAGGGAGGCAAAAGAGGTGGGGCGTGGCACTGCTGATCAGAGATAGTGTCATGGCTGCAGAAAAGGAGGAAGTCATGGAGGGGTTGTCTACGGAGTCTCTGTAAGTGGAGGTTAGGAATAGGAAGGGCTCAATAACTCTGCTGGGTGTTTTTTATAGACCACTCAATAGTAACAGGGACATCAAGGAGCAGATAGGGAGACAGATTCTGGAACGGTGTAATAATAACAGGGTTGTTGTTGAGGGAGATTTTAATTTCCCAAATATTGATTGGCATCTCCCTAGAGTGAGGAGTTTAGATGGGGTGGAGTTTGTTAGGTGTGTTCAGGAAGGTTTCTTGACACAATATGTCGATAAGCCTACAAGAGGAGAGGCTGTACTTGATCTGGTATTGGGAAATGAACCTGGTCAGGTGTCAGGTCTCTCAGTGGGAGAGCATTTTGGAGATAGTGATCACAATTCTATCTCCTTCACTATAGCATTGGAGAGGGATAGGAACAGACAAGTTAGGAAAGCGTTTAATTGGATTAAGGGGAAATATGAGGCTGTCAGGCAGGAACTTGGAAGCGTAAATTGGGAACAGATGTTCTCAGGGAAACGTACGGAAGATATGTGGCAAATGTTCAGGGGATATTTGCGTGGGGTTCTGCGTAGATACGTTCCAATGAGACATGGAAAGGATGGTAGGACACAGGAACCATGATGTACAATGGCCGTTGTAAATCTAGTCAAGAAGAAAAGAGCTTATGAAAGGTTCAAAAAACTAGGTATTGATAGAGATCTAGAAGATTATAAGGCTAGCAGGAAGGAGCTTAAGAATGAAATTAGGAGAGCCAGAAAGGGCCATGAGAAGGCCTTGGCGGACAGGATTGAGGAAAACCCCAAGGCGTTCTACAAGTAGGTGAAGATCAAGAGGATAAGACGTGAGAGAGTAGGACCAATTAATGGAACCGGAGGAGATGGCGGAGATACTTAATGAATACTTTGCTCTAGTATTCACCACGGAAAAAGATTTTAGCGATTGTAGGGATGACTTGCAGTGGACTGAAAAGCTTGAGCATGTAGATATTAAGAGCATGAGCTGGAGCTTTTGGAAAGCATCAAGTTGGATAAGTCACCGGGACCAGATGAGATGTACCCCAGGCTACTGTGGGAAGTGAGGGAGGAGATTGCTGAGCCTCTGGCGATGATCTTTACATCATCAATGGGGACGGGAGAGGTTCTGGAGGATTGGGGGTTGCGGATGTTGTTCCCTTATTCAAGAAAGGGAGTAGGGATAGCCCAGGAAATTATAGACCAGTGAGTCTTACTTCAGTGGTTGGTAATTTGATGGAAAAGATCCTGAGAGGCAGGATTTATGAGCATTTGGAGAGGCATAATATGATTAGGAATAGTCAGCATGGCTTTGTCAAGGGCAGGTCGTGCCTTACGAGCCTGATTGAATTTTTTGAAGATGTGACTAGCCACATTAATGAAGGAAGAGCAGTAGATGTAGTGTATATGGATTTCAGCAAAGCATTTGATAAGGTACCCCATGCAAGGCTTATTGAGAAAGTAAGGAGGCATGGGATCCAAGGGGACGTTGCTTTGTAGATCCAGAACTGGCTTGCCCACAGAAGACAAAGAGTGGTTGTAGACGGGTCATATTCTGCATGGAGGCTGGTGACCAGTGGTGTGCCTCAGGGATCTGTTCTGGGACCCCTACTCTTTGTGATTTTTATAAATGACCTGAATGAGAAGTGGGGGGATGGGTTAGTAAATTTGCTGATGACACAAAGGTTGGGGGTGTTGTGGATAGTGTGGAGGGCTGTCAGAGGTTACAGCGGGACATCGAAAGGATGCAAAACTGGGCTGAGAAGTGGCAGATGGAGTTCAACCCAGATAAGTGTGAAGTGGTTCATTTTGGTAGGTCAAATATGATGGCAGAATATAGTATTAATGGTAAGACTCTTGGCGGTGTGGAGGATCAGAGGGATCTTGGGGTCCGAGTCCATAGGACACTCAAAGCAGCTGCGCAGGTTGACTCTATGGTTAAGAAGGCATACGGTGCATTAGCCTTCATCAACCATGGGATTGAATTTAAGAGCCAAGAGGTAATGTTGCAGCTATATAGGACCCTGGTCAGACCCCACTTGGAATACTGTGCTCAATTCTGGTCACCTCACTATAGGAAGGATGTGGAAACCATAGAAAGGGTGCAGAGGAGATTTACAAGGATGTTGCCTGGATTGGGGAGCATGCCTTATGAGAATAGGAGGAGTGAACTCGGCCTTTTCTCCTTGGAGCGACAGAGGATGAGAGGCGACCTGATGGAGGTGTATAAGATGATGAGAGGCATTGATCGTGTGGATAGTCAGAGGCTTTTTCCCAGGGCTGAAGTGGCTAGCACAAGAGGGCACAGTTTTAAAGTGCTTGGGAGTAGGTACAGAGGAGATGTCAGGGGGATGTTTTTTACACAGAGAGTGGTGAGTACGTGGAATGGGCTGTCTGTGCTGCAGAACTCTATCACCCAATTGTAGGCGGATGGGATTAGGGCTGATAGACCTTGTTAACTATCTCACATGAATCCCATTTGTCTGCTCTGGATGATAGGTGTCTTCAGAAGGGCCCATTTCTGATACTGTGACCTATACATTTCTGAGAGATATTGTTAGGGTAGATTGTGGACACAATAAATTCTGCAGATGCTGGAAATCCAGAACAACACACACACAATTCTGGAGGAACTCAGCAGGTCAGGCAGCATCTATGAAGGGGAATATACAGTTGATGTTTCAGGCCAAGACTCTTCTTCACGACTGGAAAGAAAGGGGACAGGTTTCTTTCTCCCATGGTCCACTCTTCTGTCAGACTTGTTCTTCACCCTTTATCTCTTTACCTATCACCTCCCAGCATCTTACTTCATTCATCATCCTCCACACATTCACCTTCCCCCTCACCTGGTCTCACCTATAACGTGCCACCTTATCCTCCTCCCCTCCCCTCAGCATCTTCTTCCGGTTTCAGTTCCACTTCCTTTCCAGTCCTGATGAAGCATCTCGGCCCAAAAGCTGATGGTTTGTTCCGCTCCACAGCTGCTGAGCTTCTCCAGTTCTTTTTGAAAGTAGATTATGGAATATTTTTTCTATAGCGGGTCTACAATAAAATAACACTGGTATGTCTAGGCTAAAACTGGACTGTGTTTGTGTTGTACGTCACTGATTGGCCTCATCTTAAATAATAATGAGGCAGCCTACAGAGGAAGTCGTCTCTCTGACACAGTGATGTCAAGAAAACAACTTCTCCCTCAACGTCACAAAGACAATGGAGCTGGTTGTGGACTACAGGAGGAATGGAGACAGGCTAACCCCTATTAACATGAATGGATCTGGGGTTGAGAGGGTGAACAGCTTTAAGTTCCTCAGCATAAACATCACCGAGGATCTCACTTGGTCTGCACATACCGGCTATGTGATGAATAAGACACAACTTCTCCTCTTTCACCTCAGATGGTTGAAGATTTGGTATGGGCCCCCAAATCCTAAGAACTTTCTACAGGGGCAAAATCGAGAGCATCCTGACTGGCTGCATCACTGCCTGGTATGGGAACTGTACTTCCCTCAATCACAGGACTCTGCAGAGAGTGGTGCGAACAGCTCTGCGCATCTGTAGATGTGAATTTCCAGCTATTCAGGACATTTGCAGTGACAGGTGTGTAAAAGGGGCCCGAAGGATCATTGGGGACCCGAGTCACCCCAACCACAAACTGTTCCAGCTGCTACCATCTGGGAAACGGTACCGCAGCATAAAAGCCGGGAACAACAGGCTCCGGGACAGCTTCTTCCACCAGGCCATCAGACTGATGAACTCACGCTGACACAACTGTATTTCTATATTATACTGACTGTCCTATTGTACATACTATTACTAAGTACTATAAATTGCACATGGCACATTTAGATGGAGACGTAACATAAAGATTTTTACTCCTCATGTATGTGAAGGATGTAAGTAATAAAGTCAATTCAATTCAATAACATGAAAAGTCACCTTACAGTGACCAGACTTTTACTCTCTGCATTGATGCGAATGTTGTAAATTCATATTCTTCTCTTGGATTTGGATTGTTAGTGACTGGGAGCAATGAAATAATGTGATGTATATTGAGTTTGGATTAAGCTTTCATCTCAATTGGTGCCATCACAGTTAACCTTTGAATCTGTTGTTACATTTTTAATATCTCTTGATCAGCTGTAAATAAATAACAACTAATCATGTAACATTTCATCCCAGGACCATAGCTTGGCAGATGGGAAAGGTTGTAGGTTTTGATGGCTCTGTAATCAGATAGCAAACGATCTCTACATTCTGACAGAGGCACCCAGCTAAATATAAAACCTGGGCAGGTTCAGTATCAAGAGTGGAATCCGAGCTTTCCTCGGCCGAGTGGAAGCTGCAATCATGTTGTGCCCAGTCTGTTCACTGGAGGACAGAGCAGAGCCACTGTGAGTACACGGCCCGCCTTTACAACTGTTCTGGCACTGGCCAAACTGTGCAAAGAAATGATGATAAGAATTTCTGATGTTTTATTAGTTGAAAAGGCAGACAGTGGCTTTAGAAATTTTAGCAAGATTTGTGCTTGTTCTGAGGTTCTGGGAGGAGGGAGAGTATTGGAACTGTTTACAGAGAGAAGCCTTGTTTTGTTATTTATACTGGGATCATCTCTGAGCTAATATTAGCCTTGGAGAGAATTATTGTCGGTGGCCAGCTTCAATTCTTTCACCATCCTGATTCTCAGAATGAGCTGTAACAGTTGCAAAGATAGATTGGTATTCACCGAACCCGATGTTTCCCCTAAAATTCTTCAACTACATTGTGTCTACATCATGTCTATGTTGTGTCTACATTGACTACATTGTGTTTGTGTTGCCCCTACATTGTGTCTACATCATGTTTATGCCATGTCTTTGCCAACTCTGATTTCAAAGGTTAACTGGTCACATAAGAACATAAGAACTAGGAGCAGGAGTCGGCCATCCGGCCCATCGAGCCTGCCCCGCCATTCAATAAGATCATGGCTGATCTGTCTGTAAACTCAGCTCCATCTACCTGCCTTTTTCCCATAATTCTTAATTCCCTTACTATGTAAAAACCTATCGAACTGTATCTTAAATATATTTAGTGAAGAAGCCTCAACTGCTTCCCTGGGCAGAGAATTCCACAGATTCACTACTCCCTGGGAAAAACAGTTTCTCCTCATCTCCGTCCTAAATCTTCTCCCCTGAATCTTGAGGCAATGTCACCTAGTTCTAGTCTCACCCACCAATGGAAACAACTTTCCTACTTCTACCTTATCTATTCCTTTCATGTCAGAGAAATGTATACAATATACATCCTGAAATGCTTTTTCTTCGCAATCATCCACAAAAACAGAGGAGTGCCCCAAAGACTTTGCGTTTCACCAGGTATTCGACGTACCACAGGCTCTCTCTCCCTAATAAAGGGAGAAAGAGGTGTCTCCGTTTCACAGCGAGAGGGGAGGCATAACAAGCAACTCGCTGATTTACGATGTTAAATGTCCATTGCATTGCCTTTTCCGAGCCCTGTGCCCAAAGGTCTCGGGCCTCTGGGCCCACAGCCAAAGAACTTCCCGCTCCCACGACACACCGGGCTGTCGGGACACTGACCTTTGAACCACCCGTCTCCAGAGCCTCAAGATCCTAGGCCCCAAAATGTGAGCCGAACTCTTAGGCCACACCCTTGGCATGTCAGATAACAGCCAGTCATAACACCCAGAGAGCAGGTCCCACTCCCGCAAAGAACCGAACTCCAGGTGACTTATATACCTTCAGACCTTTCAGTTTCCCAAGACCCTTCTCTCCAGTTATGGTAACTTCACATAACTCATGTCCCTGAGAAATCCACAGTGAAGACCGGTGCAAAATACTTATTCAGTTTGTCCACCATTTCCTTGTCCTTTATTGTTACCTCTCCAGCATCATTTTCCAGCGCCCTCTCTTTTACATTTTTTTGTATCTGAGGAAACTTTTGCTATCTTCCTTAATACCTAACTTTGTGGTTTATTTTAGAGCCCTTTTTTTTTAGCGTGTCACACCAGACAGTCAGCCATTCTTGTCTGGCACGTGGTGTCAGGATTGGTCTCCTTTCGGATTAACCGGGTCATGATATGAACGTTCCTGACTCGACCCTTTTTTTTACGAGGCCGAGTGGCTAGCTCGACGCTCCACCCAGCACAGATGGAAAGCGTGCTCGGGGGGTGGCCGGACCTGGATTTGAACTCGGGAGCCTTCGCTCCAGAGTCCGGCACTGATGCCACTGTGCCACCAGCCGGGCCCATTTTATAGCCTTTCTTAAACAGCTGAATAACATTTGCTATTTTCCAATCCTCCTTCTACCTCTCCTGTCACCCAGAATGATATAAATCCGTATTAATGATAGGGTCTTTTAAGAGACTCCTGGATAGGTACATAGAGCTTAGAAAAATAGAAAGTTATGGGTAACCTTGGGTAATTTCTAAAGTAAGGACATGTTTGGCTCAGCTTTGTAGGCTGCAGGTCCTGCATTGTGCTGTAGGTTTTCTATGTTTCTAAATTAATGGCTAGTTTATTTTCATATTCCATCTTTACCTTATTGACTATTTTTTTAGTTGACTTCCGTTGGTTTTTAAAATTTTCCCACTAATTTTTGCTCTATTATATACCCTGTCTTTGGCTTTTATGTTGACTTCGGCTTCTCTTCTTAGCCACACTTGTATCATTTTTCCTTCAGAATACTTCTTCCTCTTTGGGATGTAGATATCCTGTGCCTTCCAAATTGTTTCCAGAAATTCCAGCCATTACTGCTGTGTCATCATCCCTACCAGTGTTCTTTTCCAATCAATTCTGGGCCAATTCCTCTCTCATGCCTCTGTCATTCCCTTTAATCCACTGTAATACTGACACATCTCAAAAATCTTTACGTTACATCTCCGTCTAAATGTGCAATTTATAGTAATTTATAATAGATAGTACGTGCAACGGGACGTAACAAGATGGTTAAATATGAACAGTCAATATAACATAGAAATACAGTTGTGTCAGCATGAATGCTTCTCAAGTTTAAGGGTGAATTTGATCATATTGTTATTACTTGCCCCAGAGTTCTTTCACCTTCAGCTCTCTGATCAACTCTGGTTCACTGCATAACACCCAGTTCAGAATAGCTGATCCCCCAGTGGGCAACCATGAGCTGCTCTGTGGTAGACACTCTAGAAATTCACCCTCGTGGAATCTGACACCAACCTGATTTTCCCAATCAACATGCATATTGAAACCCCTTCTATCTTCTGTTTTAATTTGTAGGCCACTTTCTTACTACTGTTTTGGGGTCCGTATACAATTCCCATCAGGGTCTTTTTACCCTTACAGTTTCTTAGATCTGTCCACAATGATTCAACACCTTCCGCCCATATGTCACCTCTTTCTAATGATTTAATTTCATTTTTTACCAACAGAGCAATACCACCCCCTCTGCCTTCCTGCCTGTCCCTTTGATACAATGGGTATCCTTGGACATTAAGGTCCCAGTTCTAATCTTCTTTCAGCCATGATTCGGTGATGTCTGCAACATCATACCTGCCAATCTGTAACTGTGCTGCAAGTTCATCGACCTTATTCCATACACTGCACACATCCAAATACAACACCTTCAGTTCCGTATTCACCCTTCCGATTTTGTCTGCCTTTTTCATTGCAACTCATCCTGTTGACTGCAATTTTGCCCTATCAACGGCCTCTCCTCACTACACATTGCCTCTGTTTGTAAACCAGCTTCCTCATCTTTAGCAGTGTTATCCATTTTTCCTACGGTATCTATTGCACTGAAATACAGGCAGCTCAGGACACTAGTCGCACCATGCTCAACCTTTTGATTCCTGACTTTGTCTGAGGTCTTCCCAACATCTGCCTCCACAACCTCTCCACTAACTGTTCAGGCCCTCTGGTTACCATCCCCCTGCACTCTCGTTTAAACTGCATCATGTAGCATTAACAAACCTTCCCACTGGGATATTAGTCCCATTCCAGTTCAGATGCAAGTTGTCCCTTCTGTACAGGTCCTGCCTTTCCTGGAAGAGAGCCCAATGATCCAAAAATCTAATGCTCTCCCCCCTACACCGACTCCTTAGCCGTGTATTAAACTATATAATCTTCCCACTTCTGGCCTCACTTGCATGTGGGCATGTGTGCCAGTCCTGAGATCTCAACCCTGGCGGTCCTGCCCTGAACTTAGCACCCAACTCCCTGAAGTCCCTGTGCAGAACCTCGTCACTTGTCCTACCCGTGCCATTGGTACCAACGTGGACCATGCCTTCTGTTTGCTCTCCCACTTAAGAATGCTGAGGACTCAGGCAGAGATATCCTGGATCCTGGCACCCGGGAGGCAACGTACCATCAGGGAAACTCGTTCTCGCCCACAGAATCTCCTGTCTGTTCCCCTAATTAATGAATCCCCTATCACCACGGCGAGCCTCTTCTCCCACTTCCCTTCTGAATCACAGAGGCAGACTCTGTGCCAGATACTCAACCACTGTGACCCGTTAGGTCATTCCCCCCCCCCCCCGAACTGTATTCAAAGTGATATACTTGTTGTTGAGGGGGACGGTACTCTGCAATGGCTCCTTAACCCCTTGCCCCTTCCTGACTGTCACCCAGTCTACTGTGTCCTGCACCCTGGGTGTAACCAGTTCTCCCTGTGCCCTATCTATCACCCCCTCGGCCTCCGGAATGATCCGGAGTTCATCCTTTTCCAGCTCCAACTTCTTTACGTGGTTTGTTAGAAGTTAGAAATCGCTGGAGGTCTCCTTGCCTTCCCACAACCTGCAAGAGGAACATTCAGCTATCATACCTGACATCCCTACTGTCCTACTTGAGCAGATATAAAGAAGAGAAGTTAAAAACTTGAGCTTTTCTTTCCTTTGCTTTCTCAGACTGAAGCCTCGAAGAGTTAAAGCCTTAAGATCACCGCTCTGGCTATGTCCACGCAGATATAGTCTTACCCCGCCTTCCTTTAATTTGCACTTGCTAATCAATCCCAAACACCGATGGGTTGCTGGTCTAAGCTCTTTTTTGCTGTACTAACCCACAGCTGCAGTTTATCCTTGGGCAGCGGACCTGATTGAAGTCCGCTCCACTCAACACTTCTGATATCCGGACTGGCCGCTGTTCGAAGCACTTTTTGTGCTGAACTGACCAGCTACTGCCTTTTATCATTTCCCACCGTCACCCTCCTCTCTCCTTCCCCCCACCGTCACCCTCCTCTCCCCCTCCCTCCACCGTCACCCTCCTCTCCCCCTCCCCCCACCGTCACCCTCCTCTCCCCCTCCCCCCACCGTCACCCTCCTCTCCCCCTCCCCCCACCGCCACCCTCCTCTCCCCTACCCCCCCACCGTCACCCTCCTCTCCCCCTCCCCCCACCGTCACCCTCCTCTCCCCCTCCCTCCACCGTCACCCTCCTCTCCCCCTCCCCCCACCGCCACCCTCCTCTCCCCTACCCCCCCACCGTCACCCTCCTCTCTCCTTCCCCCCACCGTCACCCTCCTCTCCCCTACCCCACTGTCACCCTCCTCTCCCCTCCCCCCACCGTCACCCTCCTCTCCCCCTCCCCCCACCGTCACCCTCCTCTCCCCTACCCCACTGTCACCCTCCTCTCCCCTCCCCCCACCGTCACCCTCCTCTCACCCTCCCCCCACCGTCACCCTCCTCTCCCCTACCCCACCGTCACCCTCCTCTCCCCCTCCCCCCACCGTCACCCTCCTCTCACCCTCCCTCCACCGTCACCCTCCTCTCCCCCTCCCCCCACCGCCACCCTCCTCTCCCCCACCCCCCACCGTCACCCTCCTCTCCCCCTCCCCCCACCGTCACCCTCCTCTCACCCTCCCTCCACCGTCACCCTCCTCTCCCCCTCCCCCCACCGCCACCCTCCTCCCCCCTACCCCCCCACCGTCACCCTCCTCTCCCCCTCCCCCACCGTCACCCTCCTCTCCCCCTCCCCCCACCGTCAACCTCCTCTCCCCTACCCCACCGTCACCCTCCTCTCCCCTACCCCACCGTCACCCTCCTCTCCCCCTCCCCCCACCGCCACCCTCCTCTCCCCCTCCCCCCACCGTCACCCTCCTCTCCCCTACCCCCACCGTCACCCTCCTCTCCCCTTCCCCCCACCGTCACCCTCCTCTCCCCTACCCCACCATCACCCTCCTCTCCCCCTCCCCCCACCGTCACCCTTCTCTCCCCCTCCCCCCACCGTCAACCTCCTCTCCCCTACCCCACCGTCACCCTCCTCTCCCCCTCCCCCCACCGCCACCCTCCTCTCCCCCTCCCCCTCCCCCTCCCCCCACCGTCACCCTCCTCTCCCCTACCCCACCGTCACCCTCCTCTCCCCCCCCCACCGTCACCCTCCTCTCCCCCTCCCCCCACCGTCACCCTCCTCTCCCCTACCCCACTGTCACCCTCCTCTCCCCTAACCCACCTCACCCTCCTCTCCCCTACCCCACCGTCACCCTCCCCTCCCCTACCCCACCCTCCTCTCCCCCTCCCCCCACTGTCACTTTCTCTCCCCTCCCCCACAGTCGCCCTCCTCTCCCCTCCCCCACCGTCGCCCTCCCTTCCACTGTCACCTCCTTCCCCCTTCCCCCCACCGTCACCCTCCTCTCCCCTACCCCACCGTCACCCTCCTCTCCCCCTCCCCCCACCATCACCCTCCTCTCCCCTCCCCCACCGTCACCCTCCTCTCCCCCTCCCTCCACGTCACCCTCCTCTCCCCTCCCCCACCGACCCCTCCTCTCCCCTCCCACCCACCGTCACCCTCCTCTCCCCTACCCCACTGTCCCCTTCCTCTCCCCTCCCCCCACCATCACCATCCTCTCCTCCTACCCCACCGTCGCCCTCCTCCCCACCCCACCGTCACCCTCCTCTCCCCCTCCCTCACCATCGCCCTCTTCTCCCCTCCCCCCACCATCGCCCTCTTCTCCCCTCCCCCCACCGTCACCCTCTTCTCCCCTCCCCCCACCGTCGCCCTCCTCTCCCCTACCCCACCGTCGCCCTCCTCTCCTCCTACCCCACAGTTGCCCTCCTCTCCCCCTCCCCCTACCGTCACCCTCCTCTCCCCTCCCCCACCAACCCCTCCTCTCCCCTACCCCACCGTCACCCTCCTCTCCCCTCCCCCCACCATCCTCTCCTCTCCCCTCCTCCCCACCGTCACCCTCCTCTCCCCTCCCCCCCACTGTCGGCCTCCTCTCCCCCTCCCCCCACCGTCACCCTCCTCTCCCCTACCCCACCGTCACCCTCCTCTTGCACGCTTTCACCCTACCCACTCCCAACTCTTTTCCATGGATGCTGCCTGGCCTGCTGAGTTCCTCCAGAATTTTATGTGTGTTGCTAAGATCAATCTAACTGTTTCCTCCTACAAAGTCTCCATTTTTCTATCATCCATGTTCCTGTCTAGGAGTCTGTTAAATATCCCTAATATCCACCACTCTCTGTGTAAAGAACTTACCTCTGACATCCTTCTTATACTTTTTTCCAATCACCTTAACATTATTCTTCCTCCTATTAGCCATTTCCAATGTCTCTGACTATCCACTCAATTACTGCCCCATGTCATCTTGTACACTCCTGTCAAGTTCAAGTTTAATTATCATCCAGCCACACATGAACATAGCGAAATGAAACAGTGTTCCTCCGGGGCCAAAGTACAAAACACATTACCAACAGCACATAGCACATCTGGTTACATTAGCAGAAAACATACAGGCACATAAAAGTAATCTAGCCCAAGTCCATGAGTGGCGTGGCCTGCAGATGGTGTCCTGATCCAGCTTGTTCTTCCACAGAGCAAACTCCAGAGGGCAGCATGGAGTAAACGCTGAGGGCTGTACTGAGCAGACCCTGGAGAGCAGCACCAACAGGAGGGTCAGCCCCTACCCAGTACGGATTCCAGTGCACCCACATACTGCCTCAGCGTCTGCCCTCCCAAGCAGCACCAACAGGGGGGTCAGCCCCTACCCAGTACGGATTCCAGTGCACCCACATACTGCCTCGGTGTCTCCCCTCCCGAACAGCACCAACAGGGGGGTCAGCCCCTACCCAGTACGGATTCCAGTGCACCCACATACTGCCTCAGCGTCTGCCCTCCCAAGCAGCACCAACAGGGGGGTCAGCCCCTACCCAGTACGGATTCCAGTGCACCCACATACTGCCTCAGCGTCTGCCCTCCCGAACAGCGCCAACAGGCATGAAGGCTTTGTCTGTGCCACAACACAGCTTCATCACCATCGGTCTTGTCAATAAACCAGTGAGCCAGACTTGCAGTATTCTACATTACCAATATCCAACGGGGTCTTGCAATCACAAGTCAAGTGACTGAGGCAATCACTTGCTCTGTTTGTTGGACTGCACACCATCACGGTAAAATGGTGCGCAGCAAGTCCAGGCAACAGCACAACAATGGTATACAACAGGTCTATCACTATCATTAATAGGATGGTCCTGTGGTACTTTTAGTGTCCAGTAGTATCTTGTGATTGTAAAAAAGACATAAAGGATGAACATTTACATCTTTGTTTGGACCCAGAGTGGCCAGTCAGACCCAGTGCACTGCCCTCCTACTGGAATCAGGTCACCTCTTGTTCTCTTTTGCTCCAAAAAGAAAAGGTGTCAGTACTACGGTGCTAAGTCCGTTGCTGTACACTCTGCTCTCACATGAATTCACGGCCAAACACCCAACTAATCACATTGTCCAGTTTGCTGATGACACAACAGTGGTGGGGCTCATTGGCAACAATAATGAGACAGCCGATGAGAGCTGGAGGACTGGTGCCAGGCAAGTGACCTCCTCCACAATGTCAAAAAGACAAAGGAGATGGTTATCAGATGTGATCAGTTTCAGACTCCCGGGAGTGCACAGTCAGGAAAGTTCATCAACGCCACTACTTTCTGAGAAGGCTGAAGAGAGTTAGACTATGCACATGTATACTCTTGTCATTCTAGAGACGCACAGTAGAGAGCATCTTAACAAGCTGCTTCACTTCCTGGTACAGGAAAGATGCTAACGTGCGTAAAGCAGGGGCTGATTGGCAGAAGGCAGAGTGGGAATAGAGGGAGCCTTTTCTAGTTGGCTGCCAGTGACTAGTGGTGTTCTGCAGGGGTCTGAGTTGGGACTGATTCTTTTTACGTTATATGTCAATGATTTGGATAATGGAATTGATGGCTTTGTTGCAAAGTTTGCAGACAATACGAAGATAGGTGGAGAGGCATGTAGTTTTGAGGAAGTAGTGGCTGCAGAAGAGTTTGGACAGATTAGGAGAATGGGCAAAGAAATGGCAGATGGAATACAGTGTCAGAAAGTGTATGGTCGTGCACTTTGGTAGAAGAAATGAAAGGGTTGCCTATTTTCTAAGCAGAGAGAAAAATTCAAAAATTTGAGGTCCAAAGGGAATTGGGAGTCCTTGTGCAGGATTCCCTAAAGGTTAATTTGCATGTTGAGTCTGCGCTGAGGAAGGCAAATGCAATGTCAGCATTCATTTCAAGAGGACTAGAATATAAAAGCAAGGATGCAATGTTGAGACTTCATAAAGCACTGGTGAGGCCTCACCTGGAGTATTGTGAGCGGTTTTGAGCCCCTTATCTACGAAAGGATGTGCTGACATTGGAGAGGGTTCAAAGGAAGTTCACAAAAATGACAGTAGAGCACAACATGAGAAAATCTGCAGATACTGGACATGCAAACAACACACACAAAATGAAGGGTCTTGGCCTGAAACGTCAACTGTTTACTCTTTTTCATAGCTGCTGCCTGGCCTACTGAGTTCCTTTAGTTTCTAGAGTTCCTCTAGAATTTTGTCTGTGTCACAAAAAGAGATTGAAAGGCTTCTTATATGAAGACCACTTGATGGTTCTGGCCCTCTGTTCTCTAGAATTAAGAATAATGAGGGGTGACCTCATTGAAACCTATCGAATATTGAAAGGTCTCAATATCGTGGATATGGAGAGGATGTTTCCTATGGTAGGAGAATCTATGAACAGAGGACACAGCCTTAGAATAGAGGGGCGTCCTTTTAGAACTGAGAAGAGGAGGAATTTCTTCAGCCAGAGAGTGGTGAATCTGTGGAATTCGTTGCCACAGGTGGCTGTGGAGGCCAAGTCTTTATGTCTATTTAAGGCAGAAGTTGATTGATTCGTGATTAGTCAGGGCATGAAGGGACACGGGGCAAGGCAGGAGCTTAGAGTTGAGAAGAAATATGGATCAGCCATGATGAGATGGTGGAGCAGACTCGATGGGCCAAATGGCCTAATTCTGCTCCTGTATCTTATGGTCTTATCACATCTGCACTCTCTGTAAAGCTTCCACATCCTTTCTATAATGAGGTGACCAGAACTGAACACAACACTCCAAGTGTGGTCAAAGCAGAGATTTGTAGCGCTACAACGTGACCTCACGGCTCTTGAACTCAGTCCCCTGACTAATGAAGGCAATGCACCACGCCACACACTCGGTATGGGCAAGTTTAGCTGAATGACCTGTTTCTCTGCTCTGTGAGTCAGTGACCCTGTGACCTCAGAGCAATGCCTGGCAGTTACTCTGGAAAGGCTGGGGTGTGAAAGGAGATACATTTCACTTTCCTCCCATGCAGGGTTACAGTTCACCAGCTGTTGCCTGCTCCGGACTGGAAAACACCTTGTAATCCTCTGTGCACTCTGCTAGTGTGCTGGCCAGCTTGGCACGCCCACCAGTCTCGGTCACTGTCAGAGCTTAGAATGACAGACGCAGCTTTACAGAGTGGAAACTGCTGATTCAGGTGTCCACGCCAGTCTACACCTCAACCATAAGATATAGGAGCAGAATTAGGCCATTTGACCCATCGAGTTGGCTCTGCCATTTCATCGTGGCTAATCCATTTCCCCTCTCAGCCACAATTTCCTGCCTTCTCCCCATATCCTTTCATGCTTTAACTAATCAAGAATCTATCAACCTCTGCCTTAAGTATATACAATGACTAGTCCTCCGCAGCCACCATTCCCCAGATTCGCCATTCTCTGGCTGAAGAAATTCCTCCTCATCTCTGTTCTAAATCGACATCCTCTACTCTGAGGCTGTGTCCTCTGGTCGTAGACCTCCACTATAGGAAACATTCTCTCTAAATCTACTCTTCCGAGGCCCTTCAACATTCAATTTATTTGAATGAGATACCTCCTCATTCTTCTGAATTCAGCCATCAAACGCTCCTCATAGGATAAAGTTTTCAATCCCAGAATCACTTTTATAAACCTCCTTTGAACCCTCTTCAATGTCAACACAGCCTTTCTTGGATAAGGGGCCCAAACTGCTCACAATACTCCAAGTGAGGCCTCACCAGTGCATCATAAAGCCTCAACATTACATCCTTGCTTTTATATTCTAGTCCTCTTGAAATGAATGCTAACATTGCATTTGCCTTCCTCACCACCAACTGAACCTGCAAATTAACATTTAGGGAATCCTGCAGAAGGTCTCCCAAGTCCCTCTGCACCTCAGTTTTTTTGTATTTTCTTTCCATTTAGAAGATACCCTTTCATTCTTCTACCAAAGTGCATGACCATACACTTCCCGACACTCTATTCCATCTGTCATTTGTTTACCCATTCTCCTAATCTGTCTAAGCCCCTCTACTTCCTCAAAACTTCTTGCCCCTTCACTTATCTTCATATCATCCATGAACTTTGCCACAAAGTAATCAATTCCAGCATCCAAGTCATTGACATGTAATGTAAAAAGAATCGTTCCCAACACAGACCCCTGTGGAACACCACTAGTCACCAGCAGCCAACCAGGAAAGTCTCCCTTTATTCCCGCTCTTTGCCTCCTGCCCATCAGCCAGTACTCTATCCATGCTGGTGTCTCTCCTGTTAATACTCTACCATAATATGTTAACTTGTTGAGCAGCCTCAGGTGTGACACCTTGTCAAAGGCCTTCTGACAATCCAAATACACAACATCAACTAATTCTCTTTTGTCCATCCTGCTTGTTATTTCTTCAGAGAATTCCAACAAATTTGTCAGGCAAGATTTTCCCTTGAGGAAACCATGCAAGTTATGGCCTGTTGTTATCAAGCGCCCTGAAACAACATGCTTACCAATCGATTCCAATATCTTCCCAACCACTGAGGTCATACTAACTGGCCTCTAATTTCCTTTCTTCTGCCCCCCTCCCTTCTTGAAGAGCGAAGTGAGATTTGCAGTTTTCCATTTCTTTGGAGACTTGCCAGAATCAATTAATTCTTGAGAAATCATTACTAATGACTCTGCAATCTCCTTAGCCTGCTCTTTCAGAACCCTGTGTGTATACCATCTAGTGCAAGTGACTTCTCTACCTTCAGACCTTCCAGTTTCCCAAGAATCTTCTCCCTAGTAATGGCAACTTCTCACACTTCTGCCCCCAACACTCTCGAACTTCCGACGTACTTTTAGTGCCTTCCACAGTGAAGACTGATGCAAAATAATTATTTGGCTCGCCCATCATTTCCTTGTTCCCCATTACTACCTCTTGTATAATTTTCCAGCGGTCCGATGTCCACTCTCGCCTTTCTTTTACACTTTATGTATCTGAAGAAACTTTTGGTATCTTCTTTAATATTATTGGCTAACTTATTCCATTTTTCCCTTTGTAATGACTTTTTTAGTTGCCTTCTGTTGGTTTTTAAAAGCTTACCAATTCTCCAACTTCCCACTAATTTTGCTTTATTATATGCCCATTCTTTAGCTTTTATGTTGGTTGACTTCTCGTGTTAGCCACGGTTGTGTCATCTGCCTTTAGAATGCTTCTTTCTCTTTGGGATGTATATATCCTGTGCCTTCCGAATTGACTTCCAGAAATTCCAGCCGTTGTTGCTTTGTCATCATTCCTGCCAGTGTTATTTTCCAATCAATTTTGGTCAGATCCTCTCTCATGTCTCTGAAATTTCCTTTTCTCCACTGTAATATTTATATATCTGACTTTACATCCTCCTTCGCAAATTCAGGGTGAGTTTGATCATATTGTGATCACTTGCCCATAAGGCAAACAACAGGAATTCTGCAGATGCTGGAAATTCAAACAACACACATCAAAGTTGCTGGTGAACGCAGCAGGCCAGGCAGCATCTCTAGGAAGAGGTACAGTTGACGTTTCAGGCCAAGACCCTTCGTCAGGACTTGACGAAGGGTCTCGGCCTGAAACGTCGACTGTACCTTATCCTAGAGATGCTGCCTGGCCTGCTGTGTTCACCAGCAACTTTGATGTGTGTTACTTGCCCATAAGGTCCTTTACCAGCTCCCTCATCAATTCCGGTCCATTGCACAACACCTGCTAGAGAATAGCTGATCCCCTAGTGGGCTCATCCATGAGCTGCTCTAAAAATCCATCTCACAGGCATTTTAGAAGTTCCCTCTCTTGAGATCAAGCACCATTCTGATTTTCCCAATCTACCTGCATATTTAAATCCCCTGTGGCTATTGTAACATTGTCCTTATAGCATGCATTTTGTATCTCCTGTTGGTAATTTGTAAACCACATCTTTACTACTGTTTGAGAGTCTGTATATAACTCCCACTGGGGTCTTTATACCCTTACAGGGGCCTTAGCTCTACCCACAACGATTCCACACCCTCCCTCCCAATGCACCTCTTTCTAATGGTTTGATTTCATTTTTTACCAACATAGCCACCCCAACCCCTCTGCCAACCTGCCTGTCCTTTGGATACAATGTGTACCCTGCAGTGTTACGCTCCCAGGTATAATCTTCTTGTGGCCCTGATTCGGTGATGCCCACAATGCCGTACATGCCAGTCTGTAACTGTGCTCCAAGTTCATCTACCTTATTCCATATAGAAGGATAGATCGACGCTTAATTGATCCCAAAGGAAATTACAGTGTCACAGTAGCATTACTAGTGCACAGATATACAAACATTAGAAGAGTAGTAAGAAAGAATAAAAAATAAGTTACCTCAAACAGTCTAACAGGATTGGGCATCACTTCCCTGACTACACGTTGACTCATTATAGAGCCTAATGGCCGAGGGTAAGAATGACCTCGTAGCACTCTTTGGAGCTGCACAGTTGTCTTAGTCTATTACCAAAAGTGCTTCTCTTCAGCCAAGATGACATGCAGAGGGTGAGAAACATTGTCCAGAATTGCCAGGATTTTCTGTAGGGTCCTCTCTATTTTCCTAAGCTCCATGTATCCATCCAGGAGTCTCTTAAAAGACCCTATCGTTTCCTCCTCCACCACCGTCACCGGCAGCCCATTCCACACACTCACCACTCTCTGTGTAAAAAACTTACCCCTGACATCTCCTCTGTACCTACTTCCAAGCACCTTAAAACTGTGCCCTCTCGTGTTAGCTATTTCAGCCCTGGGAAAAAGCCTCTGACTATCCACACGATCAATGCCTCTCATTATCTTGTACACCTCTATCAGATCACCTCTCATCCTCCGTCGCTCCGAGGAGAAAAGGCCGAGTTCACTCAACCTATTGTCATAAGGTATGCTCCCCAATTGTTTGTTGAACTAACTACCTCATCCTCAGCACAACCTACCCAGGATACTGTAATACCCAGGCCAAGCACAAGGGAACGTAAACAAAATGCTTGAGGAACTCAACATGTCAGGAAACATCTATGGAATGGAAGCTGCTTGACCTGCTGAGTTCCTCCAGCACTACGTGTGTTGCTTCAGATTTCCATCATCTGCAGAATCTCTTGTGTGACAAGAGTCCATGTTTGACCCTGAACCAAACTCACTGGCTTGTCTGAGCCAAACTCACGAGTTTGCTGTTTATTCTTAAAAAAAAATCATTTTCTGAGAAATGGGCTTCACTGATAAGACCAGCATTATGCTATTTGGGCAGACGGTGCTGTATAACTGTGGGTGGCAGCTCATCTGGGAGAAGGAAAACTCTTCTCAAAACCTCTGCTGCTTTCTGGCTATACCCACTCATGGGGAAGGCTTCGACAGTAAATCCCAAGGGAAAAATCCGGAGCCGGACTCCCTAAAGCAGTTCTACATTGAGCTCAGTGCTGGTGGCAACCCCTGTGACGCTGCTGGTTACAAACTATATCAGGCCCTGCTGTTCCTTTGGGTTCATCAGGTGTGTGGAGAGGGGGAGCTGGGTACACGGGCAAAACCTTGCTTTTCATACTGTTTTCCCAGGATGGCATATCTCGACAGCTAGGATGCAATATTCATGGTCGATCCTAACCGACAGAGACCCTCATCATCACATTACCCGTGCTGCCTTTTTGATCAAGAGGACCCAGCTGTGCAGCTGGGTGACAATTCTGAGGATTTAGATCAATGATAAATGTCCAAAGTGGGGGTGGGGGGCAACACAAGGCAAAGGAATCTGCACATCTTGACATTATAGTTTCATAGATCACTACAGCACAGAAACAGACCCTTCAGCCCATCTAGTCTGTGCTTAACTGTTATTCTGCCCCGTCCCATTGACCTGCACCTGGATCATAGCTCCCTATACCCCTCCTATCTCATGTACTAATCCAAACTTTTCTTCAATGTTTCAATCAAGCTCACATCCATCACTTTCACTGGTAGTTCATTCACACTCCCACCACCCTCTGAGTGAAGAGGTTTTTCCTCAGGTCTCCCTTAAATATTTCACCTTTTACCCTTAGCCTGTGACCTCTAGTTAGCTTACTTGCCACAGGATATTTAGCCCCTGACATGTTGCTGTGGGTGTAGTATTTATATGTCTGGAGCAGTGAAGGTTCTGCACAATGACAAGGCCAGGGTGATGACCGACAATGCAAGAAGAAGAATGTGCATCTTGTCACAGTAACTGGCATATGTCACAGAGACAGGCTCCCCTCTCCAAGAAGGGCTTCAGGGAAAGCCACATAATTATCGACCTGTGAGTAGTCGGTGAAGCTATTGGGAAAATTCTGTGGGATAGTATTGGTGGTCATGGACTAGTCTCCGCTGATGAATCAGAAATGGCTACACAGTAGTCATGGTAGTGTAGCAGTTAGTGCAACATCATTACCATTCTGCGTGTTGGATTTCAGAGTTCAGTTCTGGTGCTGTCTGTAAGGAACTTGTACATTCTTCCTGAGGACACTGCCTCACTTTTTTTAATATACAGTATTTCTGTTTTTGCATGTTTTTTAATCTATTCAATATACGTAATTGGGTTACTTCTTATTTATTGTTATTTTTCTCTCTGCTGGATTATATATTGCATTGGACTGTTGCTGCTATGTTAGCAAATTTCACGTCACATGTCAGTGAACCTGATTCTGATTCTGAACACGTGTTTCCTCCGGGTGCTCTGGTTTCCTCCCACAGTCCAAAGACCGGTTGGTAGGTTAATTGATCTTTGTAGTTGTCCGGTGATTAGGCTGGGGTTAAATCAGGGGCATTGCTGGACAGCACGGCTGAAAGAGCCAGAAGGGCCTGTTCCACACTGTATCTCAATAAATAAACATATAAACATGGCTCTGTCAATAAATAAATAAATATATAAACATGGCTCTGTCACTAAATAAATATATAAACATGGCTTTGTCAAGAGCAGATCCTGAATTGCCACCATCTCAAGTAGTGGGTTATTGGATTACCCCAGGAATCTTCTGGATTTTGTGTACAATTGTCAACAGATGTTCCACCTGTGACTGATTCTGTCTTTAAAGGAATGAATCAGATTGTGTTTGTACAGCATCTTCCATGGCATTGTGTCTCGGAGTGCTTTAAAGCAAAATAACCAGGTTTATAAAGCGGTATTCTGGTGAGGAACGAGCCTGCGGGCACCGGTGAGAGATGATGAGTTGATCTGTTTCTGGGTGAGGTGGAAACGTTGACCAGGAGATATCCTTGGGTCATCTTTGAATATTGCTTCTGAACCTGAGCAGGAACTGAGCTTGTGTGAGGCTGCTTTTGGTCTCGGTGACGGACTAACAGAGAAGTAGTGCCTGTCACTTCTCTGCTCACACCTCTTCTTCAACAGCACGCACAGAATGCTACAGGAACTCAGCAGGTCAGGCAGCATCTGTGGAGGGAAGATAAACAATCAGTGTATTGATTGGCTGAGACCCTTCAGCAGAACTGGAAAAGAAAGGGGCAGGAGCTGGAATAAGAAGGTGGAGGAGTACAAACTCACAGGTGAGAGGGAAGGTGGATAAAGTGAAAAGCTGGGAAGTGACAGGTGTAAGAGGTGGAGGCTGCTTCTTTATAGAGAAAACTGGACCTGCAGTGCAGATAACTACGCTCAATCTCCCAGTTTACAGATGTAAAGGAACAATTTATCACCACACACAATCCTTTCAATGTTTACAGATTTTTTTTAAAATGTGCAAAAAATGCAAGCAATAATCAATTATTTGTTGAGGTATCTCACCAGAGTGTATGTTAGCATCAGGTTGTTATCCTGCCAGTGTCCACTGTGTTGAATGTATCGTCAGCCGAAGTGATTGAACAGTCATGAGTATTGGGTAAATTTAATCCAGGATATGCAGGAAATGCAGGGTGGTTAAGCATTCATTAACCTGGAGGTAGAAGGTTCACTGACAAGGACCTGTATCCATGATGATTCTGTTGCTTTGGTTTGGTTCTATGACATTTTGGAAATTGCAGCTTTCAGACAATAAGGCCTTGCCTACTGAGAGTTGGAACATCTGATCCAGCCTCTGTCCTGGATGCCCCCACAGTTCCTTACTTCCCTCTCAACCATTCCTGGGTTATCTGACCCCAGACCCAAGGCTTTGGAGAGGGTGCAAAAAAGGTTTAACAGGATGTTGCCTGGATTTGAGGGCATCTGCAGTAACTGGAGGTTGGTTTGTTTTCTCTGGAGTGGCGGAGGATGAGGGGACACCAGATAGAGGTTTATAAAACTAAGAGAGGTAGAGAGTATCTACTTCCCAGGGTTGGAATGTCTAATATCAGAAGACTTGTATTTAAGGTGAGGGGGTAATTTCAAAGATATGAGGGACAAGTTTTTTTTACACAGACTGGTGGGTGCCTGGAATGAGCTGACTGGGGTGGTGGTAGAGGTGGGTACATTAGGGAATTTTAAGTGATATTTAGGTAGGCACATGAATGTGAGGGAAATAGAGGGATATGGACATTGAGTAGACAGAAGGGATTAGTTCAGTTGGTCATTTGATTAATAACTTAATTGGTTTGGCACAACATTTTGGGCTGAAGGGCCTGATCCTGTGCTGTATTGTTCCAGTCCTGTGCACACACCATCCACCGCAAAAGTCTTCAGCACACGTATATAGCGAGGGTACCGACCAGTTTTGCACGGTACTGTATTTGTCAACGTGGAGCGGAGGGAGAGTTTGTAAATCTGGTGGGAGCAAAGGATGTTGGGAATGGAGGGGGTGGAGCGCTGTGGGAGGGGTGGGACAGGTGAGAAAACGTGCCTGTGTGGTGGTGGTGGTTCCGACACGTCCACCCTGAGACACCAGGCAAAGTCATTTGATTCCAAACAATTGGTTTATCGATCATTACAGAATGTCTCTCTGGTGCTTCCTGCTCTCCCCCTTCATTTCCCCTTTTCCCAACCACGATTCCCCTCTCCCTACCTCCTCCCACTCTCAGTCCACAATAAAGACCCATAGCAGAATCAGATTCATCATCACTCATGCATGTCATGAAATTTTTTTTTGGTGTTGGTAGTAGTATAGCGTAATACCTACAATTACTATAGTACTGTGCAAAAGTCTTAGGTACCCTAGATCTATATATATATATCTTTTGCACAGCACTGTATGTTCCAGACTCCCAATGCTGAAAACCAAACTGATCTTGCTCCTGCAACAAGACAATGTGCAACAGCAGATCTACATTTAGTGACTATTTTGTCAGGCCCAGGAGTGGAACCCAGTCTGGTCTTGTGTTGCTGTAGCCCATCCGCTTCAAGGTTCAAAGTTCTGTCACGAGCCCCGTGACGGGTTAAAGAACCAACAGAAATAGAAAACATTTTGGAGTCTGGTATTGCTATTAACTAATGATATTTATTAGTAACTACACCCAACAGTAATATATAACCAGATAAGTTAAACAGGTTAACAGTGTTACGTGTATATATGTGTGCAAATATAACTCCCAAACTATTGAGCTTGGGGGAAACAAGGCTTAGAGTCTTGAGATGGTAAAGTATGAAAGTTCAGTTCATCCACGGAATAGGTGATGAGAGAGATATTTGTAATCCAGGGTAAATGTTGAGAGAAGGTAATTACGTCGATATTCCACAGATTCTACGACAGCAATACAGAATAACAATAGTAGTAGGTTTTATCTCCAAAGTTGTTCCACTCCACACACGAAGTTTCACCGACAGTGATCTTCAAGGAATATCCTTTCAGCACAAGTGGTACCACACCCGTATTCAGCTACGGGTCATCCCAAAGTGGTGGCCACAGGATACTTAAACAGAATCCACATGTGGATTATCACCAACAGTAGCTTATCACGAAGGGGACCCTCTTCAAGGGAACCAACCCCAAACACACAATGTGATAGCCACTGATCCAGTTCCACGACATACAAAATAACTCCAACAGTGATTTGCCACAGGGGTACCTTTCTTCAGTGAGCTACCACACCCAAACAAGGGTAACACACATGTGGTATTCATAAAGGTACTCCCCTCACCAGAGAACCCACTCTTGTGGATTAACTACGTGACAGTCACACCTTTGTATTCGAATGGAACTCAAACTCACCCTCACGGGCTACTTAGAGAGAGTCCAAACAGTGACCTCTTTGTCACTAGGTTTCTTCTGTTTCAAACCTTCCTCTCCCCTCTTCTCTTCCTTTAAAGTCACCGAATGTGACCACAACAAGGAGACCGTCTTCTGTGCTGGAGTTATCGACCCAGGCGAGGGTTGGACACACGAATAACTCCCCACTGGTTACACCTTTTCCACACTGTGAGAGCCACTGACCGATTCTCCTGATCCATCTCCAAAAACCCATCTTTCTGTGGGCACAACAAAGCTCGTCCAGTGTCCAAAACCATGTGTCTGTCAGCCTATCAGCTGACCTTCTATTTATCTCACCGTGCTGAACACCAGCTGTCCATCAAACAGCTCCTCCCTTCTCTCTCTGTAAGAATACAGAAGCTGGCAGTATCCTTGCAAAAGTGTAAACATGCTGCAGAGAAACCATAACACCATCTCAAAGCAGTCTTCATCTCTCTCTCTCTTAATAACAAGGTGTCTGTGTTGAACAACTCTCTCTCTCTCTTTTTAAAGGTATAGTCCATAAAAAAATATGACCCCTAGGGGTACATAACAGTTCAAAGTACATTTATTATCAAAATATGTGTACATTATACAACCTGCGATTCATCTCCTTTCGGGCAGCCACAAAACAAAGAAACTCATATGAAACACCCCATATGAAACCCCCGGCTTCCTTGGCTGCATAAGTCTAGGGAAGACGGCCTCTGGCTCCGCCAAACTGGTGAGACTGAGGTGCACTGATGTCACCCCAAACCCCGATTTGTATGGATGCTGTGTCATTTGCTACCCTGTTACAAATTAATGCCATGAAATAACAGACGGCACACTGCATGCGATTAACGGAATTGTATTTATGAATTTTAACTAAAGGGTTAGTAAAGAATAACAGAAAGAAAAGGGCCCATTCTAATTGAACAGTCAAATGTGCACAAGCTGGAGCTCACCTTGAACTTCTGTGTCACTCGTGCTGAACCCTCGGTCAGTGTGAAAGCACATACTACCTTCCAACTGTCGCTCGCAGTCCATCTCGAACAAACGGGTCTCCCACCAGATCGTATACTACGACCGGTTCTCCCCAGCGTCTTCTCTTTTGTTCTCCTCTCGAACGAAAGTTCCAAACCCAACCTTATTGTCCTTCACCAAGAAAACCTCCCACTAACTGGATGGCACAAATTCCACATCATCCCTTATCTTCAACGATAACCCAAACAGGCTGAAAGCAGAACAGCAGCTCTTACACAGCTGCGAAATGAAATATCTGCAGCATAACAGTAAAGATGTGAACCAGGGCATTTCACACAAAAAAAGATTGTCAAATCCCCAATGCGCAGAGGGAAAATAAGCAACCGTGCTAACAGTAAAAGTAAGCAAAGAGCATTTGGAATGAAGTGAGTGCTCAGACAACCAGAGCAGGCGGTAGCCTGCAGAGTACTGTGTGCACAGAGGCCTGCAGCACAGAGCAGAGCAAATGTCGCGGAGCAACGAGCATAACCAGCCCGACCCTCTCCTTTTGTTCCGACACCCTGCCTTTGCAATCCATCTGGCACGGTGATTAAATCATTCAAACGTTGGGTTTTTCCTCACTCTATTGCATTGATAATCTCTGGGCCTGGACCCTGTTGCCGCATTTCAGCCCCTAGCTGGCCTTCCCAAGTCGGTCCGGTGTTTAGACGGATGAAACCTGGCTCTCGGTTTGGGTGGAGGGGCCTCGAATCCACCTTTCATCCGCTCTGAATTTGCTCCACTCCACTCCACCTCGCCTCGAACCTGCTTCGACCTCACCCCCCATCTCTGACTCGCGCCTGCACGCTTTGATCCCTGACTTAGCCTTGCCTTCGCTCACCTCTTCGTTGTTTGCAGTGATCGTTTACCATAACGTTTACTGAAAAAGTGTTATTAGTAGAGTATTTTGTTGATTTCCTTGTTCTGTGAACCACCAGCTGTGTCATTTTAAATGGGCTCAACATGTGCGACATATGTCAAACATGATAGGTTCAACGTGTTGTGCATTCAGAGATGCTCTTCTGCACACTGATGTTTTAATGTGTGGTTATTTCAGTTCCTGTCAGCCTCTTGTTTGTGAAAATCCCAAGGGATCAGCAATTTCTGGCACCAGGTTGATCTGAACAACAACTGAACCGCTTCACCATATCTGCACATTTTCATGCACTGTTGTTCTGCCACAGAGAAATCGACAGCACATTACAGGCCCTTCGGCCCACAATGTTGTGCTGACCATGTAACCTGCTCTAAAAGCTGCCTAGAATTTCCCTACTGCACAGCCCTCTATTTTTCTAAGCTCCTATCTAAGAGTTTCTTAAAAGAGCCCATTGTATCCGCCTCTACCACCTTCGCTGGTAGTGTATTCCACGCATTTGTTTAGATATTTACATTAACAATCAGGGATACAGGTGTACCTAATAAAGTGGCCACTGAGAGTATGTTGTACAGAGTAAATATTAGTTTAGCACAACATTGTTGGCCGAAGGGCTTGTTCCTGCTCTATGTTCTATTTATTAATTAAAACAATCCACAGATTTGATTACTTCCACTTCCTCCCTCACCACCATTCAAGGCCCCAGACAGTTCTTCCAGGTGAGGCGACACTTCACCTGTGAGTTGGCTGGGGTGATATACTGCGTCCGGTGCTCCCGATGTGGCCTTCTATACATTGGCGAAACCCAACACAGACTGGGAGACTGCTTCGCTGAACACCTACGCTCTGTCCGCCAGAGAAAGCAGGATCTCCCAGAGGCCACACATTTTAATTCCACATCCCATTCCCATTCTGACATGTCTATCCACGGCCTCCTCTACTGTAAGGATGAAGCCACACTCAGGTTGGAGGAACAACACCTTATATTCCGTCTGAGTAGCCTCCAAACTGATGGCATGAACATCGACTTCTCTAACTTCCGCTAATGCCCCACCTCCCCCTTGTACCCCATCCGTTACTTATTTTTATACACACATTCTTTCTCTCTCTCTCCTTTTTCTCCCTCTGTCCCTCTGACTATACCCCTTGCCCATCCTCTGGGTTCCCCACTCCCCTTGTCTTTCTCCCTGGGCCTCCTGTCCCATGATCCTTTCATATCCCCTTTGCCAATCACCTGTCCAGCTCTTGGCTCCATCCTTTCCCCTCCTGTCTTCTCCTCTCATTTTGGATCTCCCCCTCCCCCTCCCACTTTCAAATCTCTTACTAGCTCTTCCTTCAGTTAGTCCTGACGAAGGGTCTCGGCCCGAAACGTCGACTGTACCTCTTCCTGGAGATGCTGCCTGGCCTACTGCGTTCACCAGCAACTTTGATGTGTGTTGCTTGAATTTCCAGCATCTGCAGATTTCCTCGTGTTTGATTAAATGGTATTTTTAAAATATGGAAATGTTAATGTCATGTAAACAGTTGTGGCCAAAAATGAGTATGTCTACAAATTTCTGCAAATTGCTGCAATTCATATCATAAATATTACTTTACTGCACTTCGTTGGTCCGGTTCATGACTCTGCTGCAAATTTTTATACAATTTTTAGATAGGATCATGTATAGAAACACAAAAAAGACCAGTTGTACAGTACCTTCTTTAAACCTAGTATTTGTATTCTCACATTTGAAATCTACAGTGAGAGGAACTCAGCAGGATCTGCAGAACGGTGAGAGGAACTCAGCAGGATCTGCAGAACAGTGAGAGGAACTCAGCAGGATCTGCAGAACAGTGAGAGGAACTCAGCAGGATCTGCAGAACGGTGAGAGGAACTCAGCAGGATCTGCAGAACAGTGAGAGGACCATAATGTCATTGGTTTCAAGTTAGTTACGGATAAGGATAGGTCTGGTTGTCGAGTTAAGGTTCTAAATTGGACAAGGGCCAATTCTGAGGAAATGAGAAAGGATCTAGGAAACGCAAAGACGAGGAAATCTGCAGATGCTGGAATTTCAAGCAACACACACAAAATGCTGGTGAACGCAGCAGGCCAGGCAGCATCTATAGGAAGAGGTACAGTCGACGTTTCGGGCCGAGACCCTTTGTCAGGATCTTCGCGAGGATCTAGGAAGAGTGGATTGGGATAAGTTGTTTTCTGGCAAGGATGTGTTCAGTATGTGGAAGGCATTCAAAGGTGAAATTTTGAGAGTGCAGAGTTTGCCAGGATTTAAGGCAAAGTTAACAGGTGTAGGGAACCTTGGTTTTCAAGGGATATTGGCAATCTGGTTAAGAAAAAGAGAGAGGTGTATAGCAGGTATAGGCAACAAGGAACAAATGAGGTACTTGAAGAGTATAGAAAATGTAAGAAAATACTTACATGTAAGAAAATGTAAGGAAATCAGGAAGGCAAAAAGAAGACATTAAGTTGCTTTGGCAGATAATGTGAAGGTAAACCCGAAGGGTTTCTACAAGTATATTAAGAGTAAAGGGATAGTAAGGGACAAAATTGATCCCCTAGAAGATCAAAGTGATCGTCTTTGTGTGGAGCCTCACGAGATGGAGGAGATCTTAGACAGTTTTTTTGCATCAGTATTTACTCAGGAAACTGGCATAGCGTATATGGAAGGAAGGGAAACAAGCAGTAGTGTCATGGAACAATAGAGATTAAAGAGGAGGAGATGCTTGCTGCTTTACAGCAAATAAAGGTTGATAAATCCCCCGGGCCTGACATGATATTTCCTCAGAGCTTGAGAGAGACTAGTGTAGAAATTGCAGGGGCCCTGGCAGAAACATTTAAAATGTCCTTAGCCACGGGTGTGGTGCCAGAGGATTGGAGGTTAGCTCATGTTGTTCCATTTTTTAAAAAAGGCTCCAAAAGTAAACCAGGTAATCACAGGCCGGTGAGCCAGACATCAGTAGTAGGTAAATTATTGGAAGGTGTTCTGAGAGATCAGATATACAAGTATTTGGACAGCCAAGGGCTGATTAAGGATAGTCAGCATAGCTTTGAGCGTGGTAGATCGTGTTTAACGAATCTTGTAGAGTTTTTTGAGGAGGTTACCGAGAAAGTGGACGAAGGAAAGGCTGTGGATGTTGTCTGCATGGACTTTAGTAAGGCCTTTGACAAGGTGCCACACGGGAGGTTAGTTCAGAGGGTTCAGACACTAGGTATCCATGGAGAGGTTGTAAACTGGATTCGAAATTGGCTGTGTGGGAGAAGACAGAGAGTGGTAGAGGATGATTGCTTCTCAGACTGGAGGCCTGTGTCTAGTGGTGTGCCTCAGGGGTCTGTGCTGGGACCATTGTTGTTTGTTGTCTATATCAATGATCTGGATGATAATGTGGTAAATTAGATCAGCAAGTTTGCTGATGACACTAAGATTGGAGGCATTGTGGACAGTGAGGAAGGCTTTCAAAGCTTGCAGAGGGATCTGGACCAACTGGAAAAATGGGCCAGAAATTGGCAGATGGAATTTAATGCAGACAAGTGTGTGGTGTTGCATTTTGGAAGGACAAGTCAAGGTAGGACATACACAGTAAATGGTAGGGCACTGAGGAGGGCGGAGGAACAAAGGGATCTGGGAGTTCAGATACATAATTCCCTGAAAGTGGCATCACAGGTAGACAGGGGGTTGTAAAGAAGGCTTTTGGCATTCTGGCATTCATAAATCAAAGTATTGAGTATAGGAGTTGGGATGTTGTATAAGACATTGGTTAGGGTCATCAAGGGAATGGCGGCGTAAGGAAAAGGTCTCTCGACAAAAAAGAGGGTAAACTGCCCCAAAATCGAAATTAGACAAATACTTAATATTGCATAACCTTATTAATAAAAGGGGTAAGGATGATGTCTAAGAACAAGATTAAAAAGTCCCATCCGAAGGCTGATAAACATAAAGAGATGCAGCAAGGCGACGGGCCTAGCTCCCCCACGGCAAGCCAGGACGGAGAGAATGAGGGGGAATCGGTGACTCTGTCTTTGATTCTCGGAGAGATTCGCGAGTTCCGACAAGATAACAGCAAACAGCTGGAAGATATTAAAGGAGAAATAGTAAAAACTAACTCACGGATAGATGAAGCCAAAGCGAGGATTGTTGGAATTGAAGAGAAGCTACAAAACGCTGAGGAAGTGATAGCAGAAATGCAGAAGCTACAAGACCAGCTCCAGTGCAAACTAATAGATCAAGAAGGCTGCTCGAGAAAGGAAAATGTGAGGATCTACGGAGTTCCCGAAGGAACTGAAGGTAAACCCGGATTGATGATTCCCTTCGTGGAGAAGCTGCTTAGGGAACCTTGATATACCGGCCGCAAAAGACCTACAGATAGAAAGGGCTCACCGCGCGTTGGCACCACAGCCCCCGGCAGGCGCCCAGCCCAGATCGATTCTGGTCAGATTTCTCAGTTACAGAATGAAGGAAGAGGTGCTTAAACGGGCATGGCAAAAGAAAGGTTTCATGTGGAACAACTGTAAAATCAGCTTAGACCACGATTACGCACCGGGGATCCTTGCCAGACGGAAGGAAAATGTGGAAACACGGAGAGTCCTGAAGGAAAACAACATCAGATTCCAGACCCTGTACCCAGCTCGGCTGAGAGTCTTTTACGACGAAGGGACAAAAACTTACGCTACGGTGGAGGAGGCAACGTCGGACCTGGCGGACCGGGGACTACCTATTAAAGTTATCACCCAACCGGAGTCGCTACTGGAGAGGATTCGGCAGAAGTCGTGGCAGTTAGTGGGGCGAGGACGCTCCACTCGAACCAGAGTGTCAAACTACAAGGAAAAGCTGCAAATATTCAGACGCGAATGTACAGAGAATACAGATTAATTAAGAGAAATGACTGAAAAGAGTAAATCGGACTTAAAAGTAAAATGAAAACTGGTAACTGAAAATAAACTAGGCGGAATAACTTGAATGATAGCAATTTGGTCGAGACATAAATAGGAGAAAATTCTCTATGATTATTCAAACTGCTGAGGGCCCTCTAACACAGGGTGAAGATAGAGGTTATCCCTCTGAACTGAGGCGGGTCGGTGCTCAGGCCTCACTGTGGGAAGTGGGGAAAAATTTTCAAATGTTACACGTTCAACAATGTCTAGGGTGTGGTTATATGTCTTGGTTTACTGTTGAGAAGGGATTGCTTACTGTTTGGTTAGAAAAGGAGAGTGTTTTTTTTCTACTAGAGAAAAAAATTGAACTGGCAACAATAATTTCCTATAATGTTAATGGGGTTTTGAATCCAATTAAAAGAAATAAGATTATGTCTAAATTGAAAAAAGAGAGGGCACAAATAGCTTTCCTCCAGGAAACACATATGAGCCAATCCGAACGTGAAAAATTAAAAAGAATGGGCTTTAAGCATGTATTTTATTCATCATATAAATTGAGCCACAAAAGAGGGGTAGCTACTTTAATATCAAGTACTCTTAATTATGAACATATTTCAGAGACTAAAGACAAAGGTGGACGATTTGTAAAAATTACAGGAAGAATAGAAGGTACAGAAATAACATTGCTGAATGTTTATGCTCCTCCAGGTTGTGAATGGTCATTTTATAGACACATTTTTGACCTAATGGTCAGTTCTCAAAGGGTAGTAATCTGTGGAGGGGATTTTAATATTAGGTTAAATCCTGCATTAGATTCTTCAAGAATATTTACTCAGAATAAACCTCTGACTCGGAAAGTGAATTCATTGATGGAGGAGTTGGGAATTATAGATGTCTGGAGGGAATTACACCCTACTAGTAAAGATTATACATATTACTCTTTCCCTCATTCAGCCTATTCAAGGATAGACTATTTCTTTATCTTTAATACAGATAGACTCAGGATAAAAAACTGTAATATTGCAACAATTGATCTGTCGGATCATAGCCCAGTCTCTAATCCTGGAAAGGAAAATGAGGAAAACACTATGGAGGCTAAACTCACATATACTCAATAACCCGAAAGTAATGGAGAGATTAAGGGGAGAAATCAAAGAATATCTAGAACTTAATGACACGGGAGAAACATCACCAGTGATCTTACGGGATACATTGAAAGCTGTACTGAGAGGGAAAATTATTTCCATTACCACTCACATGAAAAAAATCAATGCACAAAAATTAGCAGACCTTCAAGGAAAATTAAAACAACTTCAAGTTGTAGGTAGCAACAAAAGTAATTCTAATTTTAAACAGGAAATTAGGAAATTGCAAAGCGAAATTGATGATATTTATACATTGGAAACTCAAAGAAATTTTCTTTACCTGAGACAAAAGAATTATGAAGTAGGAAGTAAATCAGCTAGATTATTAGCATATAAATTACGAAAACAACAAGCAGACAATACAATTCATAAAATAAAGAATCCAAAGACAAAGCTTGTGGAGAGTACAATAGGGAAAATTCAAGAGAGTTTTGAAACATATTATCGAGAGCTATACTCCCAACCCCGGGCCTCCAATGAGCCCTATATAGACAATTTATTGAATTCTTTAGATCTACCCAAGCTTACAGATTTGCAAAAGGAATGCCTATTAGAACCAGTAACTGCCAAAGAACTGAATGTGGCCATCTCTAGGTTGAAGGCTGGAAAGTCCCCGGGTTCAGATGGGTTTACCTCAGAGTGGTACAAATCCCTGAAGTCACAGTTAGCCCCATTACTACTTAACACCTTTAATTGGATCTTGCAGAGAGGAGAAACTCCACCTTCCTGGAGAGAAGCGATTATTTCAGTTATTCCTAAAGAGGGTAAAGATCAACTAGAATATGGTAATTATCAGCCAGTTAGCGTTCTTAATTTAGATTACAAATTATTTACATCTATATTAGCGCGCAGATTGGAAAAGCTTTTACCTGGCCTAATCCATTTAGACCAGACTGAATTTATTCAACAAAGACAAACACAGGACAACATAAGGAGAACTCTACACATACTAGAACAGGTTACTGAGAACGAGACAGAGACAATGGTAGTTGGGATTAGACGCTGAGAAAGCTTTTGATTCAGTTAGTTGGGCATTCCTATACAGAGTGTTAGGAAGATTTGGCTTTCAAGAAAAGTTTATTAAAGTAATCCAGACTTTATATGACAGCCCTACAGCTCGAATTAAGATAAATGGGGATCTCTCTGACTCCTTTATTTTAGAGAGAGGCACTAGACAGGGATGCCCAATTTCTCCTCTCCTTTTTGCGCTATACATTGAACTGCTTGCCCAACTAATAAGACGGAGCGAAATTGTAAAAGGTATCAAGGTGGCAGGGATTGAACAGAAAGTGGCGTTATTCGCAGATGATGTTTTGGTCTATCTGAGTGAACCAGAAAAATCATTTATAGGATTGTTTACACTGTTGGATGACTTTGGGAAAATATCAGGTTATAAAATAAATGTAAAGGAAATGCAGGTTATGTCTCTAAATTATACACCATCCAGAAAACTGCAGGATACATATGATCTTAAGTGGGAAGCTAAATCATTAAAATATTTAGGAATAACCCAGCTGAAGGATCTTTCAACGCTGTCACAGGTAAATTATGGGCCATTAATTTCAGAGATAAAAGCAGATATGCATAGATGGAATCTTATCGCCTTTTTAAGTTTAAATTCAAGGATAAATACTATGAAAATGAATATTCTCCCTCGGTTACTGTATCTTTTCCGGACTTTACCTGTGGAGGTGGACGATAATCAATTCAAGGAATGGACAAATGGATTTCCCGCTTTATCTGGCAAGGAAAGAAACCTAGAATTCAATATAACACCTTACAGTTCGGGAAGGAAGGAGGAGGTATGGTTCTTCCTTGCCTGAGAAATTATTTTTATGCCTCACAGATAACCCCTCTGTTATATTGGTGTAATAGGGAATAGAAGGCTAGATGGGAGGAAATAGAATTTGGATTAGTTGACAGTTTTCCTCTACAGGCCTCAATAGCTGACAAAGGATTGATGCCAATTGGAAAAGTTTAAAAACAGCTGGATAAATCTTACATTAAAAGTATGGCAGAAGGTGGTTAATTCATGTGGAGTCAATAACATGTTAAAACTTTTCAGATGGTGTGCATATGATACCGAATTCCTTCCCAACAGAGGAGATAAAAGATTTGAGCTATGGATAAAGAAAGGTCTTATAACCTACCTCGCATTTATACATAAAAGAGTTTTACAAAGTTTCCAATTCCTGCAGGACAAACATGGCCTAGAACACAATGACTTTTTTAGATACCTTCAAGTATGACACTATGTTAACCAGAGTTGTAGATATACAGACTTATCAACAGTAGAATTAGAATTTTTCAAGATTCTGAATTCGGCTTACAGTTCAATACCAAGTAAATCAGTTTCTCAATTATATGATGCACTCTCCCATGCTAAAAATGTAAACACATTGTATACTAAAGAGAAGTGGGAGAAAGAAGCGAGGTTGGTACTTTCAGAGGAGGCTTGGGGGAAAATATGCAGCTTTCAGTGGTCCTCGACTAATTCTTTGACTTGGATAGAACATTGTTGGAAAAATATTATAAGATACTTCAAGACCCCATATCAGGAAAAATATAAAGACACAAACGTGACGTGTTGGAGAAGGTGCAGCTCCAAGGAGGCAAATCATTTTCATATTTTCTGGGATTGCCCTAAATTAAGTATATATTGGGAAGGTATTCATAGAACATTAGCTAAGGTATTTAAGACCCAGATACCTCTGAACTTTGAGACGCTCTATTTGGGGCATGTATTGTTTCTTGAAGAGAAGGAAGATATAAAGTTGCTGCAGGCCCTCTTAGCGGCAAGTAAGAAATCAATCACTAGAAAGTGGCTAAATCCAATACCACCTACATTAGAAGATTGGCACGAAATTATCTTGGAAATATTTAAAATGGAAAAGATGACTTTCTGAAAATTCAAAAAGAAAAATTTTATCAAATTTGGAATAAATGGATTGAATATATAACCCCAAAGCGAGCAGACTTTAGATGACTCTCCTAATGATTTATACTGCTCTTCTCATCAACACAGTAATATTGCTAACATAAGCACCCCGGTCTAAATGTTTACTGTTTTTGTTTTTTTTTCTTTTTTTGGAAAATGGAGAATTAACACAAGTAAAGGAAAAGATTTGGGAAAGGGATAAAAAATGATAAAATTAAGTAAATAAGTACATAGGGATTGGATAATTATGTTTGGGGGTAGAAGCAAACATGAACAAGTTAGGATATAAACACCTACAATGATAGTTACACAGGCTTACATACAATATTTTGGACCAGAAAGAAATGGTCCAGAAGAGATATATGGAAATAATTATTAATCCACTATTATTACTATTTTTCTTAATAACTAATATCATTACTTAGCCTAATAGAGTAGAATTTCAGCTGCACATAATTATCTTTTTAAGTGTCTAATTTCTTTTTATATCATCTTAATGTGTACTTAGGAATGTATAAATAATTATAGATTTATACATATATATAAAAAAGGAAAAGGTTATACATGTGAAAGAAGTTCATGACATTTGTGAATTCCTTATCGAAATAAAAATAAAAAATTTAAACAAAGCATATCCTCCTCGTTGACGGTCAACACTGGCGCACCTCAGGGGTGTATGCTTAGCCCACTGCTCTACACTCTATGTACCCATGACTGTGTGGCTAGGCATAGCTTAAATACCATCTATAAATTTGCTGATGATTGTTGGTAGGATCTCAGATGGTGACGAGAGGGCATAAAGGAGTGAGATAAGCCAACTAGTGGAGTGATGTCGCAGCAACAACCTGGCACTCAACGTCAGTAAGACGAAAAAGCTGACTGTGGACTTCAGGAAGGGTAAGATGAAGGAACACATACCAATCCTCATAGAGGGATCAGAAGTGGGGAGAGTGAGCAGCTTCAAGTTCCTGGGTGTCAAGATTTCTGAGGATCTAAGCTGGTCCCAACATATCGATGTAGTTATAAAGAAGGCAAGACAGCAGCTATACTTTATTACGAATTTGAAGAGATTTTGCATGTCAACAAATAAACTGAAAAACATCTATAGTTGTACTGTGGAGAGCATTCTGACAGGCTGCATTACTGTCTGGTATGGAGGGGCTACTGCACAGGACCGGAAGAAGCTGCAGAAGGCTGTAAATCTAGTCATCTCCATCTTGGGTACTAGCCTGCAATGTATTCAAGACATCTTCAGGGTGTGATGTCTCAGAAAGTCCGTGTCTGTTATTAAGGACCTCCAGCACCCAGGGCATGTCCTTTTCTCTCGGTTACCATCAGGTCAGAGATACAGAAGCCTGAAGGCACACACTCAGTGATTCAGGAACAGCTTCTTCCCCTCTGCCATCGATTCCTAAATGGACATTGAACCCTTGAACACTACCTCACTTTTTAAATATATATTATTTCTGTTTTTTGCACAATTTTTAATCTATTCAATATACGTATACTGTAATTGATTTACTTATTTATTATGTTTTTTTTCTATATTATGTATTGCATTGAACAGCTGCTGCTAAGTTAACAAATTTCAACACACATGCCAGTGATAATAAACCTGATTCTGATTCTATCCTATTTGTAATCTCCTCAAAGAATTCCAACAGGTTCATCAGGCAAGATTTTCCCTTAAGGAAACCATGCTGACTTTGTCCTGTGTCACCAAGTAGTCCATCACCTTATCCTTAACAATTGACTCCAACATCTTCCTAATCACTGTGGTCAGGCTAACTGGTCTATAATTTCTTTTCTGCTACTTTCCTCTTTTCTTAATTCCTCCTTTCTTAACGAGTGGAGTGACATTTACAATTTTCCAGTCCACTGGCACCATGCCAGAGTCCAAAGATTTTTGAAAGATCATTACTAATGCCACCACGATCTCTAACGTTACCTCTTTCAGAACCCTAGGGTGCAGTTCAGCTGGTCAAGGTGACTTATGTACTTTTAGCTCTTTCAGCTTTTTGAGTACCTTCTCTCTTGTAATAGCAACTGCACTCACTTCTCTTCCTTCACACACTACAACATCTGGCACACTGTTTGTGCCTTCCACAGTGAAGACTGATGCAAAATACTCATTTAGTTCATCTGCCATCTCCTTCTCCCCTGTTTTAATTTTTCTGACCTCATCTTCTAGTGGTCCTATAACCACTCTCATCTCTCTCTCTTTTATACTTTACATACTTGAAAAAGCTTTTACTATTCACTTTGATATAGTTTTCTAGCTTGCTTTCATATTTCATCTTTTCCCTGCTAATGATTCTTTTAGTTGCTCTCTGTAGGTTTTTAAAAGCTTCCCAGTCCTCTTTCTTCCCACTAATTTTTGCTTTGTTGTATATCCTCTCTTTTGCTCTTACATTAGCTTTGACTTCCCATGGTTGTACTATTTTGCCATTTGAGTCTTTCGTTGTTTTTGGAATACATCTATCCTGCACCTTCCTCATTTTTTCCCAGACACTCACACCATTGCTGCTCTCCCGTGGAGGGTCAGACACCCTGAGCCAATAGACTGGTCCTGGACTTATTTTCCATCTGGCATAGTTTGCATTTTGTTGTTTGATTGTTTGTGGTTTTTGTATTGCTATATTTATGCTCTATTCTTGGTTGGTGCAGCTGTAATGAAACCCAATTTTCCTCGGGATCAATAAAGTATATCTATCTATCTATCTATCTTCTGTCATCCCTGCTAGCATCTCCTTCCAATTTACTTTGGCCAACTCCTCTCTCATACCACTTAATTTCCTTTACTCCACTGAAATACTGCTAAGTCAGACTTTACTTTCTCCCTTTCAAATTTCAAGTTGAACTCAATCATATTATGATCACTGCCTCCTAAGGGTCCCTTTACCTTAAGCTCCCTGATCACCTCCAGTTCATTACATAACACCCAATCTAGTATAGCTGATCTAGTAGGCTCAATGATAAGCTGCACTAAAAGCCACAACCTAGATACTGTCCCATCTATGAACGAGGCTCTTCTTCCTCTCACTACGTATTGTGCCAGCTTCTAATGTTCTGTCCCAGCTAGCAATGAGTCTCTTCTCTCGTTCATATGTACTGCTCCAGTTATGAATGAGTCTCTTCTCATTATGGACTAGTTTCTCTTCTCTGTCAGTGTGTGCTGTTCCGGCCACAAATGAACCTCTTCTCTTTTGCATTATACAGTGTCCTGGCTTTGAAGAAGTCTCTCCTCTCTCTCTCACTGTGTACTCTCCCAGTGATGAACGAGTCTTTTCTCTCCATCACAATGTACTGACCCGGCTACGAACCAGTCTCTTCTCTCTCTCACTGTGTACTGGCCCAGATACGAAAAAGTCTCCTCTCTCTGACTATGGGTTGTCCTGGCTACGAATGAGTCTACTCTCACTCTCACTGTTTACTGTCACGGCTATGACCGAGTCTCTTCATGGTGTCACTATGTACTGTCACAGCTACAAACTAGTCTCTTTCCTCGCTCACTCTGAACTGTCTCAGCTATGAGCAAGTCTCTTCTGTCTCGAACCATGTACTGTCTGTAACAAACCAGTCTCTTCTCTCTGTCACCATGCACTGTCCTAGTATGAATGAATCTCTTCTCTCTTTCAGTATGTGCTGTCCCAGCTTCACACCTGCATGGCTGTCTGTCGATGTGCCAGATCAGAATGAATCATTAAGGCAAAGGCAACAGAGAGGAATGGTATTTTCTGCAGCCTCTTGGTTATTCTCCAGCAAGGTATCCTTTGTTGTAGGCCACAATCTAGTGATTGAATATCACGTAGCAGACATCCCACCTCTCCCGGATGTTCCTGGAGTCTCCCGCATATCGATAGTGGCTCCCTGATGCCCGGAAATTATATACAATATCCTGGAAATAGATTTTTTGGAGAGGGAGAGCAAGCATCCTGATTGGTCTCTCTTCGTGCTAAGAGTGGTCCCCAACCACCGGGCCGCGAGGGAACAATATGATTTGGCGATATGAAACGATATGAGTCAGCCGTAACTTTCCTCATTCCCTGTCACGCACTGTTGAATTTTAACACACGCAAGGTCAGCAGTGACCCGGGATGTGCAAAGGAATGGGTCCGTGACCCATTTGTGAATGTCCCTGGTGAATCATCCATGTCAGCGCGGGAAGAAGATCAACTCCTCGAGCTTGCAAGTGACGGCAGGCTGAAAAGTATGTTTGACATAACATCTCTGCCGGCATTCTGGATCAAAGTCAAGGCTGAATATCCTGAGATAGCCAGGAAAGCACTGAAAACGTTGCTTCCATTTCCAACGTATCTCTGCAATGAATGCAATGAAAACTAAATTGCGGAATAGACTGGACATAAGGAACTCCCCTCGAGTATCGCTGTCTCCCATCACCCCTCGATGGCACGGTGTTGTTGCAGGGAAACAAGCCCAGGGCTCCCACTGATTCAGCGATATTGGTGTGTGGCAATGATTTTATATGTTCATACGGGGAAAATATGCGCTGTGTGTTTAATATCCAAACGTTACTTAAAATGTTATGATGCGATTGACTTACCACCTATATTCCTGTCATGATTAACACCCCCGAACCCGGTCGGCCGGTCCACAAGAATATTGTCAATATTAAACCGGTCTGCGGTGCAAAAACGATTGCGGACCCCTGCTAAGTAGACCTATCAGTTTTCTCTGTGGACGGGCTTTACAGTCGACCTCAAAAATAATGACAGTGTTGCTCGCTGCACTGTTTGCAACAGTGACTTTTCTGTTGCCCTTGGTGGGTTAAAATGTAAAAGACATGGTGAGGTGAGTTTAACAGGTGTCATTTGTTCATTAGCATAGCTAACGTTATTTAAACTAGCTGGCTGGCTGCTAAGGAGCTACGCTATTGATGTCCTACATGATGAGGCCGAACTCCCTGTAGTCTTGCTTAAAGTTGTAATAGAATAAACATGATAATAGAATATAAGTACATATTTTAATGTCACATTTTCTGCATATACCCAACTTGGTTTACAGATTAGACAAAATCATTAAACAAGGTATTACATACACCCTTGGAGGTCGACCGTGGGGGTGGGGGGGGGAGTGGGGATATGGGGTTGCAGGGGGTGGGGCTGCTACCTCCCTGAAATGAGCTTTTGAAGGGTGGGATGTCTGACATAGTGTCTCAATTGTTGAATCTACTGTTAATGGACTATTTTCTCCTTCGACCACTATCCATGGTCTTTGATATTTCTTGAGGAATATGAGAGATGGGAAGATTACAGATGCTGCATTTATAGAGAGACCCACACAAAATGCTGGAATAACTCATCAGGTGAAGCAGCAGTTGTAGTAGAGTAAACAATTGTCATTTCAGGCTGAGACCCTTCATCAGGACTGGGAAGGGAGGGGGAAGATGCCAGAATAAGAAGGTGAGGGGAGAAGAAGGAGGACAAGGGAGAAGGTGACAGATAAATACAGGTCGGCAGGGGAGGGGGATGAAATAAGAACCTAGGAGGTGATGGGTGAAAAAGGTAGCGGGCTGGGAAGGAACCTGATAGGAGAGGAGTGTGGACCATGGGAGAAGAAGAAGGAGGGGGGAACCAGTAGAGGCGGGGCTATTTTGGATTGGCCATTGTGTGAGTGGGAAACTGAAGCTGTAGCTGAAGATGTCTCGGTGCGGAGAGGCAGTGGCCAGTATGGGTTGGCCATTGCAGAGTGGGCCAGTTTATGAGGAGTGAGCCTTTTACTTGAAGCTTCAGCAAGGAGGCACAGGTGAGTAGCAGCTAAGAAATTTTTATAGTAATTAACCAAAAAGATACTGAATTTCAACTAATTGAAATAATTAGGTATACAGTTTCAGATCCTATGAGAGCTGGCATTGTTTCTCAGTGACCACATTTGCAGTGTGTTAGTTGCTTGGGGAACTCGGGGTCAAGGCTGATGACCTGAAATCTGAGCTACAGACGCTGCAATGCATCAGAGAGGGGGAGTGTGTTTCAAGAGGCAGTTACACCCATTAGATTCAAGTTCATTCTGTGACCAGGGACAAGAGGGTGTGGTTGTAAGCAGGGGGATCCCTGTGGTAGTGCTGGAGGAGCCTCTGCCTTTGAGGTCTGAGATTGTTGTTCCTTGTGAGGACGAGAGTGGGGGCTACAGAAAGGATGACCAACGGAACTGTGGCACCAAGGTTCAGGGAGCCAGTCAGGAGGGGGAGAGAAGAGGAATGTAGCTGTCATTGAGGACAGTATGGTCAGGGGAATCGCAAGGATCAAGAGTCCTGAGGCTCTGTTGTCTGTCTGGTGTCCTGGTTTGCAAAATCTCATCTGACTACCTCTTTAATCAAGAAAGCACAGCAGCATCTCCACTTCCTGAGGACTCCCCGCTCCCCCCCTCCCCATTCTAATCGTTTTTTACAGGAGCACCATTGGGGGTGTCGTAACCAGCTGCATCACCGTTTGGTACAGGAATTGCAAAGCGCCTGGCCAAGAGTCTCTACAAAGGATTGCAGGGACCGTCGAGAGGATCATTGGAGTCTCTCTTCCATCCATCAGAGATATTTATCAGGATCACCGAGCACGCAGGGCCCTTAGCATTGTCAATAATCCCTCGCATCCATCCAACAATCTCTCTGACCCTCTACAATCGGGCAGGAGGCACCGTAGCATTAGGACAAGAACAGTCAGGATGGGAAAAAGCTTCTCTCCTCAGGCCGTGAGATGACTGAACTACCTGGCACCACCCAGGTCTCATCACGTTTGAAGCACCCAGTATCAGAATCGGGTTTAATATCACCGGCCTCTGTCATGAAATTTATAAACTTGCGGCTGCAGTACAATGCAATACATGACAAATATTGGGAAAAAAACTGAACTGCAGCAATTTATTTTTATATTTAATATAAAATCATAAGAGATAGGAGCAGAATTAGGCCCATCAAGTCTCCTCTGCCATTTCATCATGGCTGATCCAATTTTCCTCTCAGCCCCAAACTCCTGCCTTCTTCCCATATCCCTTCACTTCCTGACCAATCATGAATCTATCAATCTCTGCTGTAAATATATATACAGACTTAGCTTCCACAGCTGCCTGGGGCAACAAATTCCACAGATTCACCACTCTCTGGCTAAAGAAATTCCTCCTCATCTCTATTCTAAAAGGATGCCCCGATATTCTGAGGCTGTGTCCTCTGGTCTTAGACTCTCCCACAAAAGAAAACATCCTGTTCACATCCACTCTATCAAGGTCTCTCACCATTTGACAGTCTTCAATGAGGTCACCCCTCATGCTCCTGAATTTTAGTGAATACAGGCCCAGAACCATCAAGCACTTTTCGTATGACAAGCCACTCAATCCTGGAATCATTTTCGTGAACCTTCCCCAGTTTCAGCACATCCTTTCAAAGATAAGTGGCCTAAAACTGCTCGCAATACTCCAAGTGAGGCCTCACCAGTGCTTTATAAAGTCTCAACATGACATCCTTGCTTTTATATTCTAGTCCTCTTGAGATGAATGCCGCATTTGCCATCCTCACCACAGACTCAACCTGAAAATTAACTTTTGGGAAGGAATCCTGCACAAAGACGCCCAATTCCATTTGCACCTCAGTTTTTTGTGTTTTCTCTCCATTTAGTCAATCCTTTCATTTCTTCTACCAAACTGCACTTCCTGACACTGTATTCCATCTGCCATTTCTTTGCCCATTCTCCTAATCTGTCTAAGCCATTCTGTTGCCTCTCCACTTCCTCAATACTACCTGCCCCTCCACCTATCTACATATCGCCTGCAAACTTTCCAACAAAGCCATCAATTCCATCACCCAAATCATTGACATATAACATAAAAAGAATCGGTCCCAACACAGACCCCTGTGGAACACCACTGGTTACTGGCAGACAACCAGAAAAGGCTGTCTTTATTCTCACTCTTTGCCTCCTGCCAACAGCCGCTGCTCGTGCTGCTGGCAGCTTGTTAAGCAGCCCCATATGTGCACCTCCTCAAAGGCCTTCTGAAAATCCAAGTACACATCAACTGATCCCCTCTTTTACTCTCTGTATGCCCATGACTGTATCACCACCCACAGCTCCAATCTGCTAATTAAATTTGCCAATAACACTGCATTGATTAGCCTAATCTCAAGCAGTAACGAGGTGACCTACAGGGAAGAAGTCATCTCTCTGACACAGTGGTGTCATGAAAACAACCTCTCCCTCAATGTCGCAAAAACAAAGGAGCTGGATGTGGACTACAGGAGGAATGGAGACAGGCTAATCCCTGTTGACATCAATGGATCTGGGGTTGAGAGGGTGAACAGCTTCAAGTTCCTCAGCATCCACATCACCGAGGACCTCACGTGGTCTGTACACACCAGCTGTGTCGTGAAAAAGGCACAATTGAGCCTCTTTCATCTCAAACGGTTGAGGAAGTTTGGTATGAGCCCCCAAATCCTAAGAACTTACTACAGGGGCACAACTGAGAGCATCCTGACTGGCTGCATCACTGCCTGGTATGGGAACTATACCTCCCTCAATCGCAGGACTCTGCAGAGAGTGGTGCGGACAGCCCAGCGCATCTGTAGATGTGAATTTCCCATGATTCAGGACATTTACAAGGACAGGTGTGTAAAAAGGGCCCATAGGATCATTGGAGATCTGAGTCAATCCACCCACAATCTATTCCAGCTGCTGCCATCCGGGAAACGTTACCGCAGCATAAAAGTCAGGACCAACAGGCTCCGGGACAGCTTCTTCCACCAGGCCATCAGACTGATGAACTCATGCTGACTTGAGTGTACTCTGCATTACACTGACCGTTCTATTTATTATACATTATTATAATTGCATATTGCACGTTTAGATGGAGACGTAACGTAAAGATTTTTACTCCTCATGTATGTGAAAGATCTAAAAAATTTTGAGTCAGTATGGGTGGAAGTCAGGAACAGGAAGGGAGCAGTTACTCTATTGGGAGTATTCTATAGGCCCCCTGGTAGCAGCAGAGATACAGAGGAGCAGATTGGGAGGCAGATTTTGGAAAGGTGCAAAAATAACAGGGTTGTTATCATGGGTGACTTTAACTTCCCTAATATTGATTGGCACCTGATTAGTTCCAGTGGTTTAGATGGGGCAGAGTTTGTTAAGTGTGTCCAGGACGGATTCCTGTCACAGTATATGGACAGGCCAACCAGGGGGAATGCCATACTAGATCTAGTACTAGGTAATGAACCGGGTCAGGTCACAGATCTCTCAGTGGCTGAGCATCTGGGGGACAGTGACCACCGCTCCCTGGCCTTTAGCATTATTATGGAAAAGGATAGAATCAGAGAGGACAGGAAAATTTTTAATTGGGGAAAGGCAAATTATGAGGCTATAAGGATAGAACTTGCGGGTGTGAATTGGGATGATGTTTTTGCAGGGAAATGTACTATGGACATGTGGTGGATGATTAGGGATCTCTTGCAGGATATTAGGGATAAATTTGTCCCAGTGAGGAAGATAAAGAATGGTAGGGTGAAGGAACCATGGGTGACAAGTGAGGTGGAAAATCTAGTCAGGTGGAAGAAGGCAGCATACATGAGGTTTAGGAAGCAAGGATCAGATGGGTCTATTGAGGAATATAGGGAAGCAAGAAAGGAGCTTAAGAAGGGGCTGAGAAGAGCAAGAAGGGGGCATGAGAAGGCCTTGGCGAGTAGGGTAAAGGAAAACCCCAAGGCATTCTTCAATTACGTAAAGAACAAAAGGATGACAGGAGTGAAGGTAGGAATGATTAGAGATAAAGGTGTGAAGATGTGCCTGGAGGCCGTGGAAGTGAGCGAGGTCCTCAATGAATACTTCTCTTCGGTATTCACCAATGAGAGGGAACTTGATGGTGAGGACAATATGAGTGAGGTTGATGTTCTGGAGCATGTTGATATTAGGGGAGAGGAGGTGTTGGAGTTGTTAAAATACATTAGGATGGATAAATCTCCGGGGCCTGAGGGAATATTCCCCAGGCTGCTCCACAAGGCGAAAGAAGAGATTGCTGAGCCTCTGGCTAGGATCTTTATGTCCTTGTTGTCCACGGGAATGGTACCAGAGGTTTGGAGGGAGGTGAGTGTTGTCCCTTTGTTTGAAAAAGGTAGCAGGTATAGTCCGGGTAATTATAGACCAGTGAGCTTTACGTCTGTGGTGGGAAAGCTGTTGGAAAAGATTTTTAGAGATAGGATCTATGGGCATTTAGAGAATCATGGTCTGATCAGGGACAGTCTGCATGGCTTTGTGAAGGGTAGATCATGTCTAGCAAGCCTGATAGAGTTCTTTGAGGATGTGACCAGGCATATAGATGAGGGTAGTTCAGTGGATGTGATCTATATGGATTTTAGTAGGGCATTTGACAAGGTTCCACTCGGTAGGCTTATTCAGAAAGTCAGAAGGCATAGGATCCAGGGAAGTTTGGCCAGGTGGATTCAGAATTGGCAGAGGGTCATGGTGGAGGGAGTACATTTGGATTGGAGGGTTGTGACTAGTGGTGTCCCACAAGGATTGGTTCTGGGACCTCTACTTTTAGTGATTTTTATTAACGACCTGGATGTGGGGGTAGAAAGGTGGGTTGGCAAGTTTACAGACGACACAAAGGTTGGTGGTGTTGTAGGTAGTGTAGAGGATTGTCATAGATTGCAGAGAGACATTGATAGGATGCAGAAGTGGGCTGAGAAGTGGCAGATGGAGTTCAACCTGGAGAAGTGTGAAGTGGTACAGTTTGGAAGGACAAACTCCAAGGCAGAGTACAAAGTAAATTGCAGGATACTTGGTAGAGTGGAGGAGCAGAGGGATCTGGGGGTACATGTCCACAGATCCCTGAAAGTTGCCTCATAGGTAGATAAGGTAGTTAAGAAAGCTTATGGGGTATTAGCTTTCATAAGTCGAGGGATAGAGTTTAAGAGTCACGGGGTAATGATGCAGCTCTATAAAACTCTGGTTAGGGCACACTTGAAGTACTGTGTCCAGTTCTGGTCGCCTCATTATTGGAAGGATGTGGAAGCATTGGAAAGGGTACAGAGGAGATTTACCAGGATGCTGCCTGGTTTAGAGAGTATGCATTATGATCAGAGATTAAGGGAGCTGGGACTTTACTCTTTGGAGAGAAGGAGGATGAGAGGAGACATGATACAGGTGTACAAGATACTAAGAGGAATAGATAGAGTGGATAGCCAGCGCCTCTTCCCCAGGGCACCACTGCTCAATACAAGAGGACATGGCTTTAAGGTAAGGGGTGGGAAGTTCAAAGGGGATATTAGAGGAAGGTTTTTTACTCAGAGAGTGGTTGGTGCGTGGAATGCACTGCCTGAGTCAGTGATGGAGGCAGATACACTAGTGAAGTTTAAGAGACTACTAGACAGGTATATGGAGGAATTTAAGGTGGGGGGGTTTATATGGGAGGCAGGGTTTGAGGGTCGGCACAACATTGTGGGCTGAAGGGCCGGTACTGTGCTGTACTATTCTATGTTCTATGTTCATCAGAATCCAGTAATTATCGGTGACAATAGAATCATGTTTATAATCACTGACATCAGATTCCGCTTTATTATCAGCGACATCAGAATCAGAATCACGTTTATTATCAATGTCAGAATCAGGTTTTTTTATCACTGATATCAGAACCTAGTTCATTATCACTGACATGAAAATCAGAATCATGTTTATTAATGGTTTAAGGGTTGGCACAACATTGTGGGCTGAAGGGCCTGTACTGTGCTGTACTATTCTATGTCCTATGTAAGAAATAAAGTAAATTCAATTCAATTTTATCCATCCTGCTTGTTATTTCTTCAAAGAATTCCAATAGAGTTTGCAGGCAAGATTTTCCCTTGAGGAAACCATGGTGACTCGCCTATTTTATCAAGTGCCTCCAAGTACCCTGTGATCGCATCCTTAATAATCAACTCCGACATCTTCCTAACCACTGAGGTCAGACTAACAGGCCTGTAGTTTCCCTTATTTTGCCTTTCTCCCTTCTTGAAGAGTGGAGTGACATTTGCAATTTTCCAGTCTTCTGGAACCATTCCAGAACCTAGTGATTCTTGAGAGATCATTGCTAATGCCTCCACAATCTCTTCAGCCACCTCTTTCAGAACCCTGGGGTGTACACCAACTGGTCCAGGTGACCTATCTACCCTCAGACCTTTCAGTTTCCCAAGCACCTTCTCTCTCATTACGGTAAATTCACACACTGCATGACCTCCGACACATGAAACTTCCACCATACTGCTGCTGTGTTTCGCAGTGACGAACTGATGCAAAATATTTATTAAGTTAATAGTTAACTTAAAATAAGTAATGTAAAAACAGAAATAAAAAGAAGTAATGTTCACGGGTTCAAAGTCCATTCAGGCATCGGATGGCAGAGGGGAAGAAGCTGTTCCTGAATCGCTGAGTGTGTGTCTTCAGGCTCCTGTATCTCCTACCCGATGGTAACAGTGAGAAAAGGGCATGTCCTGGGTGCTGGGGGTCCTTCATGATGGACTCCACCTTCCTGTAGCTCATACTGTTTACTTTTTAACGTGTCATAAATGCACCTTACTATTTACTGGTTTACTTGTGATAACATTACTTTCTGTGTTATGTATCTATGTTATACGTACTGTGCTGTGGACCTCGGTTTGGAGGAATGTTGTTCTGCTTGGTTGGTGGTACTTACACACGTGTATGGTTGAACGACAATAAACTGAACTTGACTTGAACTTGGACTTGCTGAAAAATTTGAAGCGAGAGGGGAAAGATCCAGTTGTCGTGGTCCATATGGGTACCAACGATGCTGGAAAAAAGGAAGAAAAGAGGTTCTGAGCAGCTCGATGCTGAATTAAAATGCAGAACCAAAATCCGCAGCTGTTGGAGATCCGAGTAACACGGGTAAAATGCTGGATGGCAGCATCTATGGAAAAGAATGCAATCAACGTCTCGGGCCGAGACCCTTCCGCAGGACTGGAGGAAGAAAGATGCGGAGTCAGAGTAAAAGGGTGGGGGTGGGGGGGGGAGAAACACAAGGGGAGGAGGGCTGAAGTAAAGAGCTGGGAAGTTGATTAGTGAAAGAGATACAGGGCTGGAGAAGGGGGAATCTGACAGGAGAGGACAGAAGGCCATGGGAGAAAGGAAAGGGGGAGGGACACCAGAGGGAGGCGATGGGCAGGCAAGCAGATAAGGTGAGTGAGGGAAATGGGAATGGGGAATAGATAAGAGACTGGGTGGGGGGCATTACCAGAAGTTTGAGAAATCAATGTTCATGGATGTTGGAGGCTACCCAGGTGGAATATACGGTGTTCTCCTCCAACCTGAGTGTGGCCACATAGATGCTGCCTGGCCTGCTGAGTTCCTCCAGCATTTTGTGTGTGTCAAAAGGTAATCATCTCTGGATCATTGGCAAAGCCAAGTGCAAATTGGCAAAGGGTTAATAACATTAGAGAGTTAACTGCATTGCTCAAAGATTGGCGTGGGAGCAATGGAATTGAATTTATGGGACATTAATGCCACTATTATCTCTACTAATACTATTAGTATAGAGGTTACAGGTGAAGGAGGAGGCTGTTCCAATGGGATGGGCTTCACCTGAACCATACTGGGACCAGAACCATATTTAAGGCTGTGGGTAGGGTCTTAAACTAAACAGTAGGGCTGTGGGTTCAACAATTTGGAAAAGTCAGGGTAAAGTCAAATGGAAGGAGAGTGCAGGAGAGGGAACTGAAGTCTCCAGCATAAAAAATAAGACAAAAAGTCAAGAAAGGGATAAGAATTTAACTTTCAGGAACATGGAGACAACATTGAAAAGAGTGATGAATACAACACTGAAGGTGTGATATTTGAATACACACGGGACATGAAATAAGATATATTTCATATCTCTCTCTCGGTAGTGTCTGAAAAGAGGATGCTGTCCAAGTTGCATGCCATCTTGGACAATGTCTCCCATCCACTACATAATGTACTGGGTGGGCACAGGAGAACATTCAACCAGAGACTCATTCCACCGAGATGCAACACAGAGCATCATAGGAAGTCATTCCTGCCCGTCGCCATCAAACTTTACAACTCCTCCCTTGGAGGGTCAGACACACTGAGCCAATAGGCTGGTCCTGGACTTATTTCCTGCCATAATTTACATATTACTATTTAATTATTTATGGTTTTATTACTATTTATTATTTATGGTGCAACTGTAACGAAAACCAATTTCCCTCGGGATCAATAAAGTATGACTATGACTATGATCTTGTAGCACAATTAAAGATTGGCAGGTACAAAGTTGTGGGCATCTCTGAATTGTGGCTGAAAGAAGATCATAGCTGGGAGCTTAATGTCCAAGGATACACATTGTATCGAAAGGACAGGCAGGTAGGCAGAGCGGATGGGGTGCCTCGGATGGTAAAAAGTGAAATCAAATCCTGAGAAAGGTGACAGAGGGTCAGAGGATTTAGGATCCTTGTGGTTAGAATTAAGAAACTGTAAAGGTAAAAAGACTGTGATGGGAGTTACATACAGGCCTCTGAGCAGCAGCCAGGATGTGAGATAAAAATTTCAATGGGAAATACAAAAGGCATGTAATAAGGGCAATGTTACGATAGTCAAGGGGGATTTCAATATGCAGGAAGATTGGGAAAATCAGATTTTGCTGCTGGATTTCAAGGGAGGGAATTTGTAGAAGAAATGTAAAAAAAAAGTTGTAAGGATAGGGAAGATGAAATATGAAAGTTAAGCTTGTTGATAATAACAAAGAGAATTCCAAAAGTTAATTTCAAATAACGAATAAAAGAGAGGCGAGAGTGCTGGAAAATGACACTGGAGAGGTGGTAATGGGAGAGAAAGAAATAGTGAACAAAGTTAGTAAGTATTTTACATCATTCTTCACTGTGTAAGACACTCGCAGAGTACCAGAAATTTGAGAGTGTTGGTGGGGAAATGATGTAGTTGCTATTACTAGGGAGGAGGTGCTTGGAAAACTGAAAGTCTGGAGGAGATAGGTCACCTGGACCAGATGGACTACACCCCAGGGTTCTGAAAGAGGCGACTGAAAAGACTGCGGGGCATTAGGAATGATTTTTCAAGCATCACTAGGTTTTGGAATGGTTCCAGAAGACTGGAAAATAGCAAATGTCACTCCACTCTTTAAGAAGAAAGGGAGGCAGAAGACAGGAAAGTTTTAAATGGGCTAAGGGACAAGTTTTTCCACACAGAGAGTGGTGGGTTTGTGCAACGAGCTGGCAGAAGAAATGTTAAAGGTGAGTATAATACAATGATCGAGAGGTGTTGGGCAGGATGGGGGTAGCAATGGGAATATTGTCCGGCAGGATGGGGGTAGCAATGGGAATATTGTCCGGCAGGATGGGGGTAGCAATGGGAATATTGTCCGGCAGGATGGGGGTAAGCAATGGGAATATTGTCCGGCAGGATGGGGGTAGCAATGGGAATATTGTCCGGCAGGATGGGGGTAAGCAATGGGAATATTGTTCGGACAGCATGGGGGTAGCAATGGGAATATTGTCCGGCAGGATGGGGGTAGCAATGGGAATATTGTTCGGCAGGATGGGGGTAGCAATGGGAATATTGTTCGGACAGCATGGGGGTAGCAATGGGAATATTGTCCAGCAGGATGGGGGTAGCAATGGGAATATTGTCCGGCAGGATGGGGGTAGCAATGGGAATATTGTTCGGACAGCATGGGGGTAGCAATGGGAATATTGTCCGGCAGGATGGGGATAGCAATGGGAATATTGTCCGGCAGGATGGGGGTAGCAATGGGAATATTGTTCGGACAGCATGGGGGTAGCAATGGGAATATTGTCCAGCAGGATGGGGGTAGCAATGGGAATATTGTTCGGACAGCATGGGGGTAGCAATGGGAATATTGTCCGGCAGGATGGGGGTAGCAATGGGAATATTGTTCGGACAGCATTGAAGAGATGGGCTGAAGTGTCTGGGAGAGGGACTAAATTGGAGAATGGATCAGCTCATGATAAGATGGCAGAGCAGACTCGATGGGCCGAATGGCCGACTTCTGCTCCTTTGTCTTATGGTCCTATGGTCTTCAGCACCGCACAGCGCTATGACTCGCTGATTCTGTGATGCATTATGACGTTATAGTAATTATCTTCTGTAATTCCTCAGAAACCTACATTTCTTTTGTTGGTTCATCCATTACAAGCAGTTGTACCCTGGCAGTTAAAATTCAGGGAAACATTTCAGGAAAAAGACGCAAACACAAGGAAATCTGCGGATGCTGGAAATTCAAGTAACACACACAAAATGCTGGTGAACGCCGCAGGCCAGGCAGCATCTCTAGGAAGAGGTACACTCGACGTTTCAGGCCGAGACCCTTCGTCAGGACTAACTGAAGGAAGAGCTAGTAAGAGATTTGAAAGTGGGAGGGGGAGGGGGAGATCCGAAATGATAGGCGAAGACAGGAGGGGAAGGGATGGAGCCAAGAGCTGGATAGGTGATTGGCAAAAGGGATACGAGAGGATCAGGGTACAGGAGGCCCAGGGAGAAAGACAAGGGGAAGGGAAGCACCAGAAGAAGATGGAGAACAGGCAAGGAAAATGACTTTGGGTCTAATTGGAAAAAAATAATTCCCCTAAAATATCGCAGAAATCTTTAACCAAGTCTAAACATGTGCAGAGTACACAACCTCTTATCATTGGCTTCAAAGGAATCCTTTATCAAGTCTTTAATGAATCAATTTTCTTATTCTGCTTATATTAAAAACATTGGGTTCTAATACATTTTTATGAGTTAATAGCTGATAATTTTCACAGATTCATTTTGAACAGTTGGCAAATCGTGTTGCTGCTGGTCTTTCAGAGGATAAGGGAGAATGCTGCTGGAAGCAGCGAGTGTTGTTCAACTGGAGAAACTCTCCACTATTGTCATAGTGACAGGGTGAAGCAGAGCAAAGAGTGTTTCCAAAACTCATGACCATTTCTGCAGCTTTTATAACTTTTCAATCATATTCTTATTTCATTAAATCTCCCTCAATCCAGTTCAGATGTGAATTGAATTTTTATCAGATTTGTCTACATACACATGTTCTAATTTTAATCTTTTTGTAGAATCACATACCAGATTTGGAGAGAGTGGATGGACAGGTTTGCTTACCGATCTCTGGACTGAGATGACAGCAGCGAGGTGGAAGAAGTGATTATGACTCAGCAAGAGCTCAGACAAGGAAGATCACATAATTTCTTCCGGAAGGCTCTTTAAAACAACAGCTGGACTGCTGCTTTTCCCAAGTGTGTCTGCTTCCTTAATCATGGTACAGGGGATGCTGGTTTCACTTTGACAAACAATAGCCACCATGTCCAGAGGTGAGTGACTCGATGTTTATTTGGTGATTGTTGAAGCCCTTCCTGGTCCATGTTGGTCCAGAGCAATGAAAAGTAACACCAGAGAGAGGCAGGGACCTCAGCACCAATTCTGTCTGGGGCCCAGTTCCGTGTCGATATTATTTAACCCCTGAGGTTAGACAAGAGCAGAGCTGACAAATCTTTCTGCTGTGCTCCCTTAGCTGATACACTCTCCCCACAGTGCTGCTCGCTCACGTGCCACCGGGCTTGGGAGAGACCGGGTGCCTTGTGCAGTTCGTCCTGGGGAGACCAGCTCTCCTGGACACTGGTGGGCAGTTCTGGTTTTACAGGAAGGTCAGTGGCCCACGACAGGGCCGTACCACATGCATTTTTCTTATAGATACAAGAGTTCTGTGAACTTCCCGAGTGCTGACAACGCTAAAGGAGGAACAATCTAGGGCCTCAGGTGGTCAGGCAGCATCCGTGGAGGAAAATGACAGTTGGTGTTCCGGGTTGCGATCCTTCCGCTGGACTGCATTGGGTGCTAAGCACCCATGCAGCTGTGTACTTTATTCCCATAACTTGAAAAGATGTTGGGAATGAGTCAGGAATTGGGATCAAACCGCTGACATACCCGACTTGCCATGTGATTGAGCTCTGTGAATTCCACATGAAAGATATTAAAGCAATGTTTGAGAACGTTAATGGCCGACGGCTCCCCAACAGCCATCATTCCAGTTTTCCCTCTCGTCTCCCCAGAGCTATCCTCGTGGGGTGTGCACAGATCAGCCATCCCTCCCTGAGAAGAGAACTCACTCGGTCCTCACTCCCTGTCCCAGCACGTTTACCGTAGGCATTCTACCCACTGACGAGGGCACACTTACAGACAGGATTCACTTTCACACTGAAATCATCTGACATACCCACCGTGTCCATTGGGTTGTTACAGAGCACACAGTGGAAATGTTTGGGCAGGCGAAGAGCTACAGTTTTGTCATCTATTCAGCAGGCTTTTGTTTAATTATACGGTGTGCAACCCTGCCCTAAGGCATGGCTTAGACACAAGAATCCTTTCAAATTCTACGTCATTCTTGATGAACTGACCACTCCTGAAGCCCAGGCACAAGCACATTGCTGTCTGAGCCCTTCTGTGTTGAAGGTGGATTTGAATGTTTATCATCTTAATGCGGTCTTCTATTCTGCAGGGAATCACTTACAAATGATCACACAAAGGAGGCCATTCGGCCCATTGTGCTGGTGCTGGCTCTTTGAAAAAATGGTTGTACTTCTTACCACATGCCTGGTATGCCAACATTTTGTGTTTCCCAAGAATAATCTGCAAGGATGACTTTCTAATGTTTGGAGATAGAGTTTTCAGAAGTACCATGAAATTTAGGACCTGACTTTAAGATTTTCTTTGATTTTTTGTGAAAACATAAGGTGCTTTTCTGAAGATCAACTTCTGTTTTCAGTTCAATTGTTAGAACGATTTAATGAATCTCATTCTCCAGCAAGTTGTGACTGGGAGTGATGTGACAGACACTGGGGGAGTGACGTTACAAACTTCATGGGGGTGACATTACAGACATCACAGGTATGTCAGTTGTGACGGGCACTGACTTTACAGTCGGGGAGAGATGTGATAGACGAGGAATGAAGTTACAAACGTCTAGTTGTGATGGAGAGGGACGTTACATGAATAGAGTTGTGATGGACAAGGCTACTGACGGATCCTGACGGAGAATGCCGTTACAGACTGACCTGACGGGGAGTGACGTTACAGACTTTCCCGATGGGGAGTAGTGCTACAGGCATCTAGTTGTGATGGAGGATGACATCGCAGACAGTTCTGATGGAGAGTGACGTTACAGGCTGTCTTGATTTGGAGTGGTGTTATAGGCAGCCCTGATGGGGAGTGACATTACAGTTGTCACCAGGTTCGGATATGGCCCATGTGCAGAGTGAGAGACACTGAAGCAGGTCGATAGTTCACAGACTTTAATGCGAACAGTGTTAAAGGAAAAGAAAACAATAAACACTAGGCCAAATAGGGCCGCTAACTAAAACTCTCAAATGGAAAACGAAGCCTACACTGCAGCTGAAAAGAACAACTAAATATAAAACGAATACCGCTAGTCTTCGGAGTCAGTTGACTCGACAGTCCAATTTCTCAGTCAAGGCAGAGTGCAAACAGGCGGTGAAGTGTTATAACCATATAACCATATAACAATTACAGCACGGAAACAGGCCATCTCGGCCCTTCTAGTCCGTGCCGTACACTTACTCTCACCTAGTCCCACCGACCTGCACTCAGCCCATAACCCTCCATTCCTTTCCTGTCCATATATCTATCCAATTTAACTTTAAATGACAACATCAAACCTGCCTCTATCATTTCTGCTGGAAGCTCGTTCCACACAGCTACCACTCTCTGAGTAAAGAAGTTCCCCCTCATGTTACCCCTAAACTTTTGCCCTTTAACTCTCAACTCATGTCCTCTTCTTTGAATCTCCCCCATTCTCAATAGAAAAAGCCTATCTATGTCAACTCTAACTATCCCCGTCATAATTTTAAATACCTCTATCAAGTCCCCCCTCAACCTTCTAAGCTCCAAAGAATGAAGACCCAACTTGTTCAACCTTTCTCTGTAACTTAGGTGCTGAAACCCAGGTAACATTCTAGTAAATCTTCTCTGTACTCTCTCTATTTTGTTGACATCTTTCCTATAATTCGATGACCAGAACTGTACACAATACTCCAAATTTGGCCTTACCAAAGCCTTGTACAATTTCAACATTACATCCCAGCTCCTATACTCAATGCTCTGATTTATAAAGGCCAGCATACCAAAAGCTTTCTTCACCACCCTATCCACATGAGATTCCACCTTCAGGGAACTATGCACCATTATTCCTAGATCCCTCTGTTCTACCGCATTCTTCAATGCCCTACCATTTACCATGTATGTCCTATTTTGATTAGTCCTACCAAAATGTAGCACCTCACATTTATCAGCATTAAACTCCATCTGCCATCTTTCAGCCCACTCTTCTAACTGGCCTAAATCTCCCTGCAAGCTTTGAAAACCTACTTCATTATCCACAACACCACCTATCTTAGTATCATCCGCACACTTATTCATCCAATTTACCACCCCATCATCCAGATCATTAATGTATATGACAAACAACATTGGACCCAGTACAGATCCCTGAGGCACACCCCTAGACACCGTCCTCCAATGTGACACACAGTTATCCACCACTGTTCTCTGGCATCTCCCATCCAGCCACTGTTGAATCCATTTTACTACTTCAATATTAATACCTAACGATTGAACCTTCCTAACCAACCTTCCGTGTGGAACCTTGTCAAAGGCCTTACTGAAGTCCATATAGACAACATCCACTGCTTTACGCTTGTCAACTTTCCTAGTAACCTCATCAAAAAATTCAATAAGATTTGTCAAACATGACCTTCCACGCACAAATCCATGTTGACTGTTCCTAATCAGACCCTGTCTATCCAGATAATTATATATACCATCTCTAAGAATACTTTCCATCAACTTACCCACCACCGACGTCAAACTCACTGTTGCTGTGTCCAACTCTCAACAAGCACTACAACGGAATGAATGGAGTTAAATACTATCACAATGAAATAATAATTAGCTGACACGTGCATACTCACAAGCAAACTTGTCGTATCTGATGCGCTACCGAATCCGTGGTTGTGACAGCAGTCTTCTCTGATGGAAAGTGATGCTACTGTGATGGGGTATGACGTTACAGGCTGCCCTGATGGAGAGTGACGTTACAGGCAGTCCTGATAGACAATGCCATTGCAGGAAATCCTGTTGGAGAGTGATGTTACAACAGTCCTGTGTCGTCACGATGGGGAGTGATGTTACAGATGTGCAGATAGAGAGTGACGTTAGAGGCAGTCCTGAAGGAGAGTGAATTTACCTGCAGCCCTAATGGAGAGTAGCACTACAGGCATCTGGTTGTGATGGAGCATGATGTCTCAGACAGCCCTGATGCAGAGTGACTTTACAGGCAGTCCAGGTGGGGAGTGATAATACAGGCAGCCCTGATGGAGAGTGGTGATACAGGCATCTTGTTTTGACAGAACTGCACACAAAACTCCAAGTGTGGTGTCACTAACAGCTTGTACATCTGTAACATGACATCCCACCTCCTGTACTCAATTCCCTGTCTGATGAAGGCAAACACTTCTTCACCACCTGCCTACCAGTATCTCCTCTTTAAGAGAACTATGTACTGGCAACCCTATGTCTCTCTGTCCTACAGTTACCAGGGTCATAGAAACATAGAAAACCTACAGCACAATACAGGCCCTTCAGCCCACAATGCTGTGCCAAACATGTCCTTACCTTAGAACTACATAGGCTTACCCATTGCCCTCTATTTTTCTAAGCTCCATGTAGCCATCCAGGAGTCTCTTAAAAGACCCTATTGTATCTGCCTCCACCACTGCCGTCGGCAGCTCATTCCACGCACTCACCACTCTGCGTAAAAAACTTACCCCTGATATCTCCTCTGTACCTGCTTCCAAGCACCTTAAAACTATGCCCACTCATGCTAGCCATTTCAGCTCTTGGAAAAAGCCTCTGACTATCCACACGATCAATGCCTGTCATCATCTAGTACACCTCTATCAGGTCACCTCTCATCCTCTGTAGCTCCAAGGAGAAAAGGGCAAGTTCACTCAACCTATTCTCATAAGGCATGCTCCCCAATCCAGGCAACATCCTTGTAAATCTCCTCTGCACCCTTTTTATGGTTTCCATGTCCTTCCTGTAGTGAGGTGACCAGAACTGAGCACAGTGCTCCACGTGGGGTCTGACCATTTGCTGTGTCAATCCTGCCCTGATGCAACACCTCAGATTTATCTGAGTTAAATTCTATCTGCCATTTCTTGGCCCACTTCCTCATTGGTCTAGATATCCCTTTAAATTTAGTTAATCCTCTGCACTGCCCACTACACCACCAGGCTTGGTGTCATCTATGTCAACATAGTGTCAACTATGTTAACACTGCCATCCAGAGTTTTGATATGGATGAAAGCAGCAGAGAGCCTAGTGCTGATCCCAGTGGTGCACTACTGGTCACAGGCCTTGGGCCTGCACACCCCAAATATTTTGTGACCTAGTTCTTTCTTTCTGTTGTAATGTGCCTGTGACAACAAACCTATCACTTTAGTTTAAACCTTTTCCAACCACACTAGTGAACCATCTCACTACAACTCTGTCCCATTCCTGTCATCTTGAACAGTTCTGGCCTGCGGGTTTGAATATTCTAAAAACTGCATGTTCCCCATTCATCTTTCACTGCTTTGGGGATACATACCTAGAATGTTCCTGTACTTCCTACCTCAGCATGCTCTTTCAGATGCCTGAACTCTCTAACATACGAATCCAGAAACACCACGTACACCAGGACCCCAGCTTCCCCAGAAAAGTCCAGAATCAGTTCAAGTGTTTAAAGAACCTCCGACATGTTAGCTCCTCGCACACGTGGAGTGTCGTGACGTTCCCACACAGAGCAGAAGCCTTTCCTCTCTTTAGGACGGCTTGTGAGACTTCTACCCTGACTAAATCACTCTTGGCCTTTATCTTTAAGTGCTTTTAATGTTAGAGAATGGTGCCTGCTTCCCATACTAACCCTAAGACCTGGGTCGGGACTTGAGGAACTGAGTTAAAGAGAGGGGTTGAACATGTTGAGACTTTATTATTTTGAGCATAGGAGAATATGGAGTGAACTTATGGAGGTGTATATAAAATCACGAGGGGCCTTTACAGGGTGAATGCACGGCCTTTTTTCCCCAGAGCTGGGAAATCAAACACCAGAGGGCATAGTTTGAAGGTGAAAGGGCAAAGGTTTATTAGGAACCTGAGGGGCAACTTTTTCATCTAGAGGGTGGTCTGTCTATGGAATAAGCTGCCAGAGGAAATGGTTGAAGCATGTACATTAACAACATTTACAAGCAGACATCCCACCTCTCCCGGAAGTTCTGGGAGTCTCCTGCATATTAATAGTGGCTCCCTGATGCCGCAAATTATATACAATATCATGGAAATCAATGTTCTGAGAGCAAGTGAGAGAAAAGCAAGCGAGAGCGACCGAGAGAGAGAGAGAGAGAGAGAGAGAGAGAGAGTGCGACCACGAGAGAGAGAGAGAGAGCGTGCCATGGCAGAGTGTTCCAAAAAAAAAGAAAATATAAAACGTACATCTCCCCAGACTACCCTAAGGTGTACCCCTGCCTAACAGGGGTCAAAATAATGACAGTGTTGCTCGCTGCACTGTTTGCAACAGTGACTTTTCTATTGCCCATGGTGGGTCAAGACTGTAAAAGACATGTTGAGGTGAGTTTAACAGGTGTCACTCGTTCATTAGCATAGCTAACGTTATTTAAACTCGCTGGCTGGCTGCTAAGGAGCTACTCTATTGCAGACATCCCACCTCCCCCGGGAGTCTCCCGCAAATTGATGGTGCTACCTCCCTGAAATGAGTTTTTGCAGGGTGGGATGTCTGAATAAGACATTTGGACAGGTACATAGAATGAACTACATAGAGTGATATGGGCCAAATTTGGGAAAACGTGACCAGTTCAGATGGGAATCTTGGTCATCATGGATGACATGGGACAAGAGGCCTCTTTCTGTGGTTCTGACTACTGCTCAGGCCTGTGGTCTGTTTGAAAGCTGTTTGTTGTACCCCACCAGTGTTTTATTATGATGTTAAAACAGCCCTCCCTCTCAATTAGCAAGATGTTTGGATTCTGTTTAAGTTGCATTCGCTTAATGCTTAGACCCTAAGATATAGAAGCAGAATTAGGCCATTCGGCCCATTGAGTCTGCACCAGTCTTCACTGTGGAAGACACTAGCAGTGTGCCAGAGGTCGGTGAGTGTCAGGGAGCAGGAGTGAGTGCCATTGCTATTACAAAGGAAAAAGTGCAAGGCAAACTGAAAGGTCTTAAGGTGGATAAGTCACCTGGACCAGATGGACTACATCCCAGAATTTTGAAAGTGATTGCTGAAAAGATAGCAGATGCATTGGTTATGATCTTTCAAGAATCACTTGATTCTGGCATGGTTCCGGAGGACTGGAAAATTGCAAATGTCACTCCACTCTTTAAGAAGGGAGGGAAGACAGAGAAAGGAAATTATAGGCCAGTTAGCCTAACCTCAGTGTCGGAGTTCATTATAAAAGATGAGGTTTCGGGGTACTTGGAGACTAATGATAAAATAAGTCAAAGTTTCTACAAAGGGAAATCTTGCCTGACAAACCTGTTAGAGTCCTTTGAGGAAGTAACAAGTAGGTTAACAAGGGAGAGGCAGTGGATATCATTTACTTGGCTTTTCAGAAGGTGTTTGATAAGGTGCCACACATGAGGCTGCTTAACAGGATAAAATCCTATGGCGTTACAGGAAAGATACTGGCATGGAAAGAGGAATGGCTCACAGGCAGGAGCCAGCGAGTGCGACCTTATAAAGGGGGCCCTACCTGGTTGGCTGCCAGTGATGAGTGGTGTTCCTCAGGGGTCAGTATCGGGACTGCTACTTTTCATATTGTTTGTCAATGATTTGGATAATGCAATTGATGGCTTTGTGGCAGAGTTTGCAGATGAACGGGGCATGGCTGCACAAGCGTGTGTAAGTCGGACCGCGAGGCAGTGGGAGTGTTTAAAAGAGAGCAGATTAACGGAGCAGGCAATGTTGTGGCGGGCCTCGGAGTAGAGGGAGTCAGAGTAGGAAGGCTTTGACTCCTGAGGCTTCGGCGAGTAGAGGCTGAGGAAGAGCTTCACTCCAAGTGAGGTAAGGCCGGGTAAGTTCCTTTAATAAATCTAATTACCTTAGGAGTAGGTAATGGAGGCAGCAGTTAGGGCAGTTGAGTGCTCCGTTTGCAGTATGTGGGAAGTCTGGGCGAGCACAATCGTCCCTGATGATTACACCTGTAAAAGGTGCATCCAGCTGCAGCTCCTGACAAACCGAGTTAGGGAACTGGAGCTGGAGCTGGATGAACTTCGGATCATTCGGGAGGCAGAGGCAGAAATAAACAGCAGCTACAGGGAGATAGTCACCCCTAAGAGTCAGGAGACAGGTAGCTGGGTGACTGTCAGGAGAGGGAAGGGGAATAGACAGAATGAGCAGAACATCCCTGTGGCCGTTCCTATCAATAATAAGTATACCATTTTGGATACTGTTGATGGGGACGACCTACCAGGGACAAGTTACAGTGGTTGCGTCTCTGGCACCGAGACGGGACCCTCAGCTCAGAAGGGAAGGAGGGAAAAGAGGAGAGCAGTAGTGATAGGGGATTAGATAGTCAGGGGGACAGATAAGAGATTCTGTGGAAGAGATCGAGAATCCCCGATGGTCTGTTGCCTCCCTGGTGCCAAGGTCTGCGATATCTCGGATCGAGTTCTTAGTATTCTCAAGAGGGAGGGTGAGCAGCCGGATGTTATGGTCCATGTAGGGACCAACGACGTGGGTAGGAAGAGTGAGGAGGTCCTGAAAGATGAGTTTAGGGAGTTAGGCACCAAGTTAAAGGACAGGACCTCCAGGTTAGCAATCTCAGGATTGCTACCAGTGCCATGTGCAGGCGGGTTTAGAAATAGTGAGATAGCACAGATCAACACGTGGCTGAAGACATGGTGCAGGAGGGAGGGCTTCAAATTTATAAATAATTGGGCAGTTTTCCAGGGAAGATGGGACCTGTTCCAGTGGGATGGTTTACATCTGAACTGGAGGAGGACAAATATTCTTGCAGGTAGGTTTGCTAGAGAGGCTCCTGTGGATTTAAACTAGATACAAGGGGGGAGGGGAACCAGAGTGTAGGAACAGATGTGGGGGAGAAGGAAGAAAAAGAAAATAGTAAAGTTGTTTGCACCGTTAGTGATAAACAGAGTAAGAGGTGAAAAATTTCTTAAATGCATTATTTTAATGCTAGGAGCATTACAAGAAAGGTGGATGAGCTTAAAGCATGGATTGATACCTAGAAGTATGATGTGGTAGCTATTAGTGAAACATGGTTACAGGACGGGTGTGATTGGCAACTAAATATTCCTGGATTTAATTGCTTCATGTGTGATAGAATCGGAGGGACAAGAGGGGGAGGTGTTGCATTGCTTGTCAGAGAAAATATTACAGTGGTGCTTTGGCAGGATAGATTAGAGGGCTCGACTAGGGAGGCTATTTGGGTGGAATTGGGGAATGGGAAAGGTGTAGTAACACTTATGGGGGTGTATTATAGACCACCAAATGGGGAGCGAGAATTGGAGGAGCAAATTTGTAAGGAGATAGCAGATATTTGTAGTAATCACAAGGTTGTGATTGTGGGAGATTTTAATTTTCCATACATAGACTGGGAAGCCCATTCTGTAAAAGGGCTGGATGGTTTGGAGTTTGTCAAATGTATGCAAGGTAGTTTTTTGCAGCAATACATAGAGGTACCAACTAGAGAAGGGGCAGTGTTGGATCTCCTGTTAGGGAATGAGATAGGTCAGGTGACGGAGGTTTGTGTTGGGGAGTTCTTCGGGTCCAGTGATCACAATGCTATTAGTTTCAATATAATTATGGACCAGAGTTGAGATTTTTGACTGGAGAAAGGCTAACTTTGAGGAGATGCGAAAGGATTTAGAAGGAGTGGATTGGGACAATTTGTTTTATGGGAAGAATGTAATAGAGAAATGGAGGTCATTTAAAGGTGAAAATTTGAGGGTACAGAATCTTTATGTTTCTGTTAGGTTGAAAGGAAAGGTTAAAAATTTGAGAGAGCCATGGTTTTCAAGGGATATTGGAAACTTGGTTTGATAAAAGAGAGTTATCTACAACAAATATAGACAGCATGGAGTAAATGAGGTGCTCGAGGAATATAAAGAATGTAAAAAGAATCTTAAGAAAGAAATTAGAAAAGCTAAAAGAAGATATGAGGTTGCTTTGGCAAGTGAGGTGAAAATAAATCCCAAGGGTTTCTACCATTATATTAATAGCAAAAGGATACTGACGGATAAAATTGGTCCCTTAGGGAATCAGAGTGGACGGCTATGTGCGGAGCCAAAAGAGATGGGGAAGATTCTGAACAATTTCTTTTCTTTGGTATTCACTAAGGAGAATGATATCGAATTGTGTAAGGTAAGGGAAACAGGTAGGGAAGTTATGTTAACTATGATGATTAGGAACAGTCAACATGGATTTGTGCGTGGAAGGTCATGTTTGACAAATCTTATTGAATTTTTTGAAGAGGTTACTAGGAAAGTTGACAAGGGTAAAGTGGTGGATGTTGTCTATATGGACTTCAGTAAGGCCTTTGACAAGTTTCCACACGGCAGGTTAGTTAGGAAGGTTCAATAGTTAGGTATTAATACTGAAGTAGTAAAATGGATTCAACGGTGGCTGGATGGGAGACGCCAGAGAGTAGCGGTGGATAACTGTGTGTCAGATTGGAGGCCGGTGACTAGTGGTGTGCCTCAGGGATCTGTACTGGGTCCGATGTTGTTTGTCATATACATTAATGATCTGGATGATGGGGTGGTAAATTAGATGAGTAAGTATGCAGATGATACTAAGATAGGTGGAGTTGTGGATAATGAAGTAGGTTTTCAAAGCTTGCAGAGAGATTTAGGCCAGTTAGAAGAGTGGGCTGAAAGATGGCAGATGGAGTTTAATGCCGATAAATGTGAGGTGCTACATTTTGGTAGGACTAATCAAAATAGGACATACATGGTAAATGGTAGGGCATTGAAGAATGCAGTAGAACAGAGGGATCTAGGAATAATGGCGCCTAGTTCCCTGAAGGTGGAATCTCATGTGGACAGGGTGGTGAAGAAAGCTTTTGGTATGCTGGCCTTTATCAATTAGAGCATTGAGTATAGGAGTTGGGATGTAATGTTGAAATTGTACAAGGCATTGGTGAGGCAAAATTTGGAGTATTGTGTACAGTTCTTGTGTAAAGAAAGCAAGATAGTGGCTATACTTCATTAGGAGTTTGAAGAGATTTGGCACGTCAACAATACACTCAAAAACTTCTATAGTTGTACTGTGAAGAGCATTCTGACAGGCTGCATCACTGTCTGGTATGGAGGGGCTACTGCACAGGACCGAAAGAAGCTGCAGAGGGTTGTAAATCTAGTCATCTCCATCTTGGGTACTAGCCTACAATGTACCCAGGACGTCTTCAGGGAGCGGTGTCTCAGAAAGGTAGTGTCCATTATTAAGGACCCCCAGCACCCAGGGCAAGCCCTTTTCTCACTGTTACCCATCAGGTAGGGGGTACAGAAGCCTGAAGGCACACACTCAGCGATTCAGGAACAGCTTCTTCCCCTCTGCCATCTGATTCCCGAATGGACATTGAACCCTTGGACACTAACTCACTTTTTAAATAGCTGTATATATCATTTCTGTTTTTGCATGATTTTTAATCTATTCAATATATGTATACTGTATTTATTTATTATTTTTTCCTCCTTCTTCTAGATTATGTATTGCTTTGAACTGCTGCTGCTGAGTTAACAAATTTCATGACACATGCCGGTGATGATAAACCTGATTCTGATTTAATGTTCAGTGGAATTTAGTAGAATGCGAGGGGATCTCATTGAAACCCTCTGAATGTTGAAAGGACTAGATAAAGTGGATGCGGAGAGGATGTTTCCTCTGGTAGGGGTATCCAATACTAGAAGGCACAGCTTCAAAATTGAGGGGTGACTTTTTAGAACAGAGGTAAGGAGAGTATTTAGCCAGAGAGCAGTGAATCTGTGGAATACTCTGCCACAGGTCACTGCGGAGGCCAAGTCTGCGGGTATATTTAAAGCGAAATTTGATAGTTTCCTAATTGGTCAGGGCATCAAAGGTTATGGTGAGAAGGCAGATGTACGGGGTTGAGTGGGATTTGGGATCAGCCATGATGGAATAGCAGGGCAGGCTCGATGGTCTGAATGGCCTAATTCAGCTCCAATGTCTTAAGGTCTTATGCTCCACTCATTGCATCATGGCCTCGCAACCCCATTCTCCTGCCTTCACCATCACTAATCAAGAACCTATGTGTTACATTTTGTAACTTCAAAAGGTTAAACTAATTCGGGAGTCATATATGTTAGTCTAACTTTGTGTTTACTTTAAATGAGTATCGCACGTATCACGTGGTAGCGTGATGACATAAGAAATTTACATATTTATATATATAACCTGTAATGAATTATTTAAATGAACAAGAATGCTAATCAAACAATATAGATATATATATACTGTACAAGATTCCTCAAATATTACTGAAATACACAACACTATAAACCTCTGCTTTAAATATGTCCAATGTCTTGGCCTTCATACTCTCTGGGGTTTGCTTCAGTTACATGAAACTCTCTATATCTTACTATTTTTTTAAAAAGTAGTTTGAAATCAATCTGAGCACAATTGAACTGTCGGAAATAAACAGGGATTACTGATGCTGTTCCACGTTTCAGTACACAGTTCGGGCCACCGGGTGGCGTGGTTCAGTAGGTTTAAGGCATGCCTTTGTCCTCGACACAATCTGTCACATTTTCCTCAAAATCTCCAGCATTATAAATCTTCTGAGCTCCTCCCAATAACAAATGGGGAAGATCTGGAATAACCAGTTCCACAACAGTAGCTACAAAGGCAGCCCAGTGGCTGTACATCCTGTAATGAGTAGTTGCCAAAAGACCACGAGGCATAGGAGCAGAATTAGGTGTTTCAGAAAATCGAGTCTTGTCTGCCTCACCATCTTAGCTGATTTAATATCCCTCTCAGCCCCACTCTCCTCGTAGTCTTTAACGCTCTTACTAATCAAGAAACTATCAACCTCTGCTTTAAAAATTCCCAATCACTTGGCCTCCACAGCCAGCAATCTGTGGCAAAGAATTCCACAGATTCACCACATATCTGTTCAAAAGGGATGTTCTACTACTCTGAGGCTCTGTCCTCTGGTGCTAGACTGCCTCACAATAGGAAACATCCTCATATTATCTAGACCTTCCAATATTTGAATGAAACCCACCCCCCCCCTTTCATTCTTCTAAACTCTGGGGGCCCAGAACCATCAAATGCTCCTCATGCATTAACCCTTTCATCCCTAAGACCATTTCCATGGACTTCTGGACCCACTCCAATGCCAGCACATCTTTTCTTACATAAGTGGCCCAAAATTTCACAGTACTCCAAGTGCAATCTGAACAAAGCCTCAAAATTACATTCTTGCTTTTGTATTCTAGTCTTAAAGAAATGAATGTTAACACTACATTTGCTTTCATTACTATTGACTCAACCTGCAAGTTAACCTTTAGGTCAGGGCTTCCCATCCTTTTCTATGTCATGGACTCGTACCATTAACTGAGGAGTCCATGGACTCCAGGTTGGGAACCCCTGCTTTGGGGAATCCTACATGAGGAGTCAAACGTCCCTTTGCATCTCTGATTTGTGATTTTTTTTCCCTGTGTAGAAAATACAGTAGTCTACACCTTTATACCTTCTACCAAAGTGCATGGCCATACACTTCCCAAAACCGTATTCCATCAGCTACTTCTTTGTCCATTCTTCTAATCTGTCCAAGTCCTTCTGCAGACTCCCTGCTTCCTCAACACTACCGGCCCCTCCACCTACCTTCATATTGACCGTCAATTCTGTCATCCAGATCATTAACGTGTAATGTGTAAAGAACACCAAACCCTGTGGAACACTACTAGTCACCGGCACCAACCAGAAAAGGCTCTTTATTCCCACTCTTTGCCTCCTGCCAGTCAGCCAATCTTCTATCCAGTGTTTTTTTCCTGAGACTCTAAAGGGCCATGGGACTTATGTCCGATGTTAAAGGTGCATATGAAATGGAACTGATTGTTGAGGAGGAGGAATGGGGAGGCTAGTTGGTTTCACTCCCTGACTGTGTGGAGGTTTCAGGTTTAACTCTGGGGATGCTTGCACTACTAAACTCTCAACAGCATCAACATTCTCTCCCCTGCTTAGGGACACCCCACCCTCCTGCTTCTTCCATCACCAGTCGCACCGTTCTGTGTCCCTCACCCTTCACTCTATCTGTCCCTTCTCAATCATCAACCCTTTCACTCTGTAATTACCATCCCCAAATTCCCCATTTCCCTGACTTGGTCATTTTTTCCAGATGATCTTTGATCCGGTTCAGGTCCTGAAGCCCAGAGTCCTTGATCCCTGTTATGTTCTGTAAGTCAAAGGAAGATACGGGTGTCTGGGAATGCAGGTCTAACCTCGTGTTTACTTTAAGAGAGGTATACACATATCATGTGGTAGCGTGATGATGTATGGAATTCACATATTTATGCATATAACCTCTAATGAATTATTTAAACAACGAATGCTTGATAGCAATATATTTACAAGATCACTGAAATATTAAATACACAACACTCCTCCCTGCTTCGCTATAAACTCCAACTCAATATAGAATGCATCTTAACTATATACACAGTATACTATATAATACAACTACTATATACAGACATCCACAGCATGGTAAAAGTTTAAATTGTCCCATTAAGGCCTAAGGATTTAATTGCTCTGGAGGATTTCTTACTCTTGTGGATAATGCCTTTCCTGACAGGTGAGACTTGTGGCTGTGAAATAATCTCAGGTTCTGGAGTCTCCTCCGTGGTGGTTGTAGGAATTGACTCTGAGATTGCAGGAGGTGGTTCTGACAGCTCTGGACACCTTTCCTTTCCTTCCTTTTCCTTCTTCTAATTTGTGCATCTTGATCTAGGGAAGGTCACCGGAGTATTCTGTTATTAATCCTTCCATTGCTCCCCTCATGATCTGCTCTCTTCTCCTGGTTTCCACAATCACAATAGCATCTGATGAATCCTCTGTCTCTGTACCTCCACTGACTCCTTTCTTTTTGGCCTTTCATTCATTCAGCTGGGCTTTGGCCTTTGACCTCCTTTTACAAGCATCTTTTTGCCTCCCACTTGAAGTTCATGCAATAACCTCAATGCACGCAGGGTAGAATCTGGTTCTTTATACTCACAAATGTCAAATGCTTGCAACATTCTTGAAGTTCCTTGAACATTCTTTCAGCTTAAAACAAAGCCACACTTCACAAATAACTGTCTGGTTAACATATCAGAAGCTCTTACAGATATGTTGCCTATAAAAACTGTTATAGTCAGACCACAGCCTCTGTCACTTTCACAATTCCTCTGAGCAGCACAGTCCTTCCTTGGGCCATTATGCTTTCCAACCAGAGGCACAGAGGTTGGCACCAATGCCTGTCTGTCGTCTGTTGGGCAACAGTTCATGGCGTTCAGCATGGAGACAGTTTTGGCATCATCCAGTACCTTTCTTAATTCATTTTCAGTTGGCTTCATTGCAGGGAATCTGGCATTCGAATAGGGGATGGATCTCCAATCAAGTTGTAGTTGTCTCAGCCTATCACACCCTCACAAAGCAGGTCCTCCTGTTTTTACCACATACAAGCTCAATGTGGCTTGTTGGTTGTTTTTATTTCACTATCACAACTGTCATTCCCACGCGAGTTATTTTTTCTTCAGTATAAGTTCTTAGTTGGATATCTGCAGGCTTCACTTTAGTATCTTTGAAATGCCTCTCAAACTCATTTTGTGGAATGACTGAAACAGCTGAACCATTGTCTAATTCCATCTTAATTAATTTGCCATTAATTTCTAGTATAAGATATATTGTTTGTCTACTCCTACTTCTTAAATTGTAAATCTCAAGGCTACACAGACGAAAGTTCATCTTATTATCGAAGTGTGTATACAGAATACAACTCTGAGATTTGTCTTCTCCAGACAGCCATAAAATATAGAAAACCACAGAAACTGAAAGAAAGAGATCAAATCCCCCACATGAAAAGAAAAAGAATCAAAAACTCACAAACCCTGCAACCCCTCCCCCCATCCCTCCCTCACACAAAAACTAACAGATTGCCCACATGGAGAAACAACAAGAACATCAAAACCCAAACCCCCAGCCCACCAATTGGCCACAAGAAAGAATAGGTGAGAAAAAGAAAAGAAAACATGGAACTGAAAGAGGCCAATATGAACTTCACAAATCTTGATAACATCTCCGAGAGCACTGGGAGGCAGCGGCCCCTCCGAGGAGGTTGACACAAACCTAGCGGCCCCACCAAGGGCGGTGGCATGAACCAGCGGCCTAGGACTGCTCGCTCTACTCTGCATTTGCCTTGATGTTTCAATCTACCTCAACGCATAAATCGGCAAGAAATGGAGTCGATCATGGCCCCCATCTCAACTCTGAGCTTCTCCTCGTGGTAGTGCTTGCTCACATTTCTCTCGGGGACAGCAGAACACTAGCTCAGTTGATCAAACTACAGACTGTAAGTCACAGGTTCCAACAATTTCAAAAACAAAATAAAGATAAAAAGAATAAATAGAAGACGTAGGAAACCTGAAATGATTGACTATCTGGAAGATGTCGCCTGAGGAATCATTTTTCGCTGGCGCCATCTTGACACACTCCTGTGTCATACTCAGCATTAACAGATTAATACTCTTTCTGTAACTACAACTTGACGTTTTAGCTTTTTCTCCTCCCTGTGCAGTCCATATATTTTTGTCTGTACAGCATGCTCTTTGTATGTGTCCAACTTATTACATTTTCTGAAAGTTTTGTCTTTAAATGGTAAAGGCTGGATTTTGTTCAGATGCTGCATTTTGCTCACGCTCACTTTCATTTCTGGCTGCAACTCAATTACATCTCTTTCTGCTGTTTCCATTGATACAGCAATTTTAACTGTTCTTTTAAATATAAATTGTGCTTTAGTTAGGAGCCATTTCTGAATGCTTTTTTGTAAGATTCCACACATTAAATGATCTCTCAGTGCACCATGGAAGTGTGGAATTGGAGCTCCAGGTTAGTAAGGGAAGAATCGGACCAGAAGGTAGATATCAGGATACGTATTGAAAAGCAAAATCAAAACAATGGGTATGATGGGTTGGATAGTTTGAAGTTTGGATATTTTAATGGTAGTAGTATTATGGGTAAGGGTGATGAACTTAGAGCATTAATCAGTACATGGAACTACGATGTTGTAGATATTACTAAAACTTGGTTGAGAGAGGGCCAGGAATAGGTGATTAATGTACTAGGTTTTTGAAGTTTTAGGAAAGATAGAGGAGGAGGTAAAAGAGGGGGTATATTTGTTAATCAGGGAAAATATCACACCAGCATTCAGAGGAGACATAATGGAGAGGTATGTTCCTGTTAGAAGGAAAGACAGGGGTGGAAAGATACGAGAACCTTGGATGTCAAGGAGCAGGAGGTGTTGGGCTTCCTAAGTGTATTAGAGTTTTGGCCCGAAACATCAACACAACTCTTTTCCAATGATACACATTGTATCAAAACAGCAGGAAGGAGGGCAGAGGGAGCGGTGTTGCTGTATTGGTTAAAAAAAAAACAAAATCAAATCATCAGAAAGAGATGACATCGGGTCCATAAGTCATCGGAGTACAATTAGGCCATTTGGCCCATCGAATCTGTTCCACTATTCAATCATGGCTGATCTTTTTTTCCCTCCTCAGCCCCACTCCTCACCCTTCTCCCCATAACCTTTGATGTCGTGTCCAATCAAAAACCTGTCAAGCTCTGCTTTAAATACACCGAAAGACCTGGCCTCCACAACTGCGTGCGGTAACAAATTCCACAAATTCTCCACACTATAACTAATAAAATTTCTCTGCATCTGTTTTAAATGGACAACCCTCTATCCTGAGGCTGTGCCCTCTTGTCCTAGACTCCCCCACCATGGGAAACATCATTTCCATATCTAATCTGTCTAGGCCTTTCAACATTCGAAAGGTTTCAATGAGATCACCCTTCATCCTTCTAAATTCCAGCGAGTACAGGCCCAGAGCCATCAAACGTTCTTCATATGATAACCCTTTCATTCCCATAATTATCCTTGTGAACCTCCTCAGAACCCTCTCCAATGCCCGCACATCTTTTCTCAGATGAGGAGCCCAAAACTGTTCACAATACTTAAGGTGAGGCCCCACCAGCGCCTTGCTAAGTCTTGGTAACACATCCTTGCTCTTGTATTCTAGACCTCTTGAAATGAATGCTAACATGGCATTTGCCTTTTTCATCACCGACTCAACCTGCAAGTTAACCTTTAGGGTGTTCTGTACAAGGACTCTCAAGTCCCTTTTGCATCTCAGATTTTTGCTTTTCCTCCCCTTTTAGTAAATAGTCTGCACATTTATTTCTTCTACCAAAGTGCATGACCATACATTTTCCAACATTGTATTTCATTTGCCACTCTCTTGCCTATTCTCCTAATCTAAGTCCTTCTGCAGCCTTCCTGTTTCCTCAACACTACATGCCCCTTCACTAATCTTTGTAACATCAACAATCTTGACAACAAAGCCACCTATTCCATCATCTAAATAGTCATAGTCATACTTTATTGACCCATGGGGAAATTGGTTTTTGTTATAGTTGCTCCATAAATAATAAATAGAAATAGAACCATAAATAGTTAAATAGTAATATGTAAATTATGCCAGTAAATTATGGAATAAATCATTGATATACAGCATATAAAATCCACTAGTCACTGGCAGCCAACCAGAAAAGGATCCTTTTATTCCCACTCCCTGCCTCCTACCCATCAGCCAATACTCTAACCATGCCAGTAACTTTCCCGTAATACCAATGGCTCTTAACCTGGTAAGCAGCCTCATGTGTGGCACCTTGTCAAAGGCCTTCTGGAAGTCCAAATATACAACACCCACTGCATCCCCTTTATCTATCCTACTTGTGATCTCCTCAAAGAATTCCGAGGTTTGTCAGGCAAGATTTTCCCTCAAGGAAACCATGCTGACTTTGTCCTATCTTGTCCGTTGTCACCAAGTGCTCCATAACCTCATTCTTAACAATTGACTCCAATATCTTCCCAATCACTGAGGTCAGGCTAATTGGTCTATAATTTCCTTTCTAATGCCTTCCTCCTTCCTTAAAGAGCAGAAGTGTTGAAACATCAAGGATAGAGCTAAGGAAATGTAAGGGTAAAAAGACCCTGATGGGAACTGTATACAGATGCACAAACAGTAGTAAGGATGTGGCCTACAAATTACAACAAGAGATAGAAAATGCAGGCCAAAAGGGCAATGTAACAATAATCATTGGAGTCTTCAATATGCAGGTAGATTTGGAAAATCCAATTGGTGCTGGATTCCTGGAAGGGGGATTTGTAGAGTGCCTACTGGATGGCTTTTTAGAGCAGCTCATGGTCGAGCCCACTAGGGGATCAGCTATTCTGGATTGGGTGTTGTGCGATGAACTGGAATTATTAGAGAGCTGAAGTTCAAAAAAAAACTAAGGGGACAGTGATCATAATATGATCGAATTCACCCTGAAATTTGAGAAGCAGATGTATTAATATTACGGTGGAATAAAGGGAATTACAGAGGCACGACAGAGAAGCTGGCCAGAATTTACTGAAAAAGAACACTCAACGCAATACACCTGCCTTCTCGCCATATCCTTTGATGCCCTGACCGATCAGGAAACTCTGTCACAGTCTTGGCCCCCACCACATTCTGTGCCAGAGTCTTCCATATATTTACTACTCTATGGCTAAAAAGATTCCTCCTTACCACTGTTCTAAACGATTGCCCTTCAATGTTGAGGCTGTGCCTTCTAGTTCTGGATACCCCCACCACGGGAAATATCCTCTCCACATCCACCCTATCTAGTCCTTTCAACATTTGGTAGGTTTCAATGCGATCCCCCCACATTCTTCTATATTCCAGTGAGTACAGGCCCAAAGATGCCAAAAATTCCTCAAATGTTAACCCCTTCATTCCTGGAATCATCCTCATGAATCTCCTCTGGACCCTTTCCAATGACAAGACATCCTTCCTGAGGTATGCGGCCCAAAACTGTTGCCAATACTCCAAGTGCTCCTGACTAGAGTCTTACAAAGGCTCAGCATTATCTCCTTGTCTTGATATTCTATTCCCCTTGAAATAAATAACAACATTGCATTTGCCTTCTTTACCACAGGCTCAACTTGCAAATTAACCTACTGGGAGTCTTGATGTAGTCCGTCTGGCCTAGGTATCTTATCCACCTTAAGACCTTTGAGTTTACCCCAGCCTTTTTTCCTTTGATATAGCAATGGCACTCACTCCTGCTACTTAACACTCATGGACTTCTGGCGCACTATTGGTGTCTTCCACAGTGGAGACAGATGCAACATACCCATTAAGTTCATCTGGCATTTCTTTGTCTCCCATTACTACCTGACCAGCATCATTTTCCAGTGGTCCAATAATAACTCTCACCTCCCTTTTACTCTTTATATAACTGAATAAACTTTGAGTATCCTGCTTTATATTATTGACCACTCTGCTTTTTTAGTTGCCTTTAGCTGGATTTTAAAAGCTTCCCAATAATGCAACTTCCCACAATTTTTGCGACCTTATATGCCCTTTCCTTGACTTTAATACAATCCTTAACTTCTTTTGTCAGCCATGGTTGCCTACCCATGACATTTGAGAACTTCTTCCCCTGTGGGACGTGCTATCCTGCGCCTTGTGAACAATTCCCAGAAACTTCAGCCATCTCTGCTCTGCCGTCAACTCAGTCAGTATCCTCCAATCCATCTGGGCAAGTTCCTCTCTCACGCCTCTGTAATTCCCCTTATTCCATTGTGATACTGTTACAGCTGATGAATGCTTCCTTCCCCCTCTCAAATTGTAGACTCCCAGAAGGTTTATTTACAGGTTGAGTCTGTGGTAAAGAAGGAAAATGCACTGTTGACATTTATTTCAAGGGAAATAGAATATAAAAGCCAAGAGATAATGCTGAGCCTTTATAAGACACTGGTCAGGCTGCACTTGGAGTATTGTCAACAGTTTTGGGCCGCATATCTCAGAAAGGATGTGTTGTCATTGGAGAGAGTCCAGAGGAGGTTCACAAGGATGATTCTGGGAATGAAGAGGTTAACCTATGAGGAGCATTTGGCAACTTTGTGTTCACTGGAATTTAGAAGTTTGCAGGGGGATCTCATTGAAACCTACTGAATGTTGAAAGGACTAGATAAAGTGGATATGCAGAGGATGTTTTCTATGGTGGGGGTGTCCAGAACTAGAGGGCACAGCCTCAAAATTGAGGTGGGGGACCTTTTAGAACAGAGGTAAGGAGAAATTTTTTTTAGCTAGAGAGAGGTGAATCTGTGAATGCTGTGGCTGTCAAGACAGTCAGTATATTTAAAGTGAAAATTGATACTTTCCTGATTGATTAGGGCATCAAAGGATATGGCGAGAAGGCAGGTGCTCTTGCCTAATTCTGCTCCTATGTCTTACGATCTTAAATGCTCTTCATATTAGAAGCCGTCAATCTGGAATCAATTTCAGAGCACATCCTCTCTCAGATAAGAGGCCCAAAACACTCACAATACTCCAAGTGAGGCCTCACCAGTGCCTTATTAAAGTCTCAATATTACATCCTTGCTTTTATATTCCAGTCCTCTTGAAATGAATGCAAACATTGTATTTGCCTTTCTCACCACAGACATAACCTACAAATTAACCTTTAGGGAACCCTGCACGAGGACTCCCAAGGCCCTTTGCACATCTGTTTTTTATAGTTTCTCTCCATTTAGAAACGAGTCAATCCTTTCATGTCTTTTAGCAAAGTGCAGGACCGTACACTTTCCAACACTGTCTTCCATCTGCCATTTCTTGGCCCATTCTCTTCATTCTATCTAATTCCTTCTGTAGCCTCTCTACTTCCTCAGAACTACCTTCTACTCCACCTATCTTCATAACATTTGAAAACTCTGCAACAAAGCCATTATCAAAGCCAAAGTTTAAAAAGAACACCGCCATATCCAGCAGGCAGTGGAGTGAGAGGGCAGCAGAGTGATAGGGCTTTGGCGGTAACAGGACGAGGTGAGGTAGGTTTACCTGTGTTAATTGCGGAAAGGAAGTATGTGTGTGAGGCCGGTGTTCTGTGCTTGGTGTCAGATGTGGGAGGTCCTGGAGTCTCCCAGCCTCCTGGACGGCCATATCTACATCCGGTGGGTCGAGCTGCAGCTCCTAAGGGACCATGTTAGGGAACTGGAGATGCAGCTCAATGACCTTCGTCAGGTCAGGGAGAGCGAGGAGGTGATAGAGAGGAGTTATAGGCAGGTGGTCACACCAGGGCCACGGGAGACAGACAAGTGGGTCACAGTCAAGAGAGGGAAGGGGAAGTGTCAGGTACTAGAGTCCAGCCCTGTGGCTCAGAAGGGTAGGGAAAGGAAGAGGATGGCAGCAGTAATAGGGGACTCTATAGTTAGGGGGTCAGACAGGCGATTCTGTGGACACACGAAATAAGTACGGATGGTAGTTTGCCTCCCAGGTGCCAGAGTCTGGGATGTTTCAGATCGCGTCCAAGATATCCTGCAGTGGGAAGGTGCGGAGCCAGAGGTCGTGGTACATATTGATACCAATGACGTAGGTAGGAAAAGGGAGGAGGTCCTGAAAACAGACTACAGGGAGTTAGGAAGGAAGTTGAGAAGCAGGACCACAAAGGTAGTAATCTCGGGATTACTGCCTGTGCCACGCGACAGTGAATATAGGAATAGAATGAGGTGGAGTATAAATGCGTGGCTGAGGGATTGGAGCAGAGGGCAGGGATTCAGATTTCTGGATCATTGGGACCTCTTTTGGAACCAGTGTGACCTGTACAAAAAGGATGGATTGCACTTGAATCCGAAGGGGACCAATATCCTGGCAGGGAGGTTTGCTAAGGCTATTGAGGAGAGTTTAAACAAGAATTGCTGGGGGGTGGGAACTGAACTGAAGAGACTGGGGAAGGGGAGGTTGGCTCACAAATAGAGAAAGCTTGGAGACAGTGTGAGAGGGAGGATAGGCAGGTGATAGAGAAGGGACGCGCTCAGACCGGAGGTTTGAGATGTGTCTATTTTAACACAAAGAGTATTGTGAACAAAGTGGATGAGCTTAGAGTGTGGATCAGTACTTGGAGATACGATGTGGTGGCTATTACAGAGACTCGGATGGCTCAGGGGCAGGAATGGTTACTTCGAGTGCCAGGCTTTAGATGTTTCAGAAAGGACAGGGGGGGAGGCAAAGGAGGTGGGGCGTGGCATTGTTGATCAGAGATAGTGTCATGGCTGCAGAAAAGGAGGACGTCATGCAGGGATTGTCTACAGAGTCTCTGTGGGTGGAGGTTAGGAACAGGAAGGGGTCAATAACTCTACTGGGTGTTTTTTAAAAAGGCGCCCAATAGTAACAGAGATATTGAGGAGCAGATAGGGAAACAGATCCTGGAAAGATGTAATAATAACAGAGTTGTCGTGATGGGAGATTTGAATTTCCCAAATATCGTTTGGCATCTCCCTAGAGTGAAGGGTTTAGATGGCTAGAGTTTGTTAGGTGTGTTCAGGAAGGTTTCTTGACACAATATGTAGGTAGGCCTAAAAGAGGAGAAACTGTACTTGATCTGGTATTGGAAAATGAAGCTGGTCAGGTGTCAGATCTCTCAGTGGGAGAGCATTTTGGAGATAGTGATCATAATTCTATCTCCTTTACAATAGCATTGGAAAGAGATAGGAACAGACAAGTTAGAAAAGCGTTTAATTGGAGTAAGGGGAATTATGAGGCTATCAGGCAGAAACTTGGAAGCGTAAATTGGGAACAGATGTTCTCAGGGAAAAATACGAAAGAAATGTGGCAAATGTTCAGGGGATATTTGTGTGGAGTTCTGCATAGGTATGTTCCAATGAGACAGGGAAGTTATGGTAGGGTATAGGAACCATAGTGTTCAAAGGCTGTAATAAATCAAGTCAAGAAGAAAAGAAAAGCTTACGAAAGGTTCAGAGAGCTTGGTAATGTTAGAGATCTAGAAGATTATAAGGCTAATAGGAAGGAGCTTAAGAAGAAAATTAGGAGAGCCGGAAGGGGCCATGAGAAGGCCTTGGCAGGCAGGATGGAGGAAAACCCCAAGGCATTCTTCAAGTATGTGAAGAGCAAGAGGATAAGACGTGAAAGAATAGGACCTATCAAGTGTGACAGTGGGAAAGTGTGTATGGAACTGGAGGAAATAGCAGAGGTACTTAATAAATACTTTACCTCAGTATTCACTATGGAAAAGGATCTTGGTGATTGTAGTGATGACTTACAGCAGACTGAAAAGCTTGAGCATGTAGATATTAAGAAAGAGGATGTGCTGGGGCTTTTGGAAAGTATCAAGTTGGATAAGTCACTGGGACCGCATGAGATGTACCCCAGGCTACTGTGGGAGGCGAGGGAGGAGATTGCTGAGCCTCTAGAGATGATCTTTGCATCATCAATGGGGACGGGAGAGGTTCCAGAGGATTGGAGGGTTGCGGATGTTGTTCTTTCATTCAAGAAAGAGAGTAGAGATCGCCCAGGAAATTATAGACCAGTGAGTCTTACCTCAGTGGTTGGTAAGTTGATGGAGAAGATCCTGAGAGGCAGGATTTATGAACATTTGGAGAGGTATAATATGATTAGGAATAGTCAGCATGGCTTTGTCAGGGGCAGGTCATGCCTTACGAGCCTGAATGAATTTTTTGAGGATGTAACTAACCATTGATGAAAGAAGAGCAGTAAATGCAGTGTATATGGATTTCAGCAAGGCATTTGATAAGGTAACCCATGCAAGGCTTATTGAGAAAGTAAGGAGGCATGGAATCCAAGGGGATATTGCTTTGTGGATCCAGAACTGGCTTGCCCACAGAAGACAAAGAGTGGTTGTAGATGGGTCATATTCTGCATGGAGGTCGGTGACCAGTGGTGTGCCTCAGGGATCTGTTCTCGGACCCCTTCTCTTTGTGATTTTTATAAATGACCTGGATGAGGAAGTGGAGGGATGGGTTAGTAAGTTTGCTGATGACACAGAGGTTAGGGCTGTTGTGGATAGTGTGGAGGGCTGTCAGAGGTTACAGCGGGACATTGACAGAATGCAAAACTGGGCTGAGAAGTGGCAGATGGAGTTAACCCAGGTAAGTGTGACGTTGTTCATTTTGGTAGGTCAAATATGATGGCAGAATATAGTATTAGTGGTAAGACTCTTGGCAGTGTGGAGGATCAGAGGGATCTTGGGGTCCGAGTCCATAGGACACTCAAAGCAGCTGCGCAGATTGACCCTGCGGTTAAGAAGGCATACGGTGTATTGGCCTTCATCAATCGTGGAATTGAATTTTGGAGCTGAGAGGTAATGTTACAGCTATATAGGACCCTGGTCAGACCCCACTTGGAATACTGTGCTCAGTTCTGGTCATCTCACTACAGGAAGGATGTGGAAGCCATAGAAAGGGTGCAGAGGAGATTTACAAGGATGTTGCCTGGATTGGGGAGCATGCCTTATGAAAGCAGGTTGAGTGAACTCAGCCTTTTCTCCTTGGAGCAACTGAGGATGAGAGGTGACCTGATAGAGGTGTATAAGATGATGAGAGGCATTGATCGTGTGGATAGTCAGAGACTTTTTCCCAGGGCTGAAATGGTTGCCACAAGAGGACACAGGTTTGAGGTGCTGTGGAGTAGGTACAGAGGAGATGTCAGGGGTAAGTTTTTTACGCAGAGAGTGGTGAGTGCGTGGAATGGGCTGCCGGCAACGGTGGTGGAGGTGGATACGATAGGGTCTTTTTGGAGACTTTTGGATAGGTACATGGAGCTTAGAAAAATAGAGACTATAGTTAAGCCTCGTAATTTCTAAGGTAAGGACATGTTTGGCACAACTTTGTGGCCCGAAGGGCCTGTATTGTGCTGTAGGTTTTCTATGTTTCTATGGTAGGCAAGATTTTCCCTGAAGGAAACCATGCTGACTCTATACTATCCTGCCTTCTATCACTAAGTACTCCATAACCTCATCTTCAACAATTGAATCCAACATCTTCCCAAACATCGACTCTACCTCTTCCTAAGGGTCTCGGCCCGAAACGTCGACTGTACCTCTTCCTAGAGATGCTACCTGGCCTGCTGTGTTCACCAGCACTTTTATGTGTGTTGCTTGAAATTCTAGCATCTGCAGATTTCCTCGTGTTTGCGTTTTATCTTCCCAACCACTGAGGTCAGACTAACTGGTTTATAATTTCATTTCTGCTGCCTTCCTCCTTTCTTAAAGAGTGGAATGACATTTGCAATTTTTAAGTCCTCTGGTACTATGCCAGAGTCCAATGATTTTTTTTGAAAGATTGTTTCTGATGCCACCAGAATCTCTAACACTACCTCTTTCAGAACCCAGGGTGCAGGTCATCTTGTCTGGATGACTTATGTATCCTTAGGTGTTTCAGCTTCTACAGCACCTTCTCTCTGGTAACAGTAACTGCACCCACTTCTCTTCCCTCACACCCTTCAAGATCTGGCACATTGCTAGTGTCTTCCACAGTGAAGACTGATGCAAAATATTTATTTAGTTCATCTGCCATCTCCTTCTCCCCTGTTATTATTTCTCTGGCCTCATTTTCTAGTGGTCCTATATCCACTCTCTTCCCTCTTTTAATTTTTACATATTTGAAAAATCTTTTCCTATCTCCTTTGATATTGTTTGCTTGCTTTCATATTTCATCTTTTTCCTTCTAATGATTATTTTAGTTGTTCTCTGTACGTTTTAAAAACTTCCCAATCCTCCATTTTCCTGCTAATTTTTGCTTTGTTGTATGCCCTCTCTTTAGTTTTTAGATTAGCTTTGACTTCCCTTGTCAGTGGGATAAGCCACGATGGATTGGCAGTACAGACTGGAGGAGCTGAATAGCCTAATTTGCGCCTATGTCTTATTTTCTTCTGGTCATGCACGGTGATGTCTAAGTCCCTTTGCAACTCTGATGTTTGTATTTTCTCCCCATTTAGATAACAGTCTGTACTTCTTTTCTTTTACCAATGTGCATTATCATACATCTTCCAACATTGTATTTCATTGCCAGTTTCTTGCCCATTTTCCTAATCTGCCCATCCTTCTGCAGACTACCTGTTTCCTCAGAGCTATCTAGCCCCCACCTATCTTCATATCCTCTGCAAACTTTGCCGCAAGCCACAACTCCATTATGTAAATCATTAACAAACAATGTAAAAATAGCAGTTTCAATACTGACTTCTGAGGAGCACCACTAGTCTCTGGCAGCCAACCTGAAAAGGCCCCCTTTATTACCACTTGTTTCCCCCTTCCTGTCATTCCTTTATCAATGCCAGTATTTCTCCTGTAATACCGTGGGATTTTATCCTGTTAAAGCAGCCTCATTTGTGGCACCTTCTGAAAATCCAAGTAAATGACATCCACTGCCTCTTCCTAGTTAACCTATTTGTTACTTCCTCGAAGAACTCTGACAGATTTGTCAGGCAAAATTTCCCTTATAGAAACCATGCTGACTTTGACTTATTTTATCATCAGTCTGGTGTGGGCACATGGCCAAGTGGTTAAGGCATTGGACTAGTGACCTGAATGTCATGAGTTCGAGCCCCAGCCGAGGCAACATGTTGTGTCCTTGAGCAAGGCACTTAATCACACATTGCTCTGCGACGACACTGGTGCCAAGCTGTATGGGTCCTAATGCCCTTCCCTTGGACAACATTGGTGTCATGGAGAGGGGAGACTTGCAGCATGGGCAACTGCTGGTCTTCCATACAACCTTGCCCAGGCCTGCGCCCTGGGGAGCGAAGACTTTCCAGGCGCAGATCCATGGTCTCGCAAAGACTAACGGATGCCTTCACTTATTATCAGTCTCCAAGTACCCCAAAACCTTGTCATTAATAATGGACTCCAACACTTTCCCAAATCACTGAGGTTAGGCTAACTTGCCTCTAATTTCCTCTCTTTTGTCTTCCTCCCTTCTTAAAGAGTGGAGTGACAATTGCAATTTTCCATTTCTCCAGAACCATTCAGAATCAGGTGATTCTTGAAAGCTCTTGACCAATGCATCTGCTATCTCTTCAGCAACCTCTTTCAGGACTCTGGGATGCAGTCCATCTGGTCTAGGTGTCTTATCCAGCTTTAGATCTTTGAGTTTGCCTTCCACTTTTTCCTTTGATATTTGCAATGACACTCATTCCTGCTCCCTGGCACACTGCTCGTGTCTTCCACAATGAAAACTGATGCGAAATACTCATTAAGTTCATCTGCCATTTCTTTGTCCCCCATTGCTACCTCACCAGCATCATTTTCCAGTGGTCCAATATCAACTCTCACCTCCCACTTACTCTTGATATGACTGAAAAAACATTTCAGTATCCTGCTTTATATTATTGGCTAGTTTGCCCTCATATTTCATTTTTTCCCTTCTTATGGCTTTTTAGTTGCCTTTTGTTGGATTTTAAAAACTTCCCAATTATCCAACTTCTCATTCACTTTTGCTACCATATATGTCTTTTCCTTGGCTTTTACGCTGTCCTTCAATTTCCTTGTCAGCCACAGTTGCCTACCCCTGCTATTTGAGATCTCCTTTGCTGTGGGACACATCTATCCTTAGCCTTGTGTACTATTCCCAGAAACTTCAGGCACCTCTGTTCTGTCGTCAACCCACCAGTATCCCTGTCCAATCCACCTGGGCAAGCTCCCCTCTCGCGCCTCTGTAATTCCCTCTGTTCCACTGTGATACTGATACAACTGACCTCCTCTTTTCCCTCTCAAAATGCAGAATGAATTCAATCACATTATGATCACTGCCTTCTAAGGGTTCCTTTACATTAAATTGCCTAATAAAATCTGGATTACTACACAACACCCAATCTAAGATAGCCTTTCCCTGAGAAGGCTCAAGCACAAACTGCTCTAAAAAGCCATCTCATAGACGTTCAACAAATTCCTTCTCTTGCGATCCGATACCAACCAGATTTTCCCAAACCCCTTGCATATTGAAGTCCCCCATTACAATTGTGTCATTACCCTTATCACATGCCTTTTCCAGCTCCCTTTGCAATCACAACCCCACACCTTGGCTACTATTTTGAGGCCTATATATGATTCCCATAATGGTTTTTTTTCACCCTTGCAGTTGCTTAACTCCACTCCCAACTTTCAATATTCTCTGACCCCTTGTCACCTGTTTCTAAAGATGTAATTCCATCTCTTACCAACAAAGCCACACCACCGCCTATGCCTTCCTGCCTGTCCTTTCAATACAAAGTCTATCCTTTGATATTAAACTCCCAACTATGGCCTCCTTTCAGCCACGACTCAGTGATGCCCACAGTGTAATACTGACCAATCTCTAACTGCGCCACGAGTTCATCTACCTTATGCTGTATAGTATGTGTATTTAAATACTGCACCTTCAGTCCTGCATTCTTTGCCCTTTTGAGTTTTGCCTCTGTGGTACAATTTAACTCTTTGCTCTGTCTGCATTTGTACCCAGTCATTGGCTTGTCCTTCCTTACATTCATGTTACACCCATCATCTACCTGTAAACCTGCTGCTTCATCCTCAGCTCTATCATACTGGTTCCCATTCCCCTGTGATATTAGTTCAAACCACTTCTAACAGCTCTAGCAACCCTGCCCAGAAGGATATCGGACCCCTTGGATTCAAGTGCAACCCGTTCCTTTTGTACGGGTCACACCTGCCCCAGAGGAGGTCTCAATCATCCAGAAATCTGAATCCCTGCCAACCTGCTCCAATTCTTCAGCCACACATTATTCTGCCACCTCATTCTCTTCCTATCCTCACTGTCACATGGCACAGTTAACAATCATGAGATTACTACTTTGAGGTCCTGGTTCTCAATTCCTTCCTAAGTCCCTGTATTCTGATTTCAGGACTTCCTCTCTTTTTCTATTTATGTCATATCTATGTACCATGACTTCTGGCTGCTCACCCTTCCTTTTCAGGATATTGTGGGCGTGTTCAGAAACATTGCAGACCCTTGCACCTGGGAGGGAAACTACCATCTGTGTTTCTTTTTTGTGTCCACAGAATCATCTATCTGTCCCCCTAACTACGGAGTCCCCTATCACTGCTGCCATCCTCTTCAGATCCCTATCCTTCTGACCCACAGGGCCAGACTCAGTGCCAGAGCACAGTTGCTGTTGCTTCCACCAGATAAGATTGTCCCCCCAACAGTACTCAAGCAAGAGTACTTATTGTTGAGGGGGACGACCACAGGGGTCTCTCCACTACCTGACCTTTTTGCTTCCCTCTCTTGACAGTCACCCATTTATCAGTCTTCTGCAGCCTTGGGGTGACCACCTCCCTGTAGCTCTTGTCTATCACCTCCTCACTTTCTCTAAGTTTTCCCTAGAGTGCTGAAGCTTTATATGACACTAGTCAGGCCACACTTGTAGTATCGTCATCAATTTTGGGCCCCATATCTCAGAAACAATGTGTTGTCATTGGAGAGAGTCCGGAGGAGTTTCACACAGATGATTCTGGGAATGAAAGGGTTAACATACGAGGAGCATTTGGTAGCTTTGGACGTGCACTCATTAGAAGAATGTGCGAGTATCTCACTGAAACTTACTGAATGTTGAAAGGATGAGATAAGGTGGATGTGCAGAGAATGTTTCCTCTGCGGGGGTATCCAGAATTAGAGGGCACGGCCTCAAAATTATGGGCTGACCTCATAGAAAGCATTTTTGTATCGACCATGTAGAAAATACCTAGAATTACCCTACCATTCTATTTTTCTAAGCTCTATATACTTTTTCTAAGAGTCTTTTAAAAACCCTATTGTATCTGCCTCCACCACCATCACTGGCAGTGCATTCCGCACACTCGCCACTCTCTGTATGAAAAACTCACCTCTGACATCCCCCTTGTACCTACTTCCAAGCACCTTAGAACTATGTCCCTCATGTAAGCCATTTCAGCCCTGGGAAAAAGTCTCTGACTATGCACACGATCAATGTCTCTCATCATCTTGCACACCTCTATCAGGTCCCCTCTCATCCTCCGTCGCTCCAAGGAGAAAAGGCCAAGTTCACTCAAACTAAGGCATGCTCTCCAATCCAGGCAACATCCTTGTAAATCTCCTCTGCACCCTCTCTATAGTATCCACATCCTGCCTGTAGTGAAGTGACCAGAACTGAGCACAGTACTCCAAATAGGGTCTTATACAGCTTTAAAAGCCCACTTTCAAATCTCTTACTAGCTCTTCCTTCAGTTAGTCCCGACGAAGGGTCTCGGCCCGAAATGTCGACTGTACCTCTTCCTAGAGATGCTGCCTGGCCTGCTGCGTTCACCAGCAACTTTGATGTGTGTTGCTTGAATTTTCAGCATCTGCAGAATTCCTCGTGTTTACGATTTTAGAACAGAATTTAGTCAGGAGAATTTTTTTAGCCAATAAGTGGTGAATCTGTGGAATGCTCTGCCATAGACTGCGATGGAGGCCAAGTCCGTGGGCATATTTTAAGCGGAACTTGATAGTTTCCTCATCGGTCGGGGCATAAGGAAAATGTATGGGCTTGAATGGGAACTTGATGAAATGGTGGAGCGGAGTTGACGGGCTGAATGGCCTAATCCGCCTCCTATGTGTTCTTTTGGGCTTCTGTTGGCTGGAACGAGGTGATTGGTGCGGATTTGGGCTGGAATGAGCTGATTGGTGTTGATGTGGGATGGAGCTACGTATCGTGTCGGTGGAACGGCTGATTGGTGCCGATGTCATCTGCTTGCAGCGATTGGCCGCCCCGCTCCCCCTCTCCCGTGGGATCGCACTGTGCAGGGAGCCGGGGCCGCCGCGCCTGGGCTGGGCTCGGATCGGATGCGCTGATAACATGCAGCGCTGATGTGAATGTGAATGCGAGGCTCGGCCTGTGCGGTGCCCGAGGGCCGCTGCCTCAGACACTCGGTGTGGCGGAGGGCCTCACGTGATCAGTACATGGCTGCTGACGGCAGCGACGAGCCGGGAGACGGTGCGGAGCGCACAGAGATGCCGAGAACTTAAACTCTGCGCAGCGTTCAGGAACGGGAGGTATTATGGCAAACTGGCTTCCGGAGCTCACGCAGAACCCGCTGAAGAAGATCTGGATGCCTTGTAAGAACGGCCTGTGTGAGGTGCACGCTTCGCAGAGAAAAGGTGGGTAGAGGATCAGCAGAGAGTAATGCTCCTTGCCCTCCCTCCTCCCCCCTCCACCACCCATCCACCCCGCCCCCTCCTCCCCTCCTCCCCCTCCCCTCCCCCCCCCCCTCCCCCTCCTCCCCCTCCCCTCCTCCCCTCCCCCCTCCCCTCCTCCCCTCCCCCCTCCCCTCCTCCTCCTCCCCCCTCCCCTCCTCCTCCTCCCCCCTCCCCTCCTCCTCCTCCCCCCTCCCCTCCTCCTCCTCCCCCCCCCCTCCTCCTCCTCCCCCTCCCCTCCTCCTCCTCCCCCTCCCCTCCTCCTCCTCCCCTCCTCCTCCTCCCCTCCTCCCCTCCTCCTCCTCCCCTCCTCCTCCTCCCCTCCTCCTCCTCCCCTCCTCCTCCTCCCCTCCTCCCCCTCCCCTCCTCCCCTCCTCCCCTCCTCCCCCTCCCCTCCTCCCCTCCCCCTCCTCCCCTCCTCCCCTCCTCCCCTCCCCTCCCCCTCCTCCCCTCCCCCTCCTCCCCTCCCCTCCTCCACCACTCTCCCCTTCTCCACCACTCTCCCCTTCCTACTCTTCCCCCTCCCCTGCTCCCCCCTCCCAACCGCAGGGACTCCACCTCCCACCGGAACTCACCACCACAGGGATCCCCACCCACCCACTCAACCCCCACCTCCCCACTCCACCCCCCCACCACAGGGTGTTCACCCACCCACCCACTCCACCCTCCACCTCCCCCCACTCCACCCCCACCACAGGGATTCCCCCCAACTCCACCCCCCACCACAGTGATCCACCCCCCACTCCATCCCCCACCACAGGGATCCACCCCCCCCACTACAGGGTGTTCCCCCACCCACTCACTCCACCCCCACCACAGGGATCCCCACTCACTCCACCCCCCACCACAGGGATCCTCCCCACTCACTCCACCCCCCACCATAGGGATCCCCCCCCACTCACTCCATCCCCCCACCACAGGGATCCCCCCACCCCCCCCACTCCACCTCCTGCCTCAGGGATCTCCCGCCGGAGGGATCCTCTCCCAGCCGACTCCCCACTGCATGGATCCCCCTCTCCCCACCACAGGGGATTCCCCCTTACCCACTCCAGCTTGCCTTCCACCTTTCCCTTGCTGCATATCCATCCCCACACCAAACCCTTTCCCTCTCACCAGCCCCTTTCTTCCCTCCCCTATTGAAATTGGAAATGTTGAGGGATGCTGCAGATTAATTTCCTGGTTGTAAGTGTTGGTGAGTCACTGTGTGTGTTCCTGTTCCTAGTTGCTGTGGTGGCATCCTGGCGTACGGATGGTGGAGAACAGTATTTGTTAAAGGGCTGTCATTTGCTGTTGCTCTGTGTTATTTGCTGCAATTCTCTGAGAATGTGCATTCATTTAGGATGGACTAAATAATCTTTCTAATATGTATATCAGATGTCAAAAGCAACGTTTCCAAGTTGTGTGGGATTGAATTGGAAATCTTGAGCGAAGTTCTTTGTTGTTGGTGTAAATGTGGTGAGTCATTCTGTGTTTTCCTGTGCATTGTTTGTGAAATGTACTCATGAGCCTGGCATTGTTGTGAAGTGTTTCTTTTACGGTCAGAGTTTATAATTGCTGCGTAGGTAGCTGAGCTACACCCAGAGTTCAGTGTTGTTAGACTCTGGTCCAGCTTTCCCGCAACGTGGCTGAACTTTGAACAAGTGTTTTGCAGGGACAGTGTGTGGACTGATGAGGGTGCATGGCATTCTGTGTCACCGTAGTTCATAAGGATGGGCTCCTAATTTTAAAATGCCATAGTAACAGAATTGCTTTTAACTTTATAAACATTTTAAATAAATACTTGTTTTGAATTGTGTGTGGAGTTAAACCTTCCTGTCCTCTTGAACACGGAATGGAGGCGCACAGATCACGTGCAGGTGGATGGGTTTGGTTTAGTTTGCCAGTGTTCAGGACAGATGGGCTGAAAGGCCTCTTCCTGTGCTGTTCTATGGTGTTACTCACTTTCTTTGAAAGGGTTATTAACAGTGCATTGGAAATAAAACAAAGTACAGGCCCTTCGGCCCACAATGTTGTGCCACCTTTTAACCTACTCTCACCTATGTGCTCTCTAATTCAAACAGCATCCTGGTAAAACTCTGCATCCTAGAAACATAGAAAACCTACAGCTCAATACAGGCCCCTCGGCCCATAAAGTTGTGCCCATCATGTCCTTACCTTAGAAATCACTAGGCTTATCTATAGCCCTCTATTTTTCTAAGCTCCATGTACCTATACAAAACTCTCATGTGTGTACCTATCCAAAAGTCTGGTTTTTTTAGCCAGAGAGTATGGATTTGTTGCCACGGGCGGCAGTGAAGGCCAAGTCATTGGGTTTATTTAAGGCAGAGATTGATAATCAGTGTCATAGTCATACTTTATTGATCCTGGGGGAAATTGGTTTTCGTTACAGTTGTACCATAAATAATAAATAGTAATAAAACAATAAATAGTTAAATAGTAATATGTAAATTATGCCAGTAAATTATGAAATAAGTCCAGGACCAGCCTATTGGCTCAGGGTGTCTGACCCTCCAAGGGAGGAGTTGTAAAGTCTGATGGCCACAGGCAGGAATGACTTCCTATGACGCTCTGTGTTGCATCTCGGTGGAATGAGTCTCTGGCTGAATGTACTCCTGTGCCCAACCAGTACATTATGTAGCGGATGGGAGACATTGTCCAAGATGGCATGCAACTTGGACAGCATCCTCTTTTCAGACACCACCGTGAGAGAGTCCAGTTCCATCCCCACAACATCACTGGCCTTACGAATGAGTTTGTTGATTCTGTTGGTGTCTGCTACCCTCAGCCTGCTGCCCCAGCACACAACAGCAAACATGATAGCACTGGCCACCACAGACTGGTAGAACATCCTCAGCATCGTTCGGCAGATGTTAAAGGACCTCAGTCTCCTCAGGAAATAGAGATGGCTCTAACCCTTCTTGTAGACAGCCTCAGTGTTCTTTGACCAGTCTAGTTTATTGTCAATTCGTATCCCCAGGTATTTGTAATCCTCCACCATGTCCACACTGACCCCCTGGATGGAAACAGGGGTCACCAGTACCTTAGCTCTCCTCAGGTCCACCACCTGCTCCTTAGTCTTTTTCACATTAAGCTGCAGATAATTCTGCTCACACCATGTGACAAAGTTTCCTACCATAGCCCTGTACTCAGCCTCATCTCCCTTGCTGATGCATCCAACTATGGCAGAGTCATCAGAAAACTTCTGAAGATGACAAGACTCTGTGCAGTAGTTGAAGTCTGAGGTGTAAATGGTGAAGAGAAAGGAAGACAAGGTATCTGAGTAGCCAGGGCATCAAAGGTTATGGTGAGAAGGCGGAGGATTGGGACTAAATGGGAGAATGGATCAGCTCATGATAAAATGGTGGAGCAGACTTGATGGGCCCAATGGCCGACTTCTTTTCCTTTGTCTTATGGTCTTATGGTCTCTTAAAAGACCCTATCGTATCCGCCTCCACCACCGTTGCTGGCAGCCCATTCCACGCACTCACCAGTCTCTGAGTAAAAAAACTTATCCCTGACATCTCCTCTGTAGCTACTCCCCAGCACCTTAAACCTGTGTCTTCTTGTGGCAACCATTTCAGCCCTGGGAAAAAGCCTCTGACTATCCACATGATCAATGCCTCTCATCATTTTATAGACCTCTATCAGGTCACCTCTCATCCTCCGTCACTCCAAGGAGAAAAGGCACGGCTCCTCTCTAAAACTTCCACATTGTAATAAGGCAACCAGAATTGAAGACAATTCTCCAAGTATAACAATATGTGATGTGCTGTTGTGCGTTCACTGTTGGAGCCAGAGTTGTGTGAGTGATGACAGGGATTGCTAAGCTATGGCATGGGGTTTGAGGAGAGACTGCCCTGGGTTGGGTAGGGGGTCAGGTGAAATGGAGTGTGACATTTGAGCCCTGGTAGGGGTCCAGAGGTGCGGGGGGTGTGCCTGGAGCCTGTGCTATGGAATCCGTGCAGATACATTGTGGACCTGCTGCATCTGCCCACGACTGACCTTTGCAGTGGGCACATTTTGCTTATCCTTCCCCATTTGTTATTGTTCGCGGTTGCGTGGAGACGGGGCGGCTGAGTTTTTAAACGAGGGCCATTATCACCAAGCTGGTTGTTGTAAAACTTTACTAACGACCTTGTGACCAGTTGTGAAACCTTGCTCGGGAGTGCTGAGGTTTCTGTCTTGGAAAAACGTGTGTTCTGTGGTTTCTGGTTGCCAGGGTCCTAGAGAGTTATTCCAGGAAGTTACCAGGAAAGTGGATGAAGGCAAGGCAGTGGATGTTGTCCACATGGACTTTGACAAGGTCCTGTATGGTCAAGAAGGTTCAGTAGTTCGGCATTCAGGATGAGGTAGTAGATTGGATTAGAAATTGGCTCTGCGGGGGAAGCCAGAGAGTGGTAGGAGAGGGTTGCCTCTTTGATCTCAGTGAGGCCTGCGAGTAGTGGTATGATACGTCCGTTGTTGTCATCTACATCAACATTCTGGATGACTGGATTGGAAAATTTGTGGATGACACCAGGATCGGGGGTGGGGGGGGGTGTGGAATTAGTGGATAGTGAGAAAGGGTATCAAACTTGTAGCGGGAACTGGACCAGCTAGAAAAATGGCAGGTGGAATTTAATTCAAACAAGCCGGAGGTGTTGTACTTTGGAAGGACAAACCAGAGTAGATCTTATCCAACGAGCAGTAGGGCACTGAGGAATGCAGTAGAACAGAGGGAACTGGGAATACAGATCTAAAATTCTTTGAAAGTGGTGTCACAAGATGACAGGAACATAGTGAAAGCTCTTGGCACGTGAGCCTTCATAAATCAAAGGATTGAGTACAGGAGTTTGGGATGTTGTGGTGAATTTGTATAAGATGTTGCTGAGGCCTAGATTGGAGTATTGTGTGCAGTTCTGGCCCCCTCCCTACAGGAAAGATATCAAAAGATTGAATGACTACAGAGAAAATTTACAAAGATGTTGTGGAATTTGAGGACCTGAATTCCAGGAAATGTTGAGTAGGTTAGAACTTTATTCCCTGGAACTGAATGAAGGGAGATTTGATAGATGTGCACAAAATTATGAGGGTTAAATGCAAGCAGGCCTTTTGCCACTGAGATTGGGTGAGACTCTAACTAGAAGTCAAAGGTTAAGGGTGAAAGGTGAAATGTTTAAGGAGAACATGAAAGGAAACCACTTAGTGTATTACGAGCTCTCAGTGGAAGAGTTGGATGTGGGCCTGATTTCAACATTTAAGAGAAATTTGGATAGGTGGATGGCAGGGGTATGGAGGATTGTGGTTGGGGTGCGAATTGATGGGACTAGCCATATTAATGGTTCTGAATGGACTAGATGGGCCAAATGGCCTGTTTCTATGCTGTAGTGTTCTATGACTCTGACTCTATGACACGAGGGCCCAAGTCAGAAAGGTTGGACAGGCTACGACTTGAATCCCAGGGGCATGTGAGACTAAGGAATTATCTTGTAGAGGTGTATAAAATCCCGAAGTTTCAATATACATTTAGGAATGGGATGGCAGAGGGGAAGAAGCTGTTCCTGAATCGCTGAGTGTGTGCCTTCAGGCTTCTGTATCTCCTACCTGATGGTAACAGTGAGAAAAGGGCTTGACCTGGATGCTGGAGGTCCTCAATAATGGATGCTGCCTTTCTGAGACACTGCTCCCTGAAGATGTCCTGGGTACTTTGTAGACTAGTATCCAAGATGGAGCTGACTAGATTTACAACCCTTTACAGCTTCTTTCAGTCCTGTGCAGTAGCCCCTCTATACCAGACAGTGATGCAGCCTGTCAGAATGCTCTTCACGGTAGTGTATTTTTTGACATACCAAATCTCTTCAAACTCCTAATAAAGTAGAGCTGCTGTCTTGCCTTCTTTATAACTGCATCACTATGTTGGGACCAGGTTATATCCTCGGAGATCTGGACACCCAGAAATTTAAAACTGTTCACTCTCTCCACTTCTGATCCCTTTGTGAGGATTGGTATGTGTTCCTTCATCTTACCCTTCCTGAAGTCCACAATCAGCTGTCAGGTTGTTACTGCAACACCACTCCACTAGTTGGCATATCTCACTCCTGCGCGCCCTCTTGTCACCATCTGAGATTCTACCAACAATGGTTGTATTGTCAACAAACTTATAGATAGTATTTAAGCTATGCTTACACATAATCATAGGTATAGAGAGGGTAGAGCAGTGGGCTGAGCACACACTCCTGAAGGGGTGTCTTTTTAGAACAGAGATGAGGAGGAATTTCTTTAGCCAGAGTGGTAAATCTGTGGAATTCTTTGCCACAGGCAGCTGTGGAACCCAATTCTTTGTAAGTTAAATAATAAAGGGCTAAGAGGACATCCCTGCTGAGTACCTCTATAATCTAAAGTAAGGAGACTTTTGATTATTAGTTATAACCGCAGCCATAGGAGCTTGATAGATCAATTTGATCCAGGAAATAAATCCCAGACCAAAATTAAATCTTTCCAAATCCTCAAATAAGTAAAACCACTCCACCTTGTCAAAAGCTTTCTCCACATCAAGAGAAACAACACATTCAGATTCTTTAGATGGAGAGGAGTGAATAATGTTTAATAATCTTCGAATGTTAAAATGTGAATACCTATTTTTAATAAATCCAGTTTGATCATTGGAAATAAAACTGGGTAAAATGCTCTCAAGTCTATTAGCCAAAATCTTAGAAAGAATTTTAAAATCCACATTCAGTAAAGAGATGGGTCTATAGGAAGCGCATTCAGATAAATCTTTTTCTTTTTTAGGAATTAGTGAGATTGATGCTTCATTAAAAGTTTTTGGGAGATTCCCAGAGGATATAGAATCAGTGAAAATTTGACATAAATAAGGTGAAGGAATTTCAGTGGAAGTCTTTTAAAATTCCACTGTATATCCATCTGGTCCCTGAGCCTTACCTGGTTGGGAAGAGGATAAAGCCCATGTCATTTCCTCTTGTTTAATAGGTGTTCATATCTTGGGTAGGAATTTTAGGTATATTCAATTTTTGCTAAAATCTATTCATAAAAGTAATATTGTTTGAAAATTCTGATTTATTAAGGTTAGAGTAGAAATCCATCAATACCATTAATTCCATAAGGATCTACCGTTTCGGTTCTATCAGGTCTTTGAATTTTCAGAATCTGTCTTCTAGCCATAGTAGCTTTTAACTGACCAGCCAATAATTTGCCTGACCTGTCCCCATGTATATAAAATTGGCTTTTAGATTTAAGAAGTTGCTGCTCAATGGGAAAAGTCAAAAGTAAATCATGCTGTGTTTGGGGTTCCACCCTTTCCTTTTAGAGATCTTCACTAGGCATTACTGAATAAATTTTGTCTATTTCTTTAATCCTATTAGTAATCACTACAAGTTCCACCTTGGTTTTCCTTCTTAAACCTACTGAGTATGAAATTATCTGTCCCCTAAGAAGAGATTTCTTCGTGTCCCAAATAACTAAATTTGACATTCCCTCAGTTTTATTTAATTCAAAAAATAGAGAAATTTGCTCTTTCATAAAACTTACAAAGGTTGAGTCTTGTAGCAATGTAGCATTAAATCTTCACTGAGGTACCTTCAGTATATTGTCAGAAAACTTCAAAGTTAATTTCATAGGTGCGTGATCCAACAACACAGTGACATCATAGGCACAATCAGCAACAGGGCACCAAACGCGTGTCCAGCAAGAAATAATCAATTCTTGAGTATTTATGGTATACATGTGGGGAAAAAAAAGTGAAAAATTCTTATCTTTAGGGTACATAAATCTCCATATGTCGACCAGACTGTATAAATATAATTTTTTTTCCCATTAATTGGTTACACCCAACAAATGCTTTCTAAATGGTCACCTATGACATTATCATTAATGGGTCGAATTAATGCTATTAAAATGATAGTTTTACCAAAATTCTTATAGACATTTCAGGCAGTTCCTAAAATGTTTTTTGAAAGAATAGATTCTATAATCTTATCTTATATTTGGAATAATAAAAATCCTAGATTGAGTAAACATTTATGACAGAAATTTAAAGAAGGATGGTGGTATGGCTTTGCCAGATTTTAGAATGTATTATTGGGCAATTAATATTCGATACATTACTTTTTGAATTCATTACTCGGACATGAATGTCCTGTGTCATACATCATATACTGCGTCCGGTGCTCCCAATGCGGCCTTCTATATATTGGCGAGACCCGACGCAGGCTGGGAGACCGTTTCGCTGAACACCTACGCTCTGTCTGCCAGAGAAAGCAGGATCTCCCAGTGGCCACACATTTTAATTCCATGTCCCATTCCCATTCTGATATGTCTATCCTGGGCATCCTCTACTGTCAAGATGAAGCCACACTCAGGTTGGAGGAACAACATCTTGTATTCCATCTGGGTAGCCTCCAACCTGATGGCATGAACATTGACTTCTCTTAACTTCCGTTAATGCCCCACCTCCCCTTCGTACCCCATCCGTTACTTATTTATTGTTATTTTTTTCTCTCTCTCTCCTTTTTCTCCCTCTGTCCCTTTCACTATATTCCTTGCCCATCCTCTGGGCTTCCCCCCTCCCCCTTTCTTTCTCCCTAGGCCTCCTGTCCCACGATCCTCTCCCTTCTCCAGCCTCGTATCCCTTTTGCCAATCAACTTTCCAGCTCTTGGCTCCATCCCTCCCCCTCCTGTCTTCTCCTATCATTTCGAATCTCCCTCTCCCTTTCCCACTTTCAAATCTCTTACTGTCTCTTCTTTCAGTTAGTCCTGACGAAGGGTCTTGGCCCGAAACGTTGACTATACCTCTTCCTAGAGATGCTGCCAGGCCTGCTGCGTTCACCAGCATTTCTTGTGTGTGTTGAATGTCCTTCATGGTTGGATTTGGAGGAAAACTCGGTGAAGGGGTTCTCTTTGGCCTCTTTACTGGGAGCTCCTCTTCCCTTTTTGTTTTTTAAGATTAGTAGACAAGACTTTAATCCCATTATTAAACATACTTTAAGAATTTGGTTTCAGTTTCGTAGATTTTTTGAGTTAAATAATTTTGTTCTTTCTAGTAATATCCATTTTAATTATTTCTTAAACCATCAATTTTGGATAAGACTTTTTTAATTTGGAAAACCAAGGGAATAACAACTTTTTCAGATTTGTTTTTGGGGGACTGTTTAATGTCTTTTTCTCAGTTTGTGGATAAATATGGTTTACCTAATGTACATTTCTTTAGATATTTACAAATTAGGAATTCTTTACATGGTTTGCTGCTAAATTACCCTTCTGCTTATTCACCTAATATGACAGATGCTCCTTTTCAGCTTAATCCACTTCAAAAAGGGTTGATAGCTATAATTTATAAACGGATATTGAATTTATGAATGATATCTAATGATAAAATTAAACGTGCTTGGGAATTGGAATTTCAAGAATCATTTTCAGATAATCAATGGAGTAAAATTCTTCATTTGGTTAACAACTCATCTATTTGTGCCCACCATTCCTTGATACAGTTCAAGGTAGTGTATCGGGCCCAGATGTCAAAGGATGAACTAGCACGTATTTTTTTCCAACATCGATCTTATTTGTGACAGATGTAATATTGAGGTGGCCACTTTAACTCATATGTTTTGGTCTTGTATAAGGCTAGACAATTTTTAGAGCGATGTTTTTAAAACATTATCAAAACTCTTGGATCTGGATCTAAAACCTAATGTACTTTCTGCAATATTTGGGATTACCCCATCGAAACCAGGAAATATTCCTGTTTCCACTCAACATATGATAGCCTTTTCAACTTTATTGGCTAGGAGAGCCATTTTATTGAAATGGAAGGATTCTAATCCACCTACTGTCTTTTATTGGCTTTCCTCCATTATGTCCTGTTTAAGTTTAGTGAAAATAAGAAGTTGGACATTTGATACATCCTTTAAATTTGAGCAAATCTGGCGACCTTTTATTCAATATTTTCATTTGATTTGATTTATTACTCTTCCAAATTTTTTTCAAAGTTTTAGATTTGATCAGGAAGTCTTTTTTTTGGTCGTATCCTCAGAATGGTCTGCCCAGTCCCTTTTTTGTATAGTGTAGTGGTTTTTTTTTCTTCATTTAGAATTCAGAATTCTTTTCTTTCCTCTTCATGAACTGATAAGAGGAGAATTAGCTGTTTTTTTATTATATATTACAAACTAGCTTAACACTATGTTTGATCTTGATAATGTCTATTTTAATCTCTGTATTGTTATTGGTATATATTTGAGATAATTCTCCTCTTGTTTGTTTTTATGTTCCTTCTAAATCAATTGATAAAAAGATTAATAAAGAAAGAAAAAGATTAATTTTACAATTCTGTGGCTTCTTTTGATCCTGTGCAGTGGCAACCACCACCCCCACTCACCCCGTACCAGATGCTCTTCACGGTGCATCTATAGAAGTTTTCAAGTGTTTTAATCAACAAATCAAATCTCCTAAACCCCTGGTGAAATCACAGACAAGAAAATCTGCAGATGCTGGAAGTCCAAGCAACGCACACTCAGCAGGCTAGACAATGTCTACGGAAATGAAAATGATCATCAGGACTGATGAAGGGGCTCGTTGTGAAACATTGACTGTTTACTCTTTTCTCTAGCTGCTGGCTGGCCTGTTGAGTTCCTCCAGAATTTTGTGTGTTGCCTTGTTGAAATTCCATGTTGTATGGCCCAAGCATTTGCATCTACTATTTCTGTACTTGCATGGTCACCTCTTCTGTCATCATCGATGAGTAATTCCAGACTCTCAGGCTCTTGGCTTCCTTGAAAATGGAACAAAAACTCAGGCACTTATTTCCTCAGAGGGTAATTTATAAATTATTGCGTGAAAAGCTAGCCCAGCAGTTACAGCGCCCATTGGTTGATCATTACTCAGTGTCAGCTTGGCTGAGGGGTGCTTAGAGGAAGAAGAGTTGAGGTGAGCAGGTTGGAAGCTCTGACCAGTGGGCCATCACGGGTTGATGCATGACCCATGTTATTTTAGAGTTTCCCAGGCCGGTGAAATGTTAACCCCGCCAGTGGTGAAACCTCATCAAGTCGATTAGGTGATCATTTCCTTGCAGTTGGTGGAGATTGCCAAGTAATGCACCCCCATCGGTGTGCACAGGTACCGTGATCAGGGAGAAATCCTGTTTAATTTTAGTGGAATAGAAAGCAGCAAAGGTGAATGAAGGCTCAGATCAGGAATACGAGAGCCCCTGCCCCCCTCCCTGTGAGGGTAATCAGCCTCCACATCGTTACACCTGGTACTTAGTGAGTTGTCCTTTGCCATGGTGGTAATTTATTGCTGTGGTTACAGATGCAGTTTGCAGCCATTAAACTTGTTTGTGCCAACAGTATTTGAGAAATGACCCAGATAGAGTGCACAGCCCTTGTTGGTTACCTGGTCACCTGCAAATGGAGGGGAGGGCTTGGTGTCAGTGATGGAACTGATTGCTGGTATCAATCTTTTTATACACCAACGGTGGAAGTGTTTGTCACCAGAGATCAGTGGTCATCACAAGCCATGGTTCTCAGAACATCTAACTCTTGTTTCATTTGAGACCAAAGTGACTCTTGAACTCAAGTACAGCTTATCCCCAGATTATGGCAGGATCCTGTCTCTGAAAACTACATCATTACGAAATTCCAAGTCAGAAATGTGGCTTCCCAACTCTGCATGTATCCAAAGATGATGTGGAGTTAACCTAGAATGTTTCGCCCAGCCATCTGAAAACTGACTGGCAATATCTGCAGACCCACTCCACCCCACCACTTTATTTCCTGTGCGTATACGAGCCAGGCTGTGAACCCTGGGGGGAGCTGTACATTGCATAATAAGAAATGCTAAACTGAGTGGCTTCAGGTCACAGTCACAGTCACACTCACAACGCGCTGGAGGAACTCAGCAGGTCGGGCAGCATCCTTGGAAAAGATCGGTCGACATTTCGGGCCGGAACCCTTCGTCAGGACATCGACCGATCTTTTCCACGGATGCTGCCCGACCTGCTGAGTTCCTCCAGTGTGTTGTGAGTGTTGCTTTGACCCCAACATCTGCAGATTGTTTTGTGTTCAGGTCACAGTCATTTTATCAGGGTTAGGAATAGAGCTGAAATGGAGCAGTCAGCCCCTCGAGCAGAGAACAGTACAGCATGGGAACAGGCCCTTCATCCCTTCTTGTGGTATCCTGACTGCGACAATTTGAACTGTAGATTTGCTGTTCCATATCCCCCAATCCTTGTCTGTCCGTGGTCCATATCCCCCCCATTCCCTGCCTGTCCGTGATCCATATCCCCCCATTCCCTGCCTGTCCGTGGTCCATATCCCCCCATTCCCTGTCTGTCCGTGGTGCATATCCCCCCATTCCCTGTCTGTCCGTGGTCCATATCCCACCAATTCCCTGTCTGTCCGTGGTCCATATCCCCCTCATACCCTGTCTGTCCGTGGTCCATATCCCCCCCCCATTCCCTGTCTGTCCGTGGTCCATATCCCCCCCCCATTCCCTGTCTGTCCGTGGTCCATATCCCCCCCCCATTCCCTGTCTGTCCGTGGTCCATATCTCCCCCCCATTCCCTGTCTGTCCGTGGTCCATATCTCCCCCCCATTCCCTGTCTGTCCGTGGTCCATATCTCCCCCCCATTCCCTGTCTGTCCGTGGTCCATATCTCCCCCCCATTCCCTGTCTGTCCGTGGTCCATATCTCCCCCCCATTCCCTGTCTGTCTGTGGTCCATATCTCCCCCCCATTCCCTGTCTGTCCGTGGTCCATATCTCCCCCCCCATTCCCTGTCTGTCCGTGGTCCATATCTCCCCCCCATTCCCTGTCTCTCCGTGGTCCATATCCCCCCCATTCCCTGTCTGTCTGCGTGTTGCTAAGCATCTTTTGAACATTGCTGTTTTGCTGTGGTAACTGCTTCCAACTCCTTCCTGACAGGGACCCATCGCTCTTTGTAAATATAAATAAATATAAACTGGCTCTTAACTTTCCTTCTTGCACCTCACAGCCTCAGAATAGGAGGACATGCCTTTAGAACAGAGGTAAGGAGCAATTTCTTTAGATTGAGGGCAGTGAATGTGTGGCATTCGTTGCCACAGGTGCCTGTTGTGGCCAAGTCATTGACTATATTTGTAGTGGAAGTTGATAGGGTCTTGTTTAGTCAGGGTGTCTATAGTTCTGGGGAGAATGCAGGAAAATCGGGTTGAGAAGGATTATAAATCAGCGATGGTGGAATGGTGGAGCGGATTCAAATGGCTGAATAGACTAATTCTTCTCTCCTGTCTTATGGTCTACCTCCTGCTCCACCTATCTGTGAGTCGTCTGCAAACTTGGCCAGAATGCCATGAGTTCCTTTATCCAGATCATTAACATACGAAGTGAAGATTTTTGGTTCCAGCACTGACCTGTGTTGAACACCACTGGGGAATTTGCGACCATCATTTAGCTCCTTCTGGCAGTCAGCTGAACAATACTGCCCATTCCCGACATCCCAATTGCTGGAGAAGCTGGTTGAGTCAGTGATTCGCGAGGCTGTCGTGCTGAAATGATCAGTCTCCGGCAGTCACAGCCAGCAGTGTGTTGGTGTGGCACTCATGTTAGTGTGTTTTACCCTGGCTCCTCCTCTTTTCCTCGAAACCCCTTCGTGTCACACGGTCAAACAGTGATGATGAAAGATTTAAAGATCAGCTTTATTTGTCATGTGTACCGTCTGGTACGGAGAGGCCACTACACAGGGTCTGGAAAAGCTGCAGAAAGTTGTAAACGCAGCCAGGTCTATCATGGGCACTATCCTCCCCAACATCCTGGACACCTTCAAAATGTGATACCTCAAAAAGGCAGCATCCAGCATTGAGGACCCCATCACCCAGGACATGTCCCCCTCACATTGCTACCATCAAGGAGATGGTACAGAAGGCTGAAGACACACACTCAACTTTTCAAGAACAGTTCTTCCCCTCTGCCATCAGATTTCTGAATGGACAATGAAACCATGAACATTACCTCAGTATTTCCCCCCCTTCTTTTTGCACTACCATACTTAATTTATTTTTTTATAAAGACTTACTGTAATTTATAGTTTTGATTACTATGTATTACAATGTACTGCTGCGCAAGACTACAAACTTCATGACATACTACAACTGTGTGCCAGTCATACCTGATTCTGAAATACTGAACACAGTGAAATGCATTGTTGAACAATGGGGGGGAAATAGTTTGGCTAGATGATAGTGTTGTAATGAAGCAGGTTGACTAGTGATGGGATTAGTTGTACCTTGTACAGGAATCAGGAGGTATTGGAGTCCATAGCATTTGCCACTTTTCCAAAAAAGACTGGTCTTTGCCACCTGCCGGCAGAGGGATGGTGCAGTACGGAGGCTCAACACGTTGGCCAAGCTCATGTTTACCTTTCCAGCACCATTACTGTTAGAATGCAGGTTGAAAGTTGCTATTCTCTGCTTTGGTTTGGTTAGTGATTATTTTTCTGTTTTAATTTCAGTATGGATCCCACACATGACAAACTCCCCTTCTCTCATTGTAATGGTGGGTCTCCCTGCCAGGGGCAAGACTTACATCTCAAAGAAACTCACCCGCTACTTCAACTGGATTGGAGTGCCAACTAAAGGTATGTTTCCTGACAAGGCTGCTGGGCTGGCTGAGAGGCACTAACGTATTTTAAAAATGAAATTGATGTTTGTGATGTATAAGAATGGGGTGCAGTTAATGAAGAGAATTGTGGAAAAAGAAAGGGAACATTAAAAAGGAAATGGAAGGAAACACTTGTTTAATGAATATGTTTCAAGCAGACCAAGTGAGGAAGGAAGGCCTGTTGGATACGAAAACAGTGCATACAAAATGCTGGAGTAGGCCAGGCAGCGTCTATTGAAATGAATGAGCAGTTGACGTTTTGGGCTGAGATCAGGACTGGAAAGGAAGGGGAAAGAGGCCAGAATAAAAAGGCGGGGGGAGGGTAAGGAGGCTAGCTGGAAGGTGGTAGGTGAAGCCAGGTGGGTGGGAAAGGTAAAGGTCTGGAGAGGGAGGAATCTGATAGGAGAGGAGAGTGGACCACAGGAGAAAAGGGAGGAGGAGGAGATCTGGGGGAGGTGATAAGCAGGTGGAAAGAGATGAGGTGCTAGAATGGGGAACAGAGGGAGAGAGGAATTTTCTTTACCACAAGGAGAAATCGAGATTCATGCCATCAGGTTGGAGGCTACCCAAATAGAATATAAAGTGTTGCTTTTCCAACCTGAAAGTGACCTCAAGATGAGGCCATGAACCAACAGGTTGGGATGGGAATTGTAATTAAAGTATTTGGCCACCAGAAAGTTCTGCTTTTGGTGATGAAGCAGAGATGTTCCATGAACTGGTCCCCCAGTTTATACCGGGTAGAGGAGGCTGCGTTGTGGGGTTTGGTAGGTTTGTTAAAGATGTTGGTGGACACTTAATCTCTGGAGATGGAGACAGAGAGATCGAGAAAGGGAGGGGAGAGGCGTCAGAAATAGACCAAGTGAATTTAAGGACAGGGTGGAAGTTAGAGATGCAAGCTAATACTGCTTGGGTACTTACAGGTAACTTGGATGTTGCCATTTAAAAAAAAAGATTGAGATTTTTGGCTACGATTTAAATAAGAGTAGAATATTGATGACTTTAGAAAAGCTGAAAGAATCATTATATGCTCCCTTTTCCAGTCCCATGGTGCTGAAGTACTCGAAGACAATTAACATGATGTATTATTTTAAAAAAGGATAAAAGGAATAATTGGGTGATTACAGGCCAGTCGGCCAAACAGCAGTTGAGTGATAATTATTGGCATGGTTTAAGTGACAATCTAAAGTATCTACAGTTTCGATTGTTGATTTATCGAAGGAAGATTGTGTCTGATAACTCAAAAGTTCAGTGAGAGCATATGTGATGTTTGAGATATGGATTCTAGAAACAAGACCATCAGGGACAGACTGGTCTGAAAATAAAATGTTCATGCAACTCTTGATTTTGAGAACTGCACGTTTTGTAGTGCTTTAAGAACAGAGACCAGTACAGTATGGCACAGGGGCCGGCCTTTCAGTCTGTTATGTTTTCAAACTCTAAAACAAATTGAAAGAAAAATATGGGAGTCTGGGGTTAACATGTTTACTCTTTGTTTTACTTTTAGTGATGGTGTGATGATGTATTACATTCATGTACAGTTACATATAACCTGTAATTGTGTAAACAAACAGTGCTTAATCAAACAATATACTCACAATATTACTCAAATATATCTGAAAGATTAAATACACACATGTGACGGGGTCCTGAATTACCCCTATGAACTGTGCTTTTGAAAAGAGAGAGAGTGAGTTTAACACCGACATCTTGTTTTTAAGAGAGAGAGAGACGAAGACAGCTTTGGATGATGTTATGGGTTTTCTGCAGCAAGGACACTGGTTTCAGCTTCTGTATTCTTACAGAGAGAGAGAGAGGGGAGGAGCTAGTTGATGGACAGCGAGTATCCAGCACGGTGAGATAAACAGAAGGTCAGATGATAAACGAACAGACGCATGGCTTTGGACACTGAATGAGCTTTGTTGTGCCCACAGAAAAAGTGGGTTTTGGAGGATCGATCAGGAGGATCGACCAGTGGCTCTCACAGTGTGAAAAGGGAGTGACCGGTGGGGAGTTGTTTATGTGTCCAACCCTCGCCTGGGTTGATAATTCCACCACAGAAGAATGCTCCCCTTTGTTGTGGTCACAGTCGGTGACTTCTAAAGGATTTCGGAGGACAACGGGAAGATCGACGGTGTCAGCTCACCTGAAGACTCAAATCTCTCCATCTTTCTCTCTCCATCACTACTCAACTCAATACCACGAACTGAACTGAACTTTACTCATCATCGTAAGACTATCTATTTACCCCTAGACTTGAAGAAGCCTGGTTTTCATATATTTCCACACATATAATCATTGCTAACCTGTTTGATATATCTGCATTTATATTACTGTATAAGTTAACATTAGTTTATAGCAATACTGGACTCCAAAGTGTTTTCCATTTCTGCTGGTTCTTTAACCCATCACCGGGTATGTGACAACAGCACTCCTCCCTGCTTAGTGTTTAGTGAGGCGTGTACTTGTGTCGTGGTTGTGTACTGGCGTATGCTGTTTGCGTACTTGCATATAACTTGTAATGAATCATGTAAACAATAAAGAAGACTTAATCGGACAATAATCAGAAACAGATTTAATAACACCAGCATATGTTGTAAAATTAGTTGTCTTTTTGCGGCAACAGTATGTTGCAATACATAATGATAGGGAAAAAAACTTAATTGCAGTAAGTATAGGTGGGGCTCATGAGCCTTGGATGGCAGCCAGCCTAGGAGAAGAAAAATTCTAATTTTAAACCTCCGCTGCCTTGCAGCCACACCCAAGTAAACCCTGAGAAAGAAATCTGGAGCCTGGGCCCCTAAGGCAGTTTGATGTTGTTTACAACTTCACTCTGGCAACCTCTGTAATGACACTGGTGCCAAGCTGTATCAGCACTTGCCCTTCCCTTGGAGACTACATCAGTGGCGTGGAGAGGGGGAACCCGCTGCCTGGGCAACAGCCGGTTCTTCAAATCTTCCCACCCAGGCTTGTGCCCTGGAGAGGACACAGTTCACCAGAGGCGCAAACCCATGATCCCCTGGGATCGACGGCTGCCTACTGTCTATGTGAGGCAGTGTTCATGGCTTCGATGCCCATTCAGAAACTGGATGGCAGAGAGCAAGAAGCTGTCCCTGAATTGTTGAGTGTGTGCTTTCCGGCTTCTGTACCTCCTTCCTGATGGTAGCAACGAAAACAAGGCATGACTTGGGTGAAGGGGGTCCTTAATGATGGATGCCGCCTTATTGAGACGTCACTCCTTGATACTCCGGAGGCTAGTGCCCATGATGGAGCTGACTGAGTTTACAGCTCTCTGCAGCTTATTTCAGTCCTGTGCAGTAGCCCCACCCTCCCCCCCCATACCAGACCGATGCAGCTGGTTAGAATGCTCTCCGTAGTACATCTGTAGAAATTTGAGAGTGTCTTTCATTACATGCCAGATCTCCTCACATTCCTGATGAAATACAGCCACTGTCATGTCTTCTTTGTAGCTGCACTGCTATGTTAGATCTAGGCTAGATCCTCAGAGACATCGACTCTCAGGAACTTGAAATTGCTCATTCTTTCCATTTATGATCCCTCTGTGAGGACTGGTGTGTGTTCCCTCATCTTACCCTTTCTGAAGTTCACAATCAGCTCTTTGATCTTACTGCTCTTGAGTGCAAGGTTGTTGCTGTAACACCACACAACTAGCTGGTATGTCTGGCTCCTGTACGCCACCTTGTCACCATCTGAAATTCTGCAACAACAGATGTATTGTCAGCAAATTTATAGATGGTATTTGAGCTGTGCCTGGCCACATAGTGGTGGAAATAGAGAGAGTAGAGCAGTGGGCTAAGCACACACCCCTGAGGTGCAGCAGTGTTGCTTGTCAGCAAGGTGGAAATGTTATCACCAATCCACACAGATTGTGGTTTTCTGGTTAGGAAGCTGAGGATCCAGTTGCAAAGGGAAGTACAGAGGCTCAGGTTGTGGAGTTTTTTGATCAGAACTGTAGGAATGATTGTGTTAAGCGCAGAGCTGTGGTCTATAAACAGCATCCTGACATGGGTATTTGTACTGTCTGGGTGATCCAAGCCCGCATGAAGAGCCAGTGAGATCACTATTGTGGCGATAGGCAAATTGCAGTGGGTCCAGATCTGTGCTGAGACAGGAGTTAGTTCTATCATGACCAACCTCTCAAATCACTTCACCAGCGCAGATGTGAGCACTACTGGACGATACTCGTTAAGGCAGCTCGGCCTGCTCTTCACGGGCACAGGTATGAGTGTTGCCTTTTTGAAGCAGGTGGGAACTTCTTACTGTAGCATTCAGAGACTGAAAGTGTCTCTGAACACCCAGTTGGCTGGCACAGGTTTTCGAAGCCCTACCAGGGTACTCCTTACAACGGTTCACCCCCTTGAAAGATGGTCTGATGTCGGTCGCCAGGACAGATCACAGGATCACCAGCTGCTGCAGGGACCCTCGTCGCTGTCGTGCTATTCTCCCTTTCAAAGCGAACATAAAAGGCATTGAGCTAGTCTGGGAGGGAAGCATCACGGCCGTTCATTATGTTAGGATTTGCTTTGCAGGAAGTAATGGCCTGCAAACCCTGACAGAGTTGATGTGTAATATTGTAATTTTTATAATATTACTCATGGTGCTGAAATATGAAAAACACAGCCCTCTATGTCTGTGCTGATCATGACGTCACTGTGCAAAACCTGTTTCCACCCCCTGCCTAGGAGGGAACACATTCCAGACACCTACCGCTCTGTGTAAAACAGACACTTCCCCTCACTTAGAAGATATGCCCCCTAGTGTATGTTGTTTTGACCCCAGAGTGGGGGGGCAATTGGTTGGGGAGAGATTCTCATTCTCTATCCTGTCTAAGCCTCAACATTTTTGAAATTTTTTGTCAGATCACCTTTTGGCCTGTGAAACATTGCATCCGAACTCAGTGCGATGACGTACCTGAATGAGTTGTGATGGTGTCTGAGGTGTGTGTGATGTGTTTGCAAATTCACAGCTGTTACCCTGTTACAAAATGTAAAACTGGTAACTTATTTCTTTTCAGCATTTAACGTTGGGCAGTATCGACGGGACCTCCTGAAGACCTACAAATCATTTGAGTTTTTTCTCCCTGATAATGAAGAAGGGCTGAAAATCCGGAGGTAAATGACCTTTAACTTCCCTCCAGTGGGTGTACAATGATCATTGTTGGCGTGTAAGCTGCTGTCTCATTGCCTAATTTCCTTCCTCCTGTAGGCAGTGTGCATCAAGAGCACTGAATGATGTGAAGAAATATCTGGGCGAGGAAGGAGGACAGGTTGCAGTAAGTGAGAAAGAAATGGGGCGGGGTGATCTATTGTGTCTCAGTGTCACTGGGATTTAGTTGAGATCAGCTGATATTGTGAAGGAGTAGTCAGCTGTTGTTTGGCACCAAGCAGGAGACCGAAGTCGCTCTGTGCTCCCATTGATTTTCTATGTCCCCTCATGCAAGGAAGAGGTAGAATGAATTGTGTACCTGTAACATTTTAAATTTTCTTTAAATTTAAGGTTTACACCCTTTAAATTTCTGCCCTCTGCTCAGGGTTTTCCAGGGCTGCTGTATTTTTCATCACAAATATATCTCCCTTCAGTCTTCTATTTTCCAAAATATTAGATTGTAGTGAATTCAATCTTTCATAACCAGAGTTTTATAATCCTCACAACATCCTTGTAAATCTTCTGTGTTCTCTACTGATTAGATTTTTAAAAATTAACTTTATTTTTCACGCTTACATCGAAACATACAGTGAAATGCATCATATGTGTCACATGTGCTGGTGCCATGTGCCAACATAGTGTGCTCTTAACTAACCCAAAGCCGTATGTCTTTGGAATGTGGGGGAAAACCAAAGAAGACCCACAGGGAGAGCACACAAGCCCCTTACAGACGGAGGCAGGAGTTGAACTTTGAACTTATAGTCTTGCAATTGCATTTCCCCGCAGTGTGACCCAAACTGAATGCAGCTATGGGTTAGCTAGGGGGGGGATAAGAAATTCAGCACAGGGCTAGATCTGTTTTGCTATTCAGTCCCAGATTTCACTTCCCCATCACCCTCAGTTCCCTGATCTTTCAAACTGTATGCATGTCCTTGTTACACATCCCCAGGACGGAGTAGTCATAGTATACTTTATTGATCCCGGGGGAAATTGGTTTTCATTACAGTTGCACCATAAATAATAATAGAACCATAAATAGTTAAATAGTAGTATGTAAATTATGCCAGGAAATAAGTCCAGGACCAGCCTATTGGCTCAGGCTGTCTGACCCTCCAAGGGAGGAGTTGTGAGGTTTGATGGCCACAGGCAGGAATGACTTCCTATGACGCTCTGTGTTGCATCTCGGAGGAATGAGTCTCTGGCTGAAGGTACTCCTGTGCCCACCCAGTAGATTATGTAGTGGATGGGAGACATTGTCCAAGATGGCATGCAACTTGGACAGCATCCTCTTTTCAGACACCACCGTCAGAGAGTCCAGTTCCATCCCCACAACATCACTGGCCTTACGAATGAGTTTGTTGATTCTGTTGGTGTCTGCTACCCTCAGCCTGCTGCCCCAGCACACAACAGCAAACATGATCACACTGGCCACCACAGATTCCAGGGATTTCCTCCTTCCTGCAGAGGGTAGTGAGATTCATCATTCGTCCCGACACTTTCTGAGCTAATCAGCACTTTCTGATTTTATTTCCACCTTTCGTGCATCTGTAGTTTCGTTATTTTTGGGGCAAGCTGCATTCTGAATGACTCTTCTTCATTGACGTTGTAAACTCTTACAGAGGGAGCCGAGATAGTGTGAAGTCTGCTCCATATATCTCTCTGCATTGAAACTTGTTCTGCCTCTTCTCTATACCCAGCTAGAAAAGTGTCTGATGTAGAAGGTTTTTCTGTCTATATTGGTACAGCAGAACCCTTTACTGTTTTCTCTGCAGTTCTATGTTCTCTCTCTGCACTGTCCATAAAGAAGCAGCTCGTAGAATGCACCCAGGAATCGAACGACACTTCTGTTTCTGAACCAACAGACTTGTGTCTGTTTCAGGAATGTCCTGCTGCTGTAACACAATATTTTCCTTCGACATTCTTTCTTTCCCCCCTCCCCACCCCTCCTGCCTTGTTTATGCAACCCCCCCGCCCCCCCCCGGTCCCTCCTGCTCTCTTCTCCATCGTTACTGTGTTTTGTGAATAGATAAAGTTTGTGCCTGCTCCATGCCACCATGTGTAATCAGCACATGGGATCAAAGGCCCGTTTCTTCAGGCTGTCTTTTATAATTGAGCCAGTCCTCTTTCTTTGCAGTTGGCCCCTGTCCCTCATTTGACCTGATATTTGAAAATGCAGCTAACAGTAAATCAGAAAAAGGGAGCTCGTTGTTGAGCAGGGTTGGTAGGAGGTGATTTGATTGGCAACTAGATTTCCTCTGGCTCCCTGCCATCCTTTCATACTGAAAACCCAATGATTTTTTAACAGGTTTTTGATGCCACCAACACTACGCGTGAACGAAGAGAAATAATAATCAACTTTGCAAACGAGAATGGATACAAGGTTAGTAATTGCTGGTTAGGCAGGACTGATGCTGCCTCAGGGAATTGCAGGGTATCCTATTACCCGAGTTGTAAACTCCAACAGCAGCCCTTACTGAACGGGTTCCTGGAAGTTACCACACTTACTTGAGTACTGGGTAGTCTCAGTACTGTAGTACAGAGGGAGGAGGCACACACCCTCCGAACAGGGAGAAACGGAATGGAGGTGGCTGCTGATGGGGGGACTTGCATCCTGGGGTCCTGATGGAGCTCCAAGCTGCCACAGGATACATGCTACTCCATGTCAAGTGGTGCTCCACAGTTCCTGCACTGCTTCTCTGATTGCCAGACCCGATGAGGGATTTTGACATGAAAGTCAACTTTTTATTCCCCTTTGCAGATGCTTCCTGACCTGCTGAGTTCTTGCAGCATTCTGTGTGTGTTGCTCTGAATTTGCTGCATCTGCAGGATCTCTGGTGTTTATGGTCACCCCTGTCAGCTTTATCCCACTCCAGGATGAGGTTAAAGTACAGCCAGAACTGACTGTGGGGGTGGGTGATGATGAAGTGGGAGGTGGGAATCTCTCTCGACATGTTAAAGAATAGATTGGACTTTTGGGGTTTGATGTAGATGGATTCTGGGATGTTTAAGCAGAGTGTGGTGAGACCAAATGGGATGTTCACGGATATGTTCTGTGGGACAGAGTAGGGTTAGGTTGGGTGGGATATAGTACTGGACTGGGTTAAGGAAGAACGGGTGTAAGATCTGGGAAGTGGAGAAAGGCTGGCTGGATGTTAAAATGTTGTGGAGCACCATTAAGTGACGAGGCCAGTGCATTCTAGGACACGGTGCGGGGCAATGGGATGTCAGTGGTATTTTGAAGGGGGAGAGGAGAATAGGATTGGATTGGGTGAGATGTTTCTGGATTCACTAAGGAGGAGCTGGTGAGAAATGGAGGGGAAGTGGAATGGGTCTGGGGTAGTGGACAGCACATTGTAGGCATCACTGAGTTGTGGCTGAAAGAAGGTTATAGTTGGGAGCTTAATAGCAAAGGATATACGGTGTATCAAAAGGACAGGCAGGAAGGCACAGGCGGTGGTGTGACTCTTGTTAAGAGATGGAATTACATCTTTAGAAAGAGCTGACGTAGGTCAGAGAATGTTGAGTCTTTATGGATAGAGTTAAGAAACTGCAAGGGTAAAAAAATATTATGGGAATAATATATAGGCCTCCAAATATTAGCCAAGATGGGGGATTGAGATTGCAAAGGGAGCTGGAAAAGGCATGTAATAAGGGTAATGTCACAATTGTAATGGGGAACTGCAATATGCAAAGGGATTGGGGAAAATCAGGTTGTTGTCAGATCGCAAGAGAGAGAATTCGTTCAATGCCTATGAGATGGCTTTTTAGAGAAGCTTGTGCTTGGGGAAAGGCTAACTGAGATTGGGTGCTATGTAATAATCCAGGTGTTATTAGGGAGCTTCACATAAAGGAACCCCTCGGAGGCAGTGATCATAATATGATTGAATTTTTACTGCAATTTGAGAAGGAGTTGCCTGTCTTTTGGAATCATTCCAAAATCTACTGTTTCTTGAAATATCATTACTAATGCCTTGACAATCTCTTTCAGAACTCTGGGCATCTGTCTTCGCTTTGGAAGACACTAGCAGTGTGCCAGGGATCCATGAGTGTCAGGGAGCAGGAGTGAGTGTCATTGCTATTACAAAGGAAAAAGTGGTAGGCAAACTCAAAAGTCTTAAGATGGATAAGTCACCTGGAGCAGATGGACTACATCCCAGTTCTGAAAGAGGTTGCTGAGGAGATTGTAGAGCTATTAGTAATGATATTTCAAGAATCACTAGATTCTGGCATGGTTCCAAAGACTGGAAGATTGCAAATATCACTCCACTCATCAAGAAGGGAGAGAGGCAGAAGAAAAGAAATTAGAGGCCAGTTAGATTGACCTCAGTGGTTGGGAAAGTGTTGGAGTCTATTATTAAGGGTGAGGTTTCAGGATACTTGGAGACTAATGATTAAAAAAAGTCAAAGTCACCATGGTTTTTGTAAAGGGAAATCTTGCCTGACAAATCTGTTGAGTTCTTTGAGGAAGTAACAAGCAATGTGAACAAAGGAGAGGCAGTGGATGTCACTCATTTGGATTTTCAGAAGGCATTTGATAAGGGGCCACATACAGTATGAGGCTGCTTAACAAGCTAAAATCACATGGCATTACAGGAAAGATACTGGCATGGGTAGAGGATTGGCTGACAGGCAGGAGGCAGTCAGTGGTGGGGGGGAAAAAAGGGGGCCTTTTCTGGTTGGCTGTCAGTGACTAATGGTGTTCCTCAGGGGTCAGTATTGGGACCACTACTCTTCAATGATTTAGATAATGGAATTGATGACATTGTGGCAAAGTTTGCAGATGATACGAAGATAAGTAGAGGGGTGGGTAGTGCTGAGGAATCAATGCGATTGCAGCAGGACTTGGACAAATTGAAGGACTGGGCAAAAAAGTGGCAGATGGAATACAGTGTTAGGAAATGCATCATAATGCATTTTGGTAAAGGGAACAATAGTGCCGACTATCATTTAAATGGGGAGAAAATTCAAACATCAGAGGTGCAAAAGGACTTGGGAGTTCTCATGCAAGGCTCCCAGAAGGTTAACTTACAGGTTGAGTCTGTGGTAAAGAAGACAAATGCAATGTTGGCATTTATTTCAAGGGGAATAGAATATAAAAGCAAGGAGATAATGCTGAGCCTTTATAAGACACTCGTCAGGCTGCACTTGGAGTATTGTCAACAGTTTTGGGCCTGATATCTCAGAAATGATGTGTTGTCATTGGAGAGAGTCCAGATGAGTTTCTCAAGGATGATTCTGGGAATAAAGGGGTTAACAAATGAGTGTTTGGCAGGTTTGGGCCTGCACTCACTGGAAATAAGAAGAATGCTGGGGGATCTCATTGAAACCATGTTGAAATGACTAGATAGGGTGGATGTGGAGAGGATGTTTCCTGTGTTGGGGGTATCCAGAACTAGAGGGCACAGCCTTAAAATTGAGGGGTGACCCTTTAGAACCGAGGTAAGGAGGAATCTCTTTAGGCAGAGAGTAGTGAATCTGTGGAATGCTCTGCCATAGACGGATGTGGAAGCTGAGTCTGTAGGTATGCTTAAAGCGAAAATTGATAGTTTCCTGGTTCATCAGGGCATCAAAGGTTACAGCAAGAAGGGAAGTGTATGAGGTTGAAAGGGATCTGGGATCAGCCATGATGGAATGGCGGAACCTACTCCATGGGCTTCTGTTTATGGTCTGATGCATCACGAATGGTCGGGGCAAGAGGTGCTTGGTCGGGCTTACAGGTAATAAATGGTGTTTCAGGTGATGAGTTTGTAGACTGTGGGGCCGAGGGGTGGGTTTCGAGGCAGTGGGGTCAGGGTCTGATGTTAAAGGTTGTTTTGACTGAGAGGAAATATTTTTAGGAACAGATTCTTGACTTGATTGGAGGCTTTGATAATGGGGAATGACTGGGACCCTGAGTGCAGGAGGCTGGGGGTTGCCCTGATTGAGGTGTATCGGAGAGGATGTACACAGGGTGGATGGTCAGCGTCTTCCCCAGAACTCACAAATGTGGGTGTAAGGCTTGGGGGAGAAGTTTAAAGGGGATCTGAGAGTGAAGTTCTTTAGGTGGGTGACTGGTATCGGAAACACTGCCAGAGAAGGAGGTAGAATCGGATGCAATCACTGTTTGAAGTCATAGAAAAGCACAGCACAGGAACAACCCTTTGGCCTGTCCAGCCTGTTCCAAACCATTTAAACTGCCTGCTTCCTTTGACCTGCACCAGGGCCATAACCCTACCATCCATGTACCTATCCAAACTTCTCTTAAACATAAACAACAGGAATTCTGCAGATGCATCATCCCCTCCCCCTCCAGCTTTCAAATCCCTTACTCACTCTTCCTTCAGTTAGTCCTGACGAAGGGTCTCGGCCTGAAACGTCGACTGCGCCTCTTCCTATAGATGCTGCCTGGCCTACTGCGTTCACCAGCAACTTTGATGTGTGTTGCTTCTCTTAAACATTGCCACTTGTGCCTGCAGCTCATTCCACACTCTCATGACTCTCTTGAATGAAGTTTCCCCTCATGTTCCCCTTAAACTTTTTACCTTCCACCCTTAACCTATGACCTGTGGTTGTAATCCCACCCAACCTCAGTGGGGGAAAAAATCCTGGTTGTATTTACTCTATCTATACCCCTTATTTTGTAAATCTCTATTAAATATTGCCGCAATCTACTATGTTCCAAGGAATAAAGTCCTAACCTGTTCAAGATTTCCTTATAACGCAGATACTTCGGTCCCGGCAACATCATTGTCAATTTTCTCTGTTCTCTTTCAACCGTGTTGACATCTTTCCTGTAGGTAAGTGGCCAAAGCTGTACACAATACTCCAAATTAGGCCTCTCCAATGCCTTGTATAACTTCAACATAACATCCCATCTCCTGAACTTAATATTTTGAGGGCCAATGTGTGAAGAGCTTTCTTTCTGACCATATCTACCTCTGCTGCCACTTCCAGAAAATTATGGACGTATTCCCAGATCCCTTTGTTCTACCACACTGGTCAGTGTCCCACCATTCACTGTGTAAGACCTACCCTGGTTGATCCTACTGAAGTGCAACACTTTGCACTTGTCTGCAGAGATAGCCTTCCTCACTGTCCACCACACCCCCAGTCTTGGTGTCATCCGCAAATTTGCTGATCTGGTTCACCACATAATCATCCAGGTCGTTTATATAGATGGCAAACAACATCAGATTCAGCACAAATCCCTGTGGCACACCACTACTCACAGGCCCCCGGATAGAGAGGCAACCATCTACTACCACTCTCTAGCTTCTTCCACAAAGCCAATGTCTAATCCAATTTCCTACCTCACTGAACGTCGAGTATATAACCTTGACCATCCTCCATGGGGACCATTTTTATCCTGACAGGCACATAACAAGCCTTGTACTCTCAAAGTTTAATGGACATTTAGACAGACATTGAAAGGCGTAGAAGGACACAGATGTAATGTGTGATTAGTGAAGACGGGCAAAAAGGTTGGCATTGATGTGTGATTTGAGTAATGTCTATTTGAGTAATGTTTTGTGTGAATAATTTTTAAAAGATTTAAATATAGGAATCAAGTGTTAGAGACTTGTTTTCTGTTTGCTTTAATTGTTTAGAAAAGGAATGAGAGATATTTCTAAATTTATTCCTTTCTCTCCTTCAACGATTCTCAAACCTGTTTTCCATTACCAAGGTGTTCTTCGTCGAGTCAGTATGTGAAGATCCTGAGGTGATTGAGACAAACATTGTGGTAAGTTATTGGTAACTGTGAGATCTTGAGACTTGTACAAGGTTGGTGGTGAAGTGTGGTACGGCAGTGTTGCAGCTGTGTGACTGAGGGGATTGATTTGCTGAAGCCTGGGGCACATGTTCACTAATGAAACAGCATTGTGAAGTGTATAAAGCAGATGCGTTATACTGCAGAGTTTGAGGTATGTTACAAGAGAGGGGTTGGGAAGACTGCTTGAGGTCCTTCGTGATATTTGAAATAAACAACACTAGAGAATGGAAGGAGAATCAGGCTATTTGGCCCTTCCAACCTAGTCTATCATTCACTGTGATCAGTGTCACCTCCAGCCCTGTATGTCCATGCTGCCCATCACCCTCTGATCTCTGTCACACCTTAACCCCTCTCTTTTCCCATCATCCCTGACCTTTCCCAGGTTCACCCACATCAGCTATCTCACCCCTCTCCACACCTTTTAAAACCAGCTGCTCTCCCGTCCCTCCGCTCCATGTCCTGATGCAAGGTGTCAACACAAAATGGCAGCAATTCCTGAATATGTTAAATTATTTGGTTTTAATTGCCTCTGTGTTAGAGAATCTCCTAGCTTCGCCCTTTATTAGGTAAAGAAACTTCTTGCGTCATTCCTAATAAGTCCCACATTACCGTGATCTATTCTCTCCCTCCCCCACCACCCCACTATCAGAGACATGCTTCCTGCTTCGTGTCTCCCAATCCTATTCGAGTTGTAGAGCGAATTGAGAAGAGGAGGGCAGCACAGGGTGAGATGGCTGGTCTGTGATGGGTGACCCAGAGACAGGTTGGGCAGGAACGGCTAGGATGAACGGAGGGAGGGGTAAAGGTAGAAGCATCTATAGTTTCCAAAAACCCCACTTACTTTTCTAAATTGCAGTTAATTTAATCCTAATTTTCCCAAGGTGCTGGAGGCCTGATCGTTAGACAGAGCTAAGGTGAAGGTACTTAAATATTTGCAGGTTCTGGGATTATGGGGAACTGGCAGATAGGAGATGAGGCTGGCATTGATTAGCTGTTGTCATGGGCAGCCTTGAAGGGTTGAATACCTTCCAGCTGTGTTAAATGCACCACCAGCATTAACTTCTGAGGCCACCAGGTATGTTGGGATGTCAGGGAAACTCATCTGTCTTCATGACTAAAACTCTATCCCAGCAACGTCATGGTGAATCTCCCTAGTCCACTCCACAGTGCAATTCCATCTTTCCAATGCAAAGATAAGCTGCTGGAGGAACTTGGAGGGTCAGTCAGCATGTGGAGAGGCAAAAGGTTCTGACGTGGGGTCTCAATCCGAAACGTCAGTAATCCCTCTGCCTCTGTAGATTCTACTTGATCAGCTGAGTTCCTCCGTCAGATTGTTTCTTGTTCCAGAATTCACTCACTGAAGTTTCTTGTGTCTCCGGTCTCCGTTCTGCTGAACAGAATGGCACATAGTACCCCAACTGTGGCCTGACGAGTGTGGTATTAAGTTGTACATGATAATGTAGTCCGGATAATCCTCTGTGTCTGAGAGACGCCTGCTGTGGCTACAGAGTTCTGCTGTGTTAGTTGCCTGTTTCATGATCATTATCAGCAGAAAACTGAACCTGCTGCTGCCCTCTGCAGTTCTGTGGGCGAATCAGGTATTAAGTTACAGACCCTGCCTGTCGTGTCCTGTAGCAGCACCTTAGAAAGCGCTGATCAATGTGCAAACTTCTCAGCGCATCGGTGAGTATGGAGTTTTGCTATCTTGAGGAGTTTACTAATCATTTCCGTTTGCTCCTTTTAGCAAGTGAAGCTGGGAAGTCCTGACTACAGGGACTGCAGCACTGATGAAGCCATAGCAGACTTCCTGAAACGGATTGAATGTTACCAGAACACGTACCAGTCCCTGGATGAAGTGTCAGATAAGTATGTTAGCTCCCGAGCGCAGTCACCTTGACACCTCCTACCTGCTCCCACCAGCCATTGGGCATGCTGGTACTTTAGAGAGGCGCGTTTGCAGGAGGCAGCATTACATCAACACCACAGTCAGTACCGTTCTTCAGCATTTGAACGCGTCGATGATCTCCCATCACAGCTCTGCTGTCTCCTGGCCCTTCAGTGCAGTGGTTCCCAACTTTTTTTTTGCCATGGACCCCTACCATTAACTCGGGAGTCTTTGGAGCCCAGGTTGGGAACGCCTACCTGAGGAAATGTTGAGTGAGTGAGGGCTTTTCTCTTTGGAGTGAAGGAGGATGAGAGGTAACTTGACAGAGGTGTACAAGGTGATAGAGGCATTGATAGAGTGGATGCGCAGAGACTTTTTCCCAGGGCGGAAGTGGCTAACACCACGGGGCATAATTTTAAAATGATTGAAGGAAAGGATAGGGGAGATGTCAGAGTAGGTTTTCTCACAGAGAGCGGTGGGTGTGTGGAATACACTGCCAGGGATGGTGCTAGAGACAGTTACATTAGGGAGATTTAAGAGAATCTTAGATATTAGGTCTATGATCCCGGTGCAGGTCGATGGAGTAGGCGGTTTGAATGGTTTTGGTATGGACTGGGTGGGCCTGGTTCTGTGATGTACGTCTCTATGACTATATTCAGATGGAGGGTTAGGTTGATTTTGGAGGATCAACACTATGTTGTGGACCATTGTGCTGTAGTTTCCAATATTGACAGTTCTCTTTCAGCAGCAGTCACAGTAAACGTGCTTCTGTTTCACATCTGTGCTGAGACATAGAGCAACACAGCCCTTTGGCCCGACCAGTTCATGCACACCCAGCTAGTCCCAGTTTGCTAGTCAGCCCATATCCCTCCAAACCCTGAACCTCCATGTACCTATCCGAGTGCTTCTTAAATGATATTGTTGTACCTGCTTCAACCACTCGTTCCAAATGCCCACCATCCTTGATGTGAAAAATGTACCTCTCGGGTCCCTTTTCACCCTAAATAAATGCCCCCGAGTTTTGGAATTTCATACCCTGGGGAAAAGACTGTTACTGTGCACTCTATGAATGCACATTTCTGTAAGATCACGCCTCATTCTCCTACGTTCCAAGGAATGAAGACACAGCCTGATTGACCTCTCTCTATAAATGGCCTTTCGGTCCTGGAAACATCCTCATAAATCTTTTCTGAACTCTTTCCAGTTTAACCATATCTTTCCTATTATGGGGTTGTTTGTCATATAAATAATATTGCTGTTTTTCATATAAACAAATGTAATTGCAGTTGATGTGGCTGCGAGTGTGGATGGCCTGTTGAATATGTCTGTTGACAGCACACAGTGGGTGGAGCGGTGTTTGGTGAGCTGTGACCAGGCAGAGAAGGGCGTAGGTCAGTTGGACGGCTGGGCTTCTGTATATTTCTTCACTGTGAGAGGCTCTGCCTTCACTGCCATCTCTGCGGTGCATTCTGGTCAAACTTTGAAAACTAATTTCCTCACATCTCCTCTATACCTTTAAACCTACTTCCTCTCAGACTTATCTGCCACCGGGGAAAGTTTCCCACGATCTATTGCCATGCTCCTTGTTAATCCTCTCAGCATTCCTCTTCCCCATCCACCCCCCAGCCCGGGAAAACAGACTCAGCCCAAAGAGTCTCTCCTCAACAATGTTCCCTCTAATTTGCACGCTGAATTTTTAAGTGGAAGTAAACCTGAAGCTATTCTAAGGATAATAAAGTCCAGTTTGTTCATTGTTTAAAAGAAATAAAATAACTGTAAGTAAGAACTTTGATCTCCTCTGGGTTTGATCATTTTCTCTCTCGTTCACCAGCATTCTCACAAAACATGCATAGCAGGCCTCCAGTGGGTAAGAAGGAGTTTTTCACCAGAGGACCTTGATCAGGGTGAGGTCGAAATAGAACAGGCTTGTGTGCTGGATAGTGTGGAGATTAAGGAAGAAGTAGAGTTGGATCTTCTTAAAAACATCAAGATTGATAAGTCCCCAGGGCTGGATGTGATATACCCCAGGGTGATGTGGGAAGTGAGAGAAGAGGTCGTTGGAGCAATAGCTATGATCTTTGAAACCTCTTTGGCTGCAGGGGAGGTACCAGAGGATTGGAGAATGGCAAATGTAGTCCCTTGTTTAAAAGAGGTAATAGGGGGAATCCTGGGAACTATAGACCGGTGAGTCTTACGTTGGTTGTCTGCAAACTATTGGAAAGGATTCTTAAGGATAGGATCTACGAGCATTTGGAGAAGTACAGTCTACTCAAGGATAGACAACATGGCTTTGTGAAGGGAAGGTCATGCCTCACGAGCCTAATTGAGTTGTTTGAAGAGGTAACAAAAGAAATTGATGAGGGTAGGGCGGTAGATGTGGTCTACATGGATTTTTTAGCAAGGCATTTGAGAGACTCATCCAGAAAGTCATGAGTGGGATCAGTGGAACCTTGGCTGTTTGGATAAAAAATTGGCTTACGGGAAGAAAGCAGAGGGTAGTAGTGGAAGGAAAGTATTCTGCCTGGAGGTTGGTGACTAGTGGAGTGCCGCAGGGATCTGTCCTGGGACCCCTGCTCTTTGTGATTTTTATAATTGACCTGGATGAAGAGGCAGAAAGATAGGTGAGTAAGTTTGTGGGTGACACGAAGATTGGAGGAGTTGTGGATGGAGCTGTAGGTTGTTGAAGGTTACAAGAGGATATAGACAGGATGCAGAGTTGGGCAGAAAAGTGGCAGATGGAGTTCAATCTGGATAAGTGTGAGGTGATGCATTTTGGAAGGACAAACCAGAAGGCTGAGAATGGGGTTAATGGTCGGCTACTTAAGAGTGTGGATGAACAGAGGGACCTCGGGGATCAAATCTGTACATCCCTCAAGGTCACTGTACAGGTTGATAGGATATTTAAGAAGGCCTATGGGATGCTAGGCTTCATTAATAGGGGGATTGAGTTCAAGAGTAGAGAGGTCATGTTGCAACTCTACAAATCCCTGGTGAGACCACACTTAGAGTATTGTGTTCATTTCTGGTCACCTCATTATAGGAAGGATGTGGAAGCTATGGAGAAGGAGCAGAGGAGATTTACCAGGATGTTGCCTGGATTGGAAAACAAGTCTTATGAGGCAAGGTTAGCAGAGCCGGGACTTTTCCCTTTGGAGCATAGAAGGATGAGAGGGGACTTGATAAAGGTCTACAAGATTATGAGAGGCATAGGTAGAGTGGATAGCCAGTACCCGTTTCCCAGGGCACAAATAGCAAACACCAGAGGGCATATGTACAAAGTTAAAGGAGGGAAGTTTAGGGGAGACATCAGGGGTAAGTTATTTTACACAGAGGGTTGTGGGTGCCTGGAATGACTTGTCAGGGATGGTGGTGGAGGCTAAAACGTTAGGGGTATTTAAGAGTCTCTTGGACAGGCACATGGATGAAAGAAAAATAGAGGGTTACAGGGTAGTGTGGGTTTAGTACTTATTTAGGAATATATGAGTCGGCACAACATCGGGAGCCGAAGGGGCTGTACTCTGCTGTAGTATTCTAGTGTCTAGTTTTTGCACACAGTTCATATGTGATTTGCTTGCTAAATGATGCTTTAAAAAGTCAAGTTTCCAAATATCACTCCACTTCTTCCCACTTGCAAATTCTCCCGCAAATTTTGCACCTGACAATACACGCAGGTAACACCAGTTTCTGTACTGTAGATAAATATTTCTCATAGCTGTATTTTCCTGACCTCATGAGATTTTGGTGTAGCAGTTTCTACTGTTTCAATAAGCCATTCCACTCTAAATGAAGTAGCAGTTCTTTTGTGCTTCATACCCTTTGCTTCAATAATTTCTTCAATAAATACAGTATAAATAAGCCAAATCTAAAATCTGTAGTCTTATCATCACAAACTCCACATTGTCAACACCATCCGCATCAGAAACCAGAACAGGAGGTGTGATTGTGTACGATGGTGAAATATTCCTAACACACCAACGATGTAGAGGGTGACAGCCTTTTGTGCGCAGTTTAAATTCCTTGGTGTGCTGGCAGCAAAAGATGTGTGAGCACGCACCTCAGAGTGATTATTGGTCCTCGTTACTGAAATACTCTGTCCCCGGTCACATCCAAGTGAACCCTGTCTAGTGTAGTCACACCCTGTACTGCAGTGATGAGATCTGCACCTGTCCCCCCCTGTGGCCTAAACAGTGCTTTTTAAAACTGCACCATAACTTTCCACTCTTGTTTTCTGTGCCCCAGTTACTGAACATGTATTCTGGATGCTGTCTTCCCCGCCCTATCGACCTGTACTGCCAACTTCAGGGGTTATTGATACAAATGTTGCTCAAGGCACCACAGTACCTAACCATTCAGAATGTATGTCCTACCTTTATTAGTTTGGACTTTTGGAAGAATCACTGAAGTCCATATAGATCACATTAGATGCATGGACCTCATTCAGTTACATATTCAGTAGACAATAGGTGCAGGAGTAGGCCATTCAGCCCTTCAAGCCAGCACTGCCATTCACTGTGATCATGGCTGATCATCCACAATCAGTACCCCATTCCTGTCTTCTCTCCATACCCCTTGACTCCACTATCATTAAGAGCTCTATCTAACTCTTTCTTGAAAGCATCCAGAGAATTAGCCTCCACTGCCTTCTGGGGCAGAGCATTCCACAGATCCACAACTCTCTGGGTGAAAAGGTTTTTCCTCAACTGTGTTCTAAATGGCCTACCCCTTATTCTCAAATTGTGGCCTCTGGTTCTGGACTCCCCCCAACATTGGGAACATGTTTCCTGCCTCTAGCGTGTCCAATCAAAGCCATCAGTTATGTTTGTGAGACAGGCTGCCCATAACAAAGCAAGTTATCCCAGTAATGTCCCTGCCTGTGACAGTAGACTCACATCACCTGATTCATCCCTGCTAGCTTTGTCCAATACAGGAGCCATGTTAATTATCAGCACCTTGTGGCAGGTAAAAAAATTTCCATTGGTCATGGCCCAACAGTCTCTGACCATGGACACTCAGGGCTTTCTTCATGTTTATTGCCGCTGTGATGTTGTGTTCTACACATTCACCGGGGTGGGTCGGGAGTAAGAGGTGTCTGCCCTTTCCACTGGGGGGGTGTGACTCTCTCTCACTGGGGAGAAGGGGGTCATGTCTGCCCTCCTCTCTACTCTGTATCACCAGAGATCACAGTTGCCTGGAGTCCGTGCTTTGACCGGTTTCCCAGCCCCTACATGTTCCTGTGCTGGCTCGTGTCCCCAGCCAGGTTCACTGGTAGGTGAGGATGCTGCTCTTCATTGCCAACATGGGAAAATCACTGCACAGGCCACCCCAGCCCCTACCTCATGCCAAAGCTGTCTCTGTTTTATTAAATGGTGAAACTGGCTCAGAGAGCTGGCCTGCCTATTCCTCCTTACTCTTGATTCCATTAGGCATAGGGTTAGGCCATTCAGCTAATCGAATCTGCTGGACCATTTCATCACAACAGATTTATATCCCTTTGAACCTTCGCCCCACAAACTTTGATGCCCTTAATCAAGAACCTGTCAACCTCTGCTTTAACTATACCCAATGACTTGGCCTCCACAGCCATCTGTGACAACAAATTCCACAGATTCAGCACCCTCTGGCTAAAGAAATTCCTCCTCATCTGTGTTCTAAATGGATGTGCTTCTGTTCTGTGGTTGTGCCCTCTGGTCCTAGATTCCCCCGCTAGAGGAAACATCCTCTCCACATCCACTTTACCTTGACGTTTCAGTATTCAGCAAGTTTCAATGAGATCCCTCCTCGGTTCTCTAAACTCTGGTGAGCACAGGCCCAGAGCCATAAAACACTCTTGTGTGTGTCTATGATTATGAGGACACGCAGACCCCTTTTATTGTCATTTAGTAATGCATGCATTAAGAAATGATAAAATGTTTTTCCAGAATGATATCACAAAAACACATGAGAAACCGACTTAAAAACTAACAAAAACCACATAATTATAACATATAGTTACAACAGTGCAAAGCAATACTGTAATTTGATAAGAGCAGAACATGGCACAGTAAAACTCTCAATGAGGTTTGTGATGGTGAATCTATGTGAGTGTGTGAGACTCGTCTGTCTGTGAACGTTTCACTTTATGAGTGTGATGGTGTCACTTTTAGTTATGTAATGATATTTCTCCAAGGGATCTCTCTTTCATTAAAATCATGGATGTTGGAAGACGCTACCTTGTCAACCACGTACTGGATCACATTCAAAGCAAAATCGTTTACTACCTCATGAACATCCACATAACTCCACGCTCCATCTATCTCTGTCGTCATGGTGAGAGTGAGCTGAATCTGAAGGGCCGGATAGGTGGTGACTCAGGCCTGTCTAGTCGTGGCAAACAGGTGAGTCTGGGCCAGGTGGATCTCAGCTCTGCCCGTTGCCATGTCTCCATCCCTCAGCTACCTGCAGGTTTCTCAGCGCAAATGACAGCAGCTTCTGAATCAACCTTCCTTCAGGTTTCTCATTCACTGAGTGCTGCAACTGAAGAGTGTGATCACTGTACCCCTGCAGCATATATTGACTAGCCAGACTGGGAGGGTTTCTCACTAACTGAGTGCTGCAACTGAAGAGTGTGATCACTGTACCCCTGCAGCATATATTGACTAGCCAGACTGGGAGGGTTTCTCACTAACTGAGTGAAGGAGCTGAAGGTGTGATCCCTCTGCAGAGGTTGGATATACTGACCAGCCAGAGTGTGAAGATTTCTCACAAAGTGAGGGAACTGAAGGATGTAATCTCTGTGCCTCTGGAGTGGTTGGACGTGCTGACCAGTCAGAGGGTCTGAGAGGAATATCTTTCCCAGGTTAGTAATTATTGGACATGTGGGGATTGGGGCTCCCATGAGTCCAGGAGGCGAGGAGATACCTGCCCACTTTCCTGTTCCATGGCTGAGTTTCATTCCTGCAAGGATTATGCTAGCCTGCTGTTTCTCTCACCGAAAGGATGGAGATGAAGAAATGAAACAATCAAAAATGTAAACTAACCTGTTTTTCAAACAAAAACAGAAAATGACTGAAGTATTTGGCATATCCTATTGAATGACTTTTGCCCTAACAATCAAGCCACCCCACCCCCCCTTCTCCCGGCCGCCCTCCACTTTCTCCCAGCCGCCCCCCAAAGCATGATCGATTCACCTCCGTGCTTAACAGTTGGAGAGGGGTTCTTTTCATGAAATTCTGCACCCTTTTTTCTCCAAACATACCTTTGCTCATTGCGGCCAAGAAGTTCTATTTTAACTTCATCAGTCCACAGGACTTGTTTCCAAAATGCATCAGGCTTGTTTAGATGTTCCTTTGCAAACTTCTGACACTGAATTTTGGTGAGGATGCAGGAAAGGTTTTCTTTTCATGACTCTTCCATGAAGGTCATATTTGTGCAGGTGTCACTGCACAGTAGAACAGTGCAGCACTACTCCAGAGTCTGCTAAATCTTCCTGAAGGTCCTTTGCAGTCAAAAGGGGATTTTGGTTTGCCTTTCTAACAATCCTATGAGCAGTTCTCTTGGAAAGTTTTCTTGGTCTTCCAGACCTCAACTTGACCTCCACTGTTTCTGTAAACTGCCATTTCTTAATTACATCACAAACTGAGGAAACGGCTATCTGAAAACGCTTTGCTATCTTCTTATAGCCTTCTCGAGCTTTGTGGGCATCATTTATTTTAATTTTCAGAGTGCTAGGTAGCTGCTTAGAGGAGCCCATGGCTGCTGATGGGACATGGTTTGAGGAGTCAGTATTTATAAAGCTTTGAAATTTGCATCACCTGGCCTTTCCTAACGATGACTGTGAACAAGCCACAGCCCTAACAAGCTAATTAAGGTCTGAGACCTTGGTAAAAGTTATCTGAGAGCTCAAATCTCTTGGGGTGCCCAAACTTTTGCATGGTGCTCCTTTCCTTTTTTTCACTCTAAAATTGTACAAAACAAAAATAATACACTAATCTTGCTTAAGTTGTTGAAAAGAATGTTTCATCTTTAACTTTGACTTTCGGAGATCGGCCCATCTTCTACTCACTTAAGTATACACAGTAACAGAAATTTTGACCAGGGCTGCCCAAACTTCAGTTTAACCACATCTTTCTTATAACAGGCTAACGAAAACTGCACTTTCCTCCAGGTGCAGCCTCACCAACAACTTGTACAACTGCAACAAAATGTCCCAACGTACGTACTCAGTGCCTGGACTGATGAAGGCCATCCAAATTGTCTGAGCAAATGCTGACCGCGTGAACTTCTTAGTGGCTTCATGGCCGTTGGGCAGTTGCTCAGAAAGCAGTGCATTTGGTAGTTCCTGAATTTCACACCTGAGCCGAGAGCTCGAGTGCCTACTGATATAGGCGGTGTTTGATTGGAGGGTAAAGTTGATTGTTGATGTGCATAGAATCTGCTGTAGTCAGAGATTGTCCATCACATCTCCACGTACTTTCCCAGTTTGCCAGGTCATTGGGAACTTTCATTCAGGATCAGAACATAAAGGATCTGAAGGTATGGACCAGTCAAATGAAAAGGACGATTCAGACAGCTGAGGCTTTGAACGTGCCATATGAGCAGTGGAAGGCATTGAACGAGATTGATGCGGTGAGTTCATCGCTGTTCCCGCAGACCGACAGCAGTACAGTACATTTGGCCCTCACTGTGTCATTGAAGAACAACCTGGCAGCAATCATCAGAGTGAAAGCAGGGAGTACAGGGATCCTGTTCCATTCACTGAGTTCATCTGCAACTGTGTGGTCTTCGCAGTGGGATCTAGTCCAGGAAACCACTCAGTTTTGTGGCTACCTGCGTACACACTGTGTACAAAAGGTTTTGGTGGTTTAACAGGGAATTTCAGGCTGTCAGTGGTTGATGTGCACAGTGGTAGTGTTGGGGGGGTGGGGTAAGGTCTGTCTTGAGCCCTGGAGTCAGCTCAGTGAATTGCTGTCACTCTCCCTCTAATGGCCCTCAGGCCTGGGACCCAAGGTCCATCCACTCACCAGTGCCTTTTCCTCACCCCTCCCTTTGGGAATAGCGTTCCCCTTCCAATATTGTCAAATCAGAGCTATGTCACCGTCCCACACTGTCAATCGCTATTGATCACTGCCGGAGGGTCGGGGATGAGTTGTCAGGGGAAGGGGGATTTGTTACCCACGGTCTGTTTGGTGGTAGGGTTGTTGCTCACGGTTGAGAGTGACCGGTAGTTTGGAGCAGTGACCAGTGGTGCGTGAACGGAGATGGCGGTGTATGAGTCGTGGCCATTGGTGTCCACACTGACTAGTGGTGACCAGCGGTAACCGTGCTGACCAGCCGCATATTTACTCGGCATCAAAGAGTAGGTGGGGGATTTTCTTCAGTCTGGGTGCAGCCTCACCCTGTTCACACAGTGACTGTCTCCACAGGGCGTGTGCGAGGAACTGATGTACGAGGAAATTCAGCAGAAGTACCCAGCCGAATTTGCACTCAGGGATCAGGACAAGTACAGATATCGGTACCCGAAGGGCGAGGTGAGTGCTAGTTCTTTCCTCACCTAATTACAGGACTAGTACCTGGCCTTCCATAGCCCTCAGAGGCTGAGGGTTTTCATTATACGTATATCACACGCTCTACAGAAGTGAGTTCTTCTCTCACCTGGAAGTCGTTTACCCTTCCGTCTGAGACCCAGCTCCCAGTCCTGGACTCCCCGGCCTTTGGAAGCAATGACTCTCACGGTGATACCACACAGATATGGGCTCTTCCTGTGCCATAGGACCATGACGACAATCAAGGCCAATCCCATTTGCCTCTATCCCTCTACATCCTTCCTATCCAATGCCTTTTAAAATCTTGGGGTGCAAGTCTATAGTTCACATACTTGTGGCAACACAAGTAGACAAGTTGGTAAAGGTGGTGTATGGTGCACTTGCCTTTACTGATCGGAACATTGAGTATGAGTCAGGAAATCACACTGCAGTTGTACAAGACTTTGCACTTGGAGTATTCATAGTTCAAAGTACATTTATTATCAAAGTATGTATACCTTGAGATTCTTTCCTAACGGGCAGCCACAAAGCTCCGACCACCGAACACCCAATGTGCGGAGGAAAAAAAAACAAATCAGGCGAATAATAACCACAAGCAAATAGCATTCTGAACTGAGATCCGCAGAGTCCAGGACCAAGAGCTTAGCACAGAGCTGAGTTTTGTGTGCAGCCCAATAAAAGACAGTACCCCGGGTCACTGAATTACAGCAGAGCTGGCTTGAAGGGCCAAATGGCCTACTCCTGCACCTATTGTCTATTGTCTATGCCCTATTGATGGCAATGAATATTGTAGACCCCTCTGTTGATTAAAGCTTGTGTTTATCATCTTCTTGCATTAATATCGATGCAGTGATTTTGAAGTCTGTGTCCTGCATAATGAAAAGCAGATGTTCAGTGCCAGCTCCAGGTGGCACGGGAACGTGACAGTGGGAATGAGATGGGTATCCGTGATTTTACAGCGAGTTTAAATCAAGGCTGGGAGTCTGAAATGTCCCTACAGCAGCAGCAGGTGGTGACCTGCTTTGGCCGTTGTTGTAATCTGTCTCTCCTCCTCCAGTCGTACGAAGATTTGGTCCAGCGCCTGGAGCCAGTGATCATGGAGCTCGAGAGGCAGGAGAACGTTTTAGTCATCTGTCACCAAGCTGTCATGCGCTGCTTGCTGGCATATTTCCTCGATAAAACAGCAGGTAAACGGGGGGGATGACACCGCAGCATTGCTCGTGCTGCCGTTTGCTGTATGGAGGTGCTGCTGTGTGCCTTGTGACGGTGACGTATAATGGCACCAGCTGCTTTTCCAATTGGAAAATTCAAGATTCAACTCTGGTGCCACCCCTGTCCCCATCTCCCTCTTTGTCCTCATCCACCCGAAAACCCTCCACCCCTACCCCAGCCCAAACAGGGCTGGTACTCCGTCTGTTACAAGCCCCAGATCCTCCTCAAAAGAGGCTTCTGTCCAACAGTTCTTACACCTTTATGTGGCAGAGGAATCTTTGTAATCTCTGGAGGAACAAATTGTGTCATTTCTTAATGCATGCATTACTAAATGACAGTAAAAGTGGACTGCGTATCCTCATAATCTAATCTAATGTAATAATCTAATGTGTATTTGAGGAACTGTACTTCCCAGAGGTTTGACGGAGTCTCCTTCACTGTTAAACAAGGCTTGATTTAGTGCACCGGCGGGGTAAACAGGTGAATTCTCACCTGTCTCATTTCCACTGCTTTTTCTTCTGTCCACAGAGGAGCTTCCGTACCTGAAGTGCCCCCTGCATACCGTCTTAAAATTGACCCCAGTGGCATATGGTAAGCCATACTGAATCTTTGTAAACTAAACTGTCCAGCCCACTTAAAGTAATAATTCAGAGGAGGAATCTTGCGAAGATGGTGATCAGGGGCAGAATTCGTATGGCCATATGTACTTACCTGGTTGTGAAGTTCTTTGATTAAGCACTTGGTAAGGACTGGAGTTTGTATTGATGGTGCCAACTTCAGAAAAGCATTTCACAAGTGGAATTTTCCAGAGTTGAAGTTGACATTTTGATAAGGATAGTGGTGAAAAAGCAGAGGGAGACTGACATGCTGTAAGGAGTTAGGTTGTTGTTTCCAGAGTCACTGTCAGGACTTTGCTTTACATTACCATGGGTTTACAGGGCAAGATGTTCCAAAATCAGAAATGTACAAATGGGTGAGGTAAATGATAACCAGCCTCAGGAGGCAGTTAGAGCTGTGAGCAACACACAGAAATGCTGGTGCAGCTCAGCAGGTCAGGCAGCAGCTACAAAGAATTGATATTTTGGTCTGAAACCCTTCACTAGGATGAGAATGGAAGAGAGCTGAAACCATATTAAGAAGGTTGAGGGGGTGGGGGGGGGAGGACAAGCTGTTGGGAAAAATCGTCTGAAAAATGGTAGATGGATTTTAGTGCAGACAAGTGTGAGGTCTTGCTCTTCAGTAGGAGCAAGCAGGGTAGGTCTTACACAGTGAATGGTAGGGCACTGAGGAGAGTGGTGGAAAAAGGTCTGGGAATACAGGTCCATGATTCGTTGAGGTGGCATCACAGGATTGTAAAGAAAGCTTTTAGCACATTGGCCTTCATAAATCAAAGTACTGAGTACAGGAGATGGGATGTTACGTTGAAGTTGTACGAGATGTTGCTGAGGCCTAATGTAGAGTATTGCGTGCAGTTTTGGACACCTACCTGCAGGAAATATGAAAGAGTACAGAGAAAATTTACAAGGATGTTCTGGTTCTGAGTTATAAGGAAAGAGAACTGAGAGAAGATTTGATAGAGGTATACAAAATTATGAGGGGTATAGAGAGACTGTGGAGAGCTATGTTAGTGGGTAGAGTTGTTGATCAGCCTTACTGCTTGGTGAAAGTATCTGTACGTGTGTGTGTATGTATATGTGTGTGTGTGTGTCTATGTGTATATATATCTCCTTGATGGCAGGTAGGCTGGTGCCAGCGATGTGTTGGGCAGTTTTGGCTACCCGTTGTAGAGCCTCCCTGTCTGCCGCAGTACAGTTTCTGTACCAAGCAGTGATGCATCTTGTTAGGATGCTCTCTACTGCGCATCTGTAGAAGGACATGAGTGTAGATGTGCACAGTCCAGCTTTCTTTAGCCTCCTCAGAAAGTAGAGGCGTTGTTGACCTTCCTCTGTGTATGATGTGTTTTGGGACCACAGGAGTTGGTGTGAGGTGTGTACTCTCAGGAGTTTCAAACTGCTCACAGTTTCCAATGCTGTGCCATTGATGTAAACAGTGCGGTGGAGAGATCAGAGCAGAAGTGTGTAAACCCTCATCCAGGTGGGAGGAGTGAAGTAAGTGGTCCAATTGTAAAGGAGCAGAGAAACCCAGAGGTGTATGTACACTGGTCATTCAGCTGTTGGGTAGTTACCGCAGAACACTATATTATCCTTTTATTTTACAGAAGTACTGGTTGTGCTTTTCAAATAAGAAGCTAAAGTCACATGAATTCGTATTACAGTGGAGAAAAGGGAATTGAAGAGGCATGAGAAAAGAGCTGGCTAGAACTGATCAGAAAAGCAACGCAACAATGGCTGGAATTTCGGAAAGCAATTCAGAAAGCACAGGATGTATACATCCCAAAGAGGAAGAAGTATTCTAAAGGAAAGATGACACAATCGTGGCTAAAAAGAGGAGTCCAAGCCAACATAAAAACCAAAGAGGGGGCGTATAATAGATCAAATATTAGTGGGAAGTTAGAGGATTGGGAAGCTTTTCAAATCCAACCGAAAGCAACTAAAAAAGTGTTTAAGAAGGTGAAGATGGAATACAAATTAGCTCCATGTTCCTATCTAAGTTAGCCTATAAAATTGAAGAGGATATCAAAACTGTCTTTAGATTATACATAAAATGTAAAAGAGAGGCGATAGTGGATGTCGGACTGCTGGAAAATGATGCTGGAGAGATAGTAATGGGGGACAACAAAATGGTGGATGAACTGAATAAGTATGTTGCATCAGTCTTCACTGTGGAACATTATTATGGTGGAATTTCCAGGTGTCAAGGATCATGAAGTGTGAGAAGTTACCATTACTAGAGAGAAGGTAAACTCAAAGTCTGAAAGTAGATGGGTCACCTGGACCAGATAGTGTTCATACTAGAGTTCTGAAAGAGGTGGCTGGAGAGATTGTGCAGGCATTAGTAATGATCTTTCAAGAATCACATGATTCTGCAAAGGTGCTGGAAGACTGGAAGATTGCAGATGTCACTCCATTCTTCAAAAAGGGAGAGAGCAGAAGGAAGGAAACAATTAGTCTGTCATCGGTGGTTGGGAAGATGTTGGAGTTGCTTATTAAGAATGAGGTCTTGAGGTACTTGGGGGCAAATGATAAAGTAGATTGTAGTCAGCATGGTTTCCTCAAATCTGTTGGAATTTTTTGAACTAAATGGAGAGAAAATACAGAGGTGCAAAGGGACTTGGGAGTCCTTGTGCAGGATTCCCTAAAAGTTAATTTGTGGATTGAGTCTGTGGTAAGGAAGGCAAATGTAATGTTAGCATTCCTTTCAAGAGGACTAGAAAATATAAGCAAGGATGTAATGTTGAAGCTTTACAAAGCACTTATGAGGCCTCACTTGGAGTACTGTGAGCTGCGCTGAGCACCCTATCTAAACAAGGATGTGCTGACACTGGAGGGAGTTCAAAGGAGATTCACGAAAATGATTCCAAGATTGAATGGCTTGTCATATGAAGAGTGTTTGACGATTCTGGGCCTGTATTCACTAGAATTCACAGGAATGAGGGGTGACCGAATTGAAAGCTAAAAAATGGTGAAAGGCCTTGATAGAGTGGATGTGGAGAGGATGTTTCCTATGGTGGGAGATCTGAGGACACAGCCTCAGAATAGAGGGCGTTCCTTTTAGAATGGAGATGAGGAGAACTTTCTTTAGCCAGAAAGTGGTGAATCTGTGGAATTCGTTGCCACAGGCAGCTGTAGAGGCCAAGTCTTTATGTTTATTTAAGGCATAGGTTGATAGATTTTTGATTGGTCAGGGCATGAAGGGATATGGAGAGAGGTAGCAGATTTGGGGTGAGAGGAAAATTGAATCCCACATGATGGAATGGTGAAGCAGACACAATGGGCCAAATGGCCTAATTCTGCTCCTATATCATATGGTCTTATGATTAAGTTTCAACTGTTGTGTTGTGATTAAATCTAATTAGCACTGCTTCCATTAGATTAGTATCTGGTTTGTGTGGAGTGGGGAGTAGGCTAGTATCTGGGATTTGTGGGTAGGTACAGTTTGAATTGACTTTTGGTGTGTGCCTGCGTATGTGCGAGTACGCGCCTGCATGCGTGCGCGTCTGTGTGTGCACGCCTGCGTGCGTGCATGAGTCCGTGATGTGTTTTTTTTTGGAATTGACTTGCACTGTCCTGGTTTGTGAACTGCTTTGGAAAGATGTCTCACTATTGCAGTCGGAAACCCCTGTCTAATTCTATCAATGCCACGGTTACCTGTTGATTGATTTAATTGTTTTAACATAAATTACCTTTCTGGGTTTTACAGAAACTCAGTTTCCAGTTGTCTCCACAGGCTCACTCCCTTGCCCTCTGCTGGAAGGTGTTTCCAGTTGTTTCCCAGTGTTGCTCCTCTGCCGTCTGCTGGAGGTGTTAGAACATAGAAATCTACAGCACATTGCAGGCCCTTCGGCCCACAATGTTGTGCCGACCATGTAACCTACTCTAGAAACTGCCTTGAATTTCCCTACCGCACTGCTCTCTATTTTTCTAACCTCCATGTACCTATCTAACAGACCCTGTTGTATCTGCCTTTACCACCGTCACCTGCAGTGCATTCCACGCACCCATGATTCTGTGTGTGTGTGGAAAAACTTACCCCTGACATCTCCTCTGTATCTGCTTCCAAACACCTTAAAACTGTGCCCCCTCGTGTTAGCCATTTCAACCCTGGGAAAAGGCCTCTGGCTATCCACATGAGCAATGCCTCTCATCATCTTATACACCTCTATCAGGTGACCTCTCATCCTTCGTTGCTCCAAGGAGGAAAGGCCAAGTTCACCCAACCTATTCTTATAAGGCATGCTCCCCAATCCAGGCAACATCCTTGTAAATCTCCTCTGCACTCTCTCTAGTATCCACATCCTTCTTGTAATGGAGGTTACCAGAACTGAGTGCAGTACTCCAAATGGGGTCTAACATCATGGCTCCTGAACTCAGTCCCACAGTTGATGAAGGCCATTACACGTTCTTAACAACACTGTAAACCTACGCAGCATTTTGAGTGTCCTGTGGACACAGACCCCAAGAACTCGCTGATCCTCCACACTGCCATATTCTATTCTGTCTTCAAATTTGACCTACTGAAATAAACCATTTCACATTTATCTGGGTTGAACTCCATCTGCCACTTCTCAACCCAGTTCTGCCTCCTATCAGTGTCCCTCTGTAACCTCTGACAACCCTCCAGACTATCCACGACATCCCCAACTTTTATCTTATCAGCAAACTTACTAACCCACCTTTCTACTTCCTCATCCAGGTTATTTATAAAAATAACAAAGAGGAAGGGTCCCAGAACAGATCCCTGTGGAACACTATTGCTCACCATCGTCCATGCAGAATACAAACTATCCATAACCACCCTTTGCCTTCTGTGGGTAAGCCAATTCTGGATCCACAGGCAAGGTCTCCTTGGATCCCATACCTCATTGTTCTCTGAATGAGCCTGGCATGGGGAACCTAATCAAATGCCTTACTGACATCCATACTATATCCACTGCTCTACCTTCATCAATGTGTGTTTTTAGATCCTCAAAGAAATCAATCAGCCTCGTAAGGCACGGCCTTCCCTTGACAAAGCCATGCTGACTATCCCTAATCGGATTAGGTTTCTCCAAATACTCTTAAGTCCTACCTCTCAGGATCTTCTGCAACAACTTGCCCACCACTGCAGTAAGACCCCCAGGTCTATAATTTCCTGAGTTATCTTTTCTCCCTTTCTTGAACAAGGGAACAACATTTGCAACCTTCCAGTCCTCTGGAACTTCTCCTGTCCCTATTGATGATGCAAAGATCATCGCCAGAGGCTCAGCAATCTTCTCCCTCACTTCCCACTGTAGCCTGGGGTATGTCTTGCCCGGTCCCGGTGACTTATCTAACTTGATACCTTGCAAAAGCTCCAGCGCATCCTCTTTCTTAATGTCTACACACTCAAGCATTTCAGTCCGCTGTAAGTCATCCCCACAATTGCCAAGATCCTTTTCACTGGTGAATATTAAAGCAAGTATTCATTAAGTACCTTCTCCAACTCCATGCACACATTTCCACGATTGGTCCTATTCTCTCACGTCTTATTCTCTTGCTCTTGACATACTTGTAGAATTCCTTGGGTTTTCCTTAATTCTGCTCACCAAGGCCTTCTCATGGCCCCTTCTGGCTCTCCTAATTTCATTCTTAAGCTTCTTCCTGGCACCCTTGTAATTTTCTGGAGCTCTAACAGTGCCTAGTTTTTTTCTTCTTAACTAGATTTTCCATGGCCTTTGTACACCATGGTTCTTTTACCCTACCATCCTTTCCCTGCCTCAATGGAACATAACCTACAAAGAACGCCAAGCAAATGTTCCCTGAACATTCGGCACATTTCTGCTGTGCATTTCCCTGTGAGATCTGCTCCCAATTTATGTTCCCAAGTTCATGCCTAATCGAATCATATTTCCCTCTACCCCAATTAAATATTTTCCCAAATTGTCTGCTGCTATCCCTCTTCAGCGCCTATGGTAAAGGAGATGGAGTTGTGATCACTACCTTCAAAATGCTTTCCCACCGAGAGATCTAACACCTGAGCAGGTTCATTTGCCAAAACTACATCAAGTACAGGCTCTCCTCTAGTTGGCTTATCTACATATTGCATCAGGAAATCTTTAACAAATTCCACCCCATCTAACGTCCTTGCTCTAAGGAGATGCCAGTCAATATTTGGATAATTAAAATTACCCATCACAACAACCCTGTTATTGAACCGGTTCAGAATCTGCCTCCCTATCTGTTCCTCGATGCCTCTGTTACTATTGCGGGGGTGGGGGTGGGGGGCGGTGTCTATAAATACACCCAGTAGAGTTATTGCCTTCTTCCTGTTTCTTACTTCCATCCACAATGACTCGGTTGACAATCCGTCCATGACTGTTTCCAGTTGTCTCCCCAGGATCGAAGATCATCCCTTACCCTTTGCTGAAAGGTGTTTGAATATCTGGTTCTTTGTTACTCTTGTAGGATGTAAAGTGGAATCCATTTTCCTCAACGTTGAAGCTGTCAACACACACCGAGAAAAACCAGAGGTAAGCTATCCCGTTGCCTCAGTGCGGGTCTTCCTTCAGTTCAGGAGGAGCTGGCTGTTTGTGGGGAGATGTGTTGTGGCGTGGATTGTGGTGTGAAGAACACGACAAGGTGTAGTAAATGAGTGTTCTATAATGGCAGGCATCCATGTTCCTCCCACAAATTCTTGAAAAGACTGAATCTTTGTCCTAACTCATTGCCATAAGTCATAGTCATAGTCATACTTTATTGATCCCGGGGGAAATTGGTTTTCATTATAGTTGCACCATAAATAATAAATGGTAATAGAAATAGTAATAGTAATACTACTATTAGTAAATAGTAATAGTCATAGAAATAATAAATAGTAATAGAGAAATAGTAATAAATAGTTAAATAGTAATATGTAAATTATGCCAGTAAATTATGAAATAAGTCCAGGACCAGCCTATTGGCTCAGGGTGTCTGACCCTCCAAGGGAGGGGTTGTAAAGTTTGATGGCCACAGGCAGGAATGACTTCCTATGACGCTCTGTGCTGCATCTCGGTGGAATGAGTCTCTGGCTGAATGTACTCCTGTGCCCACCCAGTATATTATGTAGTGGATGGGAGACATTGTCCAAGATGGCATGCAACTTGGACAGCATCCTCTTTTCAGACACCACCGTCAGAGAGTCCAGTTCCATCCCCAAAACATCACTGGCCTTACGAATGACCTTAAGGTATAGGAGCAGAGGCAGGCCATTCGGCCCATTAAGTCTGCGCTGCTATTCAATCATGGGCTGATCCAATTCTTCCAGTCGTCTCCACTCCCCTGTCTTCTCCCCATACCCTTTGATGCCCTGGCTAATCAAGAACCTATCTGTCGCTACCTTAAATACACCCAATGACTTGGCCTCCACAGCCACTCGTGGCAACAAATTCCACAGATTTACCACCCTCTGACTAAAGTAATTTCTCCACATCTCAGTTCTGAAAGGACATCATTCAATCCTGAAGTCATGCTCTCTTGTCCTAGAATCCCCTACCATGGGAAATAACTTTGCCATATCTAATCTGTTCAAACCTTCTAACATTTGGAATGTTTTTATGAGATTCCCCACTCATGCTCCTGAACTCCAGGGAATACAGCCCAAGAGCTGCCAGACATTCCTCATACGGCCATCCTTTCATTCCTGGAATCATTCTCGTGAATCTTCTCTGAACACTCCATGGATGGCTATGGAGGCTAAGTCATTGAGTTTTAGAACATTCCTCTGAGGGCAGTGGAAACAGTCTTTGCATATTTTTAAGGCAGAGGTGGCTAGGTACCTGGAAATTTTGGAGTCTGCAGATGCTGGAAATAGTCAGATGCAGGTAGCGTCTGTGGAAAGTGAAACAGGTTAACAATTCGAGTTGAAAACCCTTCACTGGATAGGTGGGAGATGACAGATTACTGGGATGGGCAGGAACTGGAAGTCTGATCCAGCATGATGTATTGAAGGCCTGAGTGTCCTCTTGCTAATTTTTGCCTTTGTACCTTCCCACACCACTCCAGAGATGTGAGGAAACTGCGGCAATTTATTGCCAGAGTGTTCGGTTATTCAGGAATGGGTAATGCATTTGTGAAAGCAGGTGAGGGGGAAGGTGGGTGGGTGGGAGAGGGGGGTTGAAGTGAGAAGCTGTCAAGTGTTATGTGGAAGTGGTCAAGGGCTGAAGGAGGAGGAAAGGAGAGGAGAGTGGACCATGGGAGTGAGGGGAACCATGGGGAGTTGATGGGCAGGTGAGAAGGGGTAAGAGGGGAGCCAGATTAGGGAATGGGAGAGGGGAGACATTACCGGAAATCGGAGAAATCAGTATTCATGCTGTCAGGTTGGAGGCTACCCATAGGGAATATGAGGTATTGCTCTTCCAAGTGAGGGCAGAAAAGGCCATGGATTGACATGTCAGAATGAGAATGGGAAGTAGAATTCAGACGTGTCCACCAGGAAAGCCCGGCTTTTGCGGTGGACAGAATGAAGGTGCTTGATGAAGCAGTCCCCAATTTACTTCGGGTCTCCAATGTAGAGGAGTCTGCCTCGGATACAGAAGGTGACCCCAACAGACTTGAACTGAAGTATCGCCTCACCTGAACAACAGTTTGGGGCCCTAAATGATGGTGAGGGGAGGGGAGGAGGTGTAGGAGGCAGGTATAGAACTCCTGTGTATAGGAATAAGTGATAGGGGGGAGATCAGTGAGGTGGAACAATTGGACGGGGGAGTCCACGTAGAGACACCCTACAGAAAGCTGGTCAGGGGTGAAGATGGTAGAAGTTGTAGAATATGTGCAGTGCAGATTATGGAGGCTCATGGTGTCATAAGTATGGACAAGGAAACCCTGTCCCTGTTATGGTGGTGGGAGTATGGGCTGAGGGCAGATGTGCACGAAATGGAGGAGATGCGGGTGAGGGCAGCATCGCTGGAAAAAAATCCCTGTTCTTTGAAGGAGGAAGACACCTCAGATGTTCTGGAATGGACAACTTCAGATATGGTGGAGCCAGTGAGGCAGGAGCAGGCAGAAACGATGAGCCTACCTGGACAGTTGGGTTTGTGGATTTTGGGTAGGAGGTAGAAATAAGCAAAGGAACTCAGTGTTTGTGGCAGTGGATGGGAGATCTCCAGAGTCGATAAGGTTGGTGCTGGCAGCAGACAATGGCCTGATGCTCCTCAGTAGGGCCCTTTTCAAGGGGTTTGTAGGAGGATCTGTCTGAGAGATGCCACAACCATCCTTACCCCCTTCTCGTCGAGTGATTCTGTAGGATGTCTGGATGTCCGTTATGTGATTTCACGCTGTAAAGGAAGAAAATGTTGATAACATTTCAGTCTGAGCTTCTCACTAACTGCATGTCTGTAAGCAGCCTGAATCCCCGGCAGTGCTTGTTTATTCCTCACCCTTTCTCTTTTGTTGTCATGCAGAACGTAGACATTTCAAGACCTCCTGAGGAAGCCCTTGTCACGGTCCCTGCCCACCAGTGAGGCAGCATCACCTGTTGCCGTGGCATCTTGATGGGGCTTGTCCTCACCGTCTAATCTCGCCACACTACTTGTTCTTATTTCAAATCCAGCCTATAAATGTTTCTACGTCTGGTTGTTTTATTAAAAGTTTATTGGTGAAATGTGATTCACAAGACTCTTCAGGCCTCGCAGTGAACTAATAGAAGAACTCGGAACATTCTGCCCCCGGCTGCCTGACTTCTGACTATATGTACTTACCTACTGGACTTGGCCGATTTGGCACACAGCTGATCAGGGGAAGATGAGATGCAGTCATGAAAACATTAGAAGCGTTTACATTTGTAACTTCATGCATTTGGAAGTTTAAGATGATGAAAAATTAATGAATTCCTGATAGAGTGAATGTGGGGAGATATCTAACTCAGTCTTTGGAAATTAGATGTATAGTAATTTATGTTGACTAACAGGAGTCTTACTGTGTGGATAGTAATGATACATGATTATTACTAAGTCAATGTTCAATGTCTGTGTGCACGGCTGCCTTAGCCTCAGTATTGTGGAGAGTCTTAAATGGGCAGGAGCTGTCAGTAATGTTCCTGTCCAACCATAAAGGGCTCTGCAATTGGGGAGATATATCTTCCTTCAAAACAATTAATGTGTAAAATTGGAAGAGGTTCTTTTTGTCCAGCAGTGTTACTACTGGACAGTGTCATACTGTAAATCGTTCTCATTGTTAACATTGCCTACTTGAAGCCAAGCTTTGGTTGACAAATATTTCATTAGGCAGAGATCTGCTTACTTTATTTCTCAGGCCTCGAATGTGATTTTAATTAAAAAAGAATAGTAGTTAATTGTGCATTTCTTTTAGAATATAGAAGAGTACAGTACCCAGTCCATTTGCTGTCTGCACAGTCCTGTGCCTGTCTGAGAGACTCCCAAACACCTCTGCGGTATTTGCATCCACACCAGTCCTGCCAGCAGATTCCAGTCACTCACTGCTCTGCGTGTGCCTGTGTGTGTACACTTTGACACTTTGAACATAGAACAGCAGAGCACACAGACACACCCTTCAGCTCAGTGTGGCTGCACTGCCCACTTCCCACCTGATTCTCCAATGGCTGCTGTAAATTGTCGCTTTCTGCAGGTAATTGACTGAAGAATGGGAAGGGGGAGTTAGTGAGGATGCAAGGCGATAAGACCAGGGGCCATTAGACTGATGGGATTGCTATGCTTCGAACTGGCATGGATTTAATGGGCAGAATGGTCTCTTGTATCATGACAAGTGCATGAGATCCCCTGTTCAGGGTAGCCCATGGATGTTGTGTCCCAGGTACCTACACAAGCCACAAGCCAGGGCAGTGTGATATGGAGCAGCTCCCGCTCTGCATGTAGCTGATCAATCCAAAGGAACGACAGAGACTGATAAAGTTTGGCACTAGCAGTGTCGCAGGAATTGTCAGCGTAGGACTGGTTAGGGATTCCAGGTCCAGATTTTTCCTTGGGGTTTTCCTCACGAAGCCTTCCCCATGAGGGTCTAGCCGCAAGGCAGCGAAAGTAGAGTTTTTCTCTAGACAAGCTACCAGGCATGGCTGACAAGCCCATCTGCCTGAATCAGCTGGATTTAACGCACCAGTAACCTGCTTTTGCCTCCTCTTCTATTAGTAGAAATGTTTCCACACATGAAGGCAGGCCAGGGACTGAACTTTGTTATTAGAGGTTATTTGAGACATGCGTCATTGTGTACTTAATGGGTAGTGTCCCCATTACCACCCCCAGCTACAACAACCGTAAGAAACATGACAAGTACGTAAGTATGTGATACTGGGCCAAAAATCATTGTGCACTCTCATTAAATTAGCAGTGACCATGGGCTACGTCTCTATTCTGCATCGAATTTCATCTCTTGAAGTTTGGAACAAATGACCATTTCATACCCTCCTTGATTCAGAGCTGTGTTGATGTGGAATCTCTGTTACCCAGGTGATTAGAAATGGTGTACACGTCCCACAGAACAAGTGGACCTCCCAGTCATTACTCTTTGCTCTCCGTGTTTTTTCCTAGTCACCTCAAAGCTGTCAACAAGTTTGGAATATTGTGTAGCTGAGGGACTTTTATGAAGAAGGACCTTCCATTCTTCTCTCCCTGCCCCTTGCTCAAAACAGCTTTCCCTGACTACCCTTGAGGATATTGTGGTGCGTTGAACCGCCGTGTCATTGGTAGAGTCTTCAGAATAAAGATTAAGTGATGGTGAAAGATGGTGATATATTTCCCAGTCAGGGTGGTGTCTGGAAGGCGAAGGTGTGGTTGATGGTGTTTCCCTCAGTGGGAGACGTAGGACACCATTGGTCAGGAAAGCTGTCACTCTGTTCTCATTGAGATAGGCACGGAGTGAAAGGTCCCACCCTCAATCATGCTTGTGGGTTTTTGAGTGTGGGGGGAGTGAGGTTCAAGTTTATTGTCATCTGACTGGACATGTATACAGCCAAATGAAACAATGTTCCTCTGGTCCAAGATGCACTCACAATGCATATATCTCACACAGCAAATAAACCAAAAATTACCATAAATAAGTCAATAAAATATTTAAAATGCATGTCATGTGCAGCACAGGTAACCAGTAAACAGCTGGCTGTCCTGGTGCCGAGACCTCGGTGGTGACGGTATTCATTAGTCTCACAGCCTGAGGACCCTGTCTGACAGTCCTAGTCCTGATGCTCCTGTACCTCCTCCCTGATGGTAATGGGTCACGGAGATTGTGGGATGGGTGGTAGAGATCCTCAATGATGCTTTAGACCCTTCATCTGCAACGCTCCCAGTAAATATCACAAATAGTGGTGATATAGAGCCCGGTCGTTTTTACTATCGTCCGTAGGGTCCGGTGCCTTGCAGCCTGCCCATCACACAATGATCACTCGAGATGGTGCTCCTGTAGAAAGTTGTCAGAATGCGTGTGTGGAGCCTTGTATTCCGCGATCTCCTCCGAAAGTGTTGACCTTGCTGTGTCTTCTTGACTAATGGGGAGATGTTAGGTCATATGTTAATGTGCACACCAAGGAACTTTGTGCTCTTCACTCTTTCCATGGCAGAACCATTGATGTGCAATGGAAAGTGGTCAATCTGTGCCTTTCTGAAGTCCACAAGCATCTCTTTTGTCTTCATAAGCCTTTCTACCTGCTCTCTGTATGACAGCTCGTCATTGTTACTGATGAGGCCTACCACTGTAGTACCATCAGCGAACTTGATAATGGGGTTTGAGCTAGATCTGACAGTGCAGTTATGAGTCAGCGGTGGGCTGAGCACACAGCCCTGGGGGCACCAGTGCTCGGAGTGATGGAGCTGGAGATGGGCTCTTTCTGTCAAGTCCAAAACCTGGTTACAGAGAAGTGTTGAATCCCAATGCTGGTCTTGGAGGGATGATCATGTTAAATGCCAAGCTGAAGTTGATGAACAACATTCTGGTGTATGAACCATTGTTTCCTAGATGGGGCAGGACAGAGTGGAGGACCAAAGCTATCGCATCATCAGTGGACCGGTTTGAGCAGTGGGTGACCTGGAAAGAGTCCAATGTAGCTGGAAGGTATGATTTTTTTTTAACATACCTGTTACCAGCTGCTCAAAACACTTCATAGTTATTTAAGCTAGTAGCACTGGGTGGTAATCATTCAGGCCAGATAGTCATAGTCATACTTTATTGATCCCGGGGGAAATTGGTTTTTGTTACAGTTGCACCATAAATAATAAATCGTAATAGAACCATAAACTGTTAAATAGTAATATGTAAATTATGCCAGTAAATTATGAAATAAGTCCAGGACCAGCCTATTGGCTCAGGGTGTCTGACCCTCCAAGGGAGGAGTTAAGTTTGATGGCCACAGGCAGGAATGACTTCCTATGACGCTCTGTGTTGCATCTTGGTGGAATGAGTCTCTGGCTGAATGTTACTGTCACTCTCCTGAGCACTGGATGCTGGTGGCTGTCCTGAAGCCTGCAGGGGCAGCAGACAGTTTCAGAGTGAGATAAAAATGTCTTTTAACTGGGCCGCACAGTCCCTCAGCACTTGACCGGTACATCGCCTGATTTCGCAGCTTTGCCAAGGTTTACCTGCAAGTATGTAATGCTGAGGCTTTGTAAGGCATTGGCCAGGAGTATTGTGAACAGTTTTGGTCCTCTTATCTAAGAAAAGATATGCTGGCATTGGAGAGGGTCCAGAGGAGGTTCACAAGAATGATCTCAGGAATGAAAGGGTTAACATGAGTGCTTGGCTCTGATCATCAAATCCACAGTGACTCCTGCAGCTGAACGACAAACACAGTGTAGTCACGGTTGTCAGTGGCCATGTAGCCATCAGATACACAGTGGCTTCTGCAGCTGAACCGCAGACACTGTATAGTCACAGTGCTCACACTAAAATAAACCATCTGGGGGAAGATCACATCGTTAACTCCAATTTCTTGTTACTGACTGACACAACTACTCTAACACACGCCTGTACGATTCCAACTGGAAAATGATCCTGGTGAGGTAGCAATGGGGTACAAAGAAATGGCAGATAAACTTAGTGAGTATTTTGCATTAGTCTCACCGATGCAGTGTGCCAGTGCCAGAGGTCCGTTATGTGTCACGGAGCAGGACTGAGAGCCATTTGAGGGAATCCTGCCCAAGGACCCTCGAGTCCTTTTTCAATTCCGATTCCAGAATTTTCTCCCCATTTAGAAAATAGTCTCAATATTTCTACCGAAGTGAATGACCATATAATTTCCTGCACAATATTCCGTTTGCCCTTCCCCATGGATTGTCACCTTGTCGTGGTGGAGAAGCTTGTGTGGTCCTGTGATCCTAAGAGCAATGCCGTCTGGAGCTATGCTGCTGGTAGGGTCACCCATGGTGGTAAGGTCGAGGGTGAGGTCCCTGACAAAGAACAATCCAGCCAAGACCTCAACGGTGGAACAGGCGGACGAAGTTACTTCGAACTCAACGGCTGTGAAGGCGGATGAAGGCAGCAACAAATCCATCAGCTCCAATCGTCGTGGTTTCCGTGCCATTGGAATCGGTTGGTTGATTTGTGAAGTATCGTGTGCTTCTTGGAGTGCAACATCAAGTACATGTTAAACAAATACACGCACAGGCGTCTTTGCTCTGTCGGCTACTTCAAGTCTTTTGGCAATTGGGGGAGGGCGACTGGAGCAGGCAATGTGACGGCTGGAGGCTCCTAGTCAAGAACCGGCAGCAAAGCGGTGAATACTTGATTCAGTCGCTCAACTTTTGGACAGAAGCAGGAAAGTTGTTCGGCAGCAGTATTCATGTCTGAGCAGCCCTATTTAGGATCCACTCTGCTCACCCTGAACTAGGAAGGGGCTAGAAAAGGTGCCCTAAAAATAGTCTGCTTCACCCCATCCTGTCTGGAAAGCCGTGTCCAGAGGGATCACCATCATGCAGTCGAAAAACATCGAGAAGTGAAACTACGAAATTTGGAACTTGGAATATATGAACTCTGATGGATAACTCAAACTCAGACCGACCAGAGAGGAGAACTGCCTTTGTTGCCCGGGAACTCCAAAAATTCAACTTTGATATTGTTGCTCTGAGTGAGACCCGCAGAGCTGGAGAAGGGCAACTAAAGGAAGAACAAGGTCAATACACCTTTTTCTGGAAAGGACTTGATCCTGAACAACTGAGGATCCATGGAGTAGGTTTTGCCATCCGAAACAGCCTACTTCAGAAGCTGACAGAGCAACCACTGGGAATCAACAAACGTCTCATGACCCTGCGAATCCAACTTGTCAAGAACCAACACGCCACCATCATCAGCGCCTATGCTCCAACTCTGGACGCTGAAGATGAACTTCTACGCCCAAATTGATGACGTCCTTTCCTCTGTTCCCAACAACGACACCATCATTCTCTTGGGAGACTTCAGTGCCAGAGTCGGGAAAGATCATAGGCTCTGGACTTGAATAATAAGCAAGGAAGGAGTTGGCAAGGTCAACGCCAATGGAACACTCCTCACCAAATGTGCTGAACACAACCTAGTGATTACAAACACCCTATTTCGCCAGAAAAACAGGCACAAAGTCTCCTGGCAGCATCCACGCTCCAAACACTGGCACCTCATCGACTACATCATCGTACGATCTCGGGACCAGCAAGATATACTGATAACACGAAACTTGGACTTAACATCAATTCCAAGAAGACTCAGATCATCTACCAACCGTCACCAACTGAGACAACTCGGATAGAACCACCAATTCAACTTGGCAAAACAACCCTGGAAAACGTGGACCTCTTTCCGTATCTTGGAAGTCACCTCTCTTCCAATGTCAACCTTAATGACAAGATTCAACATCGTCTTAAATGCGCTGGAACAGCTTTTGGACGTCTCCGTACAAGAGTCTTTCATGATCGTGACATCCGGACAGACACCAAAATGTTAGTGTACAAAGCAGTGGTAATCCCAACGCTCCTGTATGCATCAGAAACCTGGACAACATACCGGCGACATCTGAAGGCACTTGAAAAGTTCCATCAACGCTGTCTTCGAAACATCTTAAATATCATCTGGGAAGATAGAAGAACCAACATCAGTGTGCTAAATGAAGCAAAAACAACAAGCATTGAAGTCTACGTCATCAAGAACCAACTAAGATGGAGCGGTCATGTTGGGATGAAGGACGAACATCCGCCGAAACAAATCTTCTACTCCCAGCTTAAAGAAGGCAAAGGTAAAAGAGGCGGACAACAGAAGAGATTCAAAGACGTCTTAAAAGCCAACATGAAGAAATGTAACGTCAACACCAACAATTGGGAAACCAATGCCAAGGACAGGAAACTCTGGCAAACCATCATCTGAGAAGGAACAGCAACTTTTGAAGCCAACAGATGTGCAGAATTAGAAGAAAAGAGAAGAAAATGGAAACAGAGGCAGCAACAACCAAAGCCTGATCTGCCATCTGGAACTACCTGTCCTGAATGCGGAAGAGCTTTCAACACCAAGATTGGACTCATAAGCTACTTGGGAGCCCATAAATAGATCAAAGGAACGAAGACCATCATCCTTGACCGTGAGGGATAGCCATGACAATTCCATTTGTCACTTCTCTTCCCTTTCTCCCAATCTGTATAAGTTCTTTTGTAGCATCTCTGCTTCCTCAACACTACCTGACCCTCCAACTATCTTTGTATCCACTCTTGGCCACAAAGCCATCAATTCCATCATCAACTTATTGACAAAAAATGTGAAGAGAAGTGATCCCAGTGTTGGCCGCTGGAACACCACTAGTCACCGACAGCCAAACATAGAACGTAGAAATCTACAGCACATTAAAGGCTTTTCGGCCCACAATGTTGTGCTGACCATGTAACTGACTCTAGAAACTGCCGAGAATTACCCTACCACATAGCCCTTTATTTTGCTAAGCTCCATGTACCTATAGTCTCTTAAATGACCCCATTGTATCCGTCTCCTCCATTGTTGCCGGCAGTGCATTCTACGCACCCATGACTCTCTGTGTGAAAAACTTGCCTCTGACATCCCCCCTGTACCTACCTTAAAACTATCCCCCCTCATGTTAGCCATTTCAGCCCTGGGAAAAAGCCTCTGGCTATCCACACGACCAATGCCTCCCATCATCTTATACACCCAAACGATGGTCTTGTATATCATCTTATACAGCCAAATTGAATAGGCCTTTTTCCCACTCTTTGCCTCCCGCCAGTCAGCTAATGTTATATCTATGCTAGTATCTTTCCTGTAATACCATGGGCTTTTAACTTTTATGCAGCTTCGTGTATGGCACTCTGTCAAAAGCCTTCTGGAAGTCCAATTACACAACATCAACCGGTTCTCCTTTGTCTATCCTGCTTGCTATTTCTTCAAAGAATTCCAATAGGTTTGTCAGGCAAGATTTTCCCTTGAGGAAACCATGCCTATTTTATCATGTGCCTCTGTACCCTGAAACCTCATCTTTAACCATGGATTCCAGCACATTACCAACCACTGATGTCAGACTAACTGGCCTATAATTTCCTTTCTTCTGTCTCCCTCCCTTCTTAATGAGTGGAGTATCATTAGTGATAGCAACTACATTTACTTCCGCCTCCTGACACTCTTGAATTTCTGGCAAACTGTTAATGTCTTCCACAGTGAAGACTGATGCAAAATACTTATTAAGTTCATCTTCCATTTCTTTGTCATCCCATTACTACCTTTCCAGCGTCTTTTTCCAGTGGTCTGATATCTCCTCTTGTCTCTCTTTTACACTTCATGTATCTGAAAAATCTTTTAGGATCCTCTTTAATATTATTAGTTAGCTTCGCTGCATATTTTGTCTTTTTTCTCCTTATGGTTTTTTCAGTTGTCTTCTGTTGGTTTTTAAAAGCATTCATCTAACTTCCTACTAATTTTGATCCATTATATGCCCAGTCTTCTGCTTTATGTTGTCCTTGACTTCCTTTGTCAGTCACAGTTGCCTCATCCTCCCTCGAGAAGACTTCATCTTTGGGATATATCTATCCTGTGCTTTCCAAATTGCTCCCAGAAACTCCAGCCATTACTGTTTTGCTGTCATCCCTGTTAGTGTCCTTTTTCAATCAACTTTGGCCAGCTCCTCTCCAATGCCTCTGTAATTCCATTTACTCCACTGTAATACTGATACATCTGACTTTATCTTCTCCCGCTCAAACTGCAGCTGAATTCTATCATATTAGGATCACTGTCTTTTGAGGGTTCCTTTACCTTAAGCTCGCTAATCAAATCCAGTTCATTACACTACTCCCAATCCAGAATTACCTTTCCTCTAGTGGGCTTAATCATGAGCTGCTCTAAAAAACATTTTGTAGGCATTCTACAGCTTCCTATGCAGCATCAACCTGATTTTCCCAATCTATCTACATAATGAAATCCCTCATGACTATTGTAACATTGTCCTTTTACATGCCTTTTCTATCTCCCATTGTAGTTTGTAGCCCACATCCTGGCTACAGTTGGGAGGCCTGTAAATATCTCCCATTTGGGTTTTTTTCACCCTTACTGTTTCTTAACTCTACCCACAAGGTCTCTCCAGCTTCCAATCCCATGTCACCTCTTTCTAAGCATTTGATTTCATTTTTTACGGAAAGAGTTACCTTACCCTCTGCCTACCTGCCTGTCCTTTTGAAACTATGTGGACATTTTGAACATCCTTGGGTGTTAAGCTCCCAGCTATAAGCTTCTCTCAGTGATGCCCACCACATCATAGCTGCCAATATCTAAATACGCTACAGAATTATCTACCTTATTCCGTGTACAGTGTACATTCAGTCCTGGATTCATCACCCTTTTCAATTTTGCCCCCATGCTACACTTCAACTCATCCCACTGACTCATCCTCATCTGCCTGTCCTTCCTCAGAGTCTCACTACACAATGCATCAACTTGTAATCCGATGGTGTGCATTTCTGGGGAAAAATGAGGAAGCTGCAGGACACGTGTATTCCAAAAGTGAAGAAGTACTCAAATGGCAAAATAGTACAACCATGGCTGACAAGGGAAGTCAAAGCTAACGTAAAAGCAAAAGAGAGGGCATACAACGAAGCAAAAATTAGTGGGAAGATAGAGGATTGGGAAGTTTTAAAAAAACAAACAGAGAGCAACTAAAAGAATCATTAGAAGGGAAAAGATGAAATATGAAAGCAAGCTGGCAAATAATGTCAAAGTGGATAGTAAAAGCTTTTTCAAGTATGTAAAAAAAAGATATGAGAGTGAATATAGGACTGGTAAAAATGAGCAGGAGAATTAATAATGGTGGACAAGGCGATGGCAGATGAACTATAATGAGTATTTTGCATCAGTCTTCTCTGTGGGAGATGCTAGCCATGTGCCAGATGCTGTGGTGTGTGAGGGAAGAGAAGTGGGTGCAGTTACTATTACAAGAGAGAAGGTGCTCAAAAAGCTGAAAGACCTAAAGGTACATAAGTCACCTAGACCAGATGAACTGCATCCCAGGGTTCTGAAAGAGGTAACGTTAGAGATTGTGGTGACATTAGAAATGATCTTTCAAAAATCATTGGACTCTGGCATGTGCCAGAGGACTGGAAAATTGCAAATGTTACTCCACTCTTTAAGAAAGGAGGAAGGCAGCAGAAAGGAAATTATAGACCAGTTAGCCTGACCTCAGTGGTTGGGAAGATGTTAGAGTCAATTTTTAAGGATGAGGTGATAGAGTTCTTGGTGACACAGGACAAGATAGGACAAAGTCAGCATGGTTTCCTTAAGGGAAAATCTTGCCTGATGAACCTGTTTGAATTATTTGAGGAGAATACACGTAAGATAGATAAAGGGGATGCAGTGGATGTTGTATATTTGGACTTTCAGAAGGCCTTTGACAAGGTGCCACACATGAAGCTGCTTACCAAGTTAAAAGCCTGCAGTATTACAGGAAAGTTATTAACACGGTTAGAGCATTGGCTGATTGGAAGAAGTAGACAAGTGGGAATAAAAGGATCTTTGTCTGGTTGGCTGCCAGTGACTAGTGGTGTTCCATAGGGGTCGGCGTTGGGATCACTTCTTTTTATGCTGTATATAAATGATTTAGGTGATGAAAGAGATGGCCTTATTGCCAAGTTTGCAGATGATACGAAGATTGGTGGATGAGCAGGTAATGTTGAGGAAACAGGTAGGACGCTGAAGAACTTAGACGGATTAGGAAAATGGGCAAAAAAAGTGGCAAATGAAACATAATGTTGGAAAATGCATGGTCATGGAATTTGGTAGTAGAAATCAATGTGCAGACTATTTTCTAAATGGGGAGAAAACCCAAAAATTTGAGATGCAAAGGGACTTGTGAGTCCTTGTACAGAACACCCTAAAGGTTAACTAGCAGGTTGAGTTGGTGGTGAGGAAGGCAAATGTTGTGTTAGCATTCATTTCAAGAGGTCTAGAATACAAGAGCAATAGGGATAGTATCAATTCCAAAGAAGAAGCATACAAATTAGTCAGAAGAAGTGGCTCACCTGAGGACTGGGAGAAATTCAGAGTTCAGCAGAGGAGGACAAAGGGCTTAATTAGGAAGGGGAAAAAAGATTATGAGAGAAAACTGGAGGGAACATAAAAACTGACTGTAAAAGCTTTAATAGATATGTGAAAAGAAAAAGATTGGTTAAGACAAATGTAGGTCCCCTACAGACAGAAACAAGTGAATTGATTATGGGGAACAAGAACATGGCAGAACAATTGAATAATTACTTTGGTTCTGCCTTCACTAAGGAGGACATAAATAATCTTCCGGAAATAGTAGGGGACAGAGGGTCCAGTGAGATGGAGGAACTGAGCGAAATACATGTTAGTAGGGAAGTGGTGTTAGGTAAATTGAAGGGATTGAAGGCAGATAAATCCCCAGGGCCAGATGATCTGCATCCCAGAGTGCTTAAGGAAGTAGCCCAAGAAATAGTAGATGCATTAGTGATAATTTTTCAAAACTCTTTAGATTCTGGACTAGTTCCTGAGGATTGGAGGGTGGCTAATGTAACCCCACTTTTTAAAAAAGGATGGAGAGAGAAACCAGGGAATTATAGACTGGTTAGCCTAACAACAGTGGTGGGGAAACTGCTAGAGTCAGTTATCAAAGATGTGATAACAGCACATTTAGAAAGCGGTGAAATGATCGGACAAAGTCAGCATGGATTTGTGAAAGGAAAATCATGTCTGACGAATCTCATAGAAGTTTTTGAGGATGTAACTAGTAGAGTGGATAGGGGAGAACCAGTGGATGTGGTATATTTGGCTTTTCAAAAGGCTTTTGACAAGGTGCCACACAGGAGATTAGTGTGCAAACTTAAAGCACACGGTATTGGGGGTAAGGTATTGATGTGGATAGAGAATTGGTTGGCAGACAGGAAGCAAAGAGTGGGAATAAACGGGACCTTTTCAGAATGGCAGGCAGTGACTAGTGGGGTGCCGCAAGGCTCAGTGCTGGGACCCCAGTTGTTTACAATATATATTAATGACTTGGATGAGGGAATTAAATGCAGCATCTCCAAGTTTGCGGATGACACGAAGCTGGGCGGCAGTGTTAGCTGTGAGGAGGATGCTAAGAGGATGCAGGGTGACTTGGATAGGTTAGATGAGTGGACAAATTCATGGCAGATGCAATTTAATGTGGATAAATGTGAAGTTATCCACTTTGGTGGCAAAAATAGGAAAACAGATTATTATCTGAATGGTGGCCGATTAGGAAAAGGGGAGGTGCAACGAGACCTGGGTGTCATTATACACCAGTCATTGAAAATGGACATGCAGGTACAGCAGGCGGTGAAAAAGGCGAATGGTATGCTGGCATTTATAGCAAGAGGATTCGAGTACAGGAGCAGGGAGGTACTACTGCAGTTGTACAAGGCCTTGGTGAGACCACACCTGGAGTATTGTGTGCAGTTTTGGTCCCCTAATCTGAGGAAAGACATCCTTGCCATAGAGGGAGTACAAAGAAGGTTCACCAGATTGATTCCTGGGATGGCAGGACTTTCATATGAAGAAAGACTGGATAAACTAGGCTTATACTCGTTGGAATTTAGAAGAGTGAGGGGGGGATCTGATGGAAATGTATAAAATCCTAAAGGGATTGGACAGGCTAGATGCAGGAAGATTGTTCCCGATGTTGGGGAAGTCCAGAACGAGGGGTCACAGTTTGAGGATAAAGGGGAAGCCTTTTAGGACCGAGATTAGGAAAAACTTCTTCACACAGAGAGTGGTGAATCTGTGGAATTCTCTGCCACAGGAAACAGTTGAGGCCAGTCCATTGGCTATATTTAAGAGGGAATTAGATAATGGCCCTTGTGGCTAAAGGGATCAGGGGGTATGGAGGGAAGGCTGGTGCAGGGTTCTGAGTTGGATGATCAGCCATGATCATACTGAATGGTGGTGCAGGCTCGAAGGGCCGAATGGCCTACTGCACCTATTTTCTATGTTTCTAGCAGGGATGTGATGCTGGGGCTTTATAAGGCACTGGTGAGGCCTCACCTTGAGTATTGTGAACAGTTTTGGGCTTGTCATCTTAGAAGAGATATGCTGACATTGGAGAGGGTCCAGAGGAGGTTCACAAGGATGATTCCAGGAATGAAAGGGTTATATGAGGAATGTTTGATGGCTCTGGGTCTGTACTTGCTGGGATTCAGAAAGATGAGGGAAGATCTCATTGAAACTTTTCAAATGTTGAAAGGATTAGACAGAGTAGATGTGGAAAGGATGTATCCCATGGTGGCAGATTGTAGGACAAGAGGGCACAACCTCAGGATAGAGGGCGTCCATACAAAACAGATGCGGAAAAATTTCTTTAGCCAGAGGGTGGTGAATTTGTGGAATTTGTTGACATATGCAGCCGTGGAGGCCAGATCATTGGGTGTATTTAAGGCAGAGATTGGTAGGTTCTTGATAGAACATGGCATCAAAGGTGACGGGGAGAAGGCTAACCCTAATGGGGTTGAGGAGGAGAAAAAAGGATCAGCCATGATTGAATGATGGATCAGACTCGATGGGCCAAATGGCCTAATTCTGCTCCTATGTCTTATGGTCTTATTAAACCAAATGACCCATCTTCAGCCCTCTCACTCCGATTCCCATCCCTCTGCCAAATTAGTTTCAACCCTCTCCAACAGCAGTAGCAAACCTGCCCGCATTGATATTGGTCCCCTCAGGTTCGAGGGTAACCTGTTTTTTTTGTACAGGTCATACCTTCCCTAGAAGAGAGACCCTACCTGCTGCATCACTTCCTCAGCCACTCATACATCTGTACTATCATCCTCTTCCTGTCTTGGCTAGCTTGTGGTACTAGGAGTAATCCAGAGATTACCTTGGAGGTCCTGCTCTTCTGCCTTTTCCCCCTTTCTACCGCTGTCATTGGTGCCAAAGTTCACCACAACCTTTGACTGCTCAACCTCCCTCTTGAGAATCTCCTGAGACATTCTGGACCCTGGCACCTGCGAGACAACACATCATGTTGGCACCTCCTTCATGGCCACCGAATATCCTTTCTTTCCCTCCTATCAGATCTCTTATCACTGTTGCTCTGTCTGACTTTACCGTTCTTTTCTGAGCCTCAGAAACACTAGACTGGCTGCTGCTGCTGTGTCTTAATAGGTCGTCTTGCCAGCAGGAGTACGACGTTAGGTATTGTGAGGTCATTGACTTTGGGAGTGCTTGTGCATGAAACAATGGTGGGGCAGGCTCGATGGGCTGGATGGCCTACTCCTGCTCCTATTTCTTATGTTTTTTTTTTATGAAACTCAAAATGTTGGCTACAGGTGCAACAGGTTATCAAGAAGGCAAATAGAATGTTGCTCTTCATTGCTAGAGGGAATGGATTTAAGTGGAGGGAACTTGTGCCACAAGATACAGGTGAGGCTGCACCTGGAGTACTGGAATTCAGAAGAATCGGGGGGATCTAACATAGAATTATGAAAGGGATAGGTAAGATAGAGGCAGGAAAATTGTTTCTACTGGTAAATGAGCCTAGAAGATGGGGACACAGCTTCAAGATTCAGAGGAATAGATTTAGAATGGAGATGAGAGACTGCTTTTCCCAGAGAACAGTGAAACTATAGAATTCTCTGCCCAGAGAACTAGCAGAGGCTACACTACCTCATTAAACATACGTAACCCTCAAGCATAGATTTAAACACACAGCCCACTGGTTCAATGCTCAGGGCAATCACACAGCATCGAACAGAATCAACCCCGGATGAGCCCCCACAATTGTAACCCTCGGGCTCGGCCAGCAAATGTTTGCCTTGGGGAAGACAACTTCTGGCCCCAACAAACTGAGAAACCTCGTTTGTGTGGAGGCTGCATGATGTGTTGCCCAGTTACAAATCTGCACTGCAAAACATCAGACAGTACACCATATGCAATTAACTGAATGAACTTTATAAATCTTAATCTGAATATAGGACTAGTAAAGAAAATAAAAAGGAAAAAGGCCCATTTTAAGAGGAAAGTCAAGAGTGCACGTTGGAGCTCACTGCTACGGCCATTCATCAACCATCGACCTCCTCTGAGTGTCACCGGCCTTCGGGCCCTCGCTCCTGCTTCACTGCGTCTGGTGGACTACCAACTCTCCCCACACGCGTCTTCCTTCTTCTCCTCTCGCCAACCAAAGACCGCGAAAATCTCTCTTCCAGACTCACAAGAAAGAACAACATTGGATAGCCCCCTCCCACATTCCAAGCCCTGTTACCTCCATTCATAATCCAAATGTTGCTGCCTCAGAGAAACCATTACATTAGCAGTGAAACCTTACTGCGCGATACACATATTTATGACACCGTTCAGTAGATTTTTGAATAGCAGAGGAATAAAGGATTCTGGGTAAAAGGCAGCTGGGTGGAACTGAGTCCGTGGCCACACCAGACCTGTTCTTACTGAATGGTGGCGCAGGCTCGATGGGCCGAATGGCCACTCCTGCTCCTAGTCCTCCTTATTCATGGTGGAGCTGGGTTGATGGACAGGATGGCCACTCTTGCTCCTAGTCCTTATGTTGATATTGAATGGTGGTGCAGGTTCGATGGGCCGAATGACCATTCTTGCTCCTTGTCCTTAAATTCATATTGAATGGTGGAGCAGGCTCAAGGGACCAGATGGCCACTCCTACTTGTAGTCACCATGTTCTCGACAGGAAGCTCAGAGACCTTGTCCTTGACCCTGCCTTGTGCAGCTGGATCCTGGACTTCCTGTTAGATCACTGGCAGGTGGTAAGAGTGGGCTCCCTCACCTCCAACCCTCTGACTCTCAATACAGGAGCCCCTTAGGGCTGTGTACTGAGTCCCCTCCTGTACTCCCTGTATACCCATGACTGTCACCACCCACAGCTCCAATCTGCAAATTAAATTTGCCAATGACACTACATTGATTGGCCTAATCTCAAACAATAATGAGGTGGCCTACAAGGAAGAAGTCATCTCTCTGACACAGTGGTGATTCCACACCTCTCCCTCAATGTCGCAAAAACAAAGGAGCTGATTGTGGACTACAGGAGGAATGGAGACAGGCTAAACCCTACTGACATCAATGGATCTGGGGTTGAGAAGGTGAACAGCTTTAAGTTCCTCGGCATACACATCAGCAAGGATCTCACGTGGTCTGTGCACACCAGCTGTGTGGTGAATAAGGCACAACAGTGCCTCTTTCATCTCAGATGGCTGAGGAAGTTTGGGATGGCCCCCCAAATCCTAAGAACTTTCTACAGGGGCACCTGACTGGCTGCATCACTGTCTGGTATGGGAACTGTACTTCCCTCAATCGCAGGACTCTGCAGAGAGTGGTGTGGACAGCCCAGCGCATCTGTAGATGTGAACTTCCCATGATTCAGGACATTTACAGGGACAGGTCTGAGAAAAATGCCTGAAGGATCATTAGGGACCGAGTCACCCCAACCACAATCTATTCCAGCTACTACCATCTGGGAAACGGTACCACAACATAAAAGCCAGGACCAACAGGCTCCGGGACAGCTTCTTCCACCAGGCCATCAGACTGATGAACTCATGCTGACTGGAGTGTACTCTATATTACACTGACCGTTCTATTTATTATAAATTATTATAAATTACTATGATTGCCTATTGCACATTTAGATGGAGATGTAACGTAAATATTTTTACTCCTCATGTATGTGAAGGATGTAAGAAATAAAGTCAATTCAATTCAATTCAATTCAATCCAAGAGGCTCAAGGGGTCAAATGGCCCCTCCTGTTCCTCGTCCTCATGTTCTTATTGAATGATAGAGCAGGTTCGATGGGCCAAATGGCCACTCCTGTTCCTTGTCCTTGTGTTCATATGGAATGTTCTGGATAGATCGTGAAACCAAGTATTTCACTTCTTTCATGTCTTTTACGTTTGATTTTGATCTTGGTTGTGGTTATGGAACTGTTGAAGCCTATGATTTGCTGTTCTAGCTCGCTACAGTCTCCAAGAGGGTTCTGGGAGGCAGAGGCAGCTGGCGTGAACTTCGTGATGGGATAGGGCATGAGCCAGTGTTTGACTCCATTTTGCTGATCAAAGCTTCCATTGTTTGGCAATTAAAGCGACGAGGGAGACTGAAACGTTGAGGCGAATGCGGAAGGTGAGTGCTGGCTGCCTGCCTTTTGATCGCTCAGCTCTGGGGAGGGGGAGTCTGCCGCTCTGCCTGGAGAAAGTTATCCAGGTTTTCTGCGTTTTGGATATCGACTTGAACTACAGACTTTTGCTTCAGTCATACGGGCTTCTAATATTATGCGTTTTTTTTTACCTTATCTTGTTTTTTTGTGTGGGGAGTGGGATTTGGGGGTGACGTAACTGTTCCGTTTTGTTTGTTTTTTCCGGTAAGGGAGGAGGGATTTGGGGGTCAAAGTGCCTGATCCATTTTGTTTGATTTTTGTGCTGGAGGGGGGGTTTGGAGGTTGATGTGCCTGTTCCATTTCTGTCTGTTTTTTTGTGCAGGGAGGGGTCTTGGGGTTTGATGGCCGTGCTGCCTTTCTCTATCTTGGTTTCATGGCTACCGGGAGAAGGATTTCAGAGTTGGTTATTTTGATAATAAATTAACCCCTGAGCCATGGGCGGGATGGCTGATTCCTGCTCCTTATGCGGATATGTTCAAATGTTACAACTGGTGAAGTACTGGGTGACCGGTGGTCAGTAACTGCAGTTTCTTTACACAAGAAGGGATCATCCAGGTAACTACAGACTGAGTGCCACTCAGCGGTAGGGAAATTAGTTGGAAAAGTTCCAGAGGGATAGGACTAACGTACACTTGTAAAGGCAGGGACTGAGCCAGTCTGCTGCTGTTAGTGGTTGATGATAATTAACTAATTTGATGGAATTATTTGAAACAGTAGTTTCCATGGGCACAAGAATGCAGTTATGTCGGCGACAGTCAGTAAGGTCCTTGTCAACATTCCACATGGAAGTCAGGCCCCAAAAAGCTGGTAGAATCAGTTTGGTAAACTGCGTAGCAGGAAGAGGAGGAGCAGGAACCTTAGAGTCATATAGCACTGCAGCACAGAAACAGGCCCTTTGGCCCATCTAGTCTGTGCCGAACTATTAATCTGCCTAGTCCCATCGACCCACACATCCAATCACAGCCCTCCATACCCTTCTTCTGATAAGACGGCGGCCTCTTGGGGGCCAACCAGAGGTGCTTTTTTTTCCTCGTTAAGTGTATTTTTATACTTAGTAAGACTCTTCTTGACTCCGATAACTCCTGTACAGTAGGTCCACCATATCACTGAGCTGCTCATTTTTCGGAGTGGCTGACTGGAGTGTCGCAAGAGCCAGCCAGGGGTTTGGAGAAGCAAGTTGGCCCATTGGGCAGTGAGGTCACGTTGGCCTGTCAGGCCTGGGGATTCAAGCTGGGCCGTCGGGCCACAGGAGAAGCCAGATTGGGTTTGGAAGAGATGAGCTGGCTGCAGACCGTGCTGCTGCCTGCTACCCATAGGCACCGGAGTTGGTGCTTTCAAGTTGGCACAAAGTGAAACTGTGAGTGACTGTCTTGGACGTTTCTTTTGCAATCACAAGACCCAGTTGGACACTGCCACAGGCCTGTTTCCCTTGTTGGTGATGAGACAAATGGCAAGGCCCCAGTGTCACCTCGGTTGTAGCTAGGACTAGGCCTCAGAACTCAGGCTTGTGCTGCAGTCTGGTGTCCAGACTTGTCTGCTGATGCTGCCCTCCGGTGTTGGATTGGTGGAACTACAGGCTGAACTGCCGGGAACCATCAATTTGCTTAGGAACTTGGACGAAGGGGTAGGAGATGCTGAGGAAGCAATGCGATTGCAGCAGGTTTTAGACAAATTGGAAGAATGGGTGAAAAAGTGGCAGATGGAGTATAGTGTAGGGAAATACATGACAATGCATTTTGGTAAAAGGAACAATAGTGTGGGCTATTATCTAAATGGGGAGAAGGTTCAAACATCAGAGGTGCAGAGGGACTTGAGAGTCCTCATGCAGAGTCCCAAAGGTTAATTTACAGGTTGAGTCTGTGGTAAAGGAGGCAAATGCAATGTTGACATTTATTTCAAGGGGAATAGAATATAAAAGCAAGGAGATAATACTGAGGCTTTGTAAGTCACTAATCAGGCCACACGAGGAGCATTGTCAACAGTTTTGGGCCCCATATCTCAGAAAGGATGTGTTGTCATTGGAGAGAGTCCGGAGGAGGTTCACAAGGATGATTCTGGGAATGAAGGGGTTAACCTATGAGGAGCGTTTGGCAGCTTAGGGCCTGTACTCACTGGAATTTAGAAGTTTGTGGGGGCGAGGGTTCTCATTGAAACTTACTGAATGTTGAAAGGACCAGACAAGGTGGATGTGAAGAGGATGTTTTTTATGGTGGGGGTATCCAGAACTAGAGGGCTCAGCCAGAAAGTTGAGGGGTGACCTTTTAGAACAGAGGTAAGGAGGATTTTTTTTAAGCCAGTGAGTAGTAAATCTGTAGAATTCTCTGCCACAGACTGTGTGGACACCAAGTCCGTGGGTAAATTTAAGGCAGAAGTTAATCGGTTCCTGATTGGTTAGGGCATCAAAGGATTTGGCGAGAAGGGGTTGAATGGGATTTGGAATATAGAACATAGAATAGTACAGTACAGGCCCTTCGGCCCACAATGTTGTGCCAACCCTCAAACCCTGCCTCCTATATAAGCCCCCACCTTAAATTCCTCCATATACCTGTCTAGTAGTCTCTCAAACTTCACTAATGTATCTCCCTCCACCACTGACTCAGGCACTACATTCCACGCACCAACCACTCTCTGAGTAAAAAGCCTTCCTCTAATATCCCCCTTGAACTTCCCACCCCTTACCTTAAAGCCATGTCCTCTTGTATTGAGCAGTGGTGCCCTGGGGAAGAGACGCTAGCTATCCACTCTATCTATTCCTCTTATTATCTTGTACACCTCTATCATGTCTCCTCTCATCCTCCTTCTCTCCAAAGAGTAAAGCCCTGGCTCCCTTGATCTCTGATCATAATGCATACTTTCTAAACCAGGCAGCATCCTGGTAAATCTCCTCTGTACCCTTTCCAATGCTTCCACATCCTTCCTATAGTGAGGCGACCAGAACTGGACACAGTACTCCAAGTGTGGCCTAACCAGAGTTTTATAGAGCTGCATCATTACATCGCAACTCTTAAACTCTATCCCTCGACTTATGAAAGCTAACACCCCATAAGCTTTCTTAACTACCCTATCCACCTGTGAGGCAACTTTCAGGGATCTGTGGACATGTACCCCGAGATCCCTCTGCTCCTCCACACTACCAAGTATCCTGCCATTTACTTTGTACTCTGCCTTGGAGTTTGTCCTTCCAAAGTGTACCACTTCACACTTCTCCGGGTTGAACTCCATCTGCCACTTCTCAGACCACTTCTGCATCCTATCAATGTCTCTCTGCAATCTTTGACAATCCTCCACACTACCTACACCACCAACCTTTGTGTCGTCTGCAAACTTGCCAGCCCACCCTTCTACCCCCACATCCAGGTCATTAATAAAAATCACTAAAAGTAGAGGTTGCAGAACAGATCCTTGTGGGACACCAATAGTCACAATCCTCCAATCTGAATGTACTCCCTCCACCACCACCCTCTGCCTTCTGCAGGCAAGCCAATTCTGAATCCACCTGGCCAAACTTCCCTGGATCCCATGCCTTCTAACTTTCTGAATAAGCCTACCATGTGGAACCTTGTCAAATGCCTTACTAAAATCCATATAGATCACATCCACTGCACTACCCTCATCTATATGCCTGGTCACCTCCTCGAAGAACTCTTATCAGGCTTGTTAGACACAATCTGCCCTTCACAAAGCCATGCTGACTGTCCCTGATCAGACCATGGTTCTCTAAATGCCTATAGATCCTATCTCTAAGAATCTTTTCCAACAGCTTTCCCACCACAGACGTAAGGCTCACTGGTCTATAATTACCCGGACTATCCCTACTACCTTTTTTGAACAAGGGGACAACATTCGCCTCCCTCCAATCCTCTGGTACCATTCCCGTGGACAACGAGGACATAAAGATCCTAGCCAGAGGCTCAGCAATCTCTTCCCTCGCCTCGTGGAGCAGCCTGGGGAATATTCTGTCAGGCCCCGGGGACTTATCTGTCGTAATGTATTTTAACAACTCCAACACCTCCTCTCCCTTAATATCAACATGCTCCAGAACATCAACCTCACTCATATTGTCCTCACCATCATCAAGTTCCCTCTCATTGGTGAATACTGAAGAGAAGTATTCAATGAGGACCTCGCTCACTTCCACAGCCTCCAGGCACATCTTCCCACCTTTATCTCTAATCAGTCCTACCTTCACTCCTGTCATCCTTTTTTTCTTCACATAATCGAAGAATGCCTTGGGGTTTTCCTTTACTCTACTCGCCAAGGCCTTCTCATCCCCCCTTCTTGCTCTTCTCAGCCCCTTCTTAAGCTCCTTTCTTGCTTCCCGATATTCCTCAATAGACTCATCTGATCCTTGCTTCCTAAACGTCATGTATGCTGCCTTCTTCCACCTGACTAGATTTTCCACCTCACTTGTCACCCATGGTTCCTTCACCCTACCATTCTTTATCTTCCTCACCAGGACAAATTTATCCCTAACATCCCGCAAGAGATCTCTAAACATCGACCACATCTCCATAGTACATTTCCCTGCAAAAAGATCATCCCAATTCACACCCGCAAGTTCTATCCTTGTAGCCTCATAATTTGCCTTTCCCCAATTAAAAATTTTCCTGTCCTCTTTGATTCTATTCTTTTCCATGATAATGCTAAAGGCCAGGGAGCGGTGGTCACTGTCCCCCAGATGCTCACCCACTGAGAGATCTGTGACCTGACCCGGTTCATTACCTAATACTAGATCTAGTATGGCATTCCCCCTAGTCGGCCTGTCCACATACTGTGACAGGAATCCATCCTGGACACACTTAACAAATTCTGCCCCATCTAAACCCTTGGAACTAATCAGGTGCCAATCAATATTAGGGAAGTTAAAGTCACCCATGATAACAACCCTGTTATTTTTGCACCTTTCCAAAATCTGCCTCCCAATCTGCTCCTCTGTATCTCTGCTGCTACCTGGGGGCCTATAGAATACCTCCAGTAGAGTAACTGCTCCCTTCCTGTTCCTGACTTCCACCCATATTGACTCAAAAGAGGATCCTGCTACATTACCCACCCTTTCTGTAGCTGTAATAGTATCCCTGACCAGTAATGCCACCCCTCCTCCCCTTTTCCCACCCTCTCTATCCCTTTTTAAAGCACTGAAATCCAGGAATATTGAGAATCCATTCCTGCCCTGGTGCCAGCCAAGTCTCTGTAATGGTCACTACATCATAATTCCATGTATGTATCCAAGCTCTCAGTTCATCACCTTTGTTCCTGATGCTTCTTGCATTGAGGTACACACATTTCAGCCCTTCTACCTTACTGTCTTTACACCACTTATTCTGCTTCTCTTTCCTCAAAGCCTCTCTGTATGTTAGATCTGGCTTTACTCCATGCACTTCTTTCACTGCTCTATCGCTCTGGGTCCCATCCCCCTCGCAAATTAGTTTAAACCCTCCCGAACCATGCCAGCAAACCTACCTGCAAGGATATTGCTCCTCCTCGCGTTCAGGTGCAACCCATCCCATCTGTACAGGTCCCACCTTCCCCAGAAGAGATCCCAATGATCTAAAAATCCAAAACCCTGCTCCCTGCACCAACTCCTCAGCCACACATTCAACTGCCATCTCCTCCAATTCTTACCATCACTGTCACGTAGCACTGGCAGCAATCCTGAGAACGTCACCCTTGAGGTCCTGTTCTTCAGCCTTCTGCCTGGTTCCCGAAACTCACACTTCAGGATCTCATCCCTCTTCCTGCCTATGTCGTTGTTCCCAACATGTATCACGACTTCTGGTTGCTTTCCCTCTTGTACCAGGGTGTCGTGCACCCAGTCAGAGACATCCCGGACCCTGGCACCCAGGAGGCAACAAACCATACGGGTGTCCTTCTCACGTCCACAAAATCTCCTGTCTGCTCCCCTGACTATAGAGTCTCCAATGATGACAGCTCTCCTCTTCTCCATCCCACTCTTCTGCACCACAGGGTCAGACTCAGTGCCGGAGGCCCTGCCACCGTGGCTCACACCTGATCGGTCATCCCCGCCGACAGTATCCAGGACGGTAAACTTATTATTCAGGGGAATGGCGATAGGGGTGCTCTGCACTACCTGTCTGCTCACCTTCGCTTTCCCCCCTCTGACTGTCACCCAACGAGCTGCTTCCGACAGCCTAGGTGTAGCTACCTCCCCGTAGCTCTCAGCTATGACTGCCTCATTCTCCCTTATGAGTCGAAGGTCATCCAGCTCCTGCTCCAGATTCCTTACCGGTCTTCCAGATTGCCCAGCCGTATGCACTTCTGATAGATGTGACTCTGCGGGAGAGGGGAGTTCCCCCAAGACTGCCACATCTCACATGAGAGACACCTCACCCTCTCAGGTGGCATTGTAAAGACTAACTGCGAGCTAGCTTGACCTCCGGCTCTTCTCAAAGCCCCACTCTGTCACTGGCCCACTCACTCACTGGCTGCTTCGCTTGAGCTATCCCTCGATTTACCTGTTTGAGCTTTTCAAAATGTTTGGTCACCTGACCTCGATTGCTTTCTGCTGAGTCTGAGCTATTCAAATCTTGATTGACTTGATTGCACAGACCAACTGCCAAAATCTCTTGAGTCAAAGCCTCAAAGCTCCACTCACTGGCCTAGCCATCATGGAATGGTGGCACAGACTTGATGGGCTGAATGGCCTAATTCTGCTCCTATGTCTTACCATTTACTGAGGGGTGCATGGACCACAGGTTTGCAACCCTTCGAGTCTAAGCCCTGCCCTCTATGTACCTGGCCAAGTGCTTCATAAATGATACTATTGTACCTGGCTCAGGCAGCTCGTTCGGTACACTCACCATCCTCCATGTGGAAACATTGCCCCTCCAGTCCCTGTTGAGTCTTTCCCCTCCCGTAAATACGACATACAAATCAAAAAACTGCGGCCACTAAACCATTAAAAGATCCACACACAGTTAATGAAAGGAAACTAGTCTTTAATCAGGAAATTTAAATAATGTACACTTTAATTGAAGACATTGGTATAAAGACAAGATGATGACAGTTTAAAAGTGTCAAAACTTTCAGAGGAGCACAGTTCTCAGTCATTGTTTAACCAGGGTTTAGCAACCAATCCTCATCTTACAGTGTCACCAGTAATGTAACAGCCTGCTGAGCATATACAGATTAAAGGCATGCACACACACACGACCAATCACCAACACACCAGGAAGCCAGCAGAAATTAGCAATTACAGATGAATTAATTATTAGGAGTCTGGATAGCGAAGTAAACGATTCCCAAGACTCAATCCTCGGGTCAGTTCGTTTGCTGAGACGCGGGAGTTTAACTGGAGGGCAAGACGCTGTCCTCGGCCTATTTCATCAAACGCTCCATGCTCTTGTTGGTGTAGGAAAAGCCGTGGAATGCTGTCTGATCCATGGAATCAATCAGGTTCTTGTCGCCCTGAGACAGTCGGGGTTTCTCGCTAAGGAACTCACGGTCAAAGTTGCTATAATCACCAGCAGACTTCTGAAAGTATGAGATATAAGACGTACATGAATGGGGTGCACACTTGTGGGCAGTTTGTGTTGAGGAACAGATGGTGTGGTGACTAATAGGGAACAAGACAGGGGGAAAGATTACCCATGCAACCTTTCTCTGTGCTGTTTTTATGCATGATCTCCAAGTTTCCTGATGCTGCTACATCCCAAAACTTCATCAGGCATTGCTCTGAAAGTGTGAAGGACTGGTGCTCACAGTATGAAATTCAAGCCATCTGTCCCATGCCCACTAGGATTCCCATCCCAGCTAGTCTCATCTGCCAGTGTTTGGCCCTTTCCAATCCATGTTCCTGTCCAAATATCATCTGAAAGGCCTTAACCACTTCCTCTTGCAGCTCGTTCCAGGTACACACCACCCTCTGTACAAAACCTTTGCCCCTCAAGTTGATTAAATCTCCCCACCCCCACCTTAAATCCATGTAATCGAGTTCTGGATCTCCCAGCCCTGTGGAAAAAAGACTGACTGCATTCACCAGTGTGTCCCTCATGATTGTATACACTTCCGTACGATTACCCCTCTGTCTCCTACGCTCCAATGAATAAATTCCCAACTTGTCCAACCTCTGCCTATAATTCAGTTCCCAAGGTCCTGGTGGCATCTTTACAAATATTGTCCTCTCTCCAGCTGAGTGACAGAGCTAGAGAGTACCACAGCCCAAAAACAATTGCTTTGGCCTAGCTGTTTGCAGCTGGTTTTCTTCCTAGTCCCATCTACCTGTGCTCAGACTGTCGCCCTCCGTCTCTCTCCCATCCATGTACCACCCAAGTTTCTCTGAAGACCATGAGACGTAACAGCAGAATTAGACCATTTGGCCCAAAGTTTGCTCCACCATTCCATCATGGCTGATATATTATCCCTCCCAACCTCATGCTCCTGACTCCTCCCTGTAACCTTTGACATCCTGACTAATCAAGAACCCACCAGCCCCTGCTTTACCCAGTGACCTGGCCTCCACAGATTCACCACCCTCTGTCAAAAAAAAATTCCTCATCTCTGTACTAAATGGACGTCCTTCTATTCTGAGGCTGTGCACTCAGGTTCCAGACTCCCCCACAGTTTCATCTGTCTTGGTCTCTCAATATCAATGAGATCCACCACTCAATCTTCTAAACGCCATCAAACATTCCTCAAATGCAGACACCAGCAGAATCAACAAACTCATTCGCAAGGCCAGTGATGTTGTGGGGATGGAACTGGACTCTCTGACGGTGGTGTCTGAAAAGAGGATGCTGTCCAAGTTACATGCCATCTTGGTCAATGTCTCCCATCCACTACATAATGTCCTGGGTGGGCACAGGAGTACATTCAGCCAGAGACTCATTCCACCGAGATGCAGCATAGAGCGTCATAGGAAGTCATTCCTACCTGTGGCCATCAAACTTTACAACTCCTCCCTTGGAGGGTCAGACACCCTGAGCCAATAGAAACATAGAAACATAGAAAATAGGTGCAGGAGTAGGCCATTCGGCCCTTCGAGCCTGCACCGCCATTTATTATGATCATGGCTGATCATCCAACTCAGAACCCAGCCTTCCCTCCATACCCCCTGACCCCTGTAGCCACAAGGGCCATATCTAACTTCCTTTTAAACATAGCTAATGAACTGGCCTCAACAGTTTGCTGTGGCAGAGAATTCCACAGATTCACCACTCTCTGTGTGAAGAAGTTTTTCCTAATCTCGGTCCTAAAAGGCTTCCCCTCTATCCTCAAACTGTGACCCCTCGTTCTAGACCTCCCCAACATCGGGAACAATCTTCCCGCATCTAGCCTGTCCAATCCCTTTAGGATCTTATACGTTTCAATCAGATCCCCCCTCAATCTTCTAAATTCCAACGAGTACAAGCCCAGTTCATCCAGTCTTTCTTCATATGAAAGACCTGCCATCCCAGGAATCAATCTGGTGAACCTTCTTTGTACTCCCTCTATGGCAAAGATGTCTTTCCTCAGATTAGGGGACCAAAACTGCACACAATACTCCAGGTGTGGTCTCACCAAGGCCTTGTACAACTGCAGTAGTACCTCCCTGCTCCTGTACTCGAATCCTCTCGCTATAAATGCCAGCATACCATTCGCCTTTTTCACCGCCTGCTGTACCTGCATGCCCACTTTCAATGACTGGTGTATAATGACACCCAGGTCTCGTTGCACCTCCCCTTTTCCTAATCGGCCACCATTCAGATAATAATCTGTTTTCCTATTTTTGCCACCAAAGTGGATAACTTCACATTTATCCACATTAAATTGCATCTGCCATGAGTTTGCCCACTCACCCAACCTATCCAAGTCACCCTGCATCCTCTTAGCATCCTCCTCACTGCTAACACTGCCACCCAGCTTCGTGTCATCCGCAAACTTGGAGATGCTGCATTTAATTCCCTCATCCAAGTCATTAATATATATTGTAAACAACTGGGGTCCCAGCACTGAGCCTTGCGGTACCCCACTAGTCACCGCCTGCCATTCTGAAAAGGTCCCGTTTATTCCCACTCTTTGCTTCCTGTCTGCTAACCAATTCTCCACCCACACCAATACCTTACCCCCAATACCGTGTGCTTTAAGTTTGCACACTAATCTCCTATGTGGGACCTTGTCAAAAGCCTTTTGAAAATCCAAATATACCACATCCACTGGTTCTCCCCTATCCACTCTACTAGTTACATCCTCAAAAAATTCTATGAGATTCGTCAGACATGATTTTCCTTTCACAAATCCATGCTGACTTTGTCCGATCATTTCACCGCTTTCCAAATGTGCTGTTATCACATCCTTGATAACTGACTCCAGCAGTTTCCCCACCACCGACGTTAGGCTAACCGGCCTATAATTCCCCGGTTTCTCTCTCCCTCCTTTTTTAAAAAGTGGGGTTACATTAGCCACCCTCCAATCCTCAGGAACTAGTCCAGAATCTAACGAGTTTTGAAAAATTATCACTAATGCATCCACTATTTCTTGGGCCACTTCCTTAAGCACTCTGGGATGCAGACCATCTGGCCCTGGGGATTTATCTGCCTTCAATCCCTTCAATTTACCTAACACCACTTCCCTACTAATATGTATTTCGCTCAGTTCCTCCATCTCACTGGACCCTCTGTCCCTTACTATTTCTGGAAGATTATTTATGTCCTCCTTAGTGAAGACAGAACCAAAGTAATTATTCAATTGGTCTGCCATGTCCTTGCTCCCCATAATCAATTCACCTGTTTCTGTTTGCAGGGGACCTACATTTGTCTTTATCAGTCTTTTCCTTTTTACATATCTATAAAAGCTTTTACAGTCCGTTTTTATGTTCTCTGCCAGTTTTCTCTCATAATCTTTTTTCCCCTTCCTAATTAAGCCCTTTGTCCTCCTCTGCTGAACTCTGAATTTCTCCCAGTCCTCAGGTGAGCCACTTTCTCTGGCTAATTTGTATGCTACTTCTTTGGAATTGATACTATCCCTAATTTCTCTTGTCAGCCACGGGTGCACTACCTTCCTTGATTTATTCTTTTGCCAAACTGGGATGAACAATTGTTGTAGTTCATCCATGCAACCTTTAAATGCCTGCCATTGCATATCCACCGTCAATCCTTGAAGTGTCATTTGCCAGTCTATCTTAGCTAATTCATGTCTCATACCTTCAAAGTTTCCCCTCTTTAAGTTCAGAACCTTTGTTTCTGAATTAACTACGTCACTCTCCATGTTAATGAAGAATTCCACCATATTATGGTCACTCTTACCCAAGGGGCCTCTCACGACAAGATCGCTAATTAACCCTTCCTCATTGCTCAAAACCCAGTCCAGAATAGCCTGCTCTCTAGTCGGTTCCTCGACATGTTGGTTCAAAAAACCATCCCGCATACATTCCAAGAAATCCTCTTCCTCAGCACCTTTACCAATTTGGTTCACCCAATCTACATGTAGATTGAAGTCACCCATTATAACTGCTGTTCCTTTATTGCACACATTTCTAATTTCCTGTTTAATACCATCTCCGACCTCACTACTACTGTTAGGTGGCCTGTACACAACTCCCACCAGCGTCTTCTGCCCCTTAGTGTTACGCAGCTCTACCCATATCGATTCCACATCTTCCCGGCTTATGTCCTTCCTTTCTATTGCGTTAATCTCTTTTTTAACCAGCAACGCCACCCCACCTCCCCTTCCTTCATGTCTATCCCTCCTGAATATTGAATATCCCTGAACGTTGAGCTCCCATCCCTGGATAGGCTGGTCCTGGACTTATTTCCTGGCATAATTTACATGTTACTATTTAATTATTTATGGTGCAACTGTAACGAAAACCAATTTCCCTCGGGATCAATAAAGTATGACTGTGACTATGATTTAAACTTTTCATCCCTGGAATCATTCTTGTAAACCTCCTCTGGACTCTCTCTGATATCAGCACGTCTTTTCTTAGATAAGGGGCCCAAAACTGCTCACAATACTCCATATGTGGTCTGACCAATGCCTTATAAAGCCTCAGCATTACATCCTCAATTTTATATTCTATTCCTCTTGAAATAAATGCTAACACTGCATTTACCTTCCTCACCATTGACTTTGGGAGTCTTCCACATGGACTCCCAAGTTCCTTTGCACCTCTGGTTTTTGTGTTTTCTCCCCGTTTAGAAAATATTGTATACCTTTCTTCCTTCTTAAAAAAATGACCATACACTTCCCTGAAATATATTCCATCTGCCACTTCTTTGTCCAATCTCCCAATCTGTCTAAGCCCTTCTTGCAACATTACCTGACCCTCCATCTATCTTCATATCATCTGCAAACTTCACCACAAAGCAATCAATTCATCATCCAAACCATTGAATTGAAAGTTAGTGCAGTTTGACGAAAGTAGTCAGTTAGAGTGGTGTGGCTTGGGCCGAATGGCCTGTTTCTGTGCTGTATTTTTCTGTGTCCCAACACAGACCCCTGTGGACTCCACGAGTCACTGGAAGACAACCAGTAAAAAGCCCCCTTCATTTTCACTCTTTGCTTTCTGCCAGTCAACTAATCTTCTATCCACACGAGTATCTTTCCTGTAGTTCCAGGGATCTTATTAAAGCAACTTCATGTGCAGCAGCTTGTCAAAGGCCACTGGCTCTCCTTTGTCTATTCTGCCTGTTATTTCTTCAAAGAATTTCAGGAGATTGTCAGGCAAGATTTCCCCTTAAGGAAATCCTGCTGACTTCGGCCTATTTTATGATGTACCTCCAAGTACCGTGAAACTTCATCCTTAATAACAAATTCCAATACCTTCCCAACCACTGAAACGCAGAGAGATGAGGCCCCCGACCCCGCATTTTGTTAGCAAATACGCAGTCGGTGGAGAGCAAAGTTTGGAACTTGAGGGTAAGATTGCTGTACTGAAGGTAATTGGGAAGTTGCTGAGTTATGTGCTTTACTGAAATGTGGCAAATCAGAAACCCTGGGTCAATGGTTCCATGCGAGCAGCACTTACTGCACGAGACAGAGCTTACATTGCCGGTAACCAACAAGAGCTGCAGAAATGCGGCTACAATCCGTGCAAGGTCAACAAGACAGCGAAGCAACAAAACAGAGACGAGATTCAGACTCAACTTTCCACCAACAACACACGCAGCTTATGACAAGGTCTGCGCACCATCACAGACTTCAAAGCTAAACGCAGCGGAGTTTCCAACATGGATGCCTCACTCCCAGATGAGCTAATTCTATTTTACGCTCGATTCAGTGCTGCCAGCATTGAACCTGAGGAGCCCTGCGGATGATGCGACCGGCAGCTTGTCATCTCTGACACTGAGGCATTCAGGCGTTTCCAGCAAGTGGACAGTCGCAAGGCTGCAGGGCTGGACGGCATCCCAGGGCAAGTATTCAGGATGTGCACAGTACAACCAGCAGATCTTGCACTCACCTCAGTAATAAGCAAATGCTTTGAGAGGCTGGTCAAGGACTACATTTGCAGCATGCTACCATCCACACTGGACCCCCTACAATTCACCTACTGACACAACCAATTGACAGGTGACGCAATAGCCACAGCTCCATACACCACCCTTACACATTTGGAGAAGAAGGATGCTTATGTGAGAATGCTGTTCTTGGACTACAGTTCAGTACTTAACACCATAACTCCCTCCAGGTTCGACACGAAGCTCAGAGACCTCGGCCTTCACCCTGCCCGTGTAACTGGATCCTGGACTTCCTGTCAGATCGCTGGCAGGTGGTCAGAGTGGGCTCCCTCACCTCTGCTCCACTGTCCCTCAGGGCTGTGTCCTGAGCCCCCTCCTTTACTCTCTGTATACCCATGACTGTGTCACCACCTACAGCTCCAATCTGCTAATTAAATTTGCTGACAACACTACACTGATTGGCCTAATCTCAAATAATAATGAGGCAGCCTACAGAGAAGAAGTCATCACCCTGACACAGTGGTGTCAAGAAAACAACCTCTCCCTCAATGTCACAAAAACAAAGGAGCTGGTTGTGGACGACAAGAGGAATGGAGGCAGGCTAACCCCTATTAACATCAATGGATCTGGGGTTGAGAGGATGAACAGCTTTAAGTTCCTCAGCATCCACATCACCGAGGACCTCACGTGGTCTGTACACACCAGCTGTGTCGTGAAAAAGGCACAATTGAGCCTCTTTCATCTCAAACGGTTGAGGAAGTTTGGTATGAGCCCCCAGATCCTAAGAACTTTCTACAGGGGCACAATTGTGAGCATCCTGACTGGCTGCATCACTGCCTGGTATGGGAACTGTACTTCCCTCAATCACAGGACCCTGCAGAGAGTGGTGCGGACAGCCCAGCACATCTGTAGATGTGAACTTCCAGCTATTCAGGACATTTACAGTGACAGGTGTGTAAAAAGGGCCCAAAGGATCATTGGGGACCCGAGTCACCCCAACCACAAACTGTTATAGCCGCTACCATCTGGGAAATGGTGCTACAGCATAAAAGCCAGGACCAACAGGCTCCGGGACAGCTTCTTCCACCAGGCCATCAGACTGATTAACTCACGCTGACACAACTGTATTTCTATGCTCTATTGCCTGCCCTGTTGTACATACTATTTATTACAAATTACTATAAATTGCACATTCAGACAGCAATGTAATGTAAAGATTTTTACTCCTCAGGTATATGAAGGGTGTAAGAGATAAAGTCATTTCAATTCAGTTCAATACAGGTGGTCATGGAGTGCACCCTACACTTCAATCACAGCCAATCTATCCACATTTCCCCGTAGGTAAATAGTCTCACCTACGATCCAGTCTCACTGACCCCTGGAAAGATGCAGCATCGTTTTCCTATGCTTTGTACTAAGAGGCAGACCAGGAGGAGAGAGAGTGGAAGGGGGAGTGGAAGTGAGCGATAGCTAACAAACATACCACTTTGGGTTTGAAAGGAGGCTCCAATTCCCTCTTCTCCAAAGCTGTCCAGTTCACTGTCTTGAAGAAATTGTGCTGTTTGATATTTCCGGAAACTCCAAGCCTCTTCACTGGGTCTCGTTCAAAGAGCTGGAATTGTACAGGTATGCATTAACAACTGGGAGACCGCTTTGCTGAACATCTACGCTCTGTCCGCCAGAGAAAGCAGGATCTCCCAGTGGCCACACATTTTAATTCCACATCCCATTCCCATTCTGACATGTCTATCCACGGCCTCCTCTACTGTAAAGATGAAGCCACACTCAGGTTGGAGGAACAACACCTTATATTCCGTGATGTATGTTGCATTAACAACAGCTTGTCCGGCGTGGCGCGAGGAGGATGGGCGGGGCAGCGTCCGGTGCAGCGCGAGGGGGCGTGGCAGCGTGCGGCGCGGGGGGAAGGGGGCGGGCGAGGCAGCGTCTGGTGTGGCAGGAGGGTTCAGCGACCACAACCCTGGGGAAATGGGGGGCTGTGGAATGAATCGTACCCGTTCAAGGATGTCCTTAGACTCCTTGGTGATCCAGCGCGGATAGTGCGGAGTGTCAACTCTGATAGACTCGAAGAGCTCATCCTCATCATCGCCGTGGAAAGGAGACTGCCCGATCAGCATCTCATACAGCAGCACGCCAAAGGACCACCAGTCCACTGAGAACCCGTACCGCTGGCCAAGCAGGATCTGCGGGGGAGAGACAGCATCAGGGCTGGAAGCAGAAACCGAGGGTGATAGAAGACCGCCCCAGTGTGTTGAGAACCCATACTGCTGACCAGATGGATCTGTGGGGGAAAGACAGCGTCTGGGGTGGCGGAGGATACGAACCGAGGGTGATCGAGCCGGGACGACTGAGGGGTGAGCAACCAAAGTGGAAGGGGCAGTGAATGGATCAGGGCAGTAGGCAGCGGGAGCTGAGAAGGCCGGGGGGGGGGGGTCCAGGTTATTGGGGTTCACAGAATCTGGACCCCAGTTTCTGGGGGATGGGAGGAGCACTGACCTCAGGAGCGATGTAGTCTGGCGTACCACAGAACGTAGTGGCGCGATTCTCCCCGAACACATTCTCCTTACACATGCCAAAGTCGGCGATTTTAACGTGTCCAGCTTTGTCCAGCATCACATTGTCCAGCTTCAGGTCCCTACAACAGACAAACAGCAAGCTGGCACTGAATGGCTGCTCCTGGCCTCAGAACCCCGAAGGTGGGTCTCTCTCGGTGCCAACACTCACCTGTAAATGATACCTTTCGAGTGCAGAAACTGCAGGCCGCAGACTATCTCTGCCCCGTAGAACCTGCAACAGAAACACAGCATGGAAGGCAGGAGTCGAGCTGTCCCGGGCAGGGTTCGTCCGGGGGCGGGCGGGGGAAGTGGAGTCAAATACAGTCAGAAAGGGAGACGATGGTGTACAACTTAGACCATCAGACAGCAGTAAAATTAAGCCATTCGGCCCACTGTGTCTGCCCCCGCCATTCCATCATGGCTGATTTATTATTCCCATCTCTCAACCCCATTCTCCTGCCTTCTTCCCAGAACCTTTCACTAATCAAGAACCAATCAACCGCCACTTTAAATATACTCAGTGACTCGCTTCCATGGCCATCTGAGGCCACGGATTCCACAGATTCAGCACCCTCTGGCTAAACAAATTCCTCCTCGTCTCCGTTCTAAAGGGATGTTTCTCTATCCTTAGCTGTGCCCTCTGGTCGGAGACTCCCCGACAATAGGAAACATCCTCTCCACAACCAACCTATCTCGGCCTTTCCTCATTCGACAAGTTTCAATGAGAACTCAACCCCACCTTATTCTTTTAGATTCCAGCGATTACAGAGCCAGAGTTTTTGGGGAAGTGCTGTGCTGTGTTCCCCTGCTCCCATCGCCCGGGTTTACTCACATGGCCCGGTACAGGTCGAAACGTCCTTTCTCCTGAATGTGGAACATGAGGTCCCCTCCGTTCAGGTACTCCATCACAAAGAACAAGTGTTCCTGTTACCAATCACAGACACAGACACCTGCTGTGGGTGGGGTACAAGAAGCAGCCCTCCCTCCCCCAGTGAAGCACAGACATGCCCATCAATCACAAACCTCCCCTCGAATCAGCACACAAGCCTCCGCACACCAACGTTTAGAACCCCATCGCAGTACTCCAGCACCCAGTAAATCCCTCCTACCCTCACATCTACTAATCTGCATGTTTCCCCCTCTCTATCTCTCCCTCACCTCCCCACCCCCCTGCCTTCCCCCTTCACTCACTCCCCCCCTCCACGTACCCTCCTGCCCCTCTCCCCCAGCCCAGCCAGTAACTCCTGGCACCGAGCCCCCACGAGATGCCACAAGAGCAAGACAACTGACAGCTTGGAATACCGCGCCCTTCCCAATACTGTCAGCAGTTGGCTACCTTGGTTTGGAAGGTGGAGTACAGGTGCGTAAGGAATGGGTTATCCCAGGCCAGAGCTAGCACGCGTTTCTCAACCATCGTACATTCCACGTCATCGTCCATGAGAACCACGTCCTTCTTCAGTGCTTTCAGAGCAAAGAACTCCCCTGTTCCCTTAAACTCAGCGAGGAGCACCTAGCATTAAACAGAACAGTCACTGACCCGTGTCCTTTCAAAAGTCGTCCAGACCACCTCCCCACCACACACACGACATGTACGCCACTGGTAACCTTACCACACTGCCTCGAATACAGTTAGCTACAGGGAATGCAGGTCATCGGTCACGCTCACCACGGGGGGCAGACCGGAAACCGGACACGCTAACCATGGGGGTGGGGGGGGGGGTCACCGGACACACTCACCGCAGGGTGACCAGTTACTGAACACTAACCACAGGGGGAGGAGACCGGTCACCGGACACGCTAACCACGGGGGCACACCGGTCACCGAACATGCCAAAATTCTGGAACACACTGGCGGATACTGCAGGTGGCGTGTATGAGTATTTTGCAGATGCCATCAAAGCCAGTAGACTGAAGAGTAACGGGCTGAACAATGGTCCACAGAGCAGTTGTACAGTGAACAGCGAAAAAGGTTGAACTGGATCAAATGGAATGTGAGCAAGGAAATGAACTGTAAAGTGCAAAGAGATAATTTTGGGAAGTTAAAGCAGGGCATCATAGATCCCTGTAGGGCAGGACAATACACAGTGAATAGCAGGGCCCTGCAAGTGTTTTAGATAAGAGTAATGGGTACAGGTGCATGGAAAGTGGTGACACAGGTAGACGGTGGTGAGGATGGCACGTATGTGGGAGTTAGCTTAGGAGTTAGGGCTGGACACAGGCCACAAGGAGTATTGTGTGCAGTTCCAATTACTATAGCAAGGGTGTGAATAAGCCGGTCAGGGTTCAGAATATGTTCACAGGAATGTTGCGTGAACCCATGAGTTATGAGGACAGGCAGGATAGTCTGGGATTGTTTCAGTCACAGCTCCGAAGCACTGAACATAGACCAAAGAGGTCCAGTGGGTAGAGCAGAGACAGAAGGTGGGGAGGGTTCATGACATTGACTGCAATGCAAGGAGCCCTTGTGGGCACTGAGTGTACAGATCAGTGTGTAGGATAATGTCTGGGTTGAGAGGAGGGCAGGGTTGCAAACAGTCTTCTGGATCAGAGAAGCTACAGATGAGACAAAAGTAGCACGTGGGAGCGGCTGACAGGCAGGACAGATTCAGACAGATTAGGAGGATGGGCAAAGTGGCAGATGGAATACAGTGTTGTGATGTGTATGGTCATGCACTTTGTTAGAAGGAAGTAAAGGATTGACTATTTTCTGAACGTGGAGGCATTCAAAAATCTGAGACACAAAGTGACTTGGGAGTTGTCGTGCAGGATTCCTTGAGGGTTAACTTGCAGGTTGAGTCGCTAGTGAGGAAGGCAAATGCAATGTTAGCAGTTATTTCAACAGGACTGGAGTATACAAACAAGGATGTAATGTTGAGGCTTTATAAGGCACTGGTGAGGCCTCACTTTTGTGAGCAGTTTGGGCAAATTATTTAAGAAAGGATGTGCTGACACTGGAGAAGGTTTAGAGGATGTTCATGAAAACGATTCCAGGGATGAAATGCTTATCATATGAGGAGCATTTGATGGCTCTGGGCCTGTCTTTGCAGGAACTTAGAAGAATGAGGGGTTACCTGATTGAAACCTATCGAATGTTGAAAGGCCGAGATAGAGAAAATGTGGACAGGATGTTTCCTTTAGTGGGGGAGTCTAGGCCCCGAGGGCACAGCCTCAGAATAGAGGGAAATCCATTTAAAACAGAAATTAGCAGGAATTTCTTTAGCTAGAGTGTGGTAAATTTGTAGACTTTGTTGCTACAGGCAGTTCTGGAGGCCAAGTCATTGGGTGTATTTCAGGCAGAGGTCAATAGGTTCGTGATTGGTCAGGGTGTGAAAAGTTATGGGGAGAAAGCAGAAGAATGAGGTGGGGATGAAAAAGATCAGCCATGATCAGACGGTGGAGCAGACTTGACCCAATTCTGCTCTTACATCATATGGTCTTATGGTCTAACTGCAGGTCCGAGACTGGGGCTCCTGCAGTGAGTAACTCCCCTCCCAGCTCCCCAAAGACCCTCCACCATCTACAAGGCTCAACTCAGGATTGTGATGAAACACTTTCCACTGGCCTAGATCAGTGCAGCTTTAACAACAGTTCAGAATTCAACGCCATACAGGGCACAGCAGTCCATGTGACAGGTACCCCATCCACAAGCATTTCACTCACTCCAGTGTGTACCACTGTCAGAATGCACTGCAGTAACTCACCGAGAATCCTCAGACAGAACCTTCCAAACCCACCACCTCCACCAGCTGAACCATCCACAGGATACTGCAGTAACCCACCGAGACTCCTTCCAAACACACCACCTCCACCAGCTGAACCATCCACAGGACAAACTGAGGCACTCACTGTGATTCCCCAGACAGCGTCTTCCGGACACACCACTTTTACCAGTTGTACCATCTGCAGCCCAGCACATCTGTAGTTGTGAACTTCTCACGATTCCAGACATTTACAAAGACAGGTGCGTAAAAAGGGCCCGAATGATCACTGGGGACCCGGGTCACCCCAACAACAAACTGTTCCAGCTGCTACCATCCGGGAAACAGTACCGTAGCATAAAAGCCAGGACCAACAAGCTCTGGGACAGCTTCTTCCACCAGGCCATCAGACTGATGAACTCACGCTGATTTGAGTATACTCCATATTATACGTTGCACATTTAGGAGATGTAACGTAAAGATTTTTACTCCTCATGTATGTGAAGGATGTAAGAAATAAAGTCAATTCAATACTGCAGTAACTCACCGAGACTCCTTGGACAGCATCTCCAAACCTGCCACCTCTACCAGCTGGAAGGACAAGAACAGCAGAAGCAAGTGCACCCCGCCCCCTCGACGATGCCTCCCAAACCATCTGTCACTACCATCCTGAGCTGGGAAATATAATCACCATTCCTTCACTGGCAGTGGCTCGATGTCCTAGAACTGCCTCCCTCACAGGACTGTGGGTGTACCCACGTCTCAAGGACTGCAGTGGTTCAAGATGGCAGTTCACCACCACCTCCTCAAGGGGAATGAGGGATGTGTGATGCTCAGCTCGTGGATGAATATAATATAATGGATACAGGAGAAAGCATGATTGAAGGAGCACAGGTGAGTGCTGTGTATAGAGTTCATCAGAATGTTGCCTGTAATTGAGGGTTGTGGATACAAGGACAGATTGGACAGGTTGGGTTTGTTCTCACTGGAATGTAGGAATCTAAGGTAAGGCAATAGGTTATTTTCCCCAGAGGAGGGGATCTGGAACTTAAGGGTACAGGTTCAAGGTGAGAGAGGAATGATTTAAAGTGGTAATTCTTCCTCAGAGGGTGGTGAATATCTGGAGAAGCTGCCCTGCCAGAGGAGGTGGTACAAATCAATACATACACAATGTTTCACAGACAATTGGACAACTAGGGAGCCTTTTCTAGTTGGCTGCTGGTAACTAGTGGTGTTTCACAGGGGTCTCTGTGAGGACTGATTCTTTTTATGTTATAGGTCAATGATTTGGATGACTAAGAATTGATGGCTTTGTTGCAAAGTTTGCAGATGATATGAAGGTGGGGGGAGGCAGGTCATTTTGAGGAAGTAGAGAGGCAACAGAAGGACTTAGATACACTTGGAGAGCGGGCAAAGTAGTGACAGATGCAATACAGTGTCAGGATTTGTATTGTCATGCACTTTGGTGGAAGGATTCACTATTTTCTAATTGGAGGGAAAATACAAAACATTGAGGCACAAAGGGACTTGTGAGTCTTTGTGCAAGATTCCTTAAAGGTTCATTTCCATGTTGGGTCAGTGGTGAGGAAGGCAAATGCGATGTTAGCATTCATTTCAAGAGGACTAGAATATAAAAGCAAGGATGTAATGTTGAAACTTTATAAAGCACTGGTGAGGCCTCAGTTGGAGTATTGTGAACAGATCTGGTCCCTTATCTTAGAAAGGATGTGCTGAAACTGGAGACAGTTCGAAGGAAGTTCATGAAAATGATTCCAGGATTGAATGGCTTTGTCACATGAAGAGCATTTGATGGCTCTCAGCCTGTGTTCACTATATTCAGAAGAATGAGGGGCAGCCTCATTGAAACCTATCAAATGGTGAAAGGTCTTGATAGAGTGGATGTGGAGAGGATGTTTTCTATGGTGGGGAAGTCCAAGACCAGAGGACACAGCCTCAGAATGGTATCCTTTTAGAAAGGAGATGAGAAAGAATTTCTTTAGGCAGAGAGTGGTGAATCTGTGGAATTCTTTGCCACAGCTTTGGAGGCCAAGTCTGTACGTATACTTAAGGCAGAGGTTGATAGGTTCTTGACTGGTCACAGCATGAAGGGATACAGGGAGAAGGCAGGAGATGGGGCTGAGAGGAAAAATGGATCAGCCATGATGAAATGGCAGAGCAGACTCGATGGGCCAAATGGCCTAATTCTGCTCGGACATTTTATGGACTTATGGTCTAAAGTGTTAGAGGGACAAGGGCTGAGATGGGCCGAAGGACCTTATCTGTGTTCTGTGGTTCTAACTGCAGTGACGAAACTCTGGCCAGAGGCAATTATCACGCTCTCAAAGCTTCACCAGCTTGGTTTCTGCTGTGTCTCCAACGGTCACACTTACCTTTCCAAAGCTGCCTTTACCCAGCACCTTATGCAAAGTGAAATTATCAAGGGTCAGTTTCTTCCTCAGACCCTCCCGCAGACTCGGTCCTCGCTGGGGAGGCCTCGGTGAGCTTTCCTCCCAGAGTTTCCCGTACTGGTCATTGTCTGAGAACAAGGAACACGGATGAGAACACCGGGCAGCAGGAAAGGTTCACAGTTGCTGCCACACCTTCAGCCATTTCTCCCACCAGCAATTGAACAGCACAGGCAAAGGCTCAAGACAACTAACAGCTGTCCTGTGCCAGGCTGGAACCCACCTCAGCCCTGTCCTGTGCCAGGCTGGAACCCGCCTCAGCCCTGTCCTGTGCCAGGCTGGAACCCGCCTCAGCCCAACTCCCAGTTGCCTAATCAACAAGCAACTCCACAAGGTGCCTTTGGTGGCAAACTGACCCGGATGCATAATGACCAGTCCCAGCTCCTCTGGGGTAGGGGCTCAGTGATCGGTGGTTAAATAACCAGCAGTCAGTGGTTAGTGGCCAGTGGTGAATGGTCAATGGTCAGCACTCAGTGAAGAGTGATCAGGGGTCAGAGTACCTGTGCAGTCCACGTTCTGGGTTCCAAACGCAGAGGGGCTGTTGTAAGGCTGATAAATACCGATGTTCGAATTGTCAGGGAGACTGCTATCAGACTTTCGGGTGGATGACTTCTGCGAGAAATAAAAAAAACATTGTCAAACTTGTGCAGTTAACCAGAGAGACTGAGCCATTCTCCCGTAATGAGTTAAGAGTGAGGGAAGATTTAAACCAAATTACAAATTCCGCAGGAGGTTTCCTGCAAGTAACAATGAGAAGTGGTTTCTGGTAGCCTCGGGTGGGGAGATTGATTTTGATGACAGAGCTGGATAGGAGAAGCGGTCACTGGTGGCTGGGTTGAGGGTTGACCAGAGGACTGGGACTTAGGATAGTTACACAGAGCTGGATAGGAGAAACGGTTTCTGGTCACCAGGGTGGTGGGGGGTAGAAAGAGGGGGAACGTTTGACCAGAGGACTGGGAATGGACACAGAACTGGACAGTTGATGAGAAACTAGACAAAGCTGTATTTAAGATAGGGAACGTTTCCCGCTCGGAGCTGGATGGGAGACGAGGAACGTTTTCCCACACAGAGCCGGATGAGAGACGGGGAACGTTTTCCCGCACAGAACCGGAGACGGGGAACGTTTTCCCGCACAGAACCGGATGGGAGACGGGGAACGTTTGTCCACACAGAGCCGGATGAGAGATGGGGAACGTTTTCCCGCACAGAACTGGATGGGAGACGAGGAATGTTTGTCCACACAGAGCTGCTCAGTTCCAGGAAATGTTTCTGGAGATGCTATAGGCAGGAGATCAGGACTACTGGGGAACTTTGGATAAGTCAGCATACGGACAAAGAGCCACAGGGCCTCCTGACAAGATCCACACCTCCCTGAGCTCCAGGAGAGTCGGTCTCCTCAGTACCCTAGCCTCTGAGAGACTTCCTTCACACTAGCCGTTCCTGCTGTCCAAGTAATCAATTGTCGGATCCAGGGACAGATGCCCGCTTCTGTGGCCATGATCCAGAAATGGGTCTGGACTGTGGGACGCGCCTTACCATGCTGATCTGGTTCAGTGCCTCAGCCATCAGTTTCTGGTTGATCCCACAGAGATTTGCAACCTTGGCCCGACACTTGTGGTGCACATTCATCGCACACTCTGCAGCGGAGAAGAACGAAAGAAGCTGAAGTTAGATGCATCAGTATTACAGTGGAGTAAAGAGAATTACACAGGCATGAGAGGGGAGTTTGCCAATACTGATTGGAAAAGAACACTGGCAGGGATGATGGTAAATTGCTGGAAGCAATGCAGAAGACACTGGATATATACATCCCAAAAAAGAAAGAAGTATTCTGAAGGAAAGATGCACAACCACAGCTGACAAGAGAAGTCAAAGCCAACATAAAACCAAAAGTGAGGGCATATAATAGAGCAAAAATTAGCGGGAAGTTAGAGGGTTGGGAAGCTTTTAAAAACAATCAGCGACTATAAAAAAAAGTCATTAAGAAGATAAGGATAGAATACAAAAGAAAACTAACCAACAATATTAAAGAGGATACCAAAAGCTGCTTCAAATACATAAGATGTAAAAGAGAGGCAACAGTGGATTTTGGACTGCTGGAGAGGTAGTAATAGGGGACAACAAAATAACAAACAAACTGAATAAGTATTTTTGGATCAATCTTCACTGTGGAAGACACTAACAGTATGGTGGAAGTTCCAGGTGGCAGGGGGTATGAAGTGTATTAAGTTACCATAACTAGAGAGAAGGTTAGGTTAACCAAGCAAAGGGCACATAAGGGACAAAAGTGAATGGGAAGTTGGATGATTGTGTATAGTCAGAGGCTTTTTCCCAGGGCTGAAATGGTTGCCACAAGAAGGCACATGTTTAAGGTGCTGGGGAGTAGGTACAGAGGAGATGTCAGGGTTAAGTTATTTTTAAGCAGACAGTGGCGAGTGTGTGGAATGGGCTGCCGGCAACAATGGTGGAGGCGGATTCTATAGGGTCTTTTAAGAGACTTTTGGATAGGTAGGTGGAGCTTAGGAAAATAGAGGGCTATGGGGAAGCCTAGTAACTTCTAAGGTAGGGACGTGTTCGGCACAACTTGGTGGGCCAAAGTGCCTGTATTGTGCTGTAGGTTTTCTATGTTTCTATGATTGGGAAGCTTCTAAAATTCAACAAAAGGCGACTAAAAAATCTATAAGAAGGGAAAAGATGAAATATGTGGGTAAATTACCCAATAATATAAAGCAGGATACAAAAAGTTTTTTCAGTTATGTAAAGAGTAAAAAGGAGGTGAGAATTGATATTGGACCACTGGAAAATGAAGTTGGTGAGGTAGTAATGGGAGACAAAGAAATGGCAGATGAACTTCATGGGTACTTTGCATCAGTCTTCACTGTGGAAGACACTAGCAGTGTGCCAGAGGTCCATGAGTGTCAGGGAGCAGGAGTGAGTGCCATTGTTATTACAAAGGAAGAAGTGCTCGGTAAACGGTTTGAGACGTGTCTATTTTAATGCAAGGAGTATTGTGAACAAAGCGGATGAGCTTAGAGTGTGGATCAGTACTTGGAGCAAAGATGTGGTGGCCATTACAGAGACTTGGATGGCTCAGGGGCAGGAATGGTTACTTCAAGTGCCAGGCTTTAGATGTTTCAGAAAGGACAGGGAGGGAGGCAAAAGAGGTGGGGCGTGGCACTGCTGATCAGAGATAGTGTCATGGCTGCAGAAAAGGAGGAAGTCATGGAGGGGTTGTCTACGGAGTCTCTGTAAGTGGAGGTTAGGAATAGGAAGGGCTCAATAACTCTGCTGGGTGTTTTTTATAGACCACTCAATAGTAACAGGGATATTGAGGAGCAGATGGGAAACAGATCCTGGAAAGGTGTGATAATAATAGAGTTGTCGTGATGGGAGATTATAATTTCCCACATATCGATTGGCATCTCCCGACAGCAAGGGGTTTAGATGGGCTGGAGTTTGTTAGGTGTGTTCAGGAAGGTTTCTTGACACAATATGTAGGTAAGTCTACATGAGGAGAGACTGTACTTGACTTGGTATTGGGAAATGAACCTGGTCAGGTGTCAGATCTCTCAGTGGGAGAGCATTTTGGAGATGGTGATCATAATTCTATCTACTTTACAATAGCATTGAAGAGAGATAGGAACAGACAAATTACAAAAGCGTTTAATTGGAGTAAGGGGAATTATGAGGCTATCAGACAGGAAGCTTAAATTGGGAACGGATGTTCTCAGGGAAAAGTACAGAAGAAATGTGGCAAATGTTCAGGGGATATTTGTGTGGGGTTCTGCATAGGTACGTTCTAATGAGACAGGGAAGTTATGGTAGGGTACAGGAACCGTGGTGTACAAAGGCTGTAGTAAATCAAGTCGGGAAGAAAAGAAAAGCTTACAAAAGGTTCAGAGAGCTAGGTAATGTTAGAGATCTAGAAGATTATAAGGCTAACAGGAAGGAGCTTAAGGAGGAAATTAGGAGAGCCAGAATGGACCATGAGAAGGCCTTGGCGGGCAGGATTAAGGAAAACCCCAAGGCGTTCTACAAGTATGTGAAGAGCAAGAGGATAAGATGTGAAAGAACAAGACCTATCAAGTGTGACAATGGGAAAGTATGTATGGAACTGGAGGAAATAGCAGAGGTACTTAATGTATTAAGTTACTTCAGTATTCACTATGGAAAAGGATCTTGGTGATATTAGGGATGACTTGCAGCAGACTGAAAAGCTTGAGCATGTAGATATTAAGAAAGAGGATGTGCTGGAGCTTTTGGAAAGCATCAAGATGGATAAGTTGCTGGGACCAAATGAGATGTACCCCAGGCTAATGTGGGGGTTGAGGGAGGAGATTGCTGAGCCTCTGGCGATGATCTTTGCATCATCAATGGGGATTGGAGAGGTTCTGGAGGATTGGAGGGATGCGGATGTTGTTCCTTTATTCAAGAAAGGGAGTAGAGATAGCCCAGGAAATTTAGACCAGTGAGTCTTACTTCAGTGGTTGGTAAGTTGATGGAGAAGATCCTGAGAGGCAGGATTTATGAACATTTGGAAAGGTATAATATGATTAGGAATAGTCAGCATGGCTTTGTTAAAGGCAGATCGTGCCTTACGAGCCTGATTGAATATTTTGAAGATGTGACTAAACACATTGATGAAGGAAGAGCAGTAGATGTAGTGTATATGGATCTCAGCAAGGCATTTGATAAGGTACCCCATGCAAGGCGTATTGAGAAAGTAAGGAGGCATGGGATCCAAGGGGACATTGCTTTGTGGATCCAGAACTGGCTTGCCCACAGAAGGCAAAGAGTGGTTGTAGACAGGTCATATTCTGCATGGAGGTTAGTGACCAGTGGTGTGCCTCAGGGATCTGTTCTGGGACCCTTAATCTTTGTGATTTTTATAAATGACCTGGATGAGGAAGTGGAGGGATGGGTTAGTAAATTTGCTGATGACACAAAGGTTGGGGGTGTTGTGGATAGTGCGGAGGGCTGTCAGAGGTTACGGCGGGACATTGATAGGATGCAAAACTGGGCTGAGAAGTGGCAGATGGAGTTCAACCCAGATTAGTGTGAGGTGGTTCATTTTGGTAGGTCAAATAAGATGGCAGGATATAGTATTAATGGTAAGACTCCTGGCAGTGTGGAGGATCAGAGGAATCTTGGGGTCTGAGTCCATAGGATGCTCAAAGCAGCTGCGCAGGTTGACTCTGTGGTTAAGAAGGCACACGGTGTATTGGCCTTCATCAATCGTGGGATTGAATTTAGGAGCCGAGAAGTAATGTTGCAGCTATATCAGACCCTGGTCAGACACCACTTGGAGTACTGTGCTCAGTTCTGGTCGCCTCACTACAGGAAGGATGTGGAAACTTTTTAAAAAAGGAGGGAGAGAGAAACCGGGGAATTATAGACCGGTTAGCCTAACGTCGGTGGTGGGGAAACTGCTGGAGTCAGTTATCAAGGATGTGATAACAGCACATTTGGAAAGCGGTGAAATGATCGGACAAAGTCAGCATGGATTTGTGAAAGGAAAATCATGTCTGACGAATCTCATAGAATTTTTTGAGGATGTAACTAGTAGAGTGGATAGGGGAGAACCAGTGGATGTGGTATATTTGGATTTTCAAAAGGCTTTTGACAAGGTCCCACACAGGAGATTAGTGTGCAAACTTAAAGCACACGGTATTGGGGGTAAGGTATTGGTGTGGGTGGAGAATTGGTTAGCAGACAGGAAGCAAAGAGTGGGAATAAACGGGACCTTTTCAGAATGGCAGGCGGTGACTAGTGGGGTACCGCAAGGCTCAGTGCTGGGACCCCAGTTGTTTACAATATATATTAATGACTTGGATGAGGGAATTAAATGCAGCATCTCCAAGTTTGCGGATGACACGAAGCTGGGTGGCAGTGTTAGCAGTGAGGAGGATGCTAGGAGGATGCAGGGTGACTTGGATAGGTTGGGTGAGTGGGCAAACTCATGGCAGATGCAATTTAATGTGGATAAATGTGAAGTTATCCACTTTGGTGGCAAAAATAGGAAAACAGATTATTATCTGAATGGTGGCCGATTAGGAAAAGGGGAGGTGCAACGAGACCTGGATGTCATTATACACCAGTCATTGAAAGTGGGCATGCAGGTACAGCAGGCGGTGAAAAAGGCGAATGGTATGCTGGCATTTATAGCGAGAGGATTCGAGTACAGGAGCAGGGAGGTACTACTGCAGTTGTACAAGGCCTTGGTGAGACCACACCTGGAGTATTGTGTGCAGTTTTGGTCCCCTAATCTGAGGAAAGACATCTTTGCCATAGAGGGAGTACAAAGAAGGTTCACCAGATTGATTCCTGGGATGGCAGGACTTTCATATGAAGAAAGACTGGATGAACTGGGCTTGTACTCGTTGGAATTTAGAAGATTGAGGGGGGATCTGATTGAAACGTATAAGATCCTAAAGGGATTGGACAGGCTAGATGCAGGAAGATTGTTCCCGATGTTGTGGAAGTCCAGAACGAGGGGTCACAGTTTGAGGATAGAGGGGAAGCCTTTTAGGACCGAGATTAGGAAAAACTTCTTCACACAGAGAGTGGTGAATCTGTGGAATTCTCTGCCACAGCAAACTGTTGAGGCCAGTTCATTGGCTATGTTTAAGAGGGAGTTAGATATGGCCCTTGTGGCTACAGGGATCAGGGGGTATGGAGGGAAGGCTGGTGCGGGGTTCTGAGTTGGATGATCAGCCATGATCATAATAAATGGCGGTGCAGGCTCGAAGGGCCGAATGGCCTACTCCTGCACCTATTTTCTATGTTTTCTATGAAACCATAGAAAGGGTGCAGAGGAGATTTACAAGGATGTTGCCTGGATTGGGGAGCATGCCTTATGAGAATAGGTTGAGTGAACTCTGCTTTTTCTCCTTGGAGCGACAGAGGATGAGAGGTGACCTGATAGAGGTGTACAAGATGATGAGAGGCATTGATCGTGTGGATAGTCAGAGGCTTTTTCCCAGGGCTGAAATTGTTGCCACAAGGACACAGGTTTAAGGTGCTGGGGGGTAGGTACAGAGGAGATGTCAGGGATTAAGTTTTTTTACTCAGAGTGGTGAGTGTGTGGAATGGGCTGCCGGCAATGGTGGTGGAGGTGGATACGATAGGGTCTTTTAAGAGACTTTTGGGTAGGTACATGGAGCTTAGAAAAATAGAGGGCTATGGGTAAGCTTAGTAATTTCTAAGGTAGGGACATGCTTGGCACAACTTTGTGGGCCGAAGGGCCTGTATTGTGCTGTAGGTTTTCTATGTTAGTATGTTTCTAACTCTAAAGTCTTAAGGCAGAAAAGTCACCAGATGGACTGCATCCCAGAGTCCTGAGAGAGGTTGCTGAAGAGGTAACAGATGCATTGGTCACGATCTTTCAAGAATCACTTGATTCTGGCATGGTCCTGGAGAACTGGAAAATTGCAAAAGTCACTCCACTCTTTCAAAAGGGAGGAAGGCAAAAGAAAGGAAATTATAGGTCAGTTAGCCTTACCTCAGAGGCTGGGAAAGTGTTGGAGTCTATTTTTAAGGATGAGGTTTTGAGGTCCTTGGAGACTAATGATAAAATAAGACAAAGTCAGCATGGTTTCTATAAAGGGAAATCTTGCCTGACAAAATCTGTCGGAGTTCTTTGAGGAAGTAATAACCAGGGTGGGCAAAGGCGAGGCAATGGATGCCATTTATTTGGATTTTCAGAAGGTGTTTGATAAGGTGCTACACATAAGGCTGCTGAACAAGATAAAATCCTATGGTGTTACAGTAAAGGTACTGGCATGGAGAGAGGAATGGCTGACAGGCAGGAAGCAGTGAATGGGAATAAAAGGGGCCTTTTCTGGATGGCTGCCGGTGACTGGTGGTGTTCCTCAGGGGTCAGTATTGGGACCACTGCTTTTCACATTGTTTGTCAATGATTTAGATAATGGAATTGATAGCTTTGTAGCAAAGGTTGCAAATGATACGAGGATAGGTGGAGGGGTAGGTAGTGCTGAGGAAGCAATGTGATTGAATCAGGACTCAGACAAATTGGAAGAATGGGCATAAAAGTGACAGATGGAATAAGGTGTTGGGAAATGTATAATGTATTTTGGTAAAAGGGACAATAGTGCAGACTATTATCTAAATGGGGAGAAAGTTCAAACATCAGAGGTGCAAAGAGATTTAGGAGTCCTCATGCAAGACTCCCAGAAGGTTAATTCACAGGTTGAGTCTGTGGTAAAGAAGGCAAATGCAATGCTGGCATTTATTTCAAAGGGAATAGAATATAAAAGCAAGGAGATAATGCTGAGGCTTTGTAAGACACTAGTCAGGCTGCACCTGGAGTATTGTCAACAGTTTTGATCCCCATATCTCAGAAAGGATGTGTTGTCATTGGAGAGAGTCCAGAGGAGGTTCATGATGATGACTCTGGGAATGAAGGGGTTAACATATGAAGAGTGTTTGGCAGCTTAGGGCCTGTACTCACTGGGATTTAGAAGAATATGGGGGTGGAAGATCTCATTGAAACCTACCAAATATTGAAAGGACTGGATAGGGTGGATGTGGAGAGGATATTTCCTATGGTGAGGGCATCCAGAACTAGAGGGCACAGCCTCAGAATCGAGGGGAAACCTTTTAGAACAGAGGTACAGAGGAATTTTTTTTTAGTTATAGAGTAGCGAAACTGTGGAATCCTCTGCCACAGACTGTAGTGGAGGCCAAGTCCATGGGTATATTTAAAGCGGAAGTTGATAGTTTTGTTATTGGTCACAGCACCAAAGGATATGGTGAGAAGGCAGGTGTACGAGGTTGAGTGGGAGTGGGATCCAGGATCTGCCATGATGGAATGGCGGAGCAGGCTTAAAGGGCTGAAAAGCCTAATTCTGCTCCCATGTCTTATGGTTCTTGGGAAACTGAAAGGTCCGAAGATAGATAAGCACACCATCTGGTCCAGGTGACATCCCAGAGTTCTGGAAGAGGTGGCTGAAGAGGTTGTGGAGGCATTCGTAATGATCTTCCAAGAATTACTAGATTCTGGAATGGTTCCAGAAGACTAGAAAATGGCAAATGTCACTCTGTTCTTCAAGAGGGAGTGAGGCAAAAGAAAGGAAATTATAGGCCAGTTAGTCTGATCTCAATGGTTAGGAAGATGTTGGAGTTGATTGTTAAGGACGAGGTCTCAGGGTACTTGGAGGCACATGATAAAATAGGCTGGAGTCAGCATGATGTCTGCAAGGGGTAAGCTTGCCTGACAGATCTGTTGGAATTCTTTGGAGAAATAACAAGGAGGACAAAGGAGAATCGGTGGATGTTCTGTACTTGGATTTCCAGAAGGCCTTTGACAAGGTGCTACACATGAGGCTGCTTAACAAGCTATGAGCCCGTGGTATGACAGGAAAGATTCTAGCATGGATAAAGCAGTGGCTGATTGGCAAGAGGCAAAGAGTGGGAATAAAGGGAGCCTCTTTTGGTTGGCTGCTGGTGACTAGTGATGCTCCACAGAGGTCCGATTTGGGACCGATTCTTTTTACATTATACGTCAATAATTGTGGATGATGGAATTGATGGCCTTGCTGCAAAGTTTGCAGACGATATGAAGTGGAGGGACAGGTAATTTTGAGGAACTAGAAGGACTGACAGATTAAGAGAATGGGCAAAGAAGTGACAGAAATACAGTGTTGGGAACTGGTTAATTTGCGAGTTCAGTCTATAATGAGGAAGGCAAATGCAATGTTAGCATTCATTTCAGGAAGACTAGAATATAAAAGCAAGGATTTAATGCTGAGGCCTCACTTGGAGTATTGTGAGCAGTTTACAGCCCCTTATCTAAGAAAGGATGAGCTGAAACTGGTCCCTGTTCAAAAGAGGTTCACGAAGATGACGACAGGATTGAGTGGCTTGTCATATGAAGAGCATTTGATGGCTCTGGGCCTGGATTCACTGGAATTCAGGAATATAAGGGGTGACCTCATTGAAACCTATTGAATGTTGAAAGGCCGTGATAGAGTGGATGTGGAGAGGATGTCTCCTATGGTGGGAGAGTCTAAGACTAGAGGACACAGCCGTAGAATGGGGGGGTGCCCTTTTAGAACGGAGGTGAGGAGCAACTTCTTTAAGGCAGGGAGTGGTGATTCTTGGAAATTCTTTGCCAATGGCAGATGTGGAAGCCCGGTCTTTATGGATATTTAAGGCAGAGGTTGATAGATTCAATTGGGCATGGCATGAAGGGATATGGGAGCTGAGAGGAGAAATGGATCAGCCATGATAAAATTGTGGAGCAGGCTAGATGGGTGAAACGGCCTAATTCTGCTCCTACATCTTACTACCTGGTAACCACGCACACACAAACATCATCTGCCCTTTGGTCCCAGCTGGGACATTACCTTCACACTTCAGTCCTTGCTTGACCAGACCCCACAGCAAGCTGCCACAGTGGTCACAGAACGTTGGACTCATGTAATTATAGACCCGAAACCTGTGCGGAACATCGATTTTGAAACGCTCCTTCTGGAACTGCAGAAATAGGACGAGAGAGAAAATTAACCACAGATACAGAACAGATGCACAGACGGAAAGATTGAGAGGCCTGTGAGAACATAAATATCAATAGCAGGCAAATGACATCGCCATCTATCAATGTCTTGTGCATCATTTCCCTCATCACCTTCTGCAGGAACAGCATCTCCTCTGATTTCAAGTATGTGGAAAGAGGAAGAAGAGTTGGCGAACTGGATGCTCTACGCTGGCATATCCAATCACATGCTCAACACCAGTTTCCCATTCACTCCCTTGTAATTCAAATATCTATCCACCTCTACCATAAATACATTCAATCACCCTACATCCATGCTCCTTTGGCCAATAAGACTAAAATTATATTTAAAATTTATTTATTTTAGTCTTTAATATAGTCATTGGGCCATACAGAGCCCATCAGCCCATCCAGTACTGGTCTATACTCATGTTGTTTATCAGCACTTGGTCATTAGCTTTACAGAACTTCTCAGATATCTCCTCCACCATTCACTCACCAGTCTTCATCTCAAATATCACCTCCACCATTCACTCACCAGTCTTTATCTCAAATATCTCCTCCACCATTCACTCACCAGAGTCTTCATCTCAGATATCACCTCCACCATTCACTCACCAGAGCCTTTCTCATCTCAAACTCCTTCTGAGTGAACAAACGTATCTTTGTATCCCATTGAAACCTCTTAGCCCAGACACTTCAGCTCTGGTGAAGAGTTTCACACTATCCACCCTCTCATCATTTTCGAAAGACGGTCAGGTCCCTGCTCATCTTTCTCTGCTCTAGGGTAGACAAACACACCCACACACATCTCCAGTTGTGGCCTGACCAATATTTCCATGAAATTGTACCTTGACCTCTCTACTGCAGTATTCTGTTCTTTTCAATAAAGGCAAGTGTTCCATCTACCCTCTTCACCACCTCTTGGAGAAGCTAGTCAGGTGTATCAGTATTACCGTGGAGTAAAGGGAATTACAGAGGCATGAGAGAGAACTGATTGGAAAAGAACACCTGCAGGGATAACTGCAGAGCAGCAATGCCAAAGAGGAACTACTACTACTATGTCGACTCAGGCCTAGGGGGCAAAAAGAGGAAGTTTTATAAAGGCAAAATGACACAACTGTGGTGAACAAGCGAAGTCAAAGCCAGAGGGGGTACATAATAGAGCAAAAATTAGTTAGAAGTTAAAAGACTGGGAACCTTTCAAGTACAACAGAATGAACTAAAAAGTCATTAAGATAAAGATGGAATACAAAAGGGACCGATTCTTTTTACATTATATATCAATGATTTAGATGCTGGAATTGATGGCTTTGTTGCAAAGTTTTGAGGAAGTAGAGAGGCTGCAGAAGGACTTAAGACTGATTAGGAGAATGGGCAAAGAAATGGCAGATGGAATACAGTGTCGGGAACTGCATGCTCATGCTCTTTGGTTGAAGAAATGGAAGGGGTGACTACTTTCTAAAAGAAGAAAAAATACAAAAATATGAGGTGCAAAGGGACTTGGGTGTCCTTGTCCAGGACTCCCTTCAAGTTATTTTGCATGTTAAACCTGTGGTGCAGAAGTCAAAGGCAATTTGAGCATTCATCTCAAGAAGACTTGAACATAAAAGCAAGGATGTAATGTTGAGACTTTATAAAGCACTGGTGAGGCCTCACTTGGAGTATTGTGAGCAGTTTATGACCCTCATCTTATAAAGGATATGCTGAATCTGGAGAAGGTTCAAAGGAAGTTCAGAAAATGATCCCAGGATTGAATGGTTTGTCATATGAAGAACGTTTGATGGCTCTGGGCCTGTATTCACTAGAATTCAGAAAAATGAGGGGTGTTCCCATTGAAACCTATTGAATGGTGAAAGGCCTTGATAGAGTGGATGTGAACAGGCTGTTTCCCATGATCGGAGTGTTTAAGACCAGAGGACACAGCCCGAGAAGGCAGGAGATTGGGGCTGAGAGGAAAAATGGATCGGACATGATGAGATGGGCAGAGTGACTACGACGGGCCAAATGGCCTAATTCTGCTCTTATTTCTTATGGTGTTCTGCAGTGTTGCCAGCTTCAGTGACCTTTGATGGTAATGGCAAGGTCCCTCTGCTCCTCGATTCTCCCCAAGACCAAGAATGAGTCCTGACAGTCAAGTACAAACAATCAACTCTATTAAAGGTGAGGAGGAGGGAGACATGAGCATTGTGTCTGTGGCCGTCGAACTGCTCGAGATGGGTGAGACAGGGAACGAGGACTATTTGAGGGAAGTGGGATGAGGTGTGGGGGCGTGACGTGGGCAGGATGTGAGGAGGCGCGATGGGGATGCTACCCCAGTACATGGAGCTCAGAAAAATAGAGGGCTATGGGTAACCCTAGGTAATTTCTAAAGTACATACATGTTGGGCACAGCATTGTGGGCCGAAGGGCCTGTATTGTGCTGTAGGTTTTCTGAGTTTCTATGTTTATGTTTCAAAGGTAGACAAGCCGTGGCTCACCATAGTGTCTCGGCTGTTTGTGGCCGTCCCTGTACATCGGCCGATGATCTTGTCGATACATTTCTTGTGAATTGCAGCATTACATTCTGAAACAAAACACAGAATTAGACAAAGGTGGTAGAGCAGGGGGGCAGGGCAGTGGGCAGTGGGGGTGGTGGCACAGCTCGGGGTCTGTCTGAGATCTGTTGAACAGTAGTAAGGATGGGCGGGGGGCGGAGACAGATGGAGGGAAGGGGCAAGGTACCACCAGACAATGAGCGGGCGGGCAGGCAGGCAGTGGGGGAGGGTAGACCCGGGGGTGGTCGGAGAGGGGGAGACCCGGGAGCAGGCAGGTGGGTGGTGGAGGAGGGGGAGACCACGGGGGGGGGGTAGAGGGGGAGACCCAGTGGTGGTCGGGCGTGCGGTGGGGGAGGGGGAGACCCAGCAGTGGAAAGGTGTATAGGAGGGGGATATACTCACGGCGACACTGGTACCCCTGCTTGTTCAGACCCCTGTGGAAGACAGTGCAGATTGAGCAAGGTGTGAAAGACACCCCCCCACCCCCCCTACACATCCTTCCATTGCCCTCTCCCTCAATCATCCCACTCATCAAATTCATATGCCCTCCTCATCCCTGGGGCAAATCCAAAGTTCCCAACCTGTGCCTGGCTCCATTCACCTTACCACAACCTCAGCCACAGGTCCCGCCACATTGCTGCCCAGGGTCACAGCTCTGGGATGGGTCTGCAGAACCACGATGCCCCGACTCCTGGACTTGGCTGGTCCTCATCCTGTCCGGTGGAGCAGTTTCATCACCCCTCTCTGACCAGCTTGTACTTGCAGAACTGAGGGCTGAATGTGGGAAGTGGGTCCCTCCACCTTGGGCAGGTCTCCGCTCAGTCCCCATCAGACCCTAACTCCAGTGTCACTGGGTAAATTACACGCCATCCAGCCCTGCCCCAGTGTCACTGGGTAAATTACACTCCATCCAGCCTTGCCTCGGTGTCACTGGGTAAATTACACGCCATCCAGCCTTGCCCCGGTGTCACTGGGTAAATTACACTCCATCCAGCCCTGCCTCGGTGTCACTGGGTAAATTACACTCCATCCAGCCTTGCCTCGGTGTCACTGGGTAAATTACACTCCATCCAGCCTTGCCTCGGTGTCACTGGGTAAATTACACTCCATCCAGCCTTGCCCCGGTGTCACTGGGTAAATTACACTCCATCCAGCCCTGCCCCGGTGTCACTGGGTAAATTACACTCCATCCAGCCTTGCCCCGGTGTCACTGGGTAAATTACACTCCATCCAGCCCTGCCCCGGTGTCACTGGGTAAATTACACTCCATCCAGCCTTGCCCCGGTGTCACTGGGTAAATTACACTCCATCCAGCCTTGCCCGCCCCATTGGGCAGAATGTCCCTGCACTCCCCCCCGCCCCCCAAGCTCTTGTCCTGACCCGTGGGGAGGAGCCCCCACAGACCCAGCCCTCCCCTCTTTCTGCCGACAGCCTACAGCCTTACCAGACAAAGTCCCGACACACAGAACAGAAGGTTGGTTGCCGGAAGAAGGTGGCGGTGAACTCGTGGTTCTTGATGTAGTGGATCTTGGCCTGCTTGAAGGCACCTCTCCTGCGGTTCAGAGTGACAGCTCCGTCTTCCTCCCGCACACCCTGGTGACAGTCTGCGGGAGCAGATCTGATCTGAGTCAGTGTCTCCAGGCACAACAGCAGAGGACGGACACTATCAGCGGTTATTGTGCTTTACGGAAGGACTAGACGCACCCCACCCCTATCTCCAGTGCTCTTCAACGACCTGCGGCCAGAAGAGCTAAGTGCACAGTTGGCCTGAGATCCCACCCACAGGGACACACAAACCCGTTCTTCAGACCCCACAGGTTCACCACACCATTCACCACGGCCTCCACTGATCCACGTCCACTCCGAATCCTCATCGGTGCCTGATGACCATCACCCACAATCCCTCGATCTGAGAATAGTTATCTCTCTCAAACTTAAATATATCTGGTATAAATACATCTCAACCTTAAATAAGGCCACTTGGACAGAAAACATCAGGGATTCACCTCCCTCTGAGAGAAGGAAATTCTACACATCTCAGTTTTAATTATGTTCCATTGTCTCACAGGGAAAAACTTCACTACATCTACTCTGTCAAATCTCCTTTGGGTCTCATATGTTGAAATAAAGTCATTTGTCTACCCTCCATGGAATATAAGCTCCAATTGTTCAAGGTCCCTTCAGCACCTTAACAGTAAAAATCCCAATATCCACCATCAGAAATCACTTCAGTTCCATTCCATTCCCACCACGTGACATCCACACACTGCAGAGGTCCGGAGACCATCAGCCCAGTTCCATTCTCACACTGGGCGGGGCGAGGGGGAGGAGGGAAATGGAGATATCTACCCCTTTGACACGCACACACACATAGAACTGGAGAATCTCTCCAGAGAAGGTTACAGGTTACTTGTCGAATCTTCACAACAGACTGACAGACATGGAAGAAAGGGACCTGGAGGACAGAGACAGTGCAGTATGGAGGGGCACTCTTCCGTCTGGACCAGATACCGCGGCAGCACGGCTGCCCGCATCTGGGAACCAGTGTAGTGCAGGACCCTGTTTCCAGTCCCACACACCCAACTGGGACATTCCTAGAACTCCACCCTCAGTCACAGTTTTAAATGCTTAACCTAAAAAGGCCGGTCACTCTGGTTTAACAACCTGTTATTTGGATCTGAAGACAGTCGTTACTGCAGCAACTTGTCACAGAGCCAGGAGGTGAGGCCAAGTGTAGCTCTGTGATTTGTTCCCCAGCTCCCTTCCTCCTACAGTCCGTTCATTGCCAATCAGCCAGGACCATGGGGCGTGATTACAAGCCCTGCAGTCGTCAGAACCAAGCTGCCTGAAATAACTCTTGTCATAACAGTGGCGAGCACAGAAGGACAGAAGAATGAGATAGCACAAGTGCACGTTACAACACAGCAACCCTGCTAAACTGCTCGCTTTAGTAACAATCCCATTCATTCACACCAGACTGGGAGAAAACTTCAGGCAGTAATTAGGAAGATGGAATTATCTTGACAAGCAGGATTAAGATAATTAGAAGCAGGTAGCCAAGGGAAGAGTCGGTACCTCTAGGGACCAAAGGGGTGAACTATTGTGGAGACAACGGGTACCAGCAGGATCCTAAATGAATACTTAACACATGGTAGGCTTGTGCAGAAGCACAGAACATGTGGGATCTAAAGTATGCTGGCAAACTGGATCTAAAATTGGCTTGTGATGTGAGGCAGGGGGTGATGGTGGAGGGGTGTTCTGCTGTCTGGAGGTCTGTAACCAAAGGTATTCTGTAGAGACCATTGCTGGGGCCTCTTGTTTGTCATATGTACAAGTGACATTGCTGAGACTGTAGATGCATGATTAGTTAAGTTTGTAGATAGAGAACTTTGCCTCAGCATACAGAGCAACATACAATGCCTGTAAAAACAGTGCATCTCCCCCTACCAGAACTTTTCATGTTTTATTGTTTTACAACATCAAATCACAGTGGAATTAATTTGGCTTTTTGACATGGATCAACAGAAAAAGACTTTCATGTCAATGTGAAAACAGATCTCTGCAAAGTCATCTAAATTAATTGCAAATATAAAACACAAAATAATTGATTGCATAAGTATTCACCCCCTTTTAATATGACAAACCAAATCATCACTGGTGCAGCCAACTGGTTTTAGAAGTCACAATTAGTTAAATGGAGATCACCTGTGTGCAGTCAAGGTGTTTCAATTCATTGTCATAAAATTACACCTGTATCTGGAAGGTCCAACTGCTGGCGAGTCAGTATCCTGGCATAAACTACACCATGAAGACAAAAGAATACTCCAAGCAACTCTGTGAAAAGGTTATTGAAAAGCACAGGTCAGGAGATGGATACAAGAAATTTTCCAAGTCACTAAATATCCCTTGGAGTACAGTTAAGTCAATTATCAAGAAATGGAAAGAATATGGCACAGCTGTAAATCTGCCCAGATCAGGTCATCCTCAAACACTGAGCGACCGTGCAAGAAGGGTACTAGTGAGGCAGGCCACCAAGAGACCGATGACAGCTCTGGAGGAGTTACAAGCTTCAGTGGCTGAGACGGGAGAGATGGCGCAAACTGGCGTTTCACCAGTCACAGCTTTATGGGAGAGTGGCAAAGAGAAAGTCACTGTTGAAAAACAAACTCACATGAAATCTTGGCTAGAGTTTGCCAGAAGTCACATGGGAGACTCTGAAGTCAGCTGGAAGAAGGTTTCATGGTCTGATGAAACCAAAATTAAACACTTTGGCCATCAGACTAAATGCTGTGTTTGCTGTAAGCCGAACACCACACATCATCAAAAGCACACCATCCCTACCCTGAAGCATGGTGGTGGCTGCATCATGCTGTGGGGATGCTTCACTGCAGCAGGCCCTGGAAGGCTTGTGAAGGTAGAGGGTAAAATGAATGCAGCAAAATACAGATAAATCCTGGAGGAAAACCTGATGCAGTCTGCAAGAGAACTGTGACACGGGAGATTTGTTTTCTAGCAAGATGATGACCCTGAGCATAAATCCAAAGCTACACAGAAATAGCTTAAAAACAACAACGTTAATGTCCTGGAGTGGCCAAATCAGAGTCCAGACTCAATCCAATTGGGAATTTGTCGCTGGACTTGAAAAGGGCTGTTCACTCACGATCCCCATGCAATCTGACAGAAATTGAGCAGTTTTGTAAAGAAGAATGGGGAAAAATTGCAATGTCCAGATGTGCAAAGCTAATAGAGACCTATCCACACAGACTCAAGTCTGTAATTGCTGCCAAAGGTGCATCTACTGAATACTAACTTTGAAGGGGGTGAAAACTTATGCAATTAATGGTGTTTTATTTTCGTAATTAATTTAGATCACTTTGTAGAGATCTGTTTTCACTTTGACATGAAAGTGTCTTTTTCTGTTGATCAGCGTCAAAAAAGCCAAACTAAATCCACTGTGATTCAATGTTGTAAAACAATACGAATCCTTCCAAGAGGATTGAATACTTTTTATAGGCACTGCAGGACAGTTAGAAAGTTGGTTGAAGGGCGGCAGATGGAGAAAAGGTGAGGGGTAACGCAGTCTGGAACATCAAATACTAACAGGAAACATAGTGAATGGCAGTCACCTCTGGTTTGTTGATATACAGATGGACCTTGGTGTCAATACAAGTTCATAGGTCCTTGAAAAAAACACAGATGGGCAGGACAGTGAAGAAGGCATTAAGTAAATTATGTTGCAGCCATCTAAAGCAGTGGCTGGGCCACACAGAGTATTGTTTATAGTCTGGAACCATAAAACAGGAATGATGTTGCCTTGAACGTAGGGCTACAGTTAGAAGATAGCTGGGATTTTCTCACTGGAACACAGAGGTTCAGGGATGACCTTAGAGGATTATAAAATTTTGAGGGCCTCAAACAGGGCAGATGGGGAATCTGAAACAGGCATAGCTTGAAGGTGAAATTTAAGGGGACAAGAATTTCCCGCAGAAAGTGCGATACACGAAATGAGCTGGCAGAGGCTGCTGGGGCAGTTAGACCATGCAAATTTAAAAGGCAGTTAGACACGTGATTGGAAATATGCTGTGGGAGACAAACTAATTGTAGGCAAATGGGATTGGCATAGGAAGACATCACAGTCAATATGGATGAAATGGGACAACGGACGTCTTTATGTGCATCATTCCATCACTTTACCATCTGGGTCAGGGTGCTGGGATAACAGTGATGGGGTCCGGGGCAGAATAGATGGGTTCATCATGCCATCTGGGTCAGGGCTTTGGGATTACCGTGATGGGTTCAGAGTGATGGGATAACAGCGTTGGGGTTCAGCATGTTATCTCGGTCATGGCGTTGGGACAACAGAGATTGTGTTCTCTGTGGGCGGGGCAACAGTGCCGGGGTTCATTATGCTAACTGGGTCAGGATGTTGGGCTCAGTGTGGAAATACTAAAGACAGTACTGGATCATCAGAAGTGTTATTCAGCCCGAGATTCAAAATCTTCCACTGGTTGGGTTTATTATCGACATGTGTACTAAGACAGGGCGGGAAGATTTTGTTTACATGCCGTCCAGGAAGTTCATTGCACGTGCAAGTACATTGAGTTAGTGGAAAGGAGACCCGAGTGCAGAATAAAGTATTGCGGTTACAGAGAGAGTGCAGTGCAGATGGACAAATAAAGTGGAAGGGCCAGGAGGAGGTAGATTGCGAGATCAAGAGTTAATCCCTTAATGAATGAAAGGTCTGTTCAACTATTGAGTCCAGTGGTACATGTGGTCAGCCTCTTGCATTTCAAAGTGAAGATGTCCAGGATGGATGGGTATCTGATTTTACCCCCTGCTTTGTAGAGTACCAGAGGGACCGGTTGCACCTGACCTGGAGCGAAACCAATATCCTGGTTGTGAAGTTTGCTGATGCTACTCGGGAGATTTCAAATTAGTCTTGCGAGGGGTTGGGAACTGGAGACCCAGGTCAATAAGGGAAGAATCAGATTAGAAGGTAGATGTCAGGGAAGGAAGTGAAAAGCAAAAATTGAAATAACATGTAAGATGGGTCAGATAGTTTAAAGTGTGTATATTTAAAGATTAAGAGTATTATGAGTAAGCGTGATGAATTTCAAGCATGGATCAGTATATGGAACTATGATGTTGTGGCCATTGTTGAAACTTTATCAAGAGAAGGGCAGAAGTGGGTGATTAATGTACCAGGTTTTCAAAGTTTTAGAAAAGACAGAGGAGGAGGTAAACGAGGGGGTGAAGTTGCACTCGTGATCAGGGGCAATATCACAGCTGCATTCAGGGGGAGACATAATGAAGGGGTCAGACACCAAGTCCATTTAACCTCAAGACCACAAGGTATAGGAGCAGAATTAAGCAATGTGGCCCATCGAGTCTGCTCTGCTATTTCATCATCACTGATCCAATTTTCCTCTCTGCCCCAATCTTCTGCCTTCTCCCCGTATCCCTTCATGCCCTGACCAATCAAGAATTTATCAACCTCAGCCATAAATAGATGAAACTTTGGAATAGGAAAGGTGAAATCACAATGATAGCCACTGGGACATTGAGGAACAGATACGTAACCAGATTAAGGGAACGTGTAAAAATAATAGCATTGTCGTCATGGGAGACTTCAACTTCTTAGATCAAGGATTTTAAGTGGGGCAGAATTTGTTCAGTGTATCCAGGAAGGTTTCTTAAATCATTATGTGGATGGTCCAATGAGAGGAGGAGCTGTACTGTACCTGGTGTTGGGTAATGAGCCTCAGATAACTGACCTTTCACAACTCTATCTTTCAGGATAGCTATAGGTTGGGATAGGAATGGTCCTTGTGTTAAATTGGAGTATGGCAAATTACCAGGGAATTAGGCAGAAACTGAGTAGCATTAAATTGGGGACATCTTTTCTCTGGCAAGTCCACATCAAGGTGTTTAAAGATCAATTGCACAGAGTACAGGAAAGGTATCCAGGGATGGAAAGATAAGAGAACCTTGGATGTCAAGAGAGGGGATGAATTTAGTCAAGAAAAAAAAGGAAACATATGTAAAGCTTTTGAAGTCAGAATCAAACGAAGCACGAGTATAAAGAAGCCAGAAAAGAACTAAAGAAAATTAGGAAAGCCAGGAGGGGCCGTGAAAAGTCCTTGGCAAGTTGGATTGCAATGAATCCCAAGGCATTCCATATGTACATCACAAATAAGAGGATAACTAGGGAGAGTGCAGGACCACTTGAGGATAAAGAGGGGAATATTTGCTAGGATGTGGAGAATGTGAGTCAGGTACTTAATGAGTGCTTTGCTTCAGTATTTACCAAAGAAAGGGTTATTGAGGAACAGGAGATCAGTGCTATGTGTATAAATATGTTCGGACATTTAGATCAAGGAGATGGTGGTGTTGGGCCTCCTAATGAGTATTGAGGTGGATGTTCCCAAGTCCTGATGGGATTTACCCCAGGTTATTGAAGGAGGCAAGAGACAAGATTACTGGGCCCTTGACCAGTGTCAATGTGTCCTCTCCAGCCACAGGCAAGATCCCGAAGGACTGGTGAGCGGTTAATGTTGTACCTGTACTTAAGAGGGGAACAAGGGAAAATCATGGGAACTATAGAGTGGTGAATCTCACATCAGTTGTAGGGAAATTGCTGCAGAAAATGCATAGGGATAAGATGTATGAGCATTTGGAAACCCATGGCCTAATAAGGCAGAGCCAGCATGGCTTTGTGCAGGGCAGGTCGTGCCTTACCAACTTGATTGAGTTTTTTGACAAGGCGATGAGAGAGATTGATGAGGGTAGGGCAGTGGATGTTGTCTGCATGGATTTTAGTAAGGCATTTGACAAAGTCCATCATGGGAGGTTAATCCAGAAGATTGAGCAGCATGGGGTCTGCAGTGAATTAGCTGCTTGGATTCAGACTGGCTTGTGCACTGAAGACAGAGGGGAGTGATTGAAGGGACTTGTTCAAGTTGGAGCTCTGTAATTAGTGGAGTTCCGCAGGGATCAGTGTCAGGACCTCTGGTGTTTGTAAAATACATAAATGACCTGGATGAAAATGTAGATAGGATAGTAAATTTGCGGATGATACCAAGATTGGAGGAATTATGAATAGTGTTGAAGACTGGCAAAGAATATAGATTATTTGCAGATATGGGCTGAAAAATGGCAGATGGAGTTTAACCCAGATAAATATGAGGTGTTGCACCTCGGTAGGGCAAGTGTTAGGAGACAGAACACAGTTAAGCGCAAGATCCTTAATAGTATTACTGATCCGAAAGGTCCTGGGATCCAAGTTCATCGCTCCATGAAAGCGGCTACACAGGTTGATAAGGTGGTTAAGGCGGCTTATGGAATGCTTACTTTGGTTAGCTGAGGTGCTGAGTTCAGTAGTTAGGAGGTTATGTTGCAACTTTATAAAACTCTAGTTGGGCCTCATCTGGAGTATTGCGTACAGTTCTGGTCACCGTATTATCGAAGGGGTGTTGAGGCATGGAGAGGGTGCAGAGAAGGTTTACCAGGATGCTAAAGCCCATGGTATACAGGGTTTTAGGCATCTGTTAGTCTCGTGAGAGCACGGATTTGTGCCTTGGAAAGTTTCCAGGGTGCAGGCCTGGGCAAGGTTGTATGGAAGACCAGCAGTTGCCCATGCTGCAAGTCTCTCCTCTCCACACCACTGACGTTGTCCAAGGGATAGGCATTAGGACCCATACAGCTTGGCACCGGTGTCGTCACAGAGCAATGTGTGGTTAATTGCCTTGCTCAAGGACACAACACATTGCCTCAGCCAAGGCTCAAACTAGCAACCTTCAAATCACTAGAGGAACGCCTTAACCCCTTGGCCACGCGCCAACACAGGGTAAACAGGAAGGGAGCCAATACATTCTCCTGTGGGGCCCCAGTGTTGCTTATAGCCATGTCTGATACACAGCTTTGAACCTGTGATCTGCCAGTCAGAGGTGAAGCAGGACCAGACTCTCTATGGTCGTTGTGATGTGTGAGGTCAGGGCCTCTGGACAGTAGTCATTCTTGGGTACTTTGGGATAAATACATTTGCATCCAAATCATGGGCTTTGACCCTGGACGCTCCACAACCCACTGGTCCCCGCCCCAAATGACTTGATTCCTTGTTTCCCCCTTTCCTGCCTAATAACCAATGCTGAATCCACACCACTACATTATCCCCAATATGACGTGCTCTCATTTTGTTTAAGAATCTCATGTTACCTATGAAAGGGCTTCTTCACCATATTAACTGGTTTGTCTTTATCTATTCCACTAATTACAATCTCATAAAACTTGTAACAGACATGTCAAACATGATGTCCCTTTCATAAATTAATGATGACCCTGCCCAATCCAGTTAATACTTTCCAAGTGCCCTGTTACTACATGGAGCAAACTGCCTGTTCTACAGATCCCTGCTTTCACCAGTCATGGGGTCACACTTCAGCCTTTCAAAGTGTGGGAGCCATTGTTATCTGATGGGAAATGTGGAAGATAACAACAGACCCATTTCATCGTTCTGGGCTTTATCTGACTCCCAGTTCCATTACCTGCTCCAATTTCTGTCAGCGACTTCTCACTCCAGACCGTCAGGCCTTCAAAATTTCCATTTGGTTTTCTGTGTCTTCTTTTGTGAAGGCAGGCATGAATAACTTGTTTAATTTCTTATTCTTCAATAAGACGTATTCAGCTCAGCCTGCAAGGAACTATTTTTAAACTGTAATCTTTTCTTTCAGATCAATCTATTGAACCTCTTATGCCTTGCTTCTTGCTAGCCTACTCTCACATTCTGCGTTTGCTCTCCTCTACTGTGGAATTATTGATTGGTACATTTCCCGCTCATCGGACTGGAAGCCAGAGAACGGAGTGGACTATACCTGAGCAAACAGTCACTTCCCCTTGGCCATCAGTCACGGGGCATTGAGCAATAGCAAAGAGGGGTGAGGAGGACTCCACTATATAACCTTCCAACTAGAAGCAGACCAGCTACAGCGAGTTAGAACATAAAACTGAAGCAGAATAATAGATGGCCTTTAGAAAGCAGACATTGTCGAGATCCATTCTGTGAAGAAAAGACGAGGGAAACAGAGCCGGGCTCATCAACTGAGCTGGAAATCGAGAAGGTGATGAAAGAAACTGAACAGACGATGTATGCCACCTGTGTAACGTGGCTGAGCATCAGCTTGAATAGAGTAAACCGAGAGGTGATAAGAGGAAAAGAGAGCAAAAGAAATTTCAGAAGTCTTCTGCCAATTTGTACATACAAGCAGGTCTTATCAGCACAACTGGGACAGATTACAGATTAAGATGTTCTGTAGTGAATAAGGGAGCAATTTTATTTTCAATATTTAGAACATTACAGCACAGTAGAGGCCATTTGGCCCACAATGTTGTGCTGACCCTTTAACCTATTCTCAAATAACTCTTCTCTCCTACATAACCCTCCATTTTCCTGTCATCCATGTGCCTATCTAAAGGTCTCTTAAAGGTCCCTAATGTATCTGCCTCTACCACCACCCCAGGAGCATATCCCATGCACCCACCCCTCTGTGTGTAAAGAACTCGCCTCTGACATACCTCTTGTATTTTTGTACAATTACCTTAAAATTATGCCCCTTTCTATTAGCCATTTCCACCCTGGGAAAAAGTCTCTGGCTGTCTACTTGATCTATGCCTCTTAGCAACATACACTGTGCACCTCTCTCTCAACTCTCCTCTCATCTTCCTTCACTCCAAAGAGAAAAACCCGAGCTCACTCAACCTTTCCTCACAAAACATGCATGCTAGTCCAGGCAGCATCCTGGTATACAGCATCTCCTCCTCACCCTCTCTAAAGCTTCCACATCCTTCCTATAATGAGGTGACCAGACCTGAACACACTACTCAAAGTGTGGTCTAACCAGAGTTTAACAGCGCTCAATATTACCTTTTAGTATTTATTTCATTTTCTTCGCGTAATTTTCAATTGCGATAGTAAACTAGTCTGCAGCCCAGCTGTTGCTCAGGTCGTTAATTTAACCTGTCCTGTTCAGTTACTTAAGTCAGAACTTATGGTACCTTAAAATAAATCTCAAAAGCTGGGGGGGTAGCTAATGCTGTGCCTTTATCGTGCTGCAAGGACAAGCCAGAGAACACGAGGCTGACATCAGTGGTGGGGAAGTTACTGGAGGGGATTCAGAGGGACAGCATCCACCTGCATTTGGAAAAGTGCAGACTGATCAGGGATAGTCAGCGTGGCTTTGTGTTGGGAGGTCAAATCTCATGAATTTGAGTTGTTTTTTGAAGAGGTGACCAAGGGGATTGACAAGTATAGGGAAATAGATGTTGTTTAGTAGGTTTTTCACAAGGTCCCACATAGTAGGCTGGTCTGGAGGGTTAGATCAAGGGTGTGGTGTGAGTTGAATTCTGTGATGGGCGGTACGCCGCAGGGATCAACGCTGGATTCCTTGTTCTTTCATCATCTGCATCAATAACTTGTTTAACTTGACATGTAAGTTTGCAGATATCACTGTCGTGGACAGTAAAGATGATTGTCAGATTACAACAGAACATAGATCAATTGGGAAAATGAGCTAAGGAACAGCAGGTGGAAGTTAACTTGGACAGTACGAGGTGTTGCACCTTAGTCAGGTAAACCAAGGCCCTCGAGAGGAATGCAGAACAGCACGTCTGCTAAGAACCAGGAAATTCTGTTACACTTTACAAAGTTCTGTTTAGGCTTCACTTAGGTGTTCAGCTCTGGTCATCCCATATGGGAGGTACGTGGTGGCTTTGGAGAGGGTGCTGAAGAGGTTTCCAGGATGCTGCCTAGCTTGGTGGTTATGTGCTGTGAGGAGAGGTTCGAAGAGCTAGTATTGTTCTCTAGAGTGATGGAGACTGTGTGGAGATTTGATAGGAGTTTATAAAATTATGCAAGGCACAAATAGAATGGACAGCCAACTTCTTTTTCCCAGAATCGAAATGTCTAGTACAAGAAGGTGGGGGGCGGGGGGAGAATACAAGGGAGATGTGCGAGGCAAGCTCTTTCCCCCACATTGAGTGGTAGGTGCCTGGAATGTGCTGGAAACAGACAGCATTGGGGCACTTTAAAAAAACTATGAAAATGCTGACAAGGTGAATTTGCGGGGAAGAGGTATTAGATTAATTCGAAATTATTGGCTTAGTCAGTCTGGTCTGTTCTGTGCTAAAGCAGGACTGATTCACACCACAGTTTCATCATGCCGATAACCTGTTAGTTTAGCAGCATCTGTGGAGCCAAAGGAATGGTCGATCTACTGGGGCTCCATGATCCAAGTTCACTCCAAGACCAGGAGGCATCTGGTGTAGATTCACGCTGACTACGTGAGGAAAAAGTTCATTATTGCATAGTTCAGCAAAAGGCACACTTCACCGCTCTGGCCAAGTCGCAGAACCTTACCTGTGTCTTCCAGGAATAACTGCACTGCCATCAGCACTTTGCCTTGAGGCTGGAGGTCCAACTGCAGAAAGAGGAACTCCAATAAATATTGTAACTGCTCCTCACGCACCCAGCTGAAAGCCCCACCTCTGGTCACACATGTGCTCCTGGGCAATGCATCACCCAAACTCGAGAATCAGAGGCAACAAATTTGCTGGAGGAACTCAATGCACTGAGGCCACTTTAATAATGTCTCTTCCCTCAGTTCCCATGAGTTCCCCCTCACCCACATAGCATTCAGTCTTCAGAACAACATTCAACACATCACCTCCTTCCACAATGAGCTCTCCCTGGGCAGGGAAACAGAGGAGATTTCAATACAGAGGGATAATCGACAGCCCGGGCCCCCGGCAGCTGCAAGTGGCAGCAGAGCCTCCCCCGTTACTCGGCCTGACCCGGTGCGTCCGATGACGTAACCAGCCGATCGATCCCCGCGGGACGCGTCCACCAGCCTCAAAGAGCTGACAACAACACACTGAATCGAGGGAAACCTGGAAAGATGCATTATTTACCGAGGAAGCGTGGGAAAAGAGCTGGGCTGCTGGTCAGATTGAAGCTGAGGGGCTTCAGGGTCCCTGTGCCCACCATCCTACTAGCTAATGTGCAAGCCATAGAGAACAAGGTGGATGATCTTACAGGGAGACTCATCTACTGGAGGGAGATTCAGAACTGCTGTGTATTCTGTTTCACCAAGACCTGGCTCTCCCCTGCCACCGCCGACTGTGCCATCCAACCGGAGGGATTTTTGATCCATTGGATGGACCGCACGGTGTCTTCGGGCAAGACGAGGGGAGGTGGTGCCTGCCTACTGATCAACACTGTGTGGTGCTCGGACACAGTGGCACTGACAAGCTCCTGCAGCCCGGACCTGGAACACCTGTCGGTGAAGTGTCGTCCCTACTATCTGCCACGGGAATTCACCTCGGTCATACTGACAACGGTCTGCATTCCCCCCCAGGCGGACGTGGAGCGTGCTCTGAACATACTGTATGCCAACATCAGTGAACTTGAGACCAGGTATCCAGAGGCTTTGCTCATTACAGCCGGGGACTTTAACCAGGCCAACCTCAGAAAGGTGCTGCCAAAGTTATACCAACATGTCTCCTGCCCCACTAGAGGCCCGAATATACTTGACCACTGCTACACAGCAGTCAAGGATGCCTACTATTCCATCCCACGACCTCACTTCGGAAAATCAGACCATCAGGCCGTACTCCTCCCGGCTTACAAACAGAAACTGAAGCGGGAGGTCACGGTGTCAAAAGTAGTGTCGCGTTGGACGGAGGAAATGGATGAGGTCCTCCGTGACTGCTTTGAATGACTTGGCAGCTAACCTCGATGAGTATGCCTCAGCTGTCACAGACTTTATTTGGAAATGCACGGAGGACTGTGTGTCTCGCAAGACGATCCGGGTATTCCCTAACCGGAAACCTTGGATGAATTATGAGGTCAAGTCCCTTTTAAAGGCTAGAGCTGCGGCTTTTAGGTCCGGGGATACCAGTCGCTACACGGAATCCAGGCGTGAACTCCGGAAAGCTATTAAGGGCGCCAGGAGGCAATATCGAGCCAAGTTGGAAGCCCAGGCTAACCAGAAGGATGCCAGTAGACTATGGCAGGGTCTAAATGAGATCACTGGGTGCAAAGAAAAGGCTGGGAATATCAATAACTGTGGTGCTTCTCTTCCTGACGAACTTAACGTATTCTACACAAGATTCGAACAGAAGAGGAGCGTCCCGCTCCCTCCGGATGAACCGGAGCTGGTGGCATCGAGATTCATCGTCACCGAGGAGGATGTTAGACGGCCTTCCTGAAGATAAATCCAAGGAAGGCGACGGGCCCAGATGGCGTCCCAGGACAGGTTCTCCGGGCCTGTGCAAGCGAGCTAGCTGGAGTGTTTGCTGACATCTTCAACTGCTCCTTGCTTCAGTCTAAGATCCCCTCGTGTTTTAAGAAGGCAACAATAATCCCGGTGCCAAAGAAGAGCAAGGTGGCATGCCTGAATGACTATCGACCTGAGACTCTGACATCAATTGCTATGAAGTGCTTCGAGAGGTTGGTTATGGCACACATCACCACAGCCTACTGGTCAACCTCGACGCTTTGCAATTCGCCTACCGGAGCAACAGGTCAACGGCAGATGCCATCTCTCCGGCCCTACATTCCTCCTTAGAACACCTGGAGAATAAAGATGCATACGTAAGGCTCCTTTTCATTGACTACAGCTCTGCCTTTAATACCATCGTTGCAAATAAACTGATTCCTAAGCTCCAGAACCTGGGCCTTAGCACTCAGATCTGCAGCTGGATCTTCAACTTCCTCACAGACAGGACCCAGGCTGTAAAAATAGGGGACAAGCTCTCCTCTACAATCACTCTGAGCACCGGTGCCCCACAAGGCTGTGTACTCAGCCCCCTGCTGTACTCACTGTACACCCATGATTGTGTAGCCAAGTTTCCAGCAAACTCAATACATAATTTTGCTGATGACACAACAATTATAGGCCGGATCTCAGGTAATGATGAGTTTGAGTACAGAGAGGAAATTAAGAACCTGGTGGCATGGTGCGAAGACAGTAACCTATCCCTCAACGTCAGCAAGACGAAGGAATTGGTTGTTGACTTCAGAAGGAGTAGCGGACCGCACAACCCAATTTACATCGGTGGTGCACAAGTGGAACAGGTCAAAAGCTTTAAGTTCCTTGGGGTCAATATCACAAATGACCTGACTTGGTCCAACCAAGCAGAGTCCACTGCCAAGAAGGCCCACTAGCGCCTTTACTTCCTGAGAAAGCTAAAGAAATTAGGCCGGTCCCCTAAAAACCTCACTAATTTTTATAGATGCGCCGTAGAAAGCATTCTTCTAGGGTGCATCACAACCTGGTATGGAAGTTGTCCTGTCCAAGACTGGAAGAAGCTGCAGAAGATCGTGAACACGGCGCAGCACATCACACAAACCAATCTTCCGTCCGTGGACTCACTTTACACTGCACGCTGTCAGAGCAGTGCTGCCAGGATAATCAAGGACACGACCCACCCAGCCAACACACTTTTCGTCCCTCTTCCCTCCGGGAGAAGGTTCAGGAGCTTGAAGACTCGTACGGCCAGATTTGGGAACAGCTTCTTTCCGACTGTGATAAGACTGCTGAGCGGATCCTGACCCGGATCTGGGCCGTACCCTCCAAATATCCAGACCTGCCTCTCGGTTTTTTTTTTTGCATGACCTTACTTTCCATTTTTCTATTTTCTATTTATGATTTATAATTTAAATGTTTAATATTCACTAATTTTTACTATTTTAATATTTAATATTTGTAATCCAGGGAGCAGGAAGCGCAGAATCAAATATCGCTGTGATGATTTACGTTCTAGTATCAATTGTTTGGCATCGATAAAGTATAAAGTAAAGTAATCTGTAGCGCCTTCCAGAACTCGGAGGGAGCTCACTAGCACATCTTCAAGAGGTGGGGCATGCTCAAAAGAGTTGTTCTGGACTCCGTCTGTCAACTGAGAGTTGGTGACCTTTCCCTCAGCTCTGCACCAGGCAGGGAGGGGAGGTACCATGTGAGTGGAAGTGGAAACATGGAACAAATCTAAGCATCTTCCGATGTGTCCCTGCACACTGAGAGGCAAATACAACCTCTCCTCACCCAACAATACCACTGTTATTGGCAGAATCTCAGATGGTGACGAGGATGTGTACAGGAGTGAGGTACATTGAGTGATGTCACCTCAGGAAGGGGCAATTGATTCAAAAGATTCAAAAAACTTTATTGTCATTCTCTGCAGGGCAGAATGAGACAGCGTTCCTCGGGGCAGTGCAATCATTACATAACAAACGCAACACTAAATAATAAACATTACAATAAATAGTAAAACACAACAGCCACATGTCAGTTAAATCAGTTATAAGTGTCCAGTGGAAGTTAAAAATGTCCAAAGCAGAGTCAGGTAGAGCAGCTATTTAGCAGTCTGACTGCCTGTGGGAGGAAGCTGTTTAGTAGCCTTGTGGTTTTAGTTTTGATGCTCCTGTAACGTTTGCCTGATGGCAGAAGAACAAACAGTTCATGGAGAGGGAGTGAGGGGTCTTTAATGATGTACCGTGTCTTCTGGAGGCATCGACTCTGAAAGAGGTCTTGGACAGAAGGTAGGGAGACCCCAATAACCTCCTCTGCTCCCCTAACCACCCTCTGCAAGGCTTTTTTGTCGACAGCACTGCAGCTGGAGTACCAGGTTGTGATGCAAAAGGTCAGCATACTCTCAACCACGCCTCTGTAGAATGTAGTTAAGATGTTAGTGGGGAGTGATGCTTGTTTAAGCTTCCTCAGAAAGTGCAATCTCTGCTGGGCCCGTTTCACAATCCCAGTGGTGCTCCTGGACCAGGTGAGATTGTCCGAGGTCTGCACCCCAAGGAACTTGATGTTTTCCACTCTCTGCACTGTGGAGCTGCTGATGCCGAGGGTTGTGTGCTCAGGCTGAGATCATCTGAAATTGACGATCATCTCCTCGGTTTTGGTGACATTAAGCATCACGTTGTTATCCCTGCACCAGCTCTCTAGGTGTTTGACCTCCTCCCTGTACATTGTTTCATCACTTTTGCTGATGAGCCCCACCACTGTGGTATCATCAGCAAATTTAATGATCAGGTTCTCCTTGAATCTGGCTGCAGTCATGTGTTAGCAGTGTAAACAGCAATGGGCTAAGCACACAGCCTGGTGGGGATCCAGCGCTCAGTGTGAACACTGAACGGGAAGAACACACAGGTCAGCAGTGGAAAGGGTGAGCAATCTCGAGGTCAAACGTCTCAATGATCTGTCCTGGGCCCAAAACATTGAATGACTCACGAAGCCGGCTTACCAGTGGCTAGACCTCATTACAAGTTTTGAGAGATTTACTATATCACCAAAGACTAGCAAATTTCTACAAAGGTGCGGTGGAAAGCTCCAATGTGCAGGATGAAAAGAGGCTCCAGAGGGTGCAGACACAGCCAGCTCCATCATCACAGCAAGCTTCCCCACCATCGAGGGCATCTTCAAAAGGCGATGTCTCAGGAGGGCAGCACGATTCATTCAGGACCCCCACCATCCAGAACGTGCCTCTTCTCATTACTACCAACAAGGAGGAAGGCACACACTCAATGGTGAATAGGTGAATTGACTTTATTTCTTACATCCTTCACATACATGAGGAGTAAAAATCTTTACGTTACATCTCTGTCTAAGTGTGCAATCATAGTGATTTATAATAAATAGAACAATCAATGTAACGTAGAAATACACTTAAATCAGCATGAGTTAATCAGTCTGATGGCCTGGTGGAAGAAGCTGTCCCGGAGCCTGTTGGTCCTGACTTTTATGCTGTGGTACCGTTTCCTGGATGGTAGCAGCTGGAGTAGATTGTGGTTGGGGTGACTCGGGTCCCCAGTGATCCTTCGGGCCCCTTTTATGCACCTGTTACTGTAAATGTCCTGAATAGCTGGAAGTTCACAACTACAGATGTGCTGGGCTGTCCGCACCACTCTCTGCAGAGTCCTGTGATTGATGGAAGTACAGTTCCCATACCAGGCAGTGATGCAGCCAGTCAGGATGCTCTCAATTGTGCCCCTGTAGAAAGTTCTTAGGATTTGTAGGCCCATACCAAACTTCCTCAACCGTCTGAGGTGAAAGAGGTGCTGTTGTACCTTTTTCACAACACAGCTGGTGCGTGCAGACCACGAGAGGTCCTCAGCGATGTGGATGCTGAGGAACTTGAAGCTGTTTACCCTCTCAACCCCAGATCCATTGATGTCAATAGGGGTTAGTCCGTCTCCATTCCTCCTGTAGTCCACAACCAGATTCTTTGTTTTTGAGACATTGAGGAAGAGGTTGTTTTCTTGACACCACTGTGTCAGGGTGATGACTTCTTCCCTGTAGGCCATCTGGTTATTGTTTGAGATTAGGCCAATCAATGTAGTGTCATCAGCAAATTTAATGAACAGATTGGAGCTGTGGGTGGTGACACAGTAATAGGTATACAGGGAGTAAAGGAGGGGACTCAGTACACAGCCCTGAGGAGCACCTGTGTTGAGAGTCAGAGGGATGGAGGTGAGGGAGCCCACTCTTACCACCTGCCAGTAATCTGACAGGAAGTCCAGGATCCAGCTGCACAAGGCAGGGTGAAGGCCGAGGTCTCTGAGCTTCCTGTTGATCGTGGATGGAACTATTGTTTGGTGTTCATCACAGCCAACAGCTGACACCCCTACAGGCATCTCAAACATACCAACTGGACCACTTCTCCCAATGGTCCACTACCAGCATACTCTGACCAGACACACCAACCACCCCTGTCAACCTCAGACCGTGACCACCTCTGACTGTACTCACCCAGAACTCTGCTTTCCCGTTGCCTTTCTTACAACGCTCAGCAAGGACGGAGACGCCAACCGTAACCTCGGACAGGGGCTCCTCCGCACTCCCCATCAGGACGATCTGGATGACCCGGCCCTCATAGATGTGAGCATCAAAGGAGGATTTCCAGTCTGGGTACATAGTCGGCTTCTTCTGCATCAGGGTCTTACCGCGCTCTGCCGATACAAAGTGCAGGGTCATCAGCAACCACAGATGTGGAGAGATGGGGCAGGCCGCAGAGAGGCGGCAGGCAGGTGATGGGGCAGGCCGGAGACGGGGTGGGCCGGCTGGAGATGTGGAGAGATGGGGCAGGCCGCAGAGAGGGGGCAGGCCAGAGGCGGGGTGGGCCGGCTGGAGACGTAATGGGGCGGGCCACGGAGAGGGGGCAGGCCGGAGAAGGGGTGGGCCGGCTGCAGATGTGGAGAGATGGGGCAGGCAGGTGAGGGGGCAGGCAGGTGATGGGGCAGGCTGGAGACGGGGTGGGCCGGCTGGAGATGTGACGGGGCAGGCCGCGGAGAGGGGGCAGGCCGGAGACGGGGTGGGGTGGGCTGGCCGGAGACGTGATGGGGCAGGCCGCGGAGAGGGGGTGACAGCAAGGAAGATGATGCTGTGAAGAGTGGAGTGGAAGGAGTGGAAGGGGTGGGCGGGAAGGCCTGGAGAACTGGATGGAGCCAATGGAACCTGGGTATCATTTGCCTGCATCATGAACCTCCTACATTGGACCCGGGTGTATTACCTGTGGTCATAGCCTCCTTCATCTTCACAGCGATGAACGGTTGCTGACCCTCAGCGACATTTGGGGCGAGGCCAAGCTCGTATGAACTGAAGGAGATGCGCAGGAACGGAGCCATGACAGAGTGGAGGGAGGCCTGGAGAGAGTGACAGAAGCAAAGGTTCAGTACGACACGTTCACGGATACTCCCGGAGAACAGTGAGCAGTTTGTGCCTACACCCACACCTCCCCGCCTGACCCCCATACCGTCTAACAACACAAAATACACCATCTCTCACACAGTTCCACGTCAAAGAGCAATCCCTTGCACCGTACCCCGGTGTCGTACGGCGACGGACCTGCCCCCACCGGTACCGTACCCCGGCGTCACACGGCGACAGACCCGCCCCCACCGGTACCGTACCCCGGCGTCACACGGCGACGGACCCGCCCCCACCGGTACCGTACCCCGGTGTCACACAGCGACGGACCCGCCCCCACCGGTACCGTACCCCAGCGTCACACGGCGACAGACCCGTCCCCACCGGTACCGTACCCCGGTGTTACACACTGACAGACCCGTCCCCACCGGTACCGTACCCCGGTGTTACACTGTGACAGACCCGTCCCCACCGGTACCGTACCCCGGTGTTGCACACTGACAGACCCGTCCCCACCGGTACCGTACCCCGGTGTTACACAGTGACAGACCCGTCCCCACCGGTACCGAACCCCGGTGTTACACACAGACAGACCCGTCCCCACCGGTACCATAACCCGGCGTCACATGGCGACAGATCCGCCCCCACCGGTACCGTACCCCGGTGTTATAGTGACACTCATCCCCACCGGTACTGTACTCTGATTTTAAACAGTAACAGACCAGTCCCCAACCACATCATACCTCAGTGTTAGTACACCGAACACAGAACAGGACAGCACAGGTACAAGCCTTTCGGCTCACAATGTTGTGCCAAAACAATTAGATTAGCAATCAACTGGCCAAATAAACTAGTCCCTGCTGCATTCACAATGTCAACATGTCTCTTAATAATCCCTCCCAGCTCCCCAGACACCCACCACTGTGTGTGAAAGACTTGACCTCATAAACCTCTATCAGATCTCCCCTCATCCTCCAGAGAAAACAACCCAAGTTTGTCCATCCTCTCATTAGAGCACAAGCTATAATGGCTCTCCAATCCAGCAACATCTTGATAAGCGACTTCTGCACCCTCTCCAAAGCCTCCATACAACTCAGGATCAGAATTAGGCCATCAAGTCCGCTCTGCTATTTCATTATGGCTGATCCCGGATGCTATTCAACCCATACACCATCCTTTGAAACTGCAACCAATCAGGAAACTATCAACTTCCGCTTTGAATGATCCTGCAGACTTGGCCTCCACTGCAGAGCATTCCACAGCTTCACCACTCTATGGCTAAAAAAAAATCCTCCTTACCTCTGTTCTAAAAGGTCGCACCTCAATTTTGAGGCTGTGCCCTCTAAGTTCTGGATACCCCCATCATCCTCTCCACGTTAACTCTATCTAGTCCTTTCAACATTTGGCTGGTTTCAGTGAGTTCCCCATGCATTCTACGAAATTCCAGTGAGTACAGGCCCAAAGCTGCCAAACACTCCTCATATGTTAACCCCTTCATTCCCAGAAAAACCCTTCTGAACCTGCTCTGGACTCTCTCCAATGACAACACATTGTTTCTGAGATAAGGGGCCCAAAACAGGGACAGATTGAAAATGTCCGTGAAGACCCCGGCCAACTGCTCTGCACAGACTCTGAGCACACGGCCAGGTATTCCATCTGGATCAGCTGCCTTCCAGCACATCTGGCCTGGCATACAGGTCATTACAGACTTCAAACCACCTAGTACTTCCAGCTCTGCTTCCCTCCCTGATGAGCTCAATTACTTCTACGCTCGCTTTGACCGCGAGAACAAGGAGGTCACCCTCAAAGCGGATCTCCCACCTGGTGAACTGCCTCTCTCACTTTCCACCTCCGATGTTTGTGCCACCCTGAGCAGGGTGAATGTACAGAAGGCAGCTGGTCCGGATGGAATACCTGGCTGTGTGCTCAGAGTCTGTGCAGGGCAGTTGGCCGGGGTCTTCACGGACATTTTTAATCTGTCCCTGGCCAGGCAGTTGTCCCCACAAGCTTCAAGATCGCCAGCATCGTGCCAGTGCCGAAGAGTCCACTGCCACGGGCCTGAATGACTTCCGTCCAGTTGCACTCACCTCCATCATTGCAAAGTGCTTTGAGAGACCAGTTCTATCACATCTGAAATCCTGTCTGCCCTCTACCCTGGACCCCCATCAATTTGCCTATCGCACCAACAGGTCAACAGAGGATGCCATCTCCACGGCACTTCACTCTGCCCTGACCCACCTGGACGGCCCCAACTCTTACGTCAGAATGCTGTTCACTGACTTTAGTTCGGCATTCAATACTGTGATCCCCTCCAAGCTGATCACTAAACTTCACCAGCTTGGTATCAGCTCATCCCTCTGCAATTGGACCTTGGACTTTCTGAATAACAGACCCCAATCAGTTAAGTTAGACAACCTCTCCTCCTCCACTCTCACCCTGAACACTGGCGTGCCTCAAGGCTGTGTGCTGAGCCCTCTTCTGTACTCCCTTTTCACCTGTGACTGCGTTCCTGTACACGGTCCTAACTCCATAATCAAGTTCGCAGATGACACCATGGTGGTTGGTCTGATCAGAGGGGATGACGAGTCGGCCTACAGGGACGAGGTCCAGCACCTGGCCGTGTGGTGTGCCGATGACAACCTGGCCCTTAACACCCAGAAGACCAAGGAGATCGTTGTGGACTTCAGGCATGCCAAGGGCTACACTCACGTCCCCATCTACATCAACGGAGCTGTAGTGGAGTGTGTATCAAGCTTCAAATTCCTTGGTGTCTACATTTCCGAGGATCTCACCTGGTCCCTGAACTCCTCCATCCTGATCAAAAAGGGACAACAGCACCTTTATTGCCTGCGGAGCATGAAGAAAGCTCACCTCTGTCCCAGGATACTGACGGACTTTTACCGCTGTACCAGTGAGAGCATACTCACCAACTGCATCTCAGTGTGGTATGGCAATTGTCCTATATCGGACCGCAAAGCACTCCAGCGTGTGGTGAAAACTGCCCAGTGGATTATCGGCATCCAATTGCCCACCATTGAGAACATCTGCCATAAACGCTGCCTGGGCAGGGTGAAAAGCATTATCAGGGATACATCTCACCCTAACCATGGACTTTTTACTCTCCTCCCATCCGGTAGGCACTACAGGAGCCTCTGCTCCCGCACCAGCAGGCAAAGGAAGAGCTTCTTCCCTGAGGTTGTGACCCTGCTGAACCTCACATCACTGCGCTAAGCAGTATTGCACCCATATTGTACTGTCTCTGTACTTTTATATTTGTGTGCTGTAGCACTTCTTTTATTCGCAGTTATTTTGTAAATAACATTATTCTTTGCATTTCTGGTTAGATGCTAAATGCATTTCATTGGCTTTGTATCTGTACTCAGCACAATGACAATAAAGTTGAATCTAATCTAATCTAAGACTGTTGACAATACTCCAAGTATTGTCTGACTAGTTTCTTACAAAGCTTCAGCGTAATCTCTTTGCTTTTATATTCTATTCCCCTTGAAATAACTGCCAACATTGCATTGGCCTTCTTTACCACAGGCTCGACCTGTAAATTCACCTTTTGCGTGTCTTGAACGAGCACTCCTCAGTCCCTTGCACCTCTGATGTTTAAATTTTTTCCAAATTTAGAAAATAGTTTTCACTATTGTTCCTTTTATCAAAATGCATTGTCATACATTTCCCAACACTGTATTCCATCTGTCACTTTTTTACCCAGTCTTCCAATTTGTCAGTGTCCGGCTGCAATCACATTGCTTCCTCAGCACCACCTACCCCTCCACCTATCTTCCTCAGCACTACCTACCCCTCCACCTATCTTCCTCAGCACTACCTACCCCTCCACCTATCTTCCTCAGCACTACCTACCCCTCCACCTATCTTCATATCATCCACAAACTTTGCCACAAACCCATCAACTCCATTATCCAAATCATTGACAAACAATGTGAAAAGTAGCGGTCCCAATACTGACCCCTGAGGAGCACCACTAGTCACTGGCAGCCATCCAGAAACGGTTGCCTCTCGCCTGTCAGCCATCCTTCTATCCATACCAGTATCTCTCCTGTAACACCACAGGATTTTATCTTGTTAAGCAGCTTCATGTGAGACACCTTAACAAATGCCTTCTGAAAATCGAAGTAAATAGCATCCACTGCTTCTCCTCTGTCCACCCTGCTTGTTGCTTCCTCGAAGAACTCTGACAAATTTGTCAGGCAAGATTTCCCTTTACAGAAACCATGCTGACAGTTTAATTTTATCATTAGTCTCCAAGTATCCTGAAACTGCATCCTTAATAATGGACCTCAACACTTTCCCAACCACTGAGGTTAGGGTAACTGGCCTATAAATTCCTCTCTTTTGTTTTCCTCCCTTCTTAAAAAAGTTAGATGACATTTACAATTTTCCAGTCCTCTGGGACCATGCCAGAATCAAGTGATTCTTGAAAGATCATGACCAAAGCATCTGTTATCTCTTCAGCAACCTCTTTCAGGACACTGGAATGTAGTCCTTCTGGTTCAAGTGAATTATCCACCTTAAGATCTTTCAGTTTGCCTTGCACTTTTTCCTTTGTAATAGCAATGACACTCACTCCTGCTCCCTGAGACTCATGGACCTCTGGCACACTGCTAATATCTTCCACAGTAAGGACTGGTGCAAAGTACCCATTAAGTTCATCTACTATTTCTTTGTTTGCCCATTACTACCACACCAGCACCACTTTCCAGTGGTCCAATATCAACTCTCACTTCCCTTTTATTCTTTATATAACTGAAAAAAAAAATTACCATCCTGCAGTAACGTACCAGTGTTAGGACACAGTCCCACACCTGGGAGTACCATACTTGTTAGGGGACAGACTTGCACCCAATACTGTAGGTGAGTACACACTACCTGGAAGGATGTTGGAGGCAGGTACTCTCACAACATTTTAGAGTTTGGATAACACTTGGAACACAATGCAAAGAAGGTGTGATATATTGTTTTCACTGAAGGCTGTAATTGAGAGGCAGCAGGATAGAAGTTTATAAAATCATGACAGTGTGAGACAACACCAATAATCAGCCTGTTTCCCAGGGTGGAAATGTCACAGGCAAGAAGAAAAATGGAAAAAACATTTAAAGGTGATATGTTATTCAGCATTTAGTCAAGAAATAGTTGGGCCAAAGGGCTTCATTCCATGTTTAATACTCAAGAACTCAACACAGTGTGGTCGGTGCACGGGATGCACAGCTGACGAGATGGTAGAACAGATATAACAGCAATATTTAAATTGCATTTAGACAGACACATGAACAGACAGGGAATGGAGGGATATGGACCATGGACAGACAGTGGTTGTTAGACAGACACACGAACAGACAGGGAATGGAGGAATGGATATGGACCATGGACAGGTAGTAGTTGTTAGACAGACAGGAAATGGGGGCTATGGACCATGGACAGGTAGTAGTTGTTAGACAGGAAATGGGGGCTATGGACCATGGACAGGTAGTAGTTGTTAGACAGGAAATGGGGGATATGGACCATGGATAGACAGTAGTTGTTAGACACATGGATGGAGAGGGAACGTATGGACCATGGACAGACAGTAGTTGTTAGGGACAGATTGGGAATGGGGAGGATCTGACCCATGCACAGGCAGATGGGATGAGTTAGAATGGCACTAGGCTGGCACAGACATGATGGGCTGCTGAGAAACATAAATGGATATGAGAGCCCATTTCTCTGCCGCACTGGGTGCAAGTTTGACATTCCCAAGCACAGAATCCCACTGGAAGCCTTCTGGAAGGTGTGCACCAACACTCTGTATGCCATCTGGCAGGCAGGAGCGATGGAGTGACCCACCCGGAAAGACAGCCCACACACCAGCGATACAGTGCCTATAAAACCCCCTTCGGAAATCTTCATGTTTTATTGTTTTACAACACTGAATCACAGTGGATTTAATTTGGCCTTTTTGACACTGATCAACAGAAAAATACTTTGTTGTATCAAAGTGAAAATAGATCTCTGCAAAGTGATCTAAATTAACTACATATATAAAACACAAAATAATTGATTGCATAAGAATTCATCCCCCTTTAATATGACACAACAAATCATCACTTGGGCAGCCAATTGGTTTTAGAAGTTACATAATTAATTAAATGGAGATCTATTTTTGGAGACCTGTGTGCAGTCAAAGTGTTTAATTGATTGTAGTAAAAATACGCCTGAATCTGGAAGGTCCAACTGCTGGTGAGTCAGTATCCTGGCAAAAACTACACCATGAAGACAAAGGAGTACTCCAAACAACTCTGCGAAAAAGGTTATTGAAAAACGCAAGTCAGGAGGTGGATAGAAGAAAGTTACCAAGTTACTGAATATCCCTTGGAATACAGTTGAGTCAATCATCAAGAAATGAAAAGAATATGGTACAGCGGTAAATCTGTCTAACGCAGGCCGTCCTCTAAAATGGAGTGACTGAGCAAGGAGGGGACTAGTGAGGGAGGCCACCAAGAGACTTATGACATCTCCAGAGGAGGTAAAAGCTTCAGTAGAGGTTGTGCATACACCTGTTGCCTGTCATCAGAAACACTCCATCCCTACCCTGAAGCATGGTGCTGGCTACATCATGCTGTGGGGCAGGCCCTGGAAGGCTTGTGAAGGTGGAGGGTAAAATGAACAGAGCAGGATAAAGGGAAATCCTGTACTCTGGGAAACAAGATACAGGGAAAACCTGATGCACTCTGCAAGAGTACTGTGATTTGGGAGATGTGTTTTCCAGCAAAACAATGACCCCGAACATAAAACCAAAGCTTAAAGAACAACAAAGTTCATGTCCTGGCATGGCCAAGTCAGAGCTGAGATATCAATCCAATTGAGCATTTGTTGCTGGACTTGGAAAAGAGCTGTTCACTCACGATCTCATAGAAACCCTACAGCACAATACAGGCCCTTCAGTCCACAATGCTGTGTTGAACATGTATTTACTTTAGAGATTACCTAGGGTTACTCATAGTCCTCTATTTTTCCAAATCAATGTAATCTGACGGAGCTTGAGCAGTTTTGCAAAGAAGAATGGGGAAAAGATTGCAGTGTCCAGATGTGCAAAGCTGATGGAGACCTATCCACACAGACTCAAGGCTGTAATTGCTGCCAAAGGTGTATCTACTAAATACTGACTCACAAGAGATGAATACTTATGCAATCAATTATCTGGTGTTTTATGTTTGTAATTAATTTAGATCACCTTGTAAAATCTGTTTTCACTTTGACATGAAAGAGTCTTTTTCTGTTGATCAGTGTCAAAAAAGCCAAATTAAATTCACTGGTGACTCAGTTTTGTAAAATAATAAAACATGAAAACTTCCGGGGGGGGCGAATACTTTTTATAGGCACTGCAGTTTCCTTTCTATTATGAGTTAATTTAAGTACATTCATTTTTTAGCTGTGTCTCTGTGTGCTACAATTTTCAAATATATTACAGTAATATGTCCAGCAGCCAGTGGTGTGGTGGCATCAGCACTGGACTTTGAGGTGCCTGGTCCCAGCTTCGAATCAGACTATCTCTGTCTGTGCTGGGTTGAGTGTTGAGCTAGAAACTCGGTCTAGTCAAAAAAACCCTACAAATGCTACAGAAATGGCAAAAATGCTGCCTAATATGCCACAAGGCACAATAAGAAACAACTGACTAGATGGGCTGAAGGTTCTGTAGTGCTCTTTGACATCATCCTGGGGCTGGGGGCAGCGAGGAGGATTTGGTTTCTATTGTTAGGTCAAATATGATGGCAGAATATAGTCTTAATGGTAAGACTCTTGGCAGTGTGGAGGATCAGAGGGATCTTGGGGTCCGAGTCCATAGGACACTCAAAGCTGCTGCGCAGGTTGGCTCTGTGGTTAAGAAGCCATACGTGGTTAAGTTGGCCTTCATCAATCATGGGATTGAGTTTAAGAGCTGAGAGGTAATGTTGCAGCTATATAGGACCCTGGTCAGACCCCACCTGGGGTACTGTGCTCAATTCTGGTTGCCTAACTACAGGAAGGACGTGGAAACCACAGAAAGACTGCAGAGGAGGTTTACAAGGATATTACCTGGATTGGGGAGCATGACTTATGAGAATAGGTTGAGTGAACTTGGCCTTTTCTCTTGGGAGCGACGGAGGATGAGAGGTGACCTGATAGAGGTGTACGAGATGATGATCGTGTGGATAGTCAGAGGCTTTTCCCCAGGGCTGAAATGGCTAGCATGAGAGGGCATAGTTTTACGGTGCTTGGAAGTAGGTTCCGAGGGGATGTCAGGGGTAAATTTGTTTTTTTTTTTAAACGCAGAGAGTTGCCTGCGGCCGTGGTGGAGGCAGATACGATAGGGTCTTTTAAGAGACTCCTGATCGCTACATGGAGCTTAGAAAAATAGAGGGCTATGGGTAAAGCCTAGGTAGTTCTAAGGTAGGGACATGTTTGGCACAGCTTTGTGGGCCGAAGGGCCTGTATTGTGCTGTACGTTTTCTATGTTAGTAAGACGGTGGGCATGCTGGTTTCCCGTACCCCGTCTCTCCTCGTCCTCTAATCTGTCTGTAAAAGTGGTGTTTCTCCTGGCACAAACATAGGGGAGAGAGAGAGAACTGAGTGATAATTGTTCTGCACAACCACCCCACGGAATGTGTGGGTTCTACCCAGGGTGCTCCAGCTTCCTCCCACAGTCCAAACACACACCAGGTATGCTAACTGGTCATCGTAAGTTGTCCTGTGATTAGGTTAGGTTAGGTTAGGGTAAATACGGGTTGTCGGGGGTTGATGGGTCAAAGGGCTTGAAGAGGCTCCTCCTCGGTCACGAAATAAATAAATAAATAAATAAATAAAGCTCCTGGCTGGGCTATTGACAGTGATAAACTTTAGCCAGACGGTGGTGAATTTGTGGAATCTGTTGCCATAGGCAGCTGTGGAGGCCAGGTCACTGGGTGTATTTAAGGCAGAGACTGATAGGTTCTTGATTGGACATGGAATCAAAGGTTACGGGGAGAAGGCGGGAACGGGTCTGGGGAGGGGGGAAAAGGATCAGCCATGATTGAACAGCGGAGCAAACGCGATGGGCCATTTGGCCGAATTCTGCTCCTATGTCTTATGGTCTTAAACTGGCTGTTCATTTCCCACAGGGTACTGGTAATGGGTCACCAAGGTACCAGTGTAGGCAGCAGGGTCTCTGGGGAAGGGGATGTGATGTGGTGAGTCTCCCACTAGAAACCTGCACCATTCTGGGATTAAACAACAGAAAATCTGCAGGCGCTGGAAATCCAAGCAACACACAGACACACACACAATGTTGGAGGAACTCAGCAGGCCAGGCAGCATCTATGGAATAGAGTACACAGTCAACGTTTCGGGCTGAGACATTCCATCAGGACGGGACAAAAGATGAGAAGTTAGAACAAGAAGGTGGGGGAGGGAAGAAAGTAAAAGGTGGTAGGTGATCTGTGAGAACGGGAGAGGGGTGAAGTAAAAAGCTGGAGAACTGACAGGTGAAAGACATAAAGGGGAAATCTGATGGGAGAGGACAGATGACCATGGAAGAATAGGAAGGGGGAAGAGCACCAGAGGGAGGTGATGTGTAGGTAATGAGATGAGTAGAAGAGACGAGAGACGGAAAGTAGAATGGGGAATGGTGAGGGGGAGGAGTGATTACTGGAAATTCGAGAAATCAATGTTCATGCCATCAGGTTGGAGGCTACCCAGACAGAATACAGGGTGCTGCTTCTCCAACTTGACTGTGGCCTCATCGCAGCAGTAGAGGAGGCCATAGACTAATGCCGGAATGGGAATGGGACTGGGAAGTACAATTGAAGTGGGTGGCCAGTGGGAGATCCTGTTTTTTCTGGCAGATGGAGTAGGTGCTCGGCAAAGCGGTCTCCGCTGTGTTGGGTCTCACCAATGTACAGGAAGCCACAACAGGAGCACCAAGTACAGCAGATGATCCCAACAGACTCACAGATGAAGTGCTGCCTCACCTGGAAAGACGGAACGGTAGTGAGGGAGGAGGTGTAGGGGCAGGTATGGCACTTGTTCTGCTTGCGAGGATAAGGACCAGGAGGGAGACCAGTGGGGAGGGATAAATGGACAAGGGTGTCACGTAGGGAGTGATCGCTGTGGAAAGCAGAAAGTCAGGGGGTGGGAGGGAAAGATATGCTGGGTGGTGGGATCCCATTGGAGATGGTGGATGTTACAGAGAATTATGTGCTGGACATGGAGGCTACTGGGGTGGTAGGTGAGGACAAGAAGAATGCCATTCTTAGAGGGGTCGCAGGAGGATGGGGTGAGGGCAAACATGTGCAAAATGGAAGAGACACAGGTGAGGCCAGCGTTGATGGTGGAGGAAGGAAAGCCCCTTTCTTTGATTAGTTCCAGAATGGAAAGCCTCCTCCTGAGAAAAGATGCAGCGAAGACAGAGGAACGGAGAGAAGGGGTTGGCACTTTTACAGGTGAGAGTGGGAAGAGGTATAGTCCAGGTAGGTGTGAGAATCAGTGGGTTTGTAAAAGCTATCAGTAGATAAACTGTCTCCGTTCTGGCATTGGAGGGTCAGATCTGTAAGTCACCTTGCTAAGTATCTGGACAGCGTGCCAGTGAGAATGGGGACAACCCCAGATCTGGCAAGCTCTTTGACTATCATTCTAGGGCTAAGGTGCCAGATATGTTCCCACTGGATAACAATCTCAGCAATCACTGCACAAGATCTCCTTTCAACAAGTGTTCACTCTCGAGCTTTTACACTAGGTTTTCCTCAGGGGTTTCACTGTAACTTTGGGAAAAGTGATCACTGCTTCTCCAGTGCAGCCAACCACTGGTGGAGAAGTTGGGAGAACCATCCTGTCTCCAGCAATTCCACCAGGAGATCTGCATAGTGGGGATTCATGAATCTGTAAATTGCGAATATACACTGTGCAGCCTGCAGCAGTGTGCGCTCTGTTATGGGCAGTCATTCCACTGCACACGTGGACTGAGTTCACGCACTGGCACTTCAAAACCCGATTGCTGGAGGACTGCCAATTTCAGTACTCTGTCCATCAGTTCCAGGCTGAACAGAGACGACCATGAGATACAAGAGCAGAATTAGGCCATTTGGCCCATTGAGTCTGCTGCACCATTTCATCATGGCTGATCTATTTGCCTCTCAGCACCAGTCTCCTGCCTTCTCCCTGTATCCTTTATGCCCTGACCAATCACGAATCTATCTACCTCTACCCAAAATGCACCCAAAGCCTTGGCCTCCACAGCCACCTGTGGCAATAAATTCCACAGATTAACCTCTCTCTGGCTAAAGAAATTCTTCCTCAAAAGAGAAGGACTTCTCTTCCTTAAGGCTGTGGTGGGGAACATCCAGCTTTCCTATCAGGAGGAATTGAAGGGTTGACCAAGAGTTGAGAGTCCAAGATTAGCCATCTTGGCATGGAGGTGCTCAGCTTGGACACTAGCCTGGATCAAGCTGTCTAGGACCCTGTCCTGTAGCAGATGTACCAAGAGAGACATGCAGCTTAGGAGATCGATCCAGAGGTGCGTACAGGAGCTGGTGGGCCCAGATTCATGTTTTTGCTGGGGTAGCTCGTTCAGCTGGGCACCAGCTTCTCTGTCACAATCAAAGGGAATAGGTGACTCCAACCACTCCTTTAATTGGGCTCTGTCTTCTTGTCTCCATCTAAAACAGGGACCAAGTATTGTGCAAAGATCTGCCATAGGTTAAACTAGAGCCACCCATGTCTGGCGCCAGCTCAGGTTGGACAGAGCGACCCTGGGGATTCCTCAGTGCTCGGTGAGATATCCTGGGGAAACCCTGGTACCAGGGAGGCACAGGACAATGATTGCCCTTCTGCAAAAGGGAATGACTCTAACTCTGTAGAACCAGCCCTGGTCTCCCTCATCAGTGTGGATTCCAACTTCTCTACCTGGCCACTTGGGACCTGTGCTGACCCAAGCGAACTCTCCTCTCCAGTTCCACAGTCCCAGGGTTGTCCATCCAGTAGGTCCAGCAGTGGGTCAGAGGGTTGGTCTGTCAATGCCTTTCTCTCCCTTGACCAAGAGAAAGCATTTGACAGATACATACGCAACTCCCTATGAAACTGTGCACCTTTGTACCAGCCTGAGTTCAACATCTGTACAAGGGCACGGAGCATCTGGTCAAAGTTAACAGTTCCTCAACAATATCTGTTGGGTTTGGGGCAGCAGTGTGCTTGGGATGCCCCAGGTTTGGCTAATCTGTATTTTATCCATCCAGAGCCATTCCATTGGTTTCATCACAGGAGGTTGATGAGTCTACATTTGCATGGACTGGGCTTGGAGTTATCCCCTTGGCTAAATCTGATGATGTTTCAGAGGGCAAAGGGATAATTGAGTGAGCTGACCTCTGCTTGGACTGAAGTTCAGTGGCTATAGTCCTTGAAACTTTCCTCCGAATCCAGTGGGGACTTTCATCAGAGAGAGTTGGCTTACAGGGTCCTTGGGAACCTGCCATTGTTGTAACCTGCAGTCCATGAATATTTGTAACAAGAGGTTGCCCACTGGAGGACCAGTATGGACAGGATTTTGGCTACAGAATTCTTAGTCCATCTGCCCCTGGATAACGTGGCCATCACAGATCTCAATCAGCCAACTACCTGCCCTTTATGATTAAACTGGGAGCATCCTAGAGAGAACGCTGGTGATGTCCCCCAACTATCTTCCACGACCAGAGGGAGCACAGAGCACATCCAGGCCAATGAGGATTCCATTTTTTAATATTGTAACAGAGAAACATAGAAAACCTACAGCACAATACAGGCCCTTCGGCCCACAATGCTGTGCCAAACATGTCCTTACATTAGAACTACCTAGACTTACCCATAGCCCTCTATTTTTCTAAGCTCCATGTATCTATCCAAAAGTCTCTAAAAAGACCCTATCGTATTCCCCTCCACCACTGTTGCCGGCAGCCCATTCCACGCACTTACCATGCTCTGCGTAAAAACTTCCCCCTGACATCTCCTCTGTACCTGCTTCCAAGCACCTCAAAACTGTGCCCTCTCATGTTAGCCATTTCAGCCCTGGGAAAAAGTCTCTGACTATCCACACGATCAATGCCTCTCATCATCTTATACACCTCTATCAGGTCAACTCTCATCCTCCGTTGCTCCAAGGAGAAAAGGTTCAGTTCACTCAATTTATTCTCATCAGGCATGCTCCCCAATCCAGGCAACATCCTTGTAAATCTCCTCTGCACCCTTTCTATGGTTTCCACATCCTTCCTATAGTGAGGCAACCATAACTGAGCACAGTACTCCAAGTGGGGTCTGACCAGGGTCCTATATAGCTGCTACATTACCTCCCGGCTCTTAAACTTAATCCCACGGTTGATGAAGGCCAATGCACCGTATGCCTTTTTAACCACAGAGTCAACCTGCGCAGCAGCTTTGAGTGTCTTATGGACTCAGACCCCAAAATCCCTCTGATCCTCCACACTGCCAAGAATCTTACCATTAATACTATATTCTGCCATCATATTTGACCAACCAGAATGAACCACTTCACACTCATCTGGGTTGAACTCCATCTGCCACTTTTCAGCCCAGTTTTGCATCCTATCAATGTCCTGTTGTAACCTCTGACAGCCCTCCACACTATTCACAACACCCCCAACCTTTGTGTCATCAGCAAACTTACTAACCCATTCCTCCACTTGCTCATCCAGGTCATTTATAAAAATCACGAAGAGTAAGGGTCCCAGAACAGATCCCTGAGGCACACCACTGGTCACCGACCTCCATGCAGAATATGACCCATCTACATCCACTCTTTGCCTTCTGTGGGCAAGCCAGTTCTGGATCCACAAAGCAATGTCCCCTTGGATCCCATGCCTCCCTACTTTCTCAATAAGCCTTGCATGGGGTACCGTATCAAATGCCTTGCTGAAATCCATATACACTACATCTACTGCTCTAGCTTCATCATATTTAGTCACATCCTCAAAAAATTCAATCAGGCTTGTAAGGCATGGCCTGCCTTTCACAAAGCCATGCTGACTATTCCTAATCATATTATACCTCTCCAAATGTTCATAAATCCTGCCTCTCAGGATACTCTCCATCAATTTACCAACCGCTGAGGTAAGGCTCACTGGCCTATAATTTCCTGGGCTATCTCTCCTCCCTTTCTTGAATAAGGGAACAACATCAGCAACACTCCAATCCTCTGGAACCTCTCCCATCCCATGATATCTGTTATCTGTCAAGTAGGATGCCGTGCACAATCCTGATTTCATGGAGACAGATGTGAGAGCACGGAGGAACATCTGGTGAAACTTCTGAAATGCCTGTTTCACTACAGCTGCTACTGTGTGATGCAGAATCTCTGGAGGGGAAGGCCCCGAGTCCTCGGCTTTGCTTGTTGCTCGGCGGCCGGGGTGGGGTCGAAGCGCTCGGCAGAGATGGTGCTGGGTGCTCAGTGTCGGAGGGCTGGTCGGAGGCTCGAAGTTTTCGGACGGACTCAGAGTTGGCTGTGGTCGGGTGCTTCCAGGGTGCTGCATCGGCAAGTTTGCGACGCTGGAGGTTCATGGCAGGGAGAGTTTCTCCCTTCTACCGTCTGCGTGAGATGATGGGCTATCGGGACTTGAGACTTTTTTTTTAATCGTGCCCATGGTCTGCTCTTTATCAAATTACGGTATCACTTTGCACTGTTGTAGCTATATGTTATAATTATGTGGTTTTTGTCAGTTTTAGTCTTGGTCTGTCCTGTGTTTCTGTGATATCATACCAGAGGAACATTGTATCATTTTTTAATGCATGCATTTCTAAATGACAATAAATGAGGACTGAGTGTCCTCATAATCTAATCTAATCTCCATTGATGCAAAGATCGTTGCCAGAGGCTCAACAACCTCCTGCCTCACCTCCTACAGTAGCCTGGAGTACATCTCATCTGGTTCTGGAGACTTATCCAATCTGATGCTTTCCAAAAGCTCCAGCACATTCTCTTTCTTAATGTCTTTCTGCTCAAGCTTTTCAATCCGCTATAAATTATCCCTATAATCGCCAAGATCCTTTCCTGTAGTGAATACTGAAGCAAAGTATTCATTAAGTACCTCTGCTATTCTGGTTCCATACACACTTTTCCACTGTCACACTTGATTGGTCCTATTCTATCACGTCTTATCCTCTTGCTCTTCACATGCTTGTAGAATGCCTTGGGGTTTTTCTTAAATCCTGCTCGCCAAGGCCTTCTCATGGCCCTCCTGACTCTCCTAATTTCATTCTTAAACTCCTTCATGCTGGCCTTATAATCTTCTCAAGCTTCAAACCCAATAGCATGAATGGCAGCGATGCTTCACTACCAGGTGAACTCAATGCCTTCCATGCACAATTTGAAAGGGAGAACACAACTACAGCTGTGAAGATCCCTGCTGCACCTGATGACCCTGTGATCTCTGTCTCAGAGGCCGATGTTAGACTGTCTTTAAATAGAGTGAACCCTCACAAGGCAGAAGGTCCCGATGGAGAACCTGGTAGAGCTCTGAAAACCTGTGCCAACCAACTAGCGGGAGTATTCAAGGACATTTTCAACCTCTCACTGCTACGGGCAGAAGTTCCCACTTGCTTCAAAAAGGCAACAATTACACCAGTTCCAAAGAAGAATAATGTGAGCTGCCTTAACGACTATCGCCCAGTAGCACTCACATCGACAGTGATGAAATGCTTTGAGAGGTTGGTCATGACCAGACTGAACTCCTGCCTCAGCAAGGACCTGGACCCATTGCAATTTGCCTATCGTCACAATAGGTCAACGGCAGACGCAACTTCCTAACCAGAAGACCACAATCTGCGCGGATTGGTGATAACATATCCTCCTCGCTGACGATCAACACTGACACACCTCAGTAATGAGTGCTTAGCCCACTGCTCTACTCTCTATATACACATGACTCTGTGGCTAGGCATAGCTCAAATACCATCTATAAATTTGCTGATGATACAGCCATTGTTGGTAGAATCTCAGGTGGTGAAGAGAGGGTGTACAGGAGTGAGATATGCCAACTAGTGGAATAGTGCCACAGCAACAACCTGGCACTCAACATCAGTAAGACGAAAGAGATGATTGTGGACTTCAGGAAGGGTAAGACGAAGGAACACATACCAATCCTCGTAGAGGGATCAGAAGTGGAGAAAGTGAGCAGTTTCAAGTTCCTGGGTGTCAAGATCTCTGAGGATCTAACCTGGTCCCAACATATTGATGTAGTTATAAAGAAGGCAAGACAGCAGCTATATTTTATTAGGAGTTTGAAGAGATTTGGCATGTCAACAAATACACTCGAAAACTTCTATAGTTGTACTGTGGAGAGCATTCTGACAGGCTGCATCACTGTCTGGTATGGAGGGGCTACTGCACAGGACCAAAAGGAGCTGCAGAAGGCTGTAAATCTAGTCAGCTCCATCTTGGGCACTAGCCTACAAAGTACCCAGGACATCTTCAGGGAGCGGTGTCTCAGAAAGGCGGCGTCCAGTACTAAGGACCTCCAGCACCCAGGACATGCCCTTTTATCCCTGTTACTATCAGGTAGGAGGTACAGAAGCCTGAAGGCACACACTGAAGCCTGAAGGCTGTTCAGGAACAGCTTCTGCCCCTCTGCCATCCCATTCTTAAATGGACTTTGAAGCTTTGGACACTACCTCACTTATTTTTAAATATACAGTATTTGTTTTTGCACATTTTAAAATAATCTATTCAATATATGTAAATGACTTACTTGTTTATTATTGTTTTATTTTATTTATTATTATTTTTTCTCGCTCTCTCTGCTAGATTAGGTATTGCATTGAACTGCTGCTGCTAAGTTAACAAATTTCATGTCACACGCCGGTGATAATAAACCTGGTTCTGATTCTGGACCTCTATCATTACCAAGTTTTTTGAACCTTTTCTTTGCTTCTTCACTAGATTTTCAACAGCCTTTGTACACCACGGTTCCTGTACCCTACCATCCTTTCCGACTCATTGGAATGTACCTATGAAGAACACCACACAAATATCCCCTGAACGTTTGCCACATTTCTGCCGTACATTTCCCTGACAACATCTGTAGCCAATATTATTCTAGTTAATCACTTTCCTAACTTGTCTGTTCCTATCCCTCTCCAATGCTATGGTAAAGGAGATAGAATTATGATCACTATCTCCAAAATGCTCTCCCACTGAGAGATCTGACACCTGACCAGGTTCATTTCCCAATACCAGATCAAGTACAGCCTCTCCTCTTGTAGACTTATCTATATATTGTGTGAAGAAATCTTCCTGAACACACCTAACAAACTCCACCCGGTCTAAACCCCTCGGTCTTGGGAGATGCCAATCGATATTTGGGAAATTAAAATCCCCCACCATGACAACCCAGTATTATTACACCGTTCCAGAATCTGCCTCCCTGTCTGCTCTTCGATGTCTCTGTTACTATTGAGTGGTCTATAAAAAACACCCAGTAGAGTTATTGACCTCTTCCTGTTCCTGGCTTCCACCCACAGAGACTCAGTCGACAATCCCTCCATGACTTCCTTCTTTTCTGCAGCCGTGACACTATCTCTGATCAGCAGTGCCATGCCCCCACCTCTTTTGCCTCCCTCCCTGTCCTTTCTGAAACATCTAAAACCCGGCACTTGAAGTAATCATGTCTGCCCCTGAGCCATCTAAGTCTCTGTAATGGCCACCACATCATCGCTCCAAATATTGATCCACGCTCTAAGCTCATCAGCTTTGTTTATAATTCTCCTTGCATTAAAATAGACACATCTCAAACCACTGGTCTGAGCGCGTCCCTTCTCTATCATCTGCCTATCCTCCCTCTCGCACTGTGTCCAAGCTTTCTCTATTTGTGAGCCAACTGCCCCTTCCTCCATCTTTTCAATTCGGTTCCCACCCCCAAGCAATCCTAGTTTAAACTCTCCCCAATAGCCTTAGCAAATCTTCCTGCCAGGATATTGGTCCCCCTTGGATTCAAGTGCAACCCGTCCTTTTTGTACAGGTCACTCCTGTCCCAAAAGTGGTCCCAATGATCCAGCAATCTGAATCCCTGCCCTCTGCTCCAATCCCTCAGCTACACATTTATCCTCCACCTCACTCTATTCCTGTACTCACTGTCACGTAGCACAGACAGTAATCACGAGATGACTATCTTTGTGGTCCTGCTTCTCAGCTTCCTTCTTAACTTGCTGTAGTCTGTTTTCAGGACCTCCTCCCTTTTCCTACCCATGTCATTGGTACCAATATGTACCACGACCTCTGGCTGTTCTCCTTCCCACTTCAGGATATCGTGGACATGATCAGAAACATCCCGGACCCTGGCACCTGGGAGGCAAACTACCATCAGAATCACCTGTCTGACCCCCTAACTATAGAGTCTCCTATTACTGCTGCCTTCTTCCTTTCCCTGCCCTTCTGATTCACAGCGCCGGACTCTGTGCCAGAGGCACGGCCACTGTTGCTTACCCCAGGTAAGCCATCCCCCCCAACAGTAGTCGAGCAGGAGTACTTATTGTTCAGGGGGACTGCCACAGGGGTGCTCTCTAATATCTGACTCCTGCCCTTCCCTCTCCTGACTGTTACACAGTTATCTGTCTCCCGAGGCCCCGGTGTAACTACTTGCCTATAGCTCCTCTCTATCACCTCCTCACTCTCCCTGACCAGACGAAGGTCATCGAGCTGTATTTCCAGTTCCCCAACACGGTCCCTAAGGAGCTGCAGCTCGACACACCTGGTATTCAAAAAGAATAGAAAAAATAAAATGGAGACAAAAACTGGGGCTTGGGTGAATATCAAAAATTCCCCATGGCCCAGTACACCAGGGCAGGTTTAATCATGTGTGCTAATATAAAGGTCAGAATGCTACAGATACAGAGGAAAGCATCCTCCAAATCGTCCGATCAGAGGCCAAGGACAAGAAGTGTATTGGCTTGGGCAGGGCCTCACTGATATCAGGGTAGTTCAGGAGCAGGAACTGCTTGCTATGTTATCTGGGTCTCACTTGTCAGATAGGAGCTGTCCTTCCAGTTAAAGCCGGTGTTCAACTTGCTCTGAGGTGCATCAGAGGAAGGGTGATGTGTGCCACCTCAAGAACCTAGTGATCACAAGATTGGCTCAATGTTTTAATAAAAATACAAGTACTGCAATACTTGCTTAGGGACGTTACCAGGCTCTATGGAGTCAGGAAATGCCTAAACATGGTGAGGTTTCAACTGAATCTTGTCAGTCACCAGAGTAGAGATTTGCAGAAACAGCAATAGATGTGCAGTTTCGGTTTTACAGATGATGTGACTTATTCTGAAAAGAGGAAAAGCATAAGGAAGTGAATGAGCGTGGAACCAGACAGCTGGAATGTTAAAGGCCACGTCAAGGTTTCTATGTTACTACAGATTGTCCAATGCCCTCGCCGCTGGAAAGGCAGAGCTGGGAACAGGACACAGAATCAGCTGCTCAATCCTACCTCAGCAGGCATAGCTGGTCTGCCACAGTCCTCATTATCCCAAAGCCTCAAATCATAAAAATCAAGCCACATTAAAACAGGCCATTCAGCCCAACTCACCCATGCCTACCAGTACATACCCTTCCAAAAACGGGCTGAAAAATGGCCGATGGAATTTAATGTAGACAATTATGAAGTGTTGTACTTTGGGAAAACAAACCAGGTAGGTCTTGACCAGTGAGTAGTAGGGCACTGAGGAGTGAGGTAGAACAGAGGGATCTGAGGATACAGATCCATAATTCATAGACTACAGCATCACACGTAGATGGGGTGGTAAAGAGAGCTTTGGCACATTGGCCTTTATAAATCAATGTATTGAATACAGGAGTTGGGATGTTCTGCTGGAGTTGTACAAGACATAGGTGAGACCTAACTTGAAGTATTGTATCCAGTTCTGGTCACCTACCCACAGGAAAAGTATCAATAAGATTGAAAGAGTGCAGAAGAAATTTACAAGGATGTTGCCAGGACTGGAGCACCCCGAGTTCATAGGGAAAGGCTGAATAGGTGAGGACTTCATTCTCTGCAGTGTAGGAGGAGAATGAGGGGAGATTTAATAGAGGTATACAAAATTATGGGGGGGGGGGTAAAGGTAGAGTAAGGGCAAGTAGGTTTTTTCTCTCCCATTTCACACACATCTGCTCTCACCCCATCCTCCCGCCACCCCACTAGGAATAGAGTTCCTCTTGTCCTCACCTACCACCCCACCAGCCTCCGGGTCCAACATATAATTCTCCGCAACTTCCACCACCTCCAACGGGATCCCACCACTAAGCACATCTTTCCCTCCCCCCTCCTTTCTGCTTTCCCTTGTCCATTCGTTTCCCCCCCCCAATCCCTCCCCACTGATCTCCCTCCTGGCACTTATCCTTGTAAGTGGAACTAGTGCTACACATACCCTTACACTTCCTCCCTTACCACCATTCAGGGCCCCAGACAGTCCTTCCTGGTGAGGTGACACTTCACCTGTGAGTCGGCTGGGGTGATATACTGCGACTGGTGCTCCCGATGTGGCCTTTTATATATTGGTGAGACCCGACGCAGACTGGGAGATCATTTTGCTGAACACCTACGCTCTGTCCGCCAGAGAAAGCAGGATCTCCCAGTGGCCACACATTTTAATTCCACATCCCATTCCGATATGTCTATCCACGGCCTCCTCTACTGTAAAGACGAAGCCACACTCATGTTGGAGGAACAACACCTTATATTCCGTCTGGGTAGTCTCCAACCTGATGGCATGAACTTGTCTAACTTCTATTAATGCCCCTCCTCCCCTTCTTACCCCATCCTTTATTTATTTATTTATTATTTCCTTTTTTTCCCTCTCTTTCTCTCTCACTATAACTCCTTGCCAGTTCTCCATCTTCCCCTGGTACTCCCCTCCCCCTTTCTTTCTCCCTGGGCCTCCTGTCCCCTGATCCTCTCATATCCCTTTTGCCAATCACCTGTCCAGCTCTTGGCTCCATCCCTCCCCCTCCTGTCTTCTCCTATCATTTCGGATCTCCCCCTCCCCCTCCCACTTTCAAATCTCTTACTAGCTCTTCCTTCAGTTAGTCCTGACGAAGGGTCTCGGCCCGAAACGTCGACTGTACCTCTTCCTAGAGATGCTGCCTGGCCTGCTGCGTTCACCAGCATTTTGTGTGTGTTGCTTGAATTTCCTGCGTTTGCAGATTTCCTCGTGTTCAGGGTTTTTCAGAGGTAGGAAGAGACTAGAACTAGAGCCCATAAGTAAACATGAAATATTTAAAGGGAACTTCTTCACTCAGAGGGTGGCAAGGGTGTGAAACACGCTGCCAGCAGAAGTGGAGGGTGTGGGCTCCAGTTCAACATTTAAAGGCAGTTTGGTTAGGCACACGGACGGGAGGGGTATGGAGGACTATGGTCCAGGTGCAGCTTGATGGGACTGGGCAAAATAACAGTTTAGCAGGGTCACCCTGTTTTGTGGTGTAGTCCTCCATGACTCAGCAATTGGTCCACGGCCCTGGATGCCCAAGCAAGTGTTCATCCAGACACAAGTTATGTCAGTGACCCATCAATGGACTGTACAGTTAGTAATATCATCTTAAGATGATTAAAAAAATCTATTACTACTTAAAGTTGACAAAACTAACAGACTTTGGTTACTTTAAAAACGCAAACAACAGGAATTCTGCAGATGCTGGAAATTCAAGCAACACAGATCAAAGTTGCTGGTGAACGCAGCAGGCCAGGCAGCATCTCTAGGAAGAGGTACAGTCGACGTTTAGGGCCGAGACCCTTCGTCAGGACTTTGATTACTGGTGCAGTTCCCCTTTAAGACAGAAGAGAGGATGCTGCGCTAGTTTAAAAACTGATCCAAGGAAGTGTGGCTTTCGGCAACCAACACCAACCACCCTGCTGACAAATGTACAGTCTCTGGTAAATGAAAATTCAAGCCCTCACAGCAAGATTGTTGTACCAGAGGAACATTAAAAACGGCTGCGCTTTCTGCTTTACGGAGACAGATTCCCCCATGCAGCGATACAGCTCGATGGTTTCACAATTCGCCACCGAGGACTTTCGAAGCAGAGGAGGTGCAGTATGCTTTATGATCAACTCCTTGTGGTGCACAAATGTGGCGATTCCGTCCCAGTCCTGCTCAGCCGACCTGGAACATCTTGCGATCAAGTGACAGCCATTTTATTTGCTGCTGCGGTTTTCAGCGAACACCCTGGTAGAGGGGTCCGTATCAAAGAAGTTCTAGACAAACTGAGCGATATAATAAACAGGCAGGAAACAATGCACCCTGATGGTTTCCCCATCATTTGGGGGGATTTTAACCAGGTCAGCTTGAAAAAGTCTCTAAATAATTATTACCAACATATCACTTGAGGAAGCAACACACTGGACCACAGTTACACTCCTATCAAGGGTGCTGTCCACACTTTGGAAGGTTTGATCACCGGGCTGTACTTCTACAACTGGGGTACAGGCAAAGACTGAAGAGAGTAGTGAGGACGAGCAGAGGCACAGGAGCACCTACAGGACTGCTTGCATTCAGTGGACTGCACTATATTCAGGGATTCATCTTCAAGTCTGAATGAGCACGCACAGTTCAGCAAAACTTGTGTGGACGAGTGTGTATCTCTGAGAACTTGCTGTTCATTCCCAAACCAAAAGCCATGGATGAACCTGGAAGCTGGTAGTCTGCTGAGGACTAGATCTACGGCATTTAAGTCTGGCAACGCAGGTCCTACAGAAAGACCAGACACAGTTTACGGAGGGCCATCTCAGGAGCAAAGGGACGGAGGCTGGAGGCAGAATCAGATGCACGACAACTGTGGCAGGGCTGGCAGGCTATTACTTCCCACAAAGCAAAACTTATCGTCACGCCCCGACGAGCTCAACGCCTTTCATGCGTACTCCGAAAGGGAGAATAAAGTTACAGCCCTGAGGATCTCTGCAGCACCCTGTGACCCTGGGGTCTGTCTCAGAGGCTGAACCCTCGCCAGGTGACAGGCCCTGAAGAAATACCTGGCACAGCTCCGAAAACCTGCGGGGGTGTTCAAAGACATTCAGCCTCTCATTGCTACAGTCAGCAGTCCCACCTGCTTCAAAAGGGCAACAATTATACCAGTGCCCAAGACCACCAGAGGGACATGCCTTAAAGACCATCGTCCAGTAGCATTCACATCTACGCCGAAGTGCTTTGAGAAGTTGGTTACAGTTAAAATTAACTCCCTTCTCCGCAAGTACCTGGACCCAGAGCAATTTGCCCATCGCCACAATAAGCCTACAGCAAATGTGATCTCATTGGCTCTTCATGTGGCCTTGGATCACCTGGACAATGCTAACACGTGCCAGAATACTGTTTATTAACTACAGCTTAGAGTTTAACACAATCAATCCTACAGTTCCGATTGAAAAGCTCCAAAACCTGGGCCTTTGTAGCTCCCTCTGCAACTGAATCCTTGACTTCCTAACTGGAAAACCACAATCTGTGCAGATGGGAAATAGCGTCTCCACCCTGCTGACAATCAACACTCTGCACCTCAAGGACGTTACTCTACTCTCCCTAAGCACAGCTCTAATGCTGACGACACAACAGTTGTTGCAGAATTGCAGGTCGTGAAGAAAAGACGTACTGGAGCAAAGATACATCAGCTGGTTGAGTGAAGCTGCAGCAACAACCTTGCACTCAACATCAGTAAGACCAAAGAACCGACAGCAGACTTCAGAAAGGGTAAGACGAGGGCGACACACTCTCGGGGATCAGAAGCAAACTTGGGATTGCTGCCTGTGCCATGCGACAGTGAGGCAAGGAATAGAATGAGGTTGCAGATAAATGCGTGGCTGTACAATTGGAGCAGGGAGAAGTGATTCAGATTTCTGGATCATTGGGACCTCTTTTGGGAAGGTGGTTGTACAAGAGGAACGGTTGCACTTGAATCAGAGGAGGACCAATACTCTTGCAGGCAGGTTTACGAGAGCTGTTGGGAGTGGTTTAAACTAATACGGCAGGGGAATGGAAACCAGTTTGGTAGAGCTGAGGAAAAGGCAGCAGGCTTACAGGTAGATGATGTAATATGTATTACGAATGTAAGGAAGCATAGGCCAATGATTGGGTACAACTGCAGACAGAGCAAAGAGTTAAACTGTACCACAGGGTGAAGAATGCATTACTGAAGCTGCTATATTTAAATGCATGTAACATTCGGAATAAGATGGATGAACTGGTGGCACAATTAGAGATTGGTCGGTATGACGTTCTGGGCATCACTGAGTCACGGCTGAAAGGCGGCCATAGTTGGGAGCTAAACATTAAAGGATACACATTGTATTGAAAGGACAGTTCGGGAGGCATAGGCGGTGGCTCTGCTGGTAAGAGCTGGAATTACATCTTTAGAAAGAGGTGACATAGGGTCAGAGGGTGTTGAATCTTTGTGGGTGGAGTTACGAAACTGCAAGTGTAAAAAAAACATTATGGGAATCATACACAGGCCTCCAAATAGTAGCCAAGATGTAGGGTTCAGATTGCACAGGGAGCTGGAAAAGGCATGTAATAAGGGTAATGACACAGTTGTCCGATATGCAAAGGGATTGGGAAAAATCAGGTTGGTGTCAGATCGCAAGAGGGAATTTGTTGAATGCCTACGAGCTGGCTTTTTAGAGCAGCTTGTGCTTGAGCCTACTCAGGGAAAGGCTATCTTAGATTAGGTGTTGTGTAATAACCCAGCTTCTATTAGTCTGCTTAATGTAAAGGAACCCTTAGGAGGCAGTGATCATAATATGATTGAACTCATACTGCAATTTGAGAGGGAGAAGCACAAGTCAGATGCATCGGTATCGCAATGGAATAAAAGGAATTACAGAGGCGAGAGAGGGGAACTTGCCCAGGTGGAATGGAGGGGAGTATTGCTGGGGATGAACAGAAAAGAGAAGAGTTCACAAGGCGCAGGAAAGATACGTCACACAAAAGACATTGTTGTCAAATGGCAGGGCTAGGCAACTGTGGTTGACAAGGGAAGTTAAGGACTGCATAAAACCAAGGAAAGGGCATATAAAGTCTAAAAAGTGAGTGGTAAGTTGGATGATTGGGAAGTGTTTAAAATCCAAAAGGCAACTAAAAAAGCTACAAGGAAAAAGATTAAATATGAGGGCAAACCAGATGATAATATAAAGCAGGATACTAAAAGTTTTTTTCAGTTATGTAAGGAGTAAAAGGAAGGTGAGAGTTGATATTGGACCACTGGAAAATGATGCTGGGGAGGTAGTAATGGGGGGGGGGGGTGAGAAATGGCAGAAGAACTTTGCTTCAGTCTTCACTGTGGAAGACACTAGCTGTATGCCAGAGGTCTGTGAGTGTCAGGGAGCAGGAGTGAGTGCCATTGCTATTATAAAAGAGAGTGGTAGCCATACTCAAAGGTCTTAAGGTGGATAAGTTACCTGGATGAGACGGACCATATCCCAGAGTCCTGAGAGAGGTTGCTGAAGAGATAACGGATGCATTGGTCATGATCTTCCAAGAATCAATTGATTCTGGCATGGTTCCAGAGGACTGAAATCTTGCAAATGTCACTCACCTCTTTAAGAAGGGAGGAAGGCAAAAGAGAGGAAACTATAACCCTAACCTCTGTGGTTAGGAAAGTGTTGGAGTCCATCATTAAGCGTGAGCTTTCAGGGTACTTGGAGACTAATGATAAAATAAGTCAAAGTCAGCATGGTTTCAGTAAAGGGAAATCTACCCTGACAAATCTGTTGGAGTTCTTTGAGGAAGTAAGAAGTAGGGTGGACAAAGGAGAGGCAGTGGGTGTCATTTACTTGGATTTTTAGAATGCATTTTAAAAGGAGCCTCATATGAGGCTGCTTAACAAGATAAAATCCTATGGTGTTACAGGAAATACACTAACGTGGACAAAGGAATGGCTGACAGGCAGGAGGCAGAGAGTGGGAACAAAGGGGTCTTTTTCTGGTTGGTTGCCAGTGACTAGTGGTATACCTCAGGGGTCAGTATTGGGACCACTACTTTTCACATTGTCTATGATGTAGATAATGGAATTCATAGCTTTGTGGCAAAATTTGTGGATGATACGAAGATAGGTGGAGGGGTAGGTAGTGCTAAGGAAGATAGGTGGAGGGGTAGGTAGTGCTAAGGAAGATAGGTGGAGGGGTAGGTAGTACTGAGGAAGATAGGTGGAGGGGTAGGTAGTACTGAGGAAGATAGGTGGAGGGGTAGGTAGTACTGAGGAAGATAGGTGGAGGGGTAGGTAGTGCTGAGGAAGATAGGTGGAGGGGTAGGTAGTGCTGAGGAAGATAGGTGGAGGGGTAGGTAGTGCTGAGGAAGATAGGTGGAGGGGTAGGTAGTGCTGAGGAAGATAGGTGGAGGGGTAGGTAGTGCTGAGGAAGATAGGTGGAGGGGTAGGTAGTGCTGAGGAAGATAGGTGGAGGGGTAGGTAGTGCTGAGGAAGCAAGGCAATTGCAGCAGGACTTAGACAAATTGGAAGAATGGGCAAGAAAAGTGACAGATGGACCACAGTGTTGGGAAAGGTATGATGATGTATTTTGGTAAACAGAACAATAGTGCCAGCTATTATCTAAATGGGGAGAAGGTTCAAACATCAGATTTGCAGAGGGACTTAGGAGTCCCTGTCCAAAACTCCCAGAAGGTTAAGTTACAGGTTGAGTCTGTGGTAAAGAAGGCAAATGCAATGTTGGCATTTATTTCAAGCAGAATAGAATATTAAAAACAAGGAGATAATGCTGAAGCTTTATAGGACAGTAGTTAGGCTGCACTTGGAGTATTGTCAACAGTTTTGGGCTCCTTATCTCAGAAAAGATGTGTTGTCATTGAAGAGAGTCCAGAGCAGGTTCACAAGGATGATTCTGGGAATAAAGGGGTTAACTTATGAGGAGCATTTGGCAGCTTTAGGCCTATACTCACTGGAATTTAGAAGAATGCATGGGGATCTCATTGAAATCTACCTAATGTTGAAAGGACTAGAAAGGTGGATGTGGAGAGGATGTTTCCTCTGGTGGGGGTATCCAGAACTAGAGGGCACAGCCTCAAAGTTGAGGGGCGATCATTTAGAACAGAAGTAAGGAGGACTTTTTTTTTTAGCCAAAGAGTGGTGAATCTGTGGAACGCTCTTCCACAGACTGCAGTGGAGGCTAAGTCCATGGGCATACTTAAAGCGAAAGTTGACAGATTCCTGATTGATCTTGTCAAAGGATATGGCAAGAGGGAAGGTGTATGGGGTTGAATGGAATCAGGGTTTAGCCATGATGAAATGGTGGAATGGACTTGATGGGCTGAATGACCTATTTCTGCTTCTATGGCTTATGGTCTGAGTGGAAAGAGAGAGCCATCTCAAGTTCTTGGGTAGTCATCATCTCTGAGGACCTACCTGGACCCAACACATCGATGCAGCTACAAAGACGGCACGACACACACAGTACCTATATTTCACCAGGTGTTTGAGTTTTTGTATGTCAACAAAGACACTCTCAAATTTCTACAGATATATCGTAGAGAACATTCAAACTGGCTCCGTCACCATCTGGTGGGGGGGGGGGGGGGAGCTACCGCACAGAACCAAAAGAAGCTGCAGAGAGTTGTGAACTCAGTCAGCTCCATCATGGCCACTGGCCTCCCCAGTATCCAGGATATCTTCAAGGAGCAATGCCTCAAAAAGGCAGCGTCCATCATTAAGGACCCCCATCACCCGTCGTAACTTGCTCCCATTGCATCAGAAAGGAGGTACAGAAGCCTGAAGGCACACACACAGTGGTTCAGGGACAGCTTCTTCCCCTCTGCCATCCAGTTTCTGTAATTCACAAGTTTTATTTCTTTTATCATGTGTCGCATTGTACTGCTGCCGCAAAGACAACGAATTTCACGACGTATGCCGGTGATAATAAACCGGATTCTGAGTTTCGGGCTGGCACCGACAACTAATGGTGTTCCGGAGAGGTTGGTGTTGGGACCGCTCCTTTTTACATCACATGTCAATGATTAGGATGATGGAGTTAATGGCTTTATGACCAAGTCTGCAGATTGTACAAGGATGGGTAGAGGGACAGGTAACGTTGAGGAAGCCAGGATATCCGCAGAAGGATTTGGACAGATTAGGAGAATGAGCAAAGAAGTGGCTGATAGAATACAGTGTAGTGTAGGGAAGTGTATAGTCACACAACTGGATAGAAGGAATAAAGGCGTACACTATTTTCTAAATGAGAATCAAAGTCAGAAATCAGAGGTTCAAAGGGACGGGAGTCTCTGCAAGATTCACTGAAGTTTAACTTGCAGGTTGAGTTGGTGGCAAGGAAGGGAAAGTCAACGTTAGTAATCCCTTCTAGATTACTGAAGTATAAAAAGGATATATGCTGAGGCTTTATAAGACCATAAGATATAGGCACACAGTTAGGCTATTCAGCCCATTCAGTCTGCTTCCCCATTCCATCATGGCTGATTATCCATCTCAACACATTCTCCCGCCTTCTCCCCATAATCTTTAATATCCTTAATCAATAACCTATCAACCACTGCTTTACATACAGTCAATGAGTTGGCCTCCACAGCTGTATGTGGCAATGCATTCCACAAATTCACCATCCTCTGGCTAAAGAAATTCCTCCTCATTTCTGTTCTAAAGTGATACTCTTCTATTCTGAGACTGGTCACCGTGGTCCAAGGCTACCCCACGATAGGAAACGCCCTCTCCACATCTACTCTAAGCCTAATGGGCAAAATACCTATCAAGTTCACCTGCCATTTCTTATATATCTGAAAAAATCTTTCCATATTCTCTTTTATATTATTAGCTAGCTAGCTTAGGCTCATATTTCATCTTTTCTCTTATTGCGTTTGAGATGCTTTCTGTTGTTTTTTTAAAAACTTTTCAATCCTACACCTCCCCAATAAATGTTGCTATATTATATGCCAGCTCTTTTCCTTTTGTACAACATTGAACATGGACATTACAGGTCCTTCGGCCCACAATGTGGTGCCGACCATGTAATCTACTCTAGGATTGCCTAGAATGTTCCATTCCCCTCTATTTGTCCAAGCTCCATGTACCTATCTAAGAATCTCTTAAAAGACCCCATTGTATCTGTCTCCATGACCGCCGCCTGCAGACCATTCCATGCACCCACCACAGTCTGTGTGAGAAACTTATCTCTGACATCCCTACTTTCAAGCACCTTAGAACTATGCCTCCTCGTGTTAGCAAATTCATCCTGGGAAAAAGCCTCTGGTTATCCACACAATCAATGCCTCTCATTTACACCTTTATCAAGTCACCTCTCATCCTCCATCTCTCCAAGAAGAAAAGGCCAAGTTCACACAACCTATTGTCATAAGGCACTCTCTCCATAGTATCCAAAGAAACATTGAAACAAAGAAAATCTACACAATACAGGTCCTTTGGCACACAATGTTGTGTTGAACATGTACTTACTTTAGAAATTACCTCGGGTTACCCATAGCCCTCTATTTTCCTAAGCTCCATGTACCTATCCAGAGTCTTAAAAAACCCTATTGTTTCCGCCTCCACCAACGGCAGCCCATTCCACGCACTCACCACTCTCTGCATAAAAAACAACTTACCTCTGACATCTCCTCTGTACCTACTTCCAAGCACCTTAAAACTATGCCCTCTCAGGTTAGCCATTTCAGCCCTGGGAAAAAGCCTCTGACTATCCACACAATCAATGCCTCTCATCGTCTCAAACATCTCTATCAGGTCACCTCTCATCCTCCGTCGCTCCAAGGAGAAACGGCAGAATTCATTCAACCTATTCTCATAAGGCATGCTCCCCAATCCAGGTAACATCTTTGTAAATCTCCTCTACACCCTTCCTATAGCTTCCACATCCTTCCTGTAGTGAGGTGACCAGAACTGAGCACAGTACTCCAAGTGGGGTCTGACCAGGGTCCCATCTAGCTGTAACATTACCTCTCGGCTCTTAAACTCAATCCCACGATTGATGGAGGACAATGCATTGTATGCCTTCTTAACCACAGAGTCAACCTGCTCAGCAGCTTTGAGTGTCCTGTGGACTCGGACCCCAAGATCCCTCTGATCCTCCACACTGCCAAGAGTCTCAAAATTAATACTATATCCTGCCATCATATTTGACCTACCAAAATGAACAACCTCACTTTTATCTGGGTTGAGCTCCATCTGTCACTTCTCAACCCAGTTTTGCATCCTATCAATGTCCCGCTGTAACCTCTGACAGCCCTCCACATTATCCACAACACCCCCAACCTTTGTGTCATCAGCAAATTTACTAACCCATCCTTCCACTTCCTCATCCAGGTCATTTATAAAAATCACAAAGAGTAGGGGTCCCAGAACAGATCCCTGAGGCACCACAAAGCAAGGTCCCCTTGGATCCCATGCCTTCTTACTTTCTCAATAAGCCTTGCATGGGGTACATTATCAAATGCCTTGCTGAAATCCACATACACTACATCTACTGCTCTTCCTTCATCAATGTGTTTAGTTACATCCTCAAAAAATTCAATCAGGCTCACAACGCACAACCTGGCTTTGACAAAGCCATGCTGACTATTCCTAATCATATTATGCCTCTCCAAATGCTCATAAATCCTGCCTCTCGGGATCTTTTCCATCAACTTACCAACCACTGAAGTAAGACTCACTGGTCTATAATTTCCTGGGCTAACTCTACTCCCTTTCTTGAATAAGGGAACAACATCCGCAACCCTCCAATCCTCCAGAACCTCTCCTGTCCCCACTGATGATGCAAAGATCATCGCCAGAGGCTCAGCAATCTCCTCCCTCGTTTCCCACAGTAGTCTGGGTTACATCTCATCTTGTCCCTGTGACATCTAATTTGATACTTTCCAAAAGCTCCAGCACATCCTCTTTCTTAATGTCTATATCCATATTGAAACTGTAGTGAGGCGACCAGAACATGAACACAGTATTCCAAATGGGGTCTAACCAAAGTTTTATATAACTGTAACATTACCTCTTGGCTCTTAAACTCAATCCCACAGTTGATGAAGGCCAATACACCGTATGCCTTCCTAACCACAGAGTCAACCTGCGCAGCAGCTTTGAGTGTCCTATGGACTCAGACCCCAAAATCCCTCTAATCCTCGACACTGCCAAGAGTCTTACCATTAATACTATATTCTGACATCATATTTGGCCTACCAAAATGAATCACCTCATACTTATCTGGTTTGAACTCCATCTGCCACTTCTCAGCCCAATTTTGCATCCTATCAATGTCCCGCCGTAACCTCTGACAGCCCTCCACACTGTCCACAACACCCCCAACCTTTGTGTCATCAGCAACCTTACTAATTCACCCTTCTACTTCCTCCTCTAGGTCATTTATAAAAATCACAGACAGGAGGGGCCCAGAACAGATTCCTGTGGAACACCACTTGTCACCCACCTCCAAACAGAATATGAGTCATCTACAACCACCCTTTGCTTTCTGTGGACAAGCCAATTCTGGATCCACACAGCAAGGTCTCCTTGGATCCCATGCCTCCTTACTTTCTGAATGAGCCTTGCATGGGGAACCTTTACAAATGCCTTGCTGAAATCCATATGCACTACATCCACTGCTCTACCTTCAATGTGTTTTGTTACATCTTCAAAGAATTCAATCAGGCTTGTAAGGCACGACCTGCCCTTGACAAGGCCATGCTGACTATCCCTAATCAGATTATGTCTCATCAAATGCTCATAAATCCTGCCTCTCAGGATCTTCTGCAGCAATTTGCCCACCACTGAAGTAAGAAATGGTGCCTTTGACTTTCCTTGTCAGCCATGGTTGTATCCTCCTTCCTTCAGAATAGTTCCAGAATATCAAACCCTTGTTGCTCTGCTGTTACCACTGCCAGTGACCCCTCCAATCAACTTTAGCAAGCTCCTGTCTCATGACTCTGTAGTTGCCTTTTTTTTTAAAGCCCTTAACTCCAAGTGGAGTCATTGGGATGCCATCATGACGGTGTTTTTTTTAGCAGGCTTTCTTATTTTTACGAGGCCGAGTTGCTAGCTTGACGCTCAACCCAGCACGGATGGAAAGCGTGCAAGGGAGCTGGCTGGATTCGAATGTGGGAGCCTTCGCTCCGAAGTCTGGCGCTGATGCCACAATGCCACCAGCCGGCTCTGTAGTTGCCTTTACTCCACTGTAATGCTGATACATCTGATTTTCACTTCTCAAACATCGTGAATTCTATCAAACTATGATTACTGCCCCTATCCAGGGTTACGGATCCCACTGCCTTGTGGGTATCTTCGGGAGAAGAGAAGGCTGAGGAGTAAACCCTACACAAATCCGGAGTGGAGCCCCTAAGGCAGTTGGATGACGTATCACGTCACCTCCCGGCAGCTCCTGCAGCCAAGCTGATGCCAAACGCACTGCTTCGCATTCCTTTGGACCACATCCGCGAGGCCGAGAGGGGGATCTTGATGTCTGGGCAGCCCAGGATCTCCATATTCATTGCCCAGGTCTGCGCCCCAAATTGGGCGCATCCATTGTCTACTTAGACAGACGGAGCCATTAATAGTTAATCAATGATTACTGCCTCCCAAGGGTTCCTTTACCTCAAGCTCCCTAATCAGCTAAGGTTTATTACAAAACACCCAATCCAGAATTGCCTTTTTCCTGCTAGGCTTAACCACAAGCTGCTCTGAAAAGCCGTCACAAAAGCTTTCTAAACATTTCTTCTCTTGGGATTCAACACCAACCCGATCAGGAAAATCTACCTCTATGTTGAAATTCCCCATGACAATCTAACATTGCTGAGGCTGTGCCCTCTAGTCCTAGACTCCCACACTAGAGGAAATATCCTCTCCACGTCCACTATCTTGGCCTTTCAATATTCTACAGGTTTCAATGAGATCGCTCATTTTTCTAAAATTGAGTGAGTGGAGGCCCAGAGCCATCAAACGCTCCTCAAACGTTAACCCCGTCATTCCCAAAATCATTCTCATACACCTCCTCTGGACCCTCTCCATCGCCAGTACATCTTTTCTTAGCTAAGGAGCCAGATGATACGATGATCGGAAGACGGGAAGATAGCATTGAGGAAACAGGTAGTATGCAGAAGGTCTTAGACAGATTAGGAGAATGGGCAAGAAAGTGACAAATGTTGGAAAATGTATGGTCATGCACTTTAGTAGCAGAAATGAATGTGCAGACTATTGTCTGAAAGGGGAGAAAATCCCAAAAAAATGAGATGCAAAGGGACTTGGGAGTTCTTGTGCAGAACATCCTAAAGGTTAACTTGCAGGCTGAGTCGGTGGTGAAGAAGGAAATGCAATGGTAGCATTCATTTCAAGAGCAGGAAGCTTTATAAGGCACTGGTGAGGCTTCACCTTGAGTATTGTGAACAGTTTGGGATTCCTCAACTAAGAAAAGATGTGCTGGCATGGGAGAGGGCTCGGAGGAGGTTCACGAGGATGATTCTGGGAATGAAAGGATTTATCACACAAGGAATGTATGATGGTTCGGGGCCTGTACTCACACAGAAAGTGGTGGGTGTGTGGAATACACTGCCAGCAATGGTGGTGGAGGCGGATACAATGGGGTCTTTTAAGAGCCTCTTAGATAGGTACATGGAGCTTAGAAAAATAGAGGGCTATGCGGTAGGGAAATTCTAGGCAGTTGCTGAAGTAGGTTGCATGGTCGGCACAACATTGTGGGCCAAAGGGCCTGTAATGTGCCGTAGATTTCTATGTTTCTAGACAGAGTAGATGTGGAAAGGATGTCTCCTACGGTGGGGGAGTCTAGGACAAAAGGGCACAGCCTCAGCATAGAGGGGCGTCCATTTAAAGCAGAGATACAGAGAAATTTCTTTAACCAGAGGGTGGTGAATTTTTGGAATTTATTACCACGGGCAACTGTGAAGGCCAGGTCTATGGATGTATTTAAGGCAGAGCTTGGTAGGTTCTTGATTGGACATGACATCAAGGGTTATGGGGAGAAGGCCAGGGAAAAAAGGATCAGCCATGATTGAATGGTGGAGCAGTCTCTTTGGGCCAAATGGCCCAATTCTGCTCTTGTGTCTTATGGTCTAAAACTCCCCACAAAGCTCCAAGTGCAGTCTAATCAATGCCTTATAAAGCCTCAGCACGACACCCTTGCTCTTATATTCTGGTTCTCTCAAAATGAACGCCAACATTACATTTGCCTTCCTTAGCCCAAATCCAGAGTCCCGAGACCAATGTGCGCAGCACCCCATCTGACACAGCCAGACACCGAGGACAACTCCTTTCCTTGGCTCACCATCCAGTAACTAATTCTCCATTCACATAGCATCAGAAGACATTTCCCACCCCCTCCCTTCAATCCCACCACATAAACCAGATCCCCGGTCTACAACGTCCCCCATGCCCTGCCTCCCTCCACTGCTCCGGTCATCAGCCGACACCATCTCCCCTGGCTCAATCACCCAACTCTAACCCGTCTCTCTCCATCACATTCCCCCATCCTCCAGCTCAGTGTCTCTCTCCCCCCACCCCCCAACTCAAGTGTATTAATTCCACAACACAGCAGCAGGGAAAGAACAGAGTGACTCACTCACCGACAATGCAATCTGCATTTAATTGGTTTCTATAGATTCATTCAAAAGCTTGGCATTAAAATAACAAAAGCTAATCCCTCCCCTCGCCCACTGCTCTGACAGCTCCAGGAGCTGCTGTCTCTGGGTGGGGAACTGAGATGCAGTCACAGGGAGCTCCCATCACACTGGGTTAGGGACCAGGTCAGGGCAAGGAATTACTGGGAAAGCCGAAACAGGGGCTGAGTCATCAGGCTGTCAGCAGATAAAGTACACGTTAGGAACAGGAAGCGGACACTTGGACCCCCAAACCTGTTCTGCCATTCATAAGAACACAAGAAATAGGAGCAGGAGTCAGCCATCTGGCCTGTCGAACCTGCTCCACCATTCAATAAGATCATGGCTGATGTGGCCAAAGACTCATCTCCACCTACCTGCTATTCCCCATAACCCTACTGTGCAAAAATCTATCCAACCTTGTCTTAATTATATTTACTGAGGTAGCCTCCAATGCTTCATTGGGCAGAGAATTCTACAGATTCACCACTCACTGGGAAAAGCAGTTCCTCCTCATCTCCATCCTAAATTTACTCCCCAAATCATGAGGCTGTGTCCCCTGGTTCCAGTCTCACCTGCTAGTGGAAACAACATTCCTACCTCTATGTTATCTAACCCTTTCATAATTTTATCTTTCTATAAGATCTTCTCTCATTCTTCTGAATTTCAGCAAGTACAGTCCCAGGAGACTCAATCTCCCCTCATAGGTTAACCCCCTCATCTCTGGAATCAACCTGGTGAACCTCCTCTGTACCGTCTCCAAAGCCGGTATATCCTTCCTCAAGTAAGGAGACCAGAACCGCACACAGTACTCCAGGTGTGGCCTCACCAGTACCCTGTATAGTTGCAGCATAACCTCCCTGCTCTTGAATTCAATCCCTCTAACAATGAAGACCAACATTCCATAGTCTGCTGCACAAACACTCCTAAGTCTCTCTACACAGCAGCGTGCTGCTTTTTTTTTAACCATCTAAATGATGAACTGCTCTTTCATTTTTCCTTCCAAAGTGAATGACCTTGCATTAACCAGCATTATACTTCATCAGCCAGACCCTTATCCACCAACTTAACCTATCTATATCTCTCTGCAGACTAAGATTGTGGTTGAACTAATTTGTTATATCATTCACTGCTGTATCATTGCAACTTTTCACTTGCCTACTGATCAAGCATGGCCACACTATCTGCTCCCAGCCCCCTTCGACTTCAAACATTTACAGCTTTCAGAGAAACTAATTTCTCCTCATTTTGCCTGTGAAATGGACAACCCCCATTTTCTTTTATATGTAGTCTCTGATAAAGCTTCTTCCACTCTCTTTACATCCACCATCAAGACCACATAGTATGTATATAATATGTATTTCGCTCAAGATGCCTCTTACTCTCTAACCCTCAATGGGTCCATCCTAAACTGTCCAATCTTAGTCTGGTCCCGGCCCGAAACGTCGACTGTACCTCTTCCTAGAGATGCTGCCTGGCCTGCTGCGTTCACCAGCATTTTTTTTGTGTGTGTTGCTTGAATTTCCAGCATCTGCAGATTTCCTCGTGTCAGTCCAATCTTTCTGTGGTGGACAACCCAACCCCCCTCCCCACCCCAGGTCTAGGAAACCCGCCCCAAACTGCTCCCAATACATTTACACCCTTCCTTAAATAAAGAGACCAACACTGTACACAGCATTCCAGACGAGAACCCACCAATGTCCTTCTAACAAATAGATAGATAGATATACTTTATTGATCCCGAGGGAAATTGGGTTTCGTTACAGCCGCACCAACCAAGAATAGAGCATAAATATAGCAATACAAAAGCCACAAACAATCAAACAACAAAATGCAAACTATGCTAGATGGAAAATAAGTCCAGGACCTATTGGTCCTGGACTTCTTGGTTACCCACTGCATCACTCCCCTGGCCCTTGGTGGGATGTGTTTTGGCATCCGGATCACTCTGTTGGTGGATTTGAAATATGGAAGAAATCATCGGACTCGAATGGGTCAAAGATATACCCATTTTGTGAGACTGTCCTTGAAGTCTCTCCCCCTCCTCCCACTCTGCCACCATTTTGTGAACTGTGAACTAATTCGTGCTCTGGGATAATCTAATCAGAGCAATTGAATGTGGATGCAAGGAACTTCACCTGCTAAACCTGAAATGAGTAGCTACCAGACCTACCAAAGAAGCAATCTGTAATCTCGTTAGGCTCAATGTCTGGGTCACCTAGTTTGACTGACTTGGACCAGTCAGAGTTGAAAGGAACAAAGACACAAGGCTGGGGAACAGAAACCATAGAACAATCTGAACTGTAGCCCGGAACCAGGGCTGGTAGAGAGGTGTGAGGGTCAACCAGGTACTGTATACCCAACAACACTGGAACGCTACGTCTGAATTTATACTTTGATTGTGCTATCAAGAGAATCATCATCATGAGAAAGTAACCTCGTACCAGGGGCTGTGTGAAGAAAGGATCGCCCATCGGGCCAACAGAGATCTCCTATTGCATTGTTATAAATTGGAAAAGTGGTCTGAGTGAGTATTCGTTCAAAGGGAACAGTAGAATTCGTGTTCTAAATTGTTGGCCCAGGGTCAACATACCCGTAGTTAGTTTGTTGTTTGTGCAGAGACAATAAAGTGTGAACTTCAGTTAATTAAGAGCTGCGCAGTGAGTTTCTTAACCTAAACAGGCCACAATTCCACATCTAAAATCTCGTCCCACACCATTTAGATAATATTTCTTATACATGTAACTCTACATTCCTGTACCCATTGATAATATCTTGTATACGTTTTCCACGTGAACGAACGTTGGCAACTCCAAGCCCTGTTGATGCCAGTCCCCATCACTTCACCACAGTTGGACACCGCACTCGCCCCTGTCCCCCACCCCCGGACAGTCTCAGGTACACAGAGCAGCGATGGAGAGAGATTAGTGCAGCCAGGAGATGGAGACCAGCACACGTGCACACGCCAAGGTGTGGCACACCCACACAGGACAAGCTGTAACATGCACACACAGAGTCAAGCCAGGCTGAAATGCAGAGAGGAGGCTCCCTCCACCAGCATCTTGATAGCAAATGTTCAGTTGGAGAGCAAAAATGAGGGCCCGAGGGCAAGGGTGCTGTATCGCAGTGAAATCAGGAGTCATGCTCTGTGGTTTACTCAGTACACCAGAGACAGCAACCAGACCTGAAGATTTCTCAGTGCACAAGACGCACCGAACTGCTGATTTGAAAACGGCAGAAGGCGGAGGTGTGTTTCATGGTGAAATCGCTGTGGTGTACTGATGTGGCAGTTCTGCCGTACTCACATTCCCCTGACCTTGAACACCTAACAATCAAATGCTGACCGTTCTATTTACTAAGATTTCTCCTCTATGATCCTGACTGCAGTTTACACACCACTAACGGCTGACTACAACCAAGCACTTCAGACACTGCACGATGCCGTCAACAAACAAAAAACAGTCCACCACGAGGCATTTCATATCATAGTCATGGATTTCAATCGGGCTTGTTTAAAGAATTCCCTGCTCAATTACCATCAGCATACAACTTGTAGCACCAGAGGTCCCAACACACTAGACCACTGTTATACTGAGATAAGGAATGCCTACTATGCCATGGCAAGAATGACCCCCAGAAAGCCACCTCACAGGCAAAGTGCCAATTCTGGACTAAACCTGAATCAATGAAAGATGCCTGACAGCTGGGGCAGGACTTGAATACTATCAACCCTTGCAAAGTGAAATCAAGCAACATAGAAGGCATTGCGTTCATCTGGCAGTAAAGCCCTGTTGTCACCTATGTTCACTTTGACTTCAAAACATGGAAGAACCATTACAAACTTTCACAGCCCCTGCTGACCCTGTGATTTCAATCTTTGAGCCCGACGCGAGAACATCTTTCAGGAGGGTGAGTCCACAGAAGGCGTCTGTCCCAGATAGGGTAGCTGGTTGGGCAGGGGGCGGAGAAGTGTATATACTGTGACAAGAATACATAGATAAGATGTCAGCTGTCCTGTGTGATCAGCAGTTGGTCTGCCACCTGTCTTCAAGAGAGAGATAAGGAACACAATGAAACAGCATCTGGAGATGTGTAATGAAGGGATGGGAGAGAGAGAGCTGTCTGGAGCGGCTCCCCCTTTGAACCCTGAACTGTTTGAAGTGATGGACAGGCGATACCCCAGCAGGGGGATAAAAAGGGACCGGTTCACTAAGGCAACACACACGACACCCGAGGTAACGAGACCCTGAAAGCGGTGCGCCTCTCACAAGTCGGTGGGAAGTACCGGTCCATAACGCACAGGGCGGAAAGGTACGATCAGCGGGAACCCGGTGTGTGTCCACTCTCGCTTGGGTGCCAGGTTCACTGCAGAGGATCGACCGCATCTGGAGGAGGGGTCACAGTCGGTGACCTCAGGTGACATCACAAAGGACCCGCCCGAAAGCTGCTTGTGAGCAATATCGCCGGTCTGTGAGTGGAAGCCGTTCTGAATGATCAGTTGTTCTCTCTCTCCCTCCCCCCACGTTGTCCATCGCCACGGCAACTATTACTGTGAACTGAACTAAATTGAACTGGACTTTTGTGTCACTTTGAAATTGGTCATTTACCCCTAGACAACGATAGAGCTTGATTGATCCTGTTATCTTAATTCTGTGCACATGTGTTTATCATTGCTGAACTGTTGCATTTATTATCCTTTTTTGATTAGAGTACTGTGTTGCTTGTTTCTTTAATAAAACTTTCTTAGATCTAGTAATCCAGACTCCAACTGAGTGATCCATTTCTGCTGGTTTGGCAACCCAGTTACGGGGTACGTAACCACACACACACACACACACACACACACACAGAGTGACACTGACTTCATCCCTTCCAAGTCTCTCCCCGGAGCCAAAGTTGGTTTTTTAAATCTGAAATTAAATTCATTATGGAATAAACTCCAAGTGTCCTTTCTGAATATTCCATGAACACTCAATCCCTCATTATTCCTTTTTTAGCACTATTTATGGTTGCAATTTATAGCAATTATCTCTTTGTACTGTACTGCTGCCACTGAACAACAAATTTCACATCAGTTAATAAACCAGGTTCCTCTCTTCAAGCTGTCACCTTGGTTTACTGAAAGTTCAATGCTATCAACCTGCACAACTCTAAACATTAAACACAAATACTCTTAAATCCTCAAATTTGAGACCTGTGAATCCAGTGCACATCTGGTCCACAGCGAGGAATCCGGACTAACCATCGAGTATAGAGGGAATCAGAAATCATTACTTCCAGCACCTCAGTTCATTCTGACTGAGAACAATTATTTCAGAATGTTTCACGCAGCTTTCCACACAGGAGACTGCAGCTCACAATATCTTTTCATTCATCAATTCGAGCCGGGACTCTCAGAACCGCCTTTCCACAACCAGTGCCAGCTCGGGTTCCCGAACCCTTGCTGCTCACAGCGGTCTCCCAGTCCCTTACTCACCCAGCAGCCGTGAATCCCGCTGAATAATAGCTCCTGCAGTCTTACGTTCCCCGGTCCGGCCACAAGTCTCGGAACCACACACCTCTGTGGAAGCTCATAAAATGAGAAGCCTCAGCTGCATCTAAACTGCACCTTCCTGACATTGTCAAGTTTGGTGACTGCCCCCTGTGAGCGAGCTCGGTGCCATCACAAACGTCCTCCAGAGCCCTGAGTCACAGCCGCCGTCTCGCACAATCCCCAGCAGTGATCCCAGACCCACATTCACCAGCCCCTCCACTGCAAACATCACACAGCCAGCTTCTGTGCCCCAGGCATCAGCCCCATTATACACAATGCACACCAGATGTACACCACACAGCACAAAGCAGCCAACAGGCAGCTGGGCTGGGCTAGGGTGGAGTTGATGGCTGCAGCCACCCCACAGCTGGGTCTGGGGTCCACAGCCACCCATGGGTGGTGATAAAACCTGCAGACACTCATAGATGGGTCTGAGGTCCACAGCCACCAAGAGGTGCTGATGCATTGGACACCAAGCCCTGGGGGTTCCACCAAGAAGTGTTAGGCTGCCCAGGGGCCGGAGTGACAGGGGGTGCGGGGTCCACAGTGGCTCTGTCTGAGTGAGTGGGTGGTTGCACACATTTGCCAAGGGCAGAGGGAATCACTGGGTGAAGTGGCGGTGCTGATCCGAGTTTCAATTCCTCTGTCTGAAGGTGACTGCCACTCACCTGCGTCTCTCAGTAAACCCACATTCACTCTCGCCGTCAGCTACCAAAAGTTCCAGCACAGAAAATTGACCGTCTGCTCCCAACACTGCGACACAGTAACAGGCAGTATCTGCAGTCAGATAGGTGCCTATTAAACTGTCTCCTTCCAACGCTCCGAGCCTCTGCTCGTTGGGGGCGGAGAGAGACTCAGCACTGACAAATAAAGAAACGTTCTTTCTCTCTACCTGGGTAGAGATATAAACCCAGATACACTCACCCTTCATTTCCAAACCAGCTGGAAAGTCTCAACCCCATGTCAAAAGAGCGGAATTACGCCCTTCAGCAAATTGGGTCTGCTCTGCCACGATTCATGGCTTTTGTCTTCTCAGCTTTCCAGCTTCTCCCTGGAATGTTTAACCCCTTCAGCAATTAACAATCTCTGCCTTAAACACCCCCAACAACTCAGTCTCCACAGCCCAAGGTGTAAACTCTGCATTTCCTCACAGGTGCTGAGTTCAGCACTGGGTCCCTAGCTCTCTTCCAGCATACAGCCCCTATCTGCCCCCGTCACCCTTTCCAGATAAGTTCCAAACCGCATCTCTCCATTGCCACCCTTCTCCCTGTTAAACATAATCCCTTGGGGGTTTTGACATCTCTAAGGGGAATTGACTCTCACCGATTACTACCACGAGGGGCCTCTGCTTTAAACCCTGCACTTGTATTCGAGTCAGATAGACGATGGGAGTGTGTCCTCCGGGCTGCATCTGTGCCAGTCACTAACACCGATTCAGATTAATGTAAAGAGTTTTTCTCCCCACACCCACCAACTTCCCCCAGATTCAACTCCTCATCCACAGGCTGGGAGTCATTGGCAGCAGCCAATTAACCCACTGGCCTGCACGTCTTTGGAAATTCATACAGTCATCGGAAGAACATGCAGACTTTCAACAGATAGCACCCAAGGTCAGTATCGAACCCAGCTCTCTAGCATGGTGAGGCTCTCTTCCCTCAGGCTCCTCTGCTCTGCAGAAAAAACTCTAACCCCTTCAGATTTCCAGTCACCACATCTCTGCAGCCGGTCTAGTGTAATCACATCCGTCATGTAACACAGTGACCTGAACCACAGCCCTTGGTCAGCCTGTGACCAGACCAGTGTGATAACAGTTCCAATATCACTTCTCTGCGTTTATGCTCAGTGCTTCAACTGATAAAGAAAAACATTCTTCCTGCTTTTTTTCAAACCGTATTGACCTGGTCTGCTACCTATAAGAATCCTTAGACACACATTCCTCATCTCAGACTCATTCAGACTATCATATCCATGCCAACCAGAAGGTAGCCTTCCATATTAATCCCATTTCCACAGCCTCCAATTTGTTTGTCTAGACTCTAACACATCTTAACTGCTGTCATTGACCTTGCCTCCTCCAGTCCCTCAGGCAGTGTGTCCCTCTACTCTCTGGGTAGAGGTCCCTCTCAGATCCCCTCCAAATCTCCAATACTTACCCTAAATCAGAGTCATCTATTTTTAAAAATCTCTGACATGAGGGAAAAGTTTCCTGCTGTACATGTTCTCCACAACTCAGTCATGTGCATGCATAACAGACATCCCACCTCTCCCGCAAGTTCCAGGAGTTTCCCGCATATGAATAGTGGCTCCCCGATGCCCGCAAATTATATACAATATCACGGAAATCAATTTTTTTGAGAGCGAGCAAGAGAGTGCGAGAGCGACCACGAGAGAGAGCGTGCGAGCGAGCAAGAGCGAAGGCAAGTGAGCGCGCGAGGGAGAGAGAGCACGAGAGAGAGCGCGCCATGGCAGAGTGTTCTAAAGAAAATATAAAACGTACATCACCCCAGACTACACTAAAGTGTACCCCTGCCTAATAGGGGTCAAAAATAATGACAGTGTTGCTCGCTGCACTGTTTGCAACAGTGACTTTTCTATTGCCCATGGTGGGTTAAGACTGTAAAAGATATGTTGAGGTGAGTTTAACAGGTGTCATTTGTTCATTAGCATAGCTAACGTTATTTAAACTCGCTGGCTGGCTGCTAAGGAGCTACTCTATTGCAGACATCCCACCTCTCCCGGGAGTCTCCCGCAAATTGATGGTGCTACCTCCCTGAAATGAGTTTTTGCAGGTGGGATGTCTGCGTATAATCTCCTCTGCTCCAGAAGGAACAGACCCAGCCACTCCAGTATCTCCTCCTACCTGAAACTGCCTCATCCCAGACACGATCCCGGTGAATCCCCTCTGCACCCTCTCTACTCCAATTGTCAATGTATTGTTGCACTCCCCCAAATACATTGATTCACACTTCTCTGCATTAAGTTGCATCTAAATTTTTGCTCAGATATCCACGTCATCATAACATTTGAGTAGTAAAACTCTTTTCATTTCACTATCAACCACATGGTGGACAACTTATCTAACATCTACAGAAGTCTTTTCAAATCTCCATACTAAACCATCATTAAAGCCACAGACAGACAGACACAGAACTCTGGAACTCTGCTGGTAACAGCCCTGCATTACAAATAAAACATTCCTTACTTCCTGTTGTAACAATCCTGTGTTACAAACACACCATTCCTTACTTCCTGTTGTAACAGTCCTGTGTTACAAACACACTATTCCTTACTTCCTGTTGTAATAATCCTGTGTTACAAACACACCATTCCTTACTTCCTGTTGTAACAATCCTGTGTTACAAACACACTATTCCTTACTTCCTGTTGTAACAATCCTGTGTTACAAACACACTATTCCTTACTTCCTGTTGTAACAGTCCAGTGTTACAAACACACTATTCCTTACTTCCTGTTGTAACAATCCTGTGTTACAAACACACTATTTCCTTGCTGCCTGTTGGTAACAGTCCGTGTAACAAATACACTATTCCTTGCTTCCTGCAAAAGAGTTAGTTTTGGCTCCATTTGGATCCCATGGGCTTTTCTACATTTTGACCAACCTGCCTATGTGAGACTGCCAAAATTCTCAAAGGTCTTGAGACCTGAAACTTTAACCATTTCTTTATGCCACTGATCCCACCTGACTGGTTGGGAGATCAGTTTTGTTCTCCCCTCCCCCCCACCAGATTCCACCATCAGATCTTTTTAATATAAAGTTTCATTAAATACACTTGCCTCTTTGTACCTTGTACCTCTTCCAAAAAAAAATTAATTTACTCTGTCAGACTGCAATAAAAATGCCTTGGCCATTGATTCCACTCCTCCATCCAGTAAGACCATTGAACTAAAATGCTAACTCTGCCCCTTTCCCCATAGATATTCCTGACCTAGTCTAACATCAGAACTGAAAGTCACACACGAATAGCAAAGGACAGTTCAATGAAAGTGTTGAGTTCAATCTGTAAACCTGAGAGCTTGTGTCCTCCTAGACCGGTCCCACTGGCATCAATGTAGGTTAACTGGCCACAGTAAATTGCCTCTAGTGTATGGTGGCACTCGAGAAGAGCTACTGGGACCAAGGGGGACATAAAACACGCCTGGGTAGAAGATGGGGTGGTGAGGTCCCAATCTGGGGCCCACGGACTCCCCAGTCGACGGTCAGGGCCCACGGACTCCCCAGTCGACGGTCAGGGTCCATGGCATAAAAACATTCGGGAGCCCTTGATGAGGACAGTGGCCTGCTTCCTTGCATTATGACAAGTACCACCGCTTCATTCACCCCCAAAACAACCATAGCAACAAGCCATGAACTTTGAATTCTCTCATTCTCTCTCGTTTCCTCATCCTCATGTTTCTTTTCTTCTCCTGATGTATCCCATCCTCCCACACCCACCCAAGCTCTTATCACTGTTTCTATCCCCTCCTATACACACCTCATCTGCTCCTCACCCACAGATGTCCTGAAGTCATTCCCTCCCCTGTTCACATCTAACCTTCCCATCCTCCTCCTTCGGTTCCACATTCCATTTCCATCACCTGTAGGCCTTCGATCAGCCTCTTGTCACTAACCCCACTCTCTCCTCCTCTATCTGCACATCGCCACCTCACGTGGAACACCCATCACCCGCTCCTGTTCCACCCCTTCCCTCCACCGTTCCGTACCAGCTAGCTCCCCTCTCTCTGTGCAGATAAAACGTCTCGACACAAAACTCTAACTCTCCATTTCCTTCCGGACTTGCCCGGTTCCTCCGGCAGTTTGGTGTGCCGACAATTTTAACGTTACTATCGAAAATGAGTGCTGAAGGTCTTCAGGCCTCACTACGTTGGCTCTTCTCAGGTTGCACCTTGACCTCAAACAGCCCCAGACCCTCAAATGGCAGATTGCCCTCCCTGTCTTCCAGCTCTGTGGATTTACCCACACAAAAGGGAGCTCACCACCACCCTCTCAAGGGCAACTCGAGACGTGTAATTAAATATTGGCTCAGCCTGTGAAGCCCACATCCTGGCAATCAACAAATAGTGTGCCGAAGTCCCCCACAGCTAGCACCCTGCGAAGAGAAGTGGTTTTAATGAGAATAATCAGGAGAAAACTTCCTGCCCGAGATATTCTCAGAAGTGAAAACTTCATGAAAAAAAGCAGCCAATTAGTTTTATACCATTAAACACAGGTCAGACTTATTATTGGCTTTCACTACGTTGGTTTGATCCTCATTCCATACTGTCCCAAACTTCCTATCTTCAATGTCCAGATCAGATTTAGTTCCTTCAGCTTCCTGTTACTCTGCTAACCTGACTAAAACTGCACAATACACCCGACAAGAGATCGTGGTCAAGCCCAGCAGTCATTGAAGGAACCTGGCACGAGTGGGTAGTGGGTACACAGTGGTCAAGCCCACCAGTCAGTGAAGGAATCCTGGCACACAAGTTATTTAAACTCATAAGATGAAATAAAAAGATTTGACAATGTCTTGGAAATGTTTTTCAATAGTTGATGACTAACCTGTTAAGATAATATCCTGACTGAGAAGTTACAGAACCTGGGCCTCTGTACCTCCCTCTGCAATTGGATTCTCGAATTCCTAAGCGGAAGACCACAATCTGTGTGGATTGGTGATAACATCTCCTCTTCACTGACCATCAACAGTGGCGCACCTCAGGGGTGTGTGCTTTGCCCACTGCTCTACTCTCTGTATACACATGACTGTGTGGCTAGGCATAGCTTAAATACCATCTATAAATTTGCTGATGATACAACCATTGTTGGTAGAATCTCAGGAGGTGACGAGAGGGCGTACAGGAGCGAAATATGCCAACTAGTGGAGTGGTGTCTCAGTGACAACCAGGCACTCAATGTCAGTAAGACGAAAGAGCTGATTGTGGACTTCAGGAAGGGTAAGATGAAGGAACACACACCAATCCTCATAGAGGGATCAGAAGTGGACAGAGTGAGCAGCTTCAAGTTCCTGGGTGTCAGGATCTCTGAGGATCTAACCTGGTCCCAACATACGATGTAGTTATAAAAAAGGCAAGACAGAGGCTACACTTCATTTGGAGTTTGAAGAGTTTGGTATGTCAACAAATAAACTCAAAAACATCTATAGATGTACCATGGAGAGCATTCTGACAGGCTGCATCACTGTCTGGTATGGGGGGGGGCCAGGAGGGGAGGGGTGGGGAGGTTACTGCACAGAACTGAAAGAAACTGCAGATGGTTGTAAATCTAGTCAGCTCCATCTTGGATACTAGCCAACAAAGTACCCAGGACATCTTCAAGGAGTGGTGTTTCAGAAAGGCAGCGTCCATTATTAAGGATCTCCAGCACCCAGGGCAAGCCCTTTTCTCACTGTTACCATCAGGTGGGAGGCACAGAAGCCTGAAGGCACACACTCAGTGATTCAGGAACAGCTTCTTCCCTTCTGTCATCAGATTCCTAAATGGACATTCAATCCTTCAATACTACCTCACTTTTTTAATATATATTATTTGTTTTTTTGCACTATTTTAATCTATTCAATATACATATACTGTAATATTGAGAATATTGAGAATTGAAGTGAAAAGAAAGGAAATTATAGGCCAGTTAGCCCAATGTCAGTGGTTGGAAAGTGCTGAAGTCTATTATTAAGGATGAAGTTTCTTTTTTTTTTAAAAAAAATATAATTTTTATTGAGTTTTTGAAGTGATTACATAGAAAGATAATGACTACCCTCCCCCCTCCCCTTAACCCTACCCCCCCACCCCCGATATATACCCCTAGCTGAAAAACAAAGAAGAAAAAGAAAGAAGAACTGCCTGGGTATTGGAAGGTTTCCACATGCTCCATGGGATTCAAAATAAATTTAGTATATTCATTTATTACTTTCCTCAAGGGACCAATATCTTTATCATCGGAGCAACTAAGTATGCCATCCTATCTTTTGTAAATAAGGGTGCCAAATATTCAAAAATGTATCATATTTATCTCTTAAATTAAAAGTAATTTTTTCGAGTGAAATACTAGACATTTCATTGTTCCAACGATTCATACTTAAATACGAATCCAATTTCCAAGTAACTGCTATAGCCTTCTTGGCTACTGCCAATGCAATTTTTATAAATTCTTTCTGATATTTATTCAATTTAAGTTTCGGTTTTATCCCCTCAATATCACCTAATAGAAATAATGCAGGGTTATGTGGAAGTTGGGTTCCAGTAATTTGTTCCAATAAGGCTCTTAAATTTTTCCAAAAATGTTGAATTTTAGAACAAGACTAAGTAAAATGTAAGAAAGTACCAATTTCTTGATGACACCGAAAACATTGATCAGATAAGTTTGAATTTAATCTGAGGATGAAGTTTCAAGATACTTGGAGACTAACGACAAAACAAGTCAAAGTCAGCACGGTTTCTGTAAAAGGAAATCTTGCCTCAAAAATCTGTCAGAGTTCTTTGAGGAAGTAACAAGCAGGATGGACAAAGGAGAGGCAGTGGATGGCATTTACTTGGATTTTCAGAAGGCGTTTGATAAGATGCAACACAAGGCTGCTTAACAGGATAAAATCCTATGGCGTTACAGGAAAGATACTGGCACAGATAGAGGAATAGCTGACAGGCAAGAGGTAGTGAGTGGGAATTAAAGGGGTTTTTTTGGTTATCCAAAATTAACACGAGTACATCGAAGTAAGCAACACTTACAATGTCTCAAGAAAAAAAAACATGATTTAGATAATAGAATTGGTGGCTTTGTGGCAAAGTTTGCGGATGATATGAAGATAGGTGGAGGGGTAGGTAGTGCTGAGGAAGATAGGTGGAGGGGTAGGTAGTGCTGAGGAAGATAGGTGGAGGGGTAGGTAGTGCTGAGGAAGATAGGTGGAGGGATAGGTAGTGCTGAGGAAGATAGGTGGAGGGATAGGTAGTGCTGAGGAAGATAGGTGGAGGGGTAGGTAGTGCTGAGGAAGCAATGTGATTGCAGCAGAACTCAGAGAAATTGGAAAAATGGGCATAAAAGTGGCAGATGGAATACAGTTGGAAAATGTATAATAATACATTTTGGTAAAAGGAAAAATCATACGGACTATTATCTAAATAGGAAAAAGGTTCAAACATCAGGTGCAGAGGGACTAAGGAGTCCTACTGCAAGACTCCCAGAAGAGTCTGTGGTGAAGAAGGCAAATACAATGTTGGCATTTATTTCAAAGGGAATAGAATAGAAAAGCGAGGAGATAATGCCGAGCCTTTGTAAGACACTGGTCAGGCTGCACTTGGCTGTACTATCAGAAGTATCAGATGTGTTGTCATTGGAGAGAGTCCAGAGGAGGTTCACGAGGATAATTCCGGGAATGAATGGGTTAACCTATGAGTAGGGTTTGGCAGCTTTGGGCCTGTACTGTATTCACTGCAATTTTGAAGAATGTGGGGGCATTTCATTGAAACCTACAGAATTTTGAAAGGGCTAGATAGAGTGGATGTGGAGAGGATATTTCCTATGGGGGGGTATCCAGGACTACAGTGCACAGCCTCAGAATTGAGGGGCAACCCTTTAGAACAGAGGTACGGAGGAATTTTTTCCTGCTGGAGAGTAGTAAATCTGTGGAATGCTCTGCCACAGACTGCAGTGGAGGCCAGGTACGTAGGTATATTTAAGATGGAAGTTGGTAGTTTGCTGATCGGCCAGGGCATCAAAGGATATGGGGTTGAGTGGGATCCTGGATCAGCCATGATAGAATGGCAGAGAAGACTCGATGGGCTGAATGGCCTAATTAGCTCCTATGTCTTATGGTCATGTTTCCCCTTAATCAATTCACCTTTCACCCTTAACCCCCAATTTCTACGGAAAAAGCCTGCTTGTATTTATTCAATCTGTACCGCTCATAATTTTGTAAACCTCTATCAAATCTCCCCTCAATCTCCTATTTTCTAGGGAATACAGTCCCAACCTATTCAATCTTTCCTTATAATTCCCATCCTTAAGTCCCGGCAACATCCTTGTAAATTTTCACTGTACTCTTTCTACCTCATTTACATCTTTCCTGTAGGTCGGTAACCAAAGCTGCACATCACTAACAAGAGAAAATCTGCAGATGCTGTAAATGCAAGCAACACACACAAAATGATGATGGAATAAGATACAGTCGACGCTTTGGGCTGAGACTAGAGAAGAAAGATGAGTAAATTTAAGAGGTGGAGGGAAGGATGAAATAGAGAGCTGAGAAGTTGATTGGTGAAAGAGATACAGGGCTGGAGAAGGGGCGATAGGAGAGGACAGAAGCAATGGAAGAAAGAAAGGGGGGAGGGGGAGAGGAGCACCAGAGGGAGGCGATGGGCAGGCAAGGAGATAAAGTGAGGGAATGGTGGGGTGGGGTGGGCATTACCGGATGTTTGAAAAATCGACGTTAATGCCGTACTCCAAATTAAGCTTCACCAATGTCTTGTACAACCTCAACATAACATCCCACCATTTGTACCCAATCCTTTTGATTTTTGAAGATCAATGTGCCACGACTTCTTTATGACTTTATCTGCGTATGACGTCACTTTCTATTGAATTATAGATCTGTATTCCAGATCCCTCTGTTCTACCACACTCTTCAGTGCCCTATCGTTCACTGTGGAAGAGCCCACACTTGTCTGCATTACATTCCATATGTCATTTTTCAGCCTACTTTTGCATCTGGAGCAGATCTCATTGTAAGCCATGATAACCTTCCTCGCAATCCATTACACCCCCAATCTTAGTGTCATCCGCGAATTTGCTGATCCAGTTAACCACATTATCATCCAGATCATTGATACAGGTGACAAACAACAAAGGACCCAGCACTGATCCCTGCGGCACACCACTAGTCACAGGCCTCCGGTCAGAAGGGTAACCCTCTCTGGCTTCTTCCACAAAGTCAACATCAAATCTAATTTACTACTTCATCCTGAGTGCTGACCGACTGAACCTTCTTGACCAACCTCCCATAGAGGACTTGTCAAGTGCTTTGCTGAAGCCCACGTAGACAACATCCACTGCCTCGCCTTCATCAACTTTCTTAATATCTTCCTCGAAAAACTCTATAGGATTGGTGAGACATAACTTACCACACAGGAAACCATGTTAACTATCCCTAATCAGGCCCTGTCTATCAAATACTGATATATGCAGGCCCTTAGCATACCTTCCAATAATTACCCAGTGCTGACGTCAGGCTCATCAGTCTATAATTTCTGGGCTTATTATTTCCTCAGTCTAAAACAAAACAGCAGACTGAATGAAATACTCATAGCACATGAGAAATAAGTCAACCCCCAATGCCCTGACATTTCAATGATATTGAATAACTGTGCCTAATACAGACAAAAGTTATTCAACAAGCAATATTTTTAGAACACTTCAGCAAGACAGTCCAAGTTCCTTTAGGAAGGATATCGAGCCCCAGATGATACAGAGGTTTTCCAGAACTGTCTCAAAATGAAGGGATTCCAGCTTAGTTTTAAGAAGATATTTTGTGTGGTCGGAAGAGCTAACAGAGATGCACAGACGCAGCTGGTCAGTTCGGCAAATGCTGCAATAAACCATCTCCACACTCTCTTTGGGTCTTTAAAATCCTTCCTAAAGCATGTCATAATCATACACAACCTTCAGCTCGAGCCAAGGCATTGTTTACCAAAAGCCTGCTTGCTTTTTTATCCAGTTCCTCTATGAATTAATGCAACAGCTCTGCACTCTATTCTTCAGAAGAAATGACATTATCTTGTGTCACTTTCAAAGATGTGTACACACAACCCCAGGTTTTCCCTGTCCCTTCATTCCACTTTTAATATTGCACCATATACCAACTTTCTCAAGGCAGCCCCAGAGAGAGATGCTGCTGCCGGTGATCCGCACACAAAATATACTGTTGAAGATTTATGAGCAGAATGCATCCCAGCTGACAGAAATGAAGATAAAACACCACAAAAGATAACTGCATAAAACTCACAGACTCCGGCAGATTCAAATCCCCGTCGCGGATGATCAACAACAGAATCGATACATGCAGTCAGTTTTGCCTCTGATAAATAGGGTAGCACGATTGGGTTGAGTCCTGGTGAGCGGGGTTAAGTTGGTCAATGTATAAGGACGTGGACGGATTCATTTTGCTTTTTTTGGGGGGGGGGTGTTTACTGGCACAAGCTCTCGATGGGAAGGTTGAATGGAACATCTATTAATTATGCACTGAATATGTTCAGGTGGAATGATTGATAAGAGTGACAGAACAGAATTAAGATTACAGTTGAAAGAGCTGCAAACCATTCTGAAAGCAGAGAGGGAGAGCAGCAATGTAGGAATTAGACACTTCACGAATGTAAGTAATACACAATATCCTCCAAAAAAAAAATCTGCTTTGTGACTGTGAATACTCAAACCCATCGGAATCAGAATGGAGTGCTACTCAGAATTACAGAGCAGTGTCACAGACACTGAAACCAATTGGAAAAGGACAAGAATTTAACATTCTCAGATGTAATTACAGGGGATAGATGAGGCGGCATCATTAGTGAGGATGTGGGGGAGATCCATCACATCAAATCATCCTGCAAAAAGAACAAGCCGGTGGGCACAATGCTTTGGGATGTTCAGTACAACAAGTAGCTAATGTAGCAGAGGAACATCAACAGATCAAACTAATGGGAAAAATGAGGATAGTAATTTGATTTTGCCTGACGTAAAACTTTCCAAGATGATGAGTGATTAAATTCAGGAACCCAGCACATCCAGCCCTGGATATCCTGCAGAGAGATATTTGCATTCAATATCGAAGACATCTCTGATATAAGAGAACAAGCTGACTTAATCAATTGTTATGTCAAAAAATGAAAGGCAGCTGACGGCTGTTGGGGGGTCCACTGAGAAATCCTGGGGGGCAATAGTGGGAACAGCCTCCGGCCAGGAAGAGAAGCCATTATTGAATATTGTCTGTTCAAGTAACAGACTGAATAGAGACAAATATCACAGAAAAACACGGAGTCATATATTGAAGGAAGAAATAGGTAATAGACAGCAAAAAAGTCATTAAATGAAAAAGCAGAGACATCGGGAGCCAACACACAACTCGGCCAGTCATTTTGTTAGATAGACAAGCAGTTTAGGTTTATAGACTAGAATACAGAGTAAAGATGTAAAACACAATCCTTCAGAGTATACCACTTTGCAGAAAGAATTGAGTAAGAGGTTTTAAGGAGGGGAAGTAGAGTCACGAGGAGAGACAGGCAGATTTTTTTGGTGTTCTTAAACTACAAAGTGTTTGGTGCTGAAAAGGGAAACACTGCAGTATGTAAAAAGGTACTTAACTTCAGGACACACTTTCCACAGAGACAGAGGCAGATGTGGGTCAACCTCCAATTTCTGCAGCACTTTTAGAACCAGGACATCCCAAAGCTCTCTCCAGCCAGTAAAAAAAAATCAGTTTTAGGATACCATTGGCCTTGAAGAAATCCTGCAGCCAGTTTTCACACGGTAAGATCCCATAAGGGCCATTGTTACTGACCAGCTAGGGTTTGTGATGTTGGCAGCATCTCAGGAAGCCAGTCTGCACTATTGCCATCACCTGAGCTCCTGGTTCAGCACCTCATTAACGAGGGCCCAAAAACTCACTACTCACTACTCCCTACTCCCTTTACTCTACACCTCCCAGTGAGTGGGGGGGGGGGTGGTTTGGAGTGAGGTGAAAGGGAGGTAGGCTTCCGGGACCGGGAGAGACAAGGTGCAGGGAAGATGTGGGAGAGAAGGAAAAGGTGTGAGGGATGGGAAGTGGGAGGGAAAGAGGAAGGGGGAGGGGAGGTAGTGGCCGAGGGGAGAGGACGCAAGCGGAGGGGCACGGACAGGGACTAGGGTATGGGTGAAGGGTGGAGGGGGGTACTGCAGGGTTGCCCCTCGGACAGTCGCGACAGATGAGTCGGATCGTTGGGAAGGTGCCGGGAGTGCAGAATCTCCGGAAAATACACTCACCCGTCCGCCGCCCGCTCTCCGAATCCCGGCTCCGTCCTCTCCCCCCGCTCCCTCTCCCGGTTGACTTCTTGCTCTCTCCGTGCGACCGCGACCGCCGCCGCCACTTCTCTCCCTCCGTCTCCGGACACTCCCTCGCTCCCTACGACCCCAGGCGCTCCCTCTGTCCCGGGTCAAACTCCCTCCGTCGCCGCCTGTTTCTGAGTTTCAGGAAGTTGCTGCGAGTCCGGGTAGTGACGTCATTCAGGTACAGCCCCGGCCCGAACTTTAACTCGTCACCGGCCGGAATGCGCGACAGAGGCGGGTCAGCCCCGGGCTGCGGGACCGGGGACCCAGGGTCCCCCCGCGGGGCCAAAGACCCAGGATCCGAGTCAGTCCCGGGCTGTGGGGCCAAAGACCCAGGATCCGAGTCAGTCCCGGGCTGTGGGGCCAAAGACCCAGGATCCGAGTCAGTCCCGGGCTGTGGGGCCAAAGACCCAGGATCCGAGTCAGTCCCGGGCTGTGGGGCCAAAGACCCAGGATCCGAGTCAGTACCGGGCTGTGGGACCAAAGACTCCAGGATCCGAGTCAGTACCGGGCTGTGGGACCAAAGACCCCAGGATCTGAGTCAGTCCCGGGCTGCGGGACCAGGGACCCAGGGTCCGGGTCAGTCCCGAGCTGTGGGACCAGGACCCAGGATCCGAGTCAGTACCGGGCTGTGGGACCAGGGACCCAGGGTCCGGGTCAGTCCCGGGCTGCGGGACCAGGGACCCAGGATTCGGGTCGGTCACAGCTGCGGGACCTGGGACCCAGGATCCGAGTCAGTCCCGGGCTGTGGGACCAAAGACCCCAGGGTCTGGGTCACTCCCGGGCTGCGGGACCAGGGACCCAGGTTCCGGGTCAGCCCTGGGCTGTGGGACCAAAGACCCCAGGATCCGGGTCAGTCCCGAGCTGTAGGACCAGGGACCCAGGATCCGAGTCAGTCCCGGGCTGTGGGACCAAAGACCCCAGGATCCGAGTTAGTTCCGGGCTGTGGGACCAAAGACCCCAGGATTTGTCAGCCCTGGGCTGTGGGACCAAAGACCCCAGGATCCGGGTCAGCCCCGGGCTGTGGGACCAAAGACCCCAGGATTCGTCAGCCCCGGGCTGTGGGACCAAAGACCCCAGAATCCGAGTCAGTCCCGGGCTGCGGGACCAGGGACCCAGGGTCCGGGTCAGTCCCGGGCTGTGGGACCAAAGACCCCAGGATTCGTCAGCCCCGGGCTGTGGGACCAAAGACCCCAGAATCCGAGTCAGTCCCGGGCTGCGGGACCAGGGACCCAGGATCCGAGTCAGTCCCGGGTTGTGGGACCAGGGACCCAGGGTCCCGGTCAGTCCCGGGCTGTGGGACCAAAGACCCCAGGATCCGGGTCAGTCCCGAGCTGTAGGACCAGGGACCCAGGATCCGAGTCAGTCCCGGGCTGTGGGACCAAAGACCCCAGGATCCGAGTTAGTTCTGGGCTGTGGGACCAAAGACCCCAGGATTTGTCAGCCCTGGGCTGTGGGACCAAAGACCCCAGGATCCAGGTCAGCCCCGGGCTGTGGGACCAAAGACCCCAGGATTCGTCAGCCCCGGGCTGTGGGACCAAAGACTCCAGAATTCGAGTCAGTCCCGGGCTGCGGGACCAGGGACCCAGGATCCGAGTCAGTCCTGGGCTGTGGGACCAGGGACCCAGGGTCCGGGTCAGTCCCGGGCTGTGGGACCAAAGACCCCAGGATTTGTCAGCCCCGGGCTGCGGGACCAGGGACCCAGGAGCCGAGTCAGTCCCGGGCTGTGGGACCAGGGACCCAGGGTCCGGGTCAGTCCCGGGCTGTGGGACTAAAGACCCCAGGATCCGGGTCATTCCCGAGCTGTAGGACCAGGGACCCAGGATCCGAGTCAGTCCCGGGCTGTGGGACCAAAGACCCCAGGATTTGTCAGCCCTGGGCTGTGGGACCAAAGACCCCAGGATTCGGGTCAGTCCCGGGCTGTGGGACCAAAGACCTCAGGATCCAGGTCAGTCCCGGGCTGTGGGACCAGGGACCAGGGACTCAGATCCAAGTCAGTCGCTGGGCTGGGGGACCCAGGTTCCGGATCAGACCTGGGCTGCGGGACGTTTAGGACAGAAGTGGAAGTGCGTTGCTTCACTCAGCGGTGATGCAAGATCTTGGCAGAGGTGTCTGAGGGTGCTGGGTCCAAGCAGAGATGGACAGAATTTTAGAGGCCAGGCAGGGGAATGTCGCTGAGGAATGACCTGCTGTTCCTGTCTTGGTAATCATCATAACATCCAGTAAAGGAAATGAAATACAGCATCCCACGCACACCCAACACCCACGCACCTGACACCAAAACACGCCCATAAACACCTGACACCTCAATATGGAGACACAAGTGATTCTGTACATGCCGGAAATCTTGAGCAAAACACACAAAATGATGTCCTGGGTCCAGGCCTGAAACTTTGACTCTTCATTTCATTTCGTTTGTCCCCTCAGAGGTAAGGAGGAATTTTTTTTAGCCAGAGAATAGTGAATCTGTGCAATGCTATGCTGCAGACTGATCAGGCACAGTTTCAAAGGATATAGGAAGATGGGCAGGTGTATGGGGTTGAGTGGGATCCGGGGTCAGCCACGATGGAATGGCAGAACAGACTCGCTCGGCTGAATGGCCTAATTCTGCTCCTATATCTTGTGGTCTTAATAATCTCACATCTTCTTACTTCCCCTGTCCTCCACCATCTACCCACCTTCGCCCCATCAGATCTCACCTATCACCTCCCAGGTTGTGCTCCTTCCCCTTCCTCCCTCCCCTACATTTTTATTCTGGCTTCTCCCTCCTTCCTCTCCAATCCTGATGAACGGTCACAGGAAAAATGTTGATTGTTTATTCCTTTCCATCGTCTAGAATATAGTTAAATCTTCCTCAGTCTAGAATATGTCTAAATCTTCCTCAGTCTAGAGGAAGAATATATCTAAATGTCCACCTCCAAACACTCTGGGATACATAATTCCTTCAGCATCTTGTGTGTGACCCCTCAACACAGTCAACTCAATGTGCAAACACTCATACACATACAGTGTCTGTCACCTCTACGCAGCCAACACATCCATGGATAAATACTTGGCAGCAGGGTTATTTCCCCATATGCCATATGCCATAAACACATATTACCCCAGATCATCCAGTGCCCGTGAAGTCTGGACCCAGAGGAGAAAGAATTCTATCCCTTGAGACTGCTCCACATTTCAATGAGACGAGATCTGCCCTTTACTGCTCAATCTCTACGATCCATGATTCCCTTTCTGTCAAAGCATTGTCCACTCAGTCTAGGATATATCTTAATGTTCACCTCCAAACACCTTCGGGATACATAATTCCAAGGGTTCCTGATCCTCCAGATGAAGTTCCTTCCATTCTTTGCCTCTGTGGGATTATTCTGAAAATGTGCCTTCTAGTTCTTGGTTCTCCAATTGAGTAAACATTGGATATGTTGGATTTGTTCTCACTGGAACATGGCAAGCTAAGGGGTGACATTGTCGTGATTATAAAATCATGAGGTGTAAAGGTATGGTGGATGGTCAGTCTTTCTCCCAGTGCAGGGCATTTGAAAACTAGAGGCAGAGGTTCAAGGTGAGAGGAGAGAGATATAGAGAGGATCTGAGGGCTATGCCTTTCACCCAGATGATGGTAAATGTCTGGAAGGGGATGGTGGAGGCAGGTACAAATTACATTGTTTAAAAGGCAGAAGTAGGATTAGCAGAGATGGTTGTATGGACAGGTCCGGCTGAGGAGCCTGTTTCTATGCTGTTTCTCTGATTATTTCAGCATCCACCGTGACAAACTGCTTAACTCTTAGGTTTCAGTGTGATCATTTCCCATTATTCTAGACTATACGCCCAATCTACTCAACTGTTCCTCATAAAACAGCCTCTTCATTCCAGGAATCAACCGAGTAGTTCTTCAAATCATCTCCATTGCAACTATACCTGTCCTTGAACAATGGCACAAGTTGTCTGCAGTGTCCCAAGCTCACTGGAGCTGGAGTCAATGGGCATGAAGGGAAAAGCACTCCAGTGGCTGAGGTCATAGCTTGCACAATGTCAATCATCTCCTTCCAAGCACTGCAGAAGGTCCTCGGGCACAAACATTCTCATCTGCTTCACTGATTATCTTCCTTCCACCGTAACTTCATAAATATTATTCAGGCATGAGATGACAGGTCATATTCAAGTTACAGAAGTGCCAGACTGTGGCCATCACCAAAAATATAAATCTACCCTATACTATCGCCACCATAAACATCTTGTTGGATTGCCACTCAAGAGACTGGGGATCCCATGGTGAGCGATTCACCTCGGAAGTCCAAAAGCCCCTCCACCATCAACAAGTCAGAAGTAAGAAGTGTGATGCTGACATGAATGCAGCTCCAACCTTATCATCCTGGGCAAAGACAGCTTCAACCACCTCCTTGTGTCCTCAGGGATCGGTATCTGCAGTGTGAACCATTTACATGCCCACAAATCTTCAACTTTTATAACCAAATACAAGGGCAGGAAGTATGTGGGAGCACCACCCCTGCAGGTTCCACTCCAGGTAGTACACCACCTTGATCTGGAAATACATTAGTAGTCTCTTACAGTCACCGGGCAAAGGTCCTGAAATTGCTAAACTAATGGTGTTATGGGAGTTCGTGCACTGGCATCTCTGCATGGGTAATGAGGACCATCCTGCAAATGTGGTGACAATGTGCTCAGTCCCTCCCTCCACCTCACTTCCATGGACTTTTAAATAGTTGACAGTAAGCATTGATCTCTGTGGTACTCCACGTCACAGTTTTCTAACCTCAAACTGACCAATTTATTCATTAACCATTCTTTTTGTGAATATTCAATCACCTCAATAAATGGATAATGTGCCCTTAATGTGTCACAATATAAGAACATAAGACATAGGAACAGAATTATGCCATTTATCCCATCTCATCTGCTCTGCCATTCCATCCTGGCTGATTTATTATCCCTATCAGCCCCAATCTCCTGCCTTCTCCCCATAACCTTTGATTGTCTGACTAACCAAGAACCAACCAACCTCCTCCTTAAGTATACTCTGTGACTTGGCCTCCACAACTGTCAGTGGCAACGAATTCCACAGATTCACCACCCTCTGGCTACAGAAGTGTTCCCTCATCTCTGCTGTAAATGGACACTCCCTTATTCTGAGTGAGTCCGAGACTCACTCACTGTAGGAAACACCCTCTCCACATCCACCCTATCTAGGCCTTTCAATATTCAATAGGTTTCCGTGAGAATCCCCACCCCTATTCTTCTAAACTCCAGCAAGTACGGAACCATCAAACATCGTTAGAAAGAGCGGACATAGGGTCAGAGAGTGCAGTTAAGAAACAGCAAGGGCAAAGAAACATTATGGGAATCATACATAGACCTCCAAATACTAGCCAAGAGCTGGGGCAGACTTTGCAAAGGGAGCTGGAAAAGGCATGTAATAAGGGTAATGTCACAATTGTAATGGGGGACTTCAATATGCGAGGGGATTGAGAAAATCGGATTGGGATCGGATCGCAGGAGAGGGAATTTGTTCAATGCCTATGAGATGGCATTTTAGAGCAGCTTGTGCTTGAGCCTATTCGGGGAAAAGATTGGGTGTTGTGAATTAACCCAGATCTTATTAGGGAGCTCAAGGTAAAGGAACCCTTAGGAGACAGTGATCATAATATGATTGAATTCATACTGCAATTTGAGAGGGTGAAGCATAGGTCACATGTATCAGAATTACAATGGAATAAAGGGAAATACCAAAGCATGAGAGAAGACTTGCCCAGATGGATTGGAGGGGGATACTGGCGGATGAAGGCAGAGCAGAGGTGGCTGAAGTTTCTGGAAATAATTCATAAGGCACAGGACAGATATGTCCCACAGAAGAAGTTGTTCTCAAACGGCAAGGGGAGGCAACCGTGGTTGACAAGGGAAGTTAGGGACTGCATAAAAGCCAGGGAAAAGGCATATAAGGTAGCAAAAGGGGATTGGGAAATTTTTAAAGTCCAACAAAAGAAAACCAAAAAAAGATCTAAGGGAAAAGATGAAATATGAGGGCAAAGTAGCTAATAAAATATAAAGCAGAATTCTAAAAGTTTTTTCAGCTTTATAAAAAGGAAAAGAGAGGATATTGGACCATTGGAAAATAACGTTGGTGAGGTAGTAATGGGGGACAAAGAAATAGCAGATGAACTTAACAAGTACTTTGCATCCATCCTCACTGTGGAAGACACTAGCTGTGTGCCAGAGGTCGGTGAG